>NC_141059.1:9274069-10474069 GCF_041138505.1 Cibotium barometz
TCCCCTTCATGCAGCCCCTTGTGCCTCTTGTCCTCTCCTTCGTGCCCCCTCAGCCTGCCTCAGCCCCCCTCTCACCGGCCCCTGCTCCTTTTTCCATAGTGACAGGGGGACAGCAGGACGCCCACATGGGACGTGGGAACGCCGTCCCGAGCAAGGACACTTGCGTAACGGCCTGGGGGCGGCCAGGGGGACGTGACCAGGGGACGCCCGTCCCCCGGACGTTGTCATTCGGGGACGGGGACGGCTGCAACGGCTACATTTCCCACCGTTTTTTTTTTCAAATAACGGCTACTAGCCGTTGGCGGATGGCCGTTTGAGAGTTTGAGAGAGAGAGAGAGAGAGAGAGAGAGAGAGAGAGAGAGAGAGAGCCAGCTGCCATATACTATATAATGGGCTGCAAGCTACTCCTCTTCTACTCAAGCCTTCCAAGACTTGAGTTCCTCTCCACCTTTTCGTGTGGCACGGTACGTATTTCACTCACATGATTTCATCATCATGTCTCACGAGTCACGATTCACGGGTCACCATTTTGCCATTCTAATTACTTACCCTCTTTTTTTTTGAAATGATAAATAGGTCCGACTACTTCAAAACGATGGTGAAGAAGATTGGCGAGTACGGTCCTCACTACACACTTCCATCCTCCGAGACCTTGCGGACCACTATGCTTGACAAGGAGAAATGCCTTGTTGAGCAAGCGGCGGCAAACACAAAGAGACAATGGGCTCGCAATGGAGTCTCTTTGATTGCATACGGATGGAGTGACACGCGGAAAAGGTCTATGCATGGCCTTGTGGCATACTCACAGGGGGAGATGTACTTTGTCTCCTCACATGATGCTTCAGGGACGGGAAAGAGTGTGGATGTACTTGCTGCTGAGTGGAGTAGCGCTGTCGAGATTATCGGCCCCGAATGTGTGATCGGTTTCGTCACGGATGGTGAGGCGACAAATAGGGCAGCGAGAGCTATTCTTGAGAGTATGTATCCTCAAATCACCGTCTCTTTTTGCATGGCACATTGTCTCAATAATCTTTTGAAAGATATTGGGAAATTATCATGGATTGAATCGGTGATTGATGATGCATGTGCAATTGTGACCTTCATCAACAATCACACATACCTTCGATCCGAGTTTGGGAAGAGGTCCACAAAGGTCCTTCTCAAGTACTCGGACATTCGCTTTGCATACAACTTTCTTATGTTGCATCGCTTGAAGGATTGTCAGGGTGCCGTGCGGCAACTATTCATCAGTGATGAGTTTTGCTCCTCATCTTTTGCACGTACACAGGTAGGGATTTCATGCAAGAAAAAGGTCAACGATGCTGATTTTTGGAAGGACCTCAAGCGTACCGACGCCATGGTGCATCCCATTGTCCACTTGCTCAGGATTGTTGATGCTATGCAACCATGCATCGGCAAAGTATACGAAGCCATGGACCGGATGATAGAGAGTCTTGAGAAAGCTTGAGCCAGACGTAGATAGATATGAGGAGATCCACTCCCTTTGTGTGGCGAGATGGAGCTCATATTCATCTCCTTTACATGCAGCTGCTTTTATGGTGGACCCAAAATTTCAGGGAAAAGGGCAGGAGGCTGATAAAGAGGTAAGCAACGGTTGGAGACTCATCTTGGATCGCCTCACGCCAGATGCAGAAATCAGGCGCAAAATTAGAGACCAGCTCTCTAATTACAAGGCATTTCAAGGCTCATATGGATGTGCAGATGCGCAGCAGGACAGATTCAAGGTTGGTGCAGCATTATGGTGGGAGGACTTTGGATCAGATGGACCAGAGCTACAATAGTTGGCGATCCGGATCTTGAGCCAGCCCGTTAGCTCTTCTTGCCTAGAGCAATTATGGTCCTCCTACAGTCACATTTCATCAAAGAAAAGAAATCGGCTTGGGGTGGAAAGAGCTAATGATCTTGTCTTCATTAGCACAAACTTGCGCATGCTTGGCAAGAGTGCAAGATGCAATGCCGATACTTTTACACAGTGGGAGATGGAACAAGAGGAGGCAGCTACAACTATTGCACAAGAGGGTGGGACAGATGGTTCTCATCATGAGCTTTCATTGGATGACACAACCCCCATCCACACTTCACGCACTCATGATCATGAGGCTAGCACCTCTCTTATTGGGAGCGCAGAGTATGAGAGCGAGTGACTTATATTTTGTATCGCCTAGGTCCCAACATCTTTTGAGTATATCTATTTAATGTTCTCAACTTTAAAGTCTCTCTTTTCCGACTTTGCAAGTCTTGACTCTTGACTCTTGCACCTCGTAGCGTAATTTAATTTTAAATGTAATGTGTATCATGATTCATACTTTTGGAGTTAGAAAGCTTGTTGTTATTGATTGATTAATCTTTATTCTTTACTCCTCTAAAATTAATAATTTTGAGTGCCGTCCCCACCCCCCGTCCCCGTTCCCTACCTTTAGCCGTCCCCGTCCCCGTTCCCGTCCCCCGTCCCCATCCCCTGGTAACTATGCCTTTTTCACCCCTAACACAGCCAGCCTGGCTGTCCCCCGTTGCCCCGTCCCTTAGTGCTTCCACCTCCGCCCCCCTCCTCTCCCTGGTCAGGTGCGTTCAGCTTTCGGGGTTAGTTTTTTTCTGTGGCAAGTTTCAGCATTCTCTGGTCTTTTACCCCCAGGACAACTCCATGGCAGCCGCTTCATCATCCCCGACTGAGGCCACCGTCTCTTGCCTCTCCTTTTCCGAGAAGATCTCTAGCTCCTCGGATCTGCTCCTGCGAGCTACGCCCCACCCCCCCCCTCCCGTCTACCCTCCCCCCGCTGCCCCTCGCCGTCACGCGCCCCCCTCTCCCCCCCCCCCCCCCCCCCCCTCTCCCCCGCCTCTCCTCCGCATCTCTCCCCCGCCTCCTTCCTCGCTTCCTCCCCCACCATCTCCCCCCCGCCTTCTCCTCCCCCGCCTCCTTCCTCGCTTCCTCCCCCGCCATCTCTCCCCCCCCCCCCCCCCCCCCCCCCCCCGCGCCTCCTTCCTCGCTTCCTCCCCCGCCATCTCTCCCCCCCCGCCTTCTCCTCCGCTTCGCGGCTCTTCCCCCCGCCTTCTCCCTCGCCTCCCCCTCCGTCTCGCCCTTCCTCCCACCGCTAGCCCCCCCCCCCCCCCCCCCCCCCCCCCCGGGCCTCAGCTCCCCCTCCCCCCACTCCGCCCCCGCTATCCTCTCACCTTCCGCCTCTCCGTTTCCTCATAGGGCTGTGTCCCTCCCGTTGGTGACCCCGGTCTCTGGCCTTTTCCCTCTGGAGGACTCCATGGAAGCCGCTCCGACTACCCCTGCCGATTCCGGTCTCCGTCTGGAGTTCACAGCTGCAGATCAGCAGTTGTTTGTTTCCACAGTATCCGCTCTTGAGGCCTCCCCCTTGGTCTGCAAGATAGTGGGTAGCCGTCCGATGCGGAGAGAGCTTCACGACCTTCTGCAAGGCAGCCTCGTTGGCGTGCCTGCCAAGATCGTCAGCGTCGATTTTTTGGGACGTGGCTACTACCAGGTGGATTTCGAGTCCCCCCAGGCAGCTCAGACGGTGCTGGCTCGGAGCCCCATTGCCCTCCGCTCATCCCGGGCGTTCCTGGCGCGATGGACTCACGGTTTCGACCCTGCTTCTGACCCGCTAGCAGGCGCGACAGGTTTCCCCATCACTATCTGCTTTCCTGGACTCCGCAGGGAGTACTTGCCCCTCTTGTCATCCATTGGCAAGGCGTTCGGGCAGGTGGTGGAGACGCCTCAGACAGCGGCCTCAGTGATAGCTCGGGCAGCAGGACTCCCGGCCATTCGTGTTGTGGTTCCGTCACCGGAGTCCCTCCCGAAGACGATCCTCCTCCCTTGTCTTTCTGGAGGACATCTGATACAGCGCGTGGAGTATTCGGGCCTCCCCGGCCAGTGCTACATCGCATTATGTGCTTAATGGCCTTCTGAGATTAACCATCTTCTTTAAAGAACTTGAAAAGCTGCTTGCCTTTTTTGGTCAAGCAAAATTTTAATCTGCAAAAATGTGGGGGTGTAGGCAATATGGGTACCCACATGGAAGACACAAGGTATGGGGAGAACTACCATGAGGAAAGATTAGAACACCACAGGCTGATTGAAGCAGCATCAGACGATTGGGATGATGGCACGTTTTACCAGTGTCCAGGGTATGAGAGCTACAGGAACAGGCAGCTGTATCTCCACAGCTACAAGTTCACAAGAGAAGAGACCTTGTCAGAGAAGCTGAGGTCCTCTCTGAGCAAGTTCAAGGCAGCAGCATGGGTGGTGATGGCCTGCAATTACAGGCATTTGGTGGTAAGAAAGATAAAAAAGAAGCTTCACTCCACCGGGAAATACTTGAAATCTGGTGCCTCTCTGCCCCTACCCTTGCCCAAGTGTCTGCAGGTATCAAGCTGATGAGGCTGGCTACACAAGTCTTTGATGAGGCTGGTTACACAACAATTGCCCATCGCAAAAGAATGCACAATCTTGCTCATCCTGGCCCATCTGTGTGTTCCAGAAGGGTGGATAATCTTGCTCCCTGTGCATGATACATAAGCCCCAGCTTGGTTGGCTGTCTACGTGGGTCTCTCTATGTCGGGAGATGGGCCACCTCGCACGCGCTTGTCCCCGCAAGGGGGTTCATCCTTCACGCTCTGCCGCCTCTGGACCCCCTTCAGGAGGCCCGAGGGGTGGCCATCCACCTCAGAGACCGGACATCCCTGGCTCGTCTCAGCAGGCGCCATCATCTGACGAGCAGGCCCCGGCGGAGGATGCCGCGCAGTCCCAGAAGGCTGGCGGATGGCAGGAGGTTCGCCGGCGGAAACGCCCGGCCCGCAGGGACCGTCGCAGACGCCAGCAGGCAGCCCAGGCTGGCGGACAGGCGACCCCGGCTGGCGTCCAGGCACCTACCCGCACTTATGCTCCAGTCAAGGATAGGTGGCCAGCAGGTCCCACCCCGATGGACAAGGATTCAGACTCAGTGCCCGTTGAGGCCGCCGGTGGGGCCCCCCACGTGGAGACCCCGCTCCCGCCTCCCCCCGCGGGGGGCCCCGCCCCCCTCCATGGAGCAGATTCCTGAGGATCCCGGGCCGCACTCTGCGACCCCCAGCCCCTCTTCCCTTCACTCGGAGAGCACTCCTTCCTCCCTCCCCTCTCCCCCCCCAGCCCCCCCCCTCCCGCCTCCCCCGACGGCCCCCCCTGACACACCTCCTCTGGCAGATGCCTCTCCATCCTCTCCTCGCTCTCCCCCCTCCTCTCCGCGAGCCACCATCCCTCCATCGGCCTCTCCAGGATACTCCTCCAGACCACCCACTGCCCCGGGGCAGCGCAGCTGGGTAGGCCAGAGTTCAATTCAGCAGCTGTTCCACCGCCACTCCGGGCCGGTGGAGATGGCGATCATAGCTTCGCCCGCCACAGAGTTCTCTCCAGCCTCCCCTGGGGGCCCCCCGCGAGTGATGGGGCTCCCAGTGGATTATGGTTTTTTCAGGTGTCTCCAGCTGGATGCTGGCCCGTTTGAGACACTGGTCGCGCCCTTGCGAGTTTGCGTGGTGTGCCGTCCCGCTCGTTCTCCTTTAGTGGTGAGCAGCATGGTGGCCTTCTCCTTTCCTCTCAGTGTTGCCCCAGACACAGCATGGGATTGCAACTCTGTAGAGGAAGTTTTGCATGATCAGATACTGGAGTTTTCTCACCACTTCAGTGACCTGGGGCTCACGGACCTATTGCAAACCCGATTACACTCAGCCCGCATGAGCTTGTTTGGTATAGGAGATTGGCGGGCGGATCCGGTCCACACCTCAGTTGAGGCGGTGCTACTGATTCTCCTCCACGCCGCCCCGAGGGTGCAACCTACCTTTAGATACATATATGCAGAGGATTGGTCTCATGCCTATGCCCTGGACAGGGCGAAGGCGGAGTGGGGCTGGACACAGAGACAGGTCACCCTCTTTTTGGAGAGACTCCGCACCCGGACAGACAGTGACTATTCTCCCTCCAAGCCGGCGCCCAAGACTCGCAGAGTGGAGGGCAGCTCATCCGGGCCGGCTGAGAGGGGTGGCGGCTGCTTCACTTGCCATAGCTCATCCATGAGGATCCTCTCATGGAACATCCAGGGTCTTGGTGGACCTCGCTGCTACATTGGTCGGGGCAGACTTCGCCAGGAGATCCAGAGGGCTCTCGTTGGAGGACCCATAGATATCCTTTTCATCCAGGAGCACCACCTTTCTGCCGGGCGTACCCGCACCTGCGGGAAGATCTTGCCAGGCAGGAGTCACACTTTTTGGTCACCGGCATATGGCTCCCAGGGGAACAGGGGGGGGATTGCAACATGCTGGAGGATGCAGAGGACAGGATGGGGGGCAGCCAGGAGACCATTCATGGGCCGGAGCTCGCTGCCTGGGAGGAACTAGTGCTGCAGGTGAGAGGCCAGGATCCGTGGACTCTCTCGGAGTTTGGCAGGTTGCAGGGGAGTTTATCTTTCTCGCGCTCGGATAGACGGGCCACAGGAGTTAACCTTTCCCGCATCAACAGGTTTTACATTGATGAGTGTTCTTGCGATAGAGGTGGCACTGTGGGTATACATGCAGGCTCCTCGTTTTCAGACCACTTTCCAGTGCTTCTCCACATCGATGACCCTACGAGAGGAGAGCGAGGCCAGAGCGTCCGGATTCCAGATTGTCTCATAGAGGAGCCCGAGATTGCGACCAGAGTTGAGCAGGTCTGGCAGGAGCTTCAGTTCGGGAGAGGATCGGCAGCCAGCGACCTTGACAGGGTTTGCAGGAGATCAGTAGGATGCTCAAACAGGCTGCCCTGGACCGTCTGGAGGCTTTCAGAGAGCAGGAGAGGAGCCTGCGGAGGAGTCTAGCTTCCCTTCAGAGACTTCAGGAGAGGGAGCCTACGAGCCCTTGGATTTCAGAGCAGATGGAGTCAGCTCGCACAGTGATCAGATCCATCGAGGAGATAAGGGTGGAGTTTCGATTCCATGCTCGGGCTTCTTTTTGGACACAGGCTGGAGACAGAGTGACTCGAGACTTCTTTGAGGCGACAGGACCTCGCTTCAGACGAGAGGGTCTCAGGCGTCTTCGGCAGGCTGATGGCCAGGTGGTGGTGGATCCCCCCCAGGGTTCGAGCGATCGCCACAGATTTTTACAGGGATCTGCTCTCTGCTGAGCCAGCAGATGACAGGGTGAGAGAGGCTCGGGAGGCAGTCTGGAGCTTCACGAGACCGGTTGTGCCGGCCCATTTGCAACACTCCCTTCTCTCCCCCTTCTCGGATACAAAACTGGAGGAGGCTCTTCAGGCCCTTCCTCGGGGCAAATGCCCTGGTGAGGACGGTCTCTCAGTGGCTTTCTTCCAGAGGTACTGGGGTCTCTTGCATAGGGGTTTCAGATTGGCATTCCAGGAGATCATGGAGTCGGGAGACATGCCGGACAGCATGGCAGAGGGGTTGATTCACTTGATCCCCAAAGAGGGAGGAGACAGACTGGAGATTAGACAGTGGAGACCGATCACCTTGCTAGGCACGGCCTACAAGGTCCTAGCTAAGGCGATCAGCAGGCGGCTTCAGCCTCACCTTCCGGACATCATCCACTCCACGCAGACAGGCTTCATCCAGGATAGGAGCATCCTGGATAACATCTTCTCTTTCTGGGAGGCTACGGCTTTGGCTAGATTTCGGCAGGAGGATCTGGCAGTGCTCCTTCTCGACTTCGAGAAGGCATAAGATCGGGTGGACTGGGCCTTCTTGGAAGGCACTATGGAGAGGATGGGCTTCCCCCCTCAGTGGATCCGTGGGGTCTCTGCACTCTACACATCGGCCCATAGCCAGGTGCTAATACAGGGCGTGCGCGGAGAGAGGTTCCAGCTCTCGCGCTCAGTGCGGCAGGGGTGCCCCTTGGCGCCCTTTCTTTTTCTTTTTGTGGCGGAGGCCATGAGCACTTTCTTGACGGCACAGGATACAGGTTTGCGGGGCCTCCAGCTCCCCATCAGCACCTCGGAGGAGCTCCTAGACTCGGAGTTTACGGATGACACTACTGTCTATCTTCAGGGAGGGGAGGAGAACCTCCGCCGCTTCGCCTCAGCCATGGACAGGTTTTGCAGAGCTTCGGGCGCTTTGATCAACTGGCACAAGTCGTGTGGGTTGTGGGTCAGTTCTGTGCCCCCCCCCCGACTTGGAGGCCAGTTGATGGGTTTCAGTGGCTGCCCCCCGGCACTACAGTGCGCTATTTGGGATGCTATGTGGGCATTGACATATCTCCGGAGCAGCAGATAGCCCCCCTTCTTCTGAGCATTCGAAAGAAGCTTCTGTATTGGAGTACCGCTCGTTTATCTCTGGCTGGCCGAGTGGTTGTGGCCAACCAGGTTCTGCTTGCTACCATGTGGTACATCACTTCTTGCTGGGCCTTCTCGCGGGCGTGTATTGGCCAGGTGCAGAGGCTCATCAGGAACTTTCTTGGGTCCGGTGGCGAGACGGGCGGCCCGCCAGGGCCAACGTGGCATGGGCTGTGATCACCCAGCCGAGGGAGAGAGGCGGCCTGGGCATAGTTGATCCAATTTGTCAGAGCCGAGCTTTGCTTGGCAAGTTGGTGGTTTGTGGCCTCCTACCAGGCGCTGAGCCGTGGAAGGAGTTTCTTGTTTCCAGGATTCTCAGCCGCACTACTCCTCTTAGCGGCCCCTGGACCCCCAGCATCAGGTGGATCTTTACAGAGCAGCGATCCAGAGGATTGGGCCTTGGCTTCGAGGAGCGTTTGCAGCTAGCCTTCTGAGGGCCTGCGAGCATCTGAGGCCGTCACTCTTCCAGACTCCCCCGGGCACCGATGAGGAGCGCCTGAGGCAGCCATTGATCTGGAACCCCTTGATCCGACTTCCCAGTGGTCATATGGTTGGATCACGATCTCACGTGTCGTGGGGCCCGTTGAGCTCCGGCCCAGCCCAGTCCCTAGACGACTGGATATGTTTTCAGCAGCTGCCTCTAGAGGCTCAGGAGAGGAGACTCAGCGGGATGAGGGGCAGAGAGTTGATGAGGCAGGACATTGAGGCGGCCATCCCCCGGGAGTGGCGGACTCCAGTACAGGACCCTCCACCTCCACAGTGGATGGGCGTCTTTACTCGGCATGAGATCCTTCTAGCGGTCTGCGGCTCAGCAAAGAGAGTCGCCCCACTCACCTTCGAGGTGGGAGAGGGAGGCCAGCTTCAGAGGACCCGACTAGATTTGGATGAGTTCCAGGGTTGTATCTTTCAGAGGGTGCGGGTGGTCGGCTTTCATCAGAGTCAGTGGCATGTAGACCCCTCACCGGCCTCGATAGGGGAGGACTATTCTTGGAGATTATGGGCTTGGGACAGCAGGCCTCTTATTCGCCTTCAGTGGGATCCAGGCGAGTGGCTTTGGCGAGATCCCTACTCGGCCCCTACCAGCCCAGGCACCCCCTTTTTTTCAGTACACAGCGAGGCTGGAGCGGCGGATCCAGAGGCACAGGACAGCGGGCACCCCGACGGCGGCCGAGCATTGGCAGCGACAGGGGCTCTCCCATGCCTTCCTTAGGGACTTCTGGCAGCGCCTTTGGGCCAGCTTCCGGCCCCGGAAGGTGACGCTTTTTCTCTGGCTTACAGCGCATAGAGGACTGGCTGTGGGGGCTTGGCTAGCTTTTGGCAGACACCCACTGTCCTGCCCTCGGTGCGGCCATGCACAGGAGTCGTAGCGGCACTGCTTGTGGGATTGCCCACCACAGGCACAGCAGGTCTGGCAGCAAGCTCTCAGGATGGTTTTTGCACGCTCGCCAGGTGAGATGATGGCGACGTGGGGTGCGGTGGCTTGGGCCACGGACGGCGGCCCGGCCCTTGGATACGAGGACGTCCCTGGCAGTGTGACCATCCAGGTCTCTGACAGGGCGATGGCGGTGGTTCTGACGCCAGACTTCTCTTCGGCAGTCTCCCAGGAGGGGGACGGGCACAGATGGGAGATGATCAGCAGCATGACGGCTTGGCACATATGGAGAGCCCGATGCAGGGAGGCCATAGACCGCCAGGCGACTCCACCGGCAGAGGTCATACAGGCCCTCTGGGTGGACATCATTCACACCTTGAGGACACTGGGGGAAACTTCAGGGCGACTCGGATCGCATGAGAGGTCGCCGCAAGGCGTTCCTCCGCACTTGGCAGCCTGGCCCTTTCCTCATCGCGAGGGGCGAGGATGTCACTTGGCACTACAGGCCTCCAGTTTGGCTCTTCTCACCTCCCGCATGTACTACTACGTAGCCCCCCCCCAGAGAGCGGCCAGCCACGGGGGTGGAGCTCCGGTGTTCACTGTGTTTATTATCCCTCCTTGTGAGGTGAGCTTTGTAGCCCTATGGCGTTTTCTCATTAACTAATAGAAGGATCATTTTTCCCAAAAAAAAACAAAAAAAAAACAGATCTCTAGCTCCTCGCCTCGACTTCGGATGCCTCCACCTTGATATGCAAGATTGTGGGTAGCCGCCCGGTGTGTGGACAGTTCAAAGATCTATTTCAGGCAACCTTCTCGGCACGCCTAGAAGATCACTGACAATCATCCTCTTGGACGTGGCTACTGCCAGGTTGAGTTCGATTCGCCTGCAGCACAGAGTCATGTAGCTGAGCCCCATCGCACTGCGTACGGCCCAGGCCTTCTTTGCGAGGTGGCAGCATGGCTTTGACCCGACATCCGTTCCTCTCGCTGGCCAAGCTTTCCTGTGATAGTCTGCTTCCCGAGCCTCAAGAAGGAACACCTTCCTCTCCTCTCGGTGATAGGTGGTGCTATCGAGAGGGTGATGGAATCCCCCCCACCGCTACATCGGTTCTTGCACGAGTGGCTGGGATTCCATCCCTTCGTATCTACATCACCTCCCCAGACTCAGTGCCTCACATCATTTCGCTCCCTAGTCTGCGGGGGGGCCCGATTTTGCAAAGAGTGGAGTACTCTGGCCTCCTAGGCCAATGTTTCATCTGTCGCCAGATGGGACATTTCACGCAAGTCTACCCTAGCCGGCAGTCTAGGAGGCCGCCCCGAAATGTACCCCCCCCCTCGGGGCACGTTCCAAACCCTCCTCAGGGGAGATGGGCGGGACTTAGGCCCCCATGTACCAGAGCATCAGGCCTTGGCTGAGACTGGCGCAGGAGAGTGGCAGACCATTGGCCCAAGCGGGGCCACCAGGGCAGACATCGAGAGCCAAGCGGCGTCCGCAAGTGCACGAGGTTGGCAGGATCCAGAAGGATACGGTTTTGTCAAAAAACCGTTTTGAGCATTTATCTCGGCAACCCCCTCTCCCCCCTCCTCAACCTCTCCTAAGCACTCCCACCGCCCTCCGCTTGCGCTACATCCGGCATGGCAATAGCCGACGAGTTCCGTCCGCTGATTGATTCATCATTTTTCGCAGCCGGTAGCAATGACCATTGTTGCCTCTCCGGTCCAGGCTCTTCCTCCACAGTTGGCAAGTGGCCCCTCCCCGAGGGTGAAGCTTACTAGTAGAAGCTCCTCTTTACATTAATATTGTCTCAGCATCATTGAGCCACTACCATTTTTTGTGCTACGGCCTACAACATTATGGCTCTATCAACCAGTACAATCGACAGGTTCTCCGATGCTAGGTTCCCTACCTGGTAGACCAAGATGCAACTCCTCTTGATGAGGGAGGGCCAAAAAAGCAAAAGCTGCGATGACAACGCAACAAGAGAGCTATTGCACTAATCAGCCTCAGTTTGGCAGACACTCTCATTCATCACATAGACTTCAAGCAAACCGCCAAGAAAACTTGGGACAAACTAGAGACTCTTTTTGGTAACAAAATCACTAATTCTAAGGTTTTCTTGAAGTTGACATTCTATGATTTGAAAATGCTTGATAATGAAGAATTAAATGATCACCTTGCCAAGTTCTACTCACTAGTTCATGTGAGCCTGATGATGAGGACAAGGTGGCAGCTCTCACAAAAAGTATGCAAGATGTTTACCCGATTTCAGCAAACCATTGAAGTCACGGACATAGCTTCAACATCATTTGAAGACATGGTGGCCTTGTTGCTTTGCTTGAAAAAGACAGAAGAAACAAAGAGAGTCAAGCAAGCAGCAACAGTGCGGATTGCCAATTCCCTTTACTGCGTATGTGGTATGATCTGCACATGATACAGTGTGGCCATTTGAAGCATAAACCAAGTGCTGAAATACATCTTTGCATGAAGATGTGGCTCGAAGCACCACTATCAAAATACCATGATACATCCTGTCTTGTCACATGCAATGCAAGACATATCATTGTCTGAAGCATTTGGTGTGTCACTAGCACATGTGACCAAAAAAGTGTACTCTTCCTAAATTACATTAGCCAATTGTTGTGCTTTGTTATCAAAAGAGTCTGCTAATGCATTGCCTACATCTTTCTTTTTCTCTTTTGCAATCCACTTTCTACATTCATTGATGTAGTGGCCAGGCTTATGGCAGTAGTGACATTTGCCCTTCTTTTTAGGCTTGTTTGCATCCCCTTTGTTAGACTTTTCACCACCAAAAGAGAGCTGTCCATGACCAGCCTTACTGGACTGTTATCCTCCATGCTTAAAGCTCTTTGCTTTACCCTTATCCTTGGCTGTAAATGCCTTGTCTCCACCACGGTTGCTAGATAGGCTTGCTCTTGTTTTCTCTTCCTGCAAGAGTAAACCCACCAGCTCTTCAAAAGTGACGGGATCACCACCTCCTCTCATAGAGAGGTTGAGAGAGGTGTGAAAGCCCAAGTAGGAAGGTGGTAAAAAACGAAGAGTGTTGGTGACCAGCTGTCTGTCTGGGATAACCTCATCAATGTTGAGCAATTGTTCCTGCAAATCTTTCACTTTGGTGAGATGATCTGACATGAAGTCACCCTCATCCATAGAAAGAAGATCCAATTGCCTCTTCAAGTAAGCAACTCTTGCCTCGTTGCGTACTTGATACATTGCTTCCAATGTGTCCCATGCAAGCTTTGATGTCTTGCAAGACCGAATGTGTGGAATAAGACCTTTTCACTGAAAGGACTATCAAGGACATGGCCTGTGCATCCCTGGAGTCCCATCTCTTCTGCTCTTGTGTGGAAGCAGGTTCTACCTTAGGAGCTCTTTGAGCACCTCCCCTTTGAGGCGTTGTTGGCTGTATGGTAAGTGGGCGTGTGTCGTCACCACACACGATGCCCCAAAGTCCTTTGGCTACCACCAAATTACAGATCAAGAAACTCCAGAGGGAATAGTTTGATCCATCCAACTTGTCCTCTTGGGTGAGCACACCAAATACATCTGTAGCATTTTGAACCATGTCGACAAAATACACCTGTAAGCAAACCAAGCACCAATGTGCACTGCCAGGCAACCAAATGTCCTGTGCAAATTTTGCTTACAACCTGAAGCAAGTGTAAACCTGCACCAAATTGTCCAATTACACACAATGTGTATACACATGTGACAAATCACCGCTGTAATCCCCGATTATACGCTCCAAACTGAAAAGCCCCAATTTTTATGCACTACAATTGCTTCAATGTGCAATCAATTTCCCAATTTTCACACAAGCCACAAATTTTTGCAACTAGAAGAGGCTTAATTTGTTGATTTTGACCTTAATTTGAAAAACCCCCAAATTCCAAGCAAAGCAACATGTTCAATTTTTGGCAATTTTGCATCAAATTGAGAAGTCTACTTATACCATATGGTGCTTCTTGCAATTTTTCCATGCAAAGGGAAATTTTGCAACAAATTTTTTTTTTGTTTTTTGTTTTTTTTCTCTTTAAAATTTTTTGAATACCTCAGCAGGCGGCCTGTAGACGTTGACCTTGGCCGAATGAAGGTGGCAGGCAGACAGGGAGTCTGAGTTGCACGGCACGTTAGTGCTGAAGACAGGCTCCTGCAGGCGCCAGGTGCGGGAGTTACTGATGATGGCACTGCTGACGCTAGAGACCACAGGTGCAGGCGACGGACGGAGTCGCACTACCAAATGTATGACACCCAAAAAACTTAAATTTCCGGCGGATGCCACATAAGCCACAAGTGTGGCCGCCGGGGACCGCCCGGTGGCTGGGCGGAGGTGGAGCACTACGCACTAGCGCTGCCGCTCCAGGAGGTGAAAACGGGCCGAGTGCCGCCTAAGGGGCGGAGCAGAGGCGGGAGGGAGCTGGATGGAGAGGCAGCAGGTGACGGACAGACCAGCCGCTGGGGACAGGATCAACGGACAGACAGAGCAACTGTCGGCGCCGAAACTATAGAAGCAATCGATGGAATGAATCCAAGAATAGGAGACTGCTCTGATACCACTTGTTGGGGGAGACACACACAGCTAGGGTTCCTGCAGATTAGGGTTAGATGCTGGAAGAAGGTCACACAGAAGAGAGAGAAATGAAATGAAATGTTATATTAACGTCTTCAAAAGGCCAAAGCGACCTATGAGACCAAAGTTACAACCATGTGACATCTGATACACTGTCTGGAAAAGAAAAGAAAGAATTGAAGGTAAGTATCTAGCCCTACAATACATCAGTAGGGAGCATCCGGAAGCAGCAACTAGGGAGAGTGGGAAGCTAATGCTACTAGTCAAAATGGGATTAAAAAAAACATGGATACATGAATACATGAATATGGGGGAGTACAAAAGTGCCAGTGAGTACAATAGTATATGGCTGGAGTCGTAATCATTCTAGGAGCTCTGGGTCTCTACCGGATGGCCTGGATATCTGCCATAGTGAGATGCCTGGTTGGACGAGTCCGATGCCTCGCAATGATGCTCACAAATGCAAGTCAACTCTTGCATGTGAGTCACTTCCATATAATATAGAAGTACAAAAGTTATATGGATAGAGTGTCCTTTCACACTTGATATCCAAGAGGAAAAACCACATGGGAAAAAGTGCCCTTGGTTAAGCCCTATTCACATGTAGCACTACAATAAGTGAGCATATGCCTACATCTTCTTCTTGAGGGGTACAAATATGGGTGAGTTCTTCAAGAACTTGCAATTGTCTTTTCAACCCAAAAATTGTTTCCCTCTCTTCCTCTAAGTACCATTTTCCATAATGAGTTATAACTCCTTGCATGCAAACAGCAAAATGGTACCAAGCAACATCAATATCCTCACAAATCTCTACATTCAAAGCAACAAACAATATCACCCACCATATCCTAAAACAGAGGGTGAGTGAGATAGCTATTGTTTATTAAACATAGACTCTTTACTGGCAATTTCTCATCAGCAATTGGAGTACCAAAATAGAGACCCATCCATAGAGGAGCATGATCTAGGAAAAGCAAGAAAACCTACAGAAGAAGGAGATGGGTAGCTCCAACAACAGGCAAGCAAGAACTAAGGAGAGCTGAGAGAAACGGTGAAAGATGAGATAAAAGCAGAAGCAGAAGCAGAAGCAGAAGCAGAAGACAAAATCAACAAGGGTTGGGAGGAACTGAAGATGGAAATGGCAGCAACAAAGGTCAAAGGTCAAAGGCAAAACAAAGGACTACTTGCATACACGCACACGCACACACGCACGTGCAACTAAAAAGCAAACAAGCAATTCAAACATGGAAAAAGAATACTCTCTTGGCTAAGAAGAAAGGGCAGCTCAAAAACTAGCCATTATTCTTCATGTTGAATGACGGCTCATCCAATCATCTTATCTAGAGAAAGATGGTCCACATGGCCCGTAACGATGTATCACAGCTTGGAATGCCTTGGGAGGCAAGGCAAGGCAAGAATAGGGAGGTGGTCATTCTTCATGTTGAATGACTGCTCATCCAACAATCTTGTCTAGAGAAAGATGACCTAAATGGCCCATAACAATGTATCACAGCTTGGAATGCCTTTAAAGGCATGAACTTCTTTTGAAGGCAATGACGGGGAGGTGGTACTGGTAACATTCACATCCATATACATTGTTACGTGCACTAAGGTTGACCATGGTAACATGCAACAAAGCCTTCTTTAAACCTTTACTTTGGTGAGATCGCATCCATTCATTGAGTAGAGAGAGAGAAGAGAATGTAGATGACATGGTATTGGTCCCAAATACCCACTCAAGGGCCCCCCTTGCAAGCAAGAGTATTTGCCTGTATTACTTCTTTGGAGAACTTATGTACAATGCTTGAGAACAAGAGTTGTGACTGCCCAACGCAAGGACGAGGAAGACCGTGTGTCCACCAATCCAAGGGCACTGTAGATAATTCTACTGGACCACTTATGCAAGTCCAGGCTAGTTGTAGGAGTGCATATATGTTGGCAGAATGTTGAAGAGGGGCTTCAAGATTTGCATGGAGACGATGAACTGAATTCTGATTTTGTGCTTAATTGATGCTTGATGATTTTGGCTGAATACCAAGCGCTTGCTTATATATGGATATAAGCTGCCGGTCGGTGGGCTGAAGTCTGTCGGCCTGCTGTGGACAAGGGATAAATACATAACATGCTATTTAAATGCTGCGATTAAATCCCTTTTTCCTATATGCTGGCCGACTGCATTCTTGGGTGCCCCAATAGCTCTCAACTGTTGTAAGGAAGCTGTTGTGGCTGCCAACTGGGTGCCCATGCCCTCCATGATGCTTATGATGCTGCTTAGGCTCGCCGACTGGAGCATGGCTGCTCCCAATGCTCTCGGCTGACACTAGGTGCTGTCCAGGGCTGTAAACAGCCCTTAAACAGGCTGCCAAATGGTGTTGTAGCCAAGGGCTGGTGGCCCATAGGCATGCAACATGCTTGCTAATGCTTTTAATGCAAGACCTATGCTAAGGTTGACTTCTACATGCACTTATCTGATGGGGTTCTTCTCCAAGTGGGTTGAGAGAACTAACTCCAAACTAGCCTCTATGGCTCGGAGACTGACCTACATGTCTCACACCTGACTATCTCTAGATAGAGGGTTCACAATGGGGTCATGGTGTACGACAAATGTTCCTAAAAATGTACTATTACTGTACAAATGCTGCATTGATGATGATGCCAGTGTGTCACTGTGTGTACCTCAGTGCAGGGTGCACATTACATACATGGAACTAGGTTCATGAAGAGATTTTTGTTGTATTATTTAAAGGTGTCATTTACAGTTTATGCCACAACAATCCACCATCTTCTAAACACCTTCTAAATAACTGACATCAACTATCAGGCCTTTCCCTTGCGATCCTGGAAGTTGAGAAGAAAAATCAACTTTGAAATGAAAAAAATCTCACTAACCTGTACTTCTCTAAGAAGAATGCCATCTGTCATAAACTTGATGCAGGTGTTGTCCCCAACATTTCGGTCATGTCGAACTTGAAACCCCACTTCCTGGCCCAGATTTAGATTCATCTCATGTGACAACCTCTTTGCTGTCGCAAGAACAGCAACCCTGCGGGGCTGTGTCACTCCAATCATTCCTGATCTTTCCAAACAGTTACTTGAAGAAAACCCAGCCTCGTACAAAAACTGGAAGTAGGTACAAAAACTACTCAGATACATCATAGTTAGGCAAAAAAATGTAGAGAAACACAAAATCTACTCAGATTCGTCATAGTTTGGCATAAAGATCTAGAGAAAGAGAAAGCATACACTAATCAAGAGTTTCAAGCTAATTTTTTATTATTTATTAACAAAATCATGTGATACCATCGGCACCATGCATAATCCCTAAATTCTCATGACTTGACTAACCTTGGGCTTCTTTTGGCGGTACATGAACTTGCACTTCAACATAAAAGGCTATGGCATCGAAGTGCATTATAGGAGAGGATAGGCTTGCATGTGATCCAATTCCATACTTATACATGTAGGAAATATGAAAGCAAGAGCAAAACTAGAAATGAAACAAGAATAAATGAAAGACAAAGAGTTACCTTGAGATGAGTGTAGACAAGACACAAGATTGATTTCATTGATGTGACACCTACAATATATAGGTGAGAAGTACAAGATTGAGTAGACTAACTTATGGGATAAATGTAGAGATGCCACATGGCACTAGACTCAAGACACAAAGACTTAAGTGAAACTAGACTAGAAATAGTACACCTAGTGTGCACTTATTTCCAACACCCTCCTTAAGTGGACACTAGGAGGAAGACAAAAAGACAAGACTAGAAGACAGACATAAAGACTGATAGACTGAGAGACAAAAGATCCTGAGACACCCCTCCTCAAGTGATATCCTCATATGGGTTCACAAGGGTAGGGACAAGGTGGATCTAAAACAAGACACAGTCAGATTGATAGACAGATAGATAGACAACAGATAGACAGACAGACAAGACTAGATAGACAGAAAACTGACTGTAGACAAACAGATGGACCTTGAAGACATCCCTCCTCAAGGGCAATCTCTGCCTCTCAAGTAGGGACAAGAGAGAGGTCAAAAAGCAAAAATGAGTAAGATACTAGAACCCTTTGACCTACATCATCGGTGGTCAAAGTGGTAGACAAGAAAGATGAAGTAATCAAAAAGCCCATTCCTCATCATGTGAGGAATGAACAGCAAGATCTGCTGATGTAGATGATGTAGCAACATGTGCTGCGGCAGATGCAGGGATTGATGTAGAGGTTTTAGAGTAGCAGTCCTTCTCCCGGTGATTATCACGGCCACAAATGGTGCATGGATGAGCCTTGAAGCAGTCCTTCTCCAAATGATTAGTTTTTCCACAATGGGTGCAAGGCTTTCTTACCTTAGATCCTCCTTTCTTTGCTAAAAATGCAGTGTCAGTTACCTTTTGTTGTTTTGTTCTTTCCTCTTCTTGGAGAGCATTGATGATACCTTCAAGAGTAGGATTATTGTGATACTTGAAGGTAGTGACAAGAGTAGCATAAGTGTCAGGTAAGCTTTTGAGAAGCACAGCAATAGCAATATCTTCGGAGATGGGGGACTTCACTGATGCAAGCTGAACCATAAGACTGCGAAAATAATTGACATGAGAGGCTATAGTAGCTCCCTCCTGCATATATAGATCAAAGAATGAGATCATAAGTGCAATCTTAGAGTTTTTAGAGCGGGGTCCAAAAAGGGTATCCAAAGTGATCCATGCTCGAGAAGCAGACTGTATGTCGGAGATGTGATGAATGTAATCATCTCCAAGACCGAGCAAGATGATAGCATAGGCTTTGTCATTCTTGGCAGTGGGAGCATAAGTGATAACTTGCTCAATGTCGGAATCTTCGGGGGTAGCATGATGAACAATATCCCACAGGCCTTCTTTCATAAGATGACACTTGATTTTGATTTGCCAAGTATGAAAGTTGGACCCATTGAATTTGTCGATAGACATGAGAGAATGGGTAGAAGATGCCATGTGGGAAGGTCTTACCTCTTGCTAATGATGCAAGGGCAGTGTCTATTCCCTTACAAGAGAGAGTTCAGTTTTAATTTTGAGGAAAAATAGAACTGAAAATATTAAAGCATACCACTTTGGTTTTTTTCTCAGGTCTTCCACCCTTTCAGGGGTAACCCGAGAGAGAGAGAGAGAGAGAGAGAGAGAGAGAGAGAGAGAGAGAGCTGCGAACAGAGATTTTTGCAAATAAGGAGAGATGTAGTACAGGGCCACGATACCTAGAGAGACCGGAGAGCGAGCAGCGGTGGAGAATTTGTTGCAGAACCTCGGGCAGCTCCTGGAGAAGTGCAGCCTGTTGAAGAAGATGGCGCAGAATTTCAGGAGCAGCACGGGGGCCAGGAGCAGATGTAGAGGCTTGCGCAGGTATGAAGTGATGCGCAGACTGTAGAGGATGAAGCGCCAGCAGCAGCAACTTGAAAAGAGGCCGGCGTAGGAGTGCGCAGCAGTTACTGGGAAACAGCAGGCCGGCGGGCAGCGTGCCACATAGACCTGCTGATGATGACTGCTCTGCTGATGACGAGCTTCAGGCGTTGCTGATGATGAGTCGTCTGCTGATGTGACAAGCCGTTGATGAGATGAGCTGCAGCCTCTGTGAGACAGGAGGGCTGCTGATGACGAGGAGCTGAAAAGAAGAGCCACAGCCTGTGTGACCCGCTGCTGCTTATAAGGACAACCTATGCTGATGAAGGAAACAACTCCTTTCTTCGAACTTTGCAGCTAAAGCAGGCTCTGATACCATGTAGGAAATATGAAAGCAAGAGCAAAACTAGAAATGAAACAAGAATAAATGAAAGACAAAGAGTTACCTTGAGATGAGTGTAGACAAGACACAAGATTGATTTCATTGATGTGACACCTACAATATATAGGTGAGAAGTACAAGATTGAGTAGACTGACTTATGGGATAAATGTAGAGATGCCACATGGCACTAGACTCAAGACACAAAGACTTAAGTGAAACTAGACTAGAAATAGTACACCTAGTGTGCACTTATTTCCAACAATACAAACAAGGCACATAAAATACAGGTAGTCTCAATGCACTCAAGCAGCTCAATGAGTACTTACTCAACTATACTGTTTGCTGGGTGATCTAATAACAGTAGCCCTTTAAAAGGCACTTCTATTCCTAAAGAGTTGATCAATGTTACATAAACACAGATTGTATATGTTTCTCTTTTTTTGAGAGAGATTTCACACCCACACCTGCGAGCGGGCCCTCCCTGATTGTTAACCCTCATTGGACACCTCTCCAACGTCGACGCCATCCATTGGCAACCGTCACTTCATTTGGCCATTGGTATTAGAAATACTAATATTGTATATTTTACGTGTACGATCGCTGCTTGTCTATAAAAGACGCGCCACGGGATTAATTATTGAGATTGCATGCTTAGATTAAGTGTTTGCACAAGCCTAGGCGGCCTTGGATAGCCATGGACCTATATTTTAAGTATAGCCAGCTAAGGTGTGAATGCTTGGATCCAAGATAAGGGTCAATTTGTATTCTCACCATTCATTCTCTTATGCCATGGACCTATATTTTAAGTATAGCCAGCTAAGGTGTGAATGCTTGGATCCAAGATAAGGGTCAATTTGTATTCTCACCATTCATTCTCTTATGCAACTAATAGAGTGCTCTTCTTTTCCATTCTCTTACTTCTTGCCTAATCCAAATAGAGCTACTATATGCTCATTATCACTGTGTGAGGGTATGTGTGAGAGAGAGATTGAATAAGAAGAGGGTCAAGTTTCCATTGGAGTGCGACGGCAGCGGTGGAGTGGAGCTCTCGGGTGCTCTTGCAACGACGGTAGCCACGAGAATCCCAACAACCAGCATTCAACGAGGTAAGTGACACACCACCATTTGCATTTTGTGCGTAGGCCATGGTAGATTGGCTTCTCGGTTGAGTTGTTTGTACTCCCGAGTGCCATTGGGCGAAGCACCACAACATTTGGTCATTTCCTGCAGCTTTGCCTTGGCATTAGGGCCCTCCATAAGTGGTGCCATTGTCGGGAATAGTCCCATCGCATAGGCACTTTGCATTTTGAATTCATGTGTGAATAGTTAATTTCTGTTATGTTTTTTTTTTTCAAGAATGGCAAAAATGAAAGAATTAAAATCTATGAAAGATGTTTCTTTTCCTAATATGTTGCGTTTTCCATTATAAATATGTGTTTAATTTGTGTTTTTCATTACAGTTTCTACTGTTTCTACAATTTCTCATTTTTTGTAAATTTCTTGGTTTTCTATATTTTTACATTTTTGAAATGAAAAAACAGTTAAATGAGCATATAATGAAAAAAATTTGGTTAAATTGACCTTAGAATTGGCTTCGTAGTATAGTTTTTATCCTAATTTTGACTCCTCATATGACAAAATTGAGATAGAAACTGAAATTAGAGGAGGATTTACAAGACACAAAAAAATTTGTGTTTTTGCAAGTTTTCTCTGTTTTTGCATTAGTACAATCACGCAAGTTAATTAGCCTTAATTCTCTTTCTAATTTGCGGCATCTTAACTAGCTGGCTGCATTTAATGCATACAACCTTTTAGGCCACTAGTCACAAAAATCTGAATCTTGACATTAACCAATTTGGGATGTGCTTGCCACACTCAATGCGTATAGGCTTTTAGGCAAGCCAAGATTCTAAAAAAAACCAATTTCGCTAAAACCAAAAATCAAAACCGTGAAAGTAAAAAAAACAAAACATTAAAAAATCAAAATTCAAAAAGCGAAGTATAGAAATTTTAAAAAAAGTGCACGCATAAGTTCGCCTAATATATGTTTTAGACCGTTGCGATCTTTTTGACACAACTTGTGGACCTTCAGACACCCCATACTCACATACACCTACGGTTTGGGCGGGTTTTAGAGGCCAATTTACACGAAAGTGAGTCCATAGAGCTAAATGCATACCAGCCTACACTAGACTCAGGACCTTCGATCGGAACCCAATTTAGCATTGTACAAGGACCTGCTGCAATAGGGACCAGTGATACTTCGTCTGATTTCGAGTCAATGGAAGGATCCTCAATCCCAAGAAGTGAGAATCCTAACCAAGCCTCAGCAATCAAGCCAGCTACCAGCCTTTTCTGCTGCGTAGTTAGCTACCTCAGAGGTTCAGCCTCAACTGCTATCTCTGAACCAAATCTTACTACGTACAGACCACATGATAAAGGAATTGAGGTAAATTCCAAAGAGACACCCAGTGAAGTCTCATCGTTACAAGCAGGAAGCATTCACGTTGATATCCTTGTTCATACAGCTCCTATTGCACCTACTGCAACTGTGACTATCGAACCACCCCTCGCACAAGTGCTTATACCTAATGGTAGACCATTAGAAGAAGTGCAAACAATAAAGACACTAATCCAAGCTGCTAGAGCAAAGGAAGAAGAGACTTTGCAAGTGACACAACAACGATAGCAACCCAAACAGCTCAATATGCCCAAAACGAGTCCCAAGCATAAGTACTGCTCGACAGTCTCGACACAAGCAATAACATTGTGTCTACCTCGAGGAAAGAGCTTAGCTTGCAAATCTTGGATCAAGGGGAATTTTATAAGTTCCTCACATAATAAGCAACTTTTCTAGTTAAAGAGTAAAGCATGTTTGCTAGAATTGGGAGTGAATCACATTTCTCTATAACTCATCACTTTTGTAATCTCATTTTGTTCTTGTATGTCCAATGCTCACCTTGCTCCATGTTTGGCACTGTCCCATGGTGGCATTGAGAGGGGATGTTGAAATATATGATGTACAAGTGGTAAAGGGTGAGAGAAAGAGGTCATGTAGGTGTGAACACACCCCAAATAAAGTGGGCATGTGGGTGGAAAAGGGATCTAGGGTTGGCCCAACCCTAGCCCTTAGTGAACCCTATATAAAGGGTAGGAAGCCTCACTTTTTGTAACACAATACTTGAAGGTGAAGGTTAAGCCAACTTTGGAGTGGCGGAAGTAGAAGGTAATATAGAAGCTTTCTATACATCTTGTGTTCTTGCTCTCTCTCATATATGTTGCTCTATCTTACCATCAACTATTGCTTCTGTTGTGCATACTTCCCATAATTTTAACAAAAGGCACTCCGTGAGGTGGTCGGTGTCGAAGGCTCGTGTCAGTGGATACAGAGGCACTCTGAGGTGGTCGTGAGCAACGGAAGGTGAAGTGGTGTAGGCTCTAGTAACAAGGGTGCTACAATACTTGAGTGGTGACGGAAACTCGCAGCAACGTACGGACTTTGTGGTTGCCTGGCATTGCACTCCGTTGTGTTTGGGATTTTGCCTACAAGTGCTTTTTTTCAACATATTTGGTTGTACGTGCATCTCTCTTGCAAGAGATTTCAGCACATGGCTAGAAATACGATCGATATATTCGGGGTTTTGTCCCAAGAGGACGAATTGGATGACAGTAATTACTCCCTATGGAGTTTCATGGTCCGAAATCTACTTATGGCCAAAGGATTATGGGGTTATGTGTCAGGTGAAGATATACGCTCTATTGACATAGCACCTAACACACCTGGCTGTGGTACTCAACAAGCAACAGTACCAACTCCTCCCTCACAGGAGCAGAAGAGATGGGATACTCACGATACCCAAGCAATGGCTTTGATTGCTTTGTCAGTCAAGCAATCAATTGTACCGCATATTCGGTCTTGCAGGACCTCACGGCGCGGCGAGCTTGGGATGTACTTGAAACCATGTATCAAGCAAAGAATTAGGCCAGGGTTGCATTTCTCAAGAAAGAGCTTAAGAACTTGGACATGAATGAAGGTGATAGTCAGGATCTTCGGGAGCAGAATTGGAAGAACAAATCTTTCAGGATGCGTGGTGATGGGGCTTTTGCTGCCCAAGACAATGGCAAGGGAAAAGCCAAACATAGTTTTCAGCCAGAGGCTGATTCGGGACAGCCTTCACAAAAGGCTAAAAATGATGCAAGCAAGCCCAAGAAGAAGGGCGAATGTGACTACTGCAAGAAGCCGGGTCATTATTTGAATGAGTGCAGAAAGAGGCTTGCAAAGGAGAAGAAAAAGGAAAGCAGCATCTAGCAATCATCGTCGTGCGTGCGCTGCGAGCTCCCCCCCTTGTTGTGCCTGCCTGCCATTGCTTCGCCCCCGCTCCCCCAAACCCCCTTGCCCTCGCCCTTTCTTGCTCGCCTTCTCCCCTTCCCCCCCAATTCGCCATCGCCCACCCCTTCTTCCCCGTTTGCTGGGCCCTTTCTCCCCCCGCTGCTCTCTCTACCTACGTCCCCTCCTACTCACCTGCCCCCCCCCCCCCTTCCTTGCTCGTGCCCAGCCCTCACCCCTCGCCCTCCTCCCCCCCGTTCTTTGCCTTCCCCCTGACATCACCTACGCCCTCCGCCCCTCCCTTTACTCTCTTTTTCTTTTTTTCCTTCTTTTTTCTTCTTTTTTTTTCTCTTTTCTTTTTTTTCTCTTTTTTTTCCTTTTTCTTTTTCTTTTTCTTTTTCTTTTTCTTTTTCTTTCTCTTTCCTTCCTTCCTTCCTTCCTTTTCTCCTCCTCCTCCTCTTCCTTCTTCTTCCTCTTTTCCTTTCTTTTCTTTTCTTTTCTTTTTGTTTCTTTTTTCTTTTTCTTTTCTTTTCCTTTCTGTGCCCTCCACCCCTCCCTTTCCTCTCCTCTGCTATCTCTAGCCCATCCTTGTTCCTTCGGCAGCGCCCTCAGGTTGTGGGTATTTCATCATTGTGGCGGCAAGTTTCGGCCTCTTCTGGTCTTCGCCCCCAAGAGGACTCCATGGCAGCCACTCCGTCTCCCCCAACCGAGGCCGCCATTACATGACTTTCGTTTTCCGAAGCGGACCTGCAGGCTGCAGCTTCTCGCTACGACGATCGCATCCCTAGAGGCCTCCACTTTGGTATGCAAGATTGTCGGTAGCCGCCTCGCGCGTGGCCAACTCATAGATCTTCTTCAGGCTAGCCTCCTAGGTGCGCCAGCAAAGATCGCAAATATTCATCCTTTGTGGCCCGGCTACTACCCCGTTCAGTTCGACTCACCAACGGCGTCTGAACTTGTCATGCAACTAAGCCCCATTGCACTGAATACGGCCTAGGCCTTCTTTGCACTGTGGCAGCACGGCTTCGACCCGGCATCTGACCCATTGGCTGGAGTTTCAGGCTTTCTCGTGACAGTCTGCTTTTCAGGTCTCAGGAAGGAATACCTTCCTATTCTCCCAGTGATTGGTGGTGCCATCGGGAGAGTGATGGACCCCCCCCCCCCCCCCCCGCCTCGGCCCTCGCACAAGCAGCAAGGATTCCATCTCTCCGCATTTGTATTGCCTCGCCAGATTATGTGCCTCACATGATATCTATTCCCAGTCTTCAGGGCGATCCCATTGTGCAACGAGTGGAGTATTCCGGCCTTCCAGGCCAATGCTTTATTTGCAGACAGATGGATCACCGGGACAAAGTTTGCCCTCGACGTCAGACTAGGCGACCGCCCCCGGTGGTTCCCCCTCCTACTTCCCACTTAGATCCTCATCAAGGGGCCCAGGGAGGAGCAGGTTCCCAGGCCGCGGAGCACCAGGTTCTGACCATGGATGACCCATCAGCCGCGAGTGGCAGACGATTGGCCCCCGCCCCGGTCGCCAGCCGAGCACCAGAGCTGAGCATTTGCCGCCGTGCGCGCCAGGCTGGCAACATGCAAGAGGATTCGGTTCTGTCAGAAAACCGTTTCAAGCACTTATCGCAACACCCACCCGCCGCAGACGGCGGGCCCCTTCCAATGACAGAGGTCCCCCCCCCCCCCCCCCCCCCCCCCCCCCCCCCGAGGTGGCGGCCGATTCCTCGTCGCGACTTCTCCTCTAGCCTTCACTACCCAGTGGGGCAAGTTGACCCCACCCTCCCTTCGTCGAGCCTTCCGCAGCAGCCTTCCTCTCCGATGGATACCTCTCAGCAACATCCCTCTCCAGCCTCTCCGCCTTCCCACTCCCCCTCGCCTCCTCCCCCGCTTCCTTCCCTCCCTCCCCCACCCTCGCCTCCGACTCTTCCCGCAATCGCTCCATTTGCCCCTTCCTCTTTCTCCGTGCCTACGATCCCCCCCCGCCCCCTCTGCCTCCAGAGCATTCCCGTCGACCCCCGCAGTCCCTGAGCCGGAGAGGAGACAGCCGGCGAGTACCGTTCGCCGCCTGATTCATCGTTTCTCAGAGCCAGTGGAGATGATCATTGTGGCCTCACCAGTGAGGGCTCTCCCACCTGAGTCTCTAGGCGGACCCCTAGGATCTTAGGGCAGCCTGTGGATTATAGTTTCTTCCGGTGTCTTCCAACGGAAGGGATAGACAGGTTCGAGGAGACCGTAGCCCCTAGTCGGGTATGTGTGGTCTTCCACCACTCCAGACCCTCTACGCCAGAGAATGGCGCGATGATCTTCTCTTTCTTCTTGAGCGCAGCCCCCGAGACAGAGTGGGATCCAAAGTCGGTGGCCACTTCCATACAGGATCAGGCAGTTGAGCTATCGCGTCATCTGCACGATCTCCGGATCACCGACGTTTTTACTCATCTATGACCTTTGGCCAAGATGGAGCTTGGTGGATCAGCACACAGAGACCAGGGAGAGGAGATGGTGACCTCCAGCCTGGAGGTGCTGCTTTTTGTGTTCATGCATACCTCTCTTGCAGTACCTCTCCCCCCCTCTTACAAATACCTCCATTGTGATCGATGGAGCACAGAGTATGCATACTCTCGCGCTCGGGTAGAGTGGCAGTACATGGAGGGCAGGATCCACACCCACTTGGCGCGACTCCGCACCAGGACAAATTGTGACTATTCCCCGTCTAAGCCCACGCCCAAGACTCTTCGAGTGGAGGGCAATTCCGGTAGTTCCGCCTCACACAAAGATTGATATCAAGATTGTCTCATGGAACATTTAGGGCTTAGGGGGGCCTCAATGCTTTTAGAGACAAGGCGTCCTTAGAGGAGAGCTGCATCGAGCTATGGTGGGGGGGATCTATTGACATTCTTTTCCTTCAAGAGCACCATCTTACTAAGGGGTGTACCCGCCGCTGCAGGAAGATTCTACCAAGCAGGAGTCATGCTTTTTGGTCACCATCCTTCGGCCCTTCAGGGACGTAGGGAGGAGGAGTGTCTCTCTCTGTCAGTGAGTAGCTTCTACCGTCTGTGTGACAGGATCAGGAGTCATAGTTCCAGGACGTGCTCAGTGGGTTATCATTCTGATTGGAGAGGATAGCGTTGGCTTCCTCAACATTTATGCCCCGAATGTAGCTGCAGGTAGAGCTATCTTTTGGAGCATTGTCCGACAGGCCCTTCCGTAGGCTGATTTTTGGTGTATGGGCGGTGACTTCAACATGATAGAGTGAAACCGATCCCGTCAAGTGGGAATAGACTCCTTTGGACACCCACACACGTAATAGCACAACATAATATCACAATTTGAAATGGACAACTTAATAACGACAGAAATTAAAATGAAATAGATGGACACCAGCACTGGGGCCGGAACACGAGCCGACCCCCCCCTCAATATATGATATATTATTGGGAGTATTTAACAAATACAATGCTCCATGGGTTCAAAGAACCAGATGATGTCCATGTACAAATGAATACAGTACCAAACAAAAGGTTCAAAGTAGATGTTCGAAGTAGAGAGACCACTTGAGTGGTCCAGTCTCTACGGTCCTGTGCCTTCAATGGACTCCGCGGAGAGCACCCCACTGGTGTTCCAGGACCACGCACAAACAGGCGCTCCCGTACTAATGCCTGGCTCTCTCGATCTCGGCACCTTTGGACCGTGGTTCTCCAAAAGCTTGGACTACCCGGCACCAAACGGGTGTTAGCCGTAGAGAGAATCCCTTATCAGATTTACCACAAAGTTCTTTACTTAAATCTGAAATTCACTTACTTGTAGATTGTAGATGGAAGACCAATACCCATGGTGTCTGTGTGCAGCTACTTGAGAGGGACACCAAGGTGCAGCAGCATGTCGAGGAGAAAGAGGAGTCGCTGCCTGGGAAAGGTATAGCCTCCTGAAGAAAGGAGATGGCGCCTATGTAAAGGAGGCGCAACCGCCTGCAAAGGAGAACCACCACCCGCTGTGCAGGACACAGCCACCTTCTATGGAGGAGGAGGAAGAGGAGGAGTTGCTTGGCTGTAGCAGCACAGCCGCCAACTGAAGGAACAGCAGCCACGTACAGAAGGTACAGCCGCCTAAGGGAGAAGAAGCAGGAGCCGCTTGTATGCAGGGTACAGCTGTCGCCTGCAGAGTAGGAGTACACACAGTGGAGGAGCAGCCTGTATGGTCGCCTGGCTGCAGTGGAGAAGAGGCAGCCGTCTGCTGGAGGGCTCAACCACCTGCTGGAGGAGGCGGCGCAGCC
This sequence comes from Cibotium barometz, assembly GCF_041138505.1. Classification (NCBI taxonomy): domain Eukaryota; kingdom Viridiplantae; phylum Streptophyta; class Polypodiopsida; order Cyatheales; family Cibotiaceae; genus Cibotium; species Cibotium barometz. Next base: position 9,302,697 of record NC_141059.1, read on the forward strand.
TATGCAACCTGTGTAGCCTGCTGATGATGGCACACAGTCGCCTGCAAAAGAGGCAGTGCAGCCTGTGCAGAACAGTCACCGCCGCCTGTATGTAGGGCTCAGCCGCCGCCTGTATGCAGAAACCCAGCCTGCTGGAGATGGCATGCGCAGCCTAAGAGGGGAGTAAAAGCGCAGCCTGTGAGGAGCAAAAACGCAGCCTGAAGAGAAGAAACCCAACAGCCTGCAAGACGTGATGCGCAATCTGTTGTGTCTGTGGAGAGGAGGCGCACCATCGTCATTTGTAGGTGTTGGAGGGATAGTTCCACGATCACAGCTGGCCGGCTCCCCAAGTTTGCATGGGGGCGGCCAGCTTCATGGTGGTGTGGGTAGGTGACCATGCACCCACCCCCACACACACAAAAGTTAAGTGTGGCTCCCCACCTTGGCCCCTATGTGGGTGCCCATAGTGGGTGCCCACTTTTAAGTGAATGTGAACATACAACCTTATAAAACAAAAGGTTAGAAAATAAAGTATTAAACCAACATGTGCAATACGCTTACCACCTGTTCACACGCAACAAAACTTGTCAACAGATAGAGCAAACTTCACGACTCACTTGCAGGCATCCCCGCTCAGTAAGTGGCACGTCAAACAGGCAAACACAAAAATACGAGTCATGCGAAAACAGTTTCAAACATGCAAAACATGAGTGCATGTGCAAATAGTATCATGGACATATCTCCCGTTCATGGAACAAGTACAAAATATCTGTCGGGCACAAAAATGGCCCGACGTAAAACATAAATCCTGGTCTTCCTATGGAGTGACAGTCCCATATGTAAAACACAGTTCCAGGCACGAGCCGCCCTATGGAGTGACAGTCCCATAGGCAAGACACGGCACAAATACTGGCTCTTCCATGGCGTGACAATCCCATGGATAGAACACAGTCCAGGTCATACACGGGTGGCACCAGTCTGACTCCCGTCCATGTCAAGCAAAAAATTGGCCTCTTCACATGAGACACCGGCCTGGCCTCAAGTGAACGAGACACAAAACTGGAGATGGACCAAATGGTCGACCAATTGGTGACATCCCCCCGGGCTTCTAAAGAGTTGTCCTCAACTGAAAAGCCTCAAGATATGCCTGCAACAACTGTGGATAGTTAACAAAATAATCCTCATTTACCCACTTTGCATCAATGCGCAAATATTTCCTCTATGACCAACATAAGGGGGAGCATGACATTCCTCCATAACCTTTGGACGCAAATCCTTCACGACACATAGGCAGTTATTCTTCATAAGATAACCCTCGTTGATAACATAAGAGGCATGTGAATGACCAGCCATCAAATCAGTCCATATATGGCAAAAATCAGCATCCAAATGATATAAATCTTGCATAGCAAATAAGTCTCCTATGAGAGGTCACTGTAACTGCAGCCACATATGGCCTCCTGGACAATGCATCTGCTACCAAATTCTTCTTTATTGCTGAAACCGGCCTCTGGTAGAAACCAAAGTGCGGTAGACTAGCAGTCACCCTTCCACTTGTAGTCCAGATATGAAAACAAATTTGATTGGAGCTAGAGTGTCCCAAATCTGAAAAGAGAACGACACCTATTGGCCCCAAAGCTTGGCGCCCCTTGCGGTATTTCTTTATTCAATTTCAAAAAATATGTAAGGCTGAGTACAACAAAATCAGCCAAGAGAATACACCTGTATGTCCAATCTGGCAGCCCACAATACCTCTTAGCACACAGGATTCACACACACAGATCTGCGTCTCAAAGCAACACTCTGTGCTCCCCTCTGATCAGCCAAGACCATTCAGCAAGACAACCTTGAACATACATCTGGCATATCTCATGCACATGATTCCACAACTCAGCACAAGCATACATTCACTGTCCAATCTCTCTGTTTCCACCCTTTTCAATCTGCCATACCCCTCCTCTCACAAGGGGCCAAATAGCAACAGACATAAGCCAATGGAAAGAAAGACAGATGAACAAGTTTAGAGCTTACCAAGTCAGCTCGTGTTTTTGCACCCGTGGGACAGTCCGTACCAGTCTGTACTTGGCAACGACCGTCTGTACTCTTTCCCCTTGCAACCACCTGACTATTGTACCAAATAAACTCTGATAAAATCCCACGTGTAACTAGAGGTGCACCGCTTTACTGTCCAGAACTGACAGGTCAACACCGGCCTGTACCTGTCCGTACAGCACAGCAGAGTCTGACTGTACCTGTCCGTACAGAGCTGTACGACTGTACTGCAGTTGCCTAAATCAGCTTGATGTACCCGACTGTACCTGCTGTACAGTTCTGTACCTGCAGCACAGCCACTTGACAGCAGTCATACGATTGTACCTGCTGTACAGCTTCTGTCAGAACCCACAGCACATGTACCTGCTCAACCTGTCATCAGCGCCGCCTGTACCCACACAAGAATCTGCAGCAGAGAAAAACAGCCGTATTGTACCTGCAGTCGTACAACTCTGTACAGCCTACACACGTGGACTGTACGGGCAGGTTTCCACAGAAAACAGCAGCAAAAACAATATCCAGCAGTCCCACGTTGCTTCTCCTCTCCTCCACGTAGAGAGAGAGGCATGCACTCCAAAAGTGGAATTGCCCCCTCCCCAAACTTCTCCTAGGGCCCCAACTTTAATAATAATTAAAGTTCCCTAGGGGCCACTAAGGCCTAGGGGCAACCTCCCATAAAACAATAAAAACATTAATGCTTTTGTCCCCTTTCACATCTGAAGTGTCCACACATCATTCTCATTTGTCCGGGCACCCCAAATGCGAATATTTTAATATTTTGGCTCAGCAACCACCATGCCCACACTTGTGCTGTTCCATTTTCACAGGGCCATGACATACCCCCCTCTTGAAAAATGGCAAGCGTCCTCGATTGCATTCTGGTGATACAGCAAAATATCCAAAGTGAAAAATACAATATGGCAAGATCAGCGTCCCAATCTCTCTAAGCCATGCACATGTATCAACATTCACTGCAAACCAATGGCGTAGTAATAGTCCAAGTTGTATACCACTGTGAACCATACACAACCACAATATCCCATGTGACTGCAAAACCTTAGGTGAATCTGTTAAGTCACCTTCCTCCATCCACTTCGCATCCATCGGTGAATAGTTCTTGAACTTCACAAGATAGCGACGGGAAACTTTACCTCGTACCTTTCTTTCCTTATGTGCCAGTATCTGCCCACGGAAAGGTCTAAGGAGACTCACGTGAAAAGCATTGTGAATCCTCCAGTGATCTGGTAACTTCAAACGATAGGCTACCTCACCAATCTTTTCCAATACCTGAAAAGACCCATAATAACGCATGCTCAACTTAGGGAATAAGTGCTCTTTACCCTTCATCTTCTTGAGTCTAGCCTTTTCAAAGCGCAAAAGAACCCAATCACCCAATGCAAACTCTAAAGCACGTCTGTGACGGTCTGCGGCTTTCTTTTGCTTCTGTTGAGTTTTCTGGAGTGCCAACTTAACTCTCCGATAAGCTTCATCCATACTCTCCACATACTGATCAGCCTCAAAGATCTTATCCTTTGTATGCAAAATGGGTGGTACCTTCTTCCCTCCTTCCACAATCTCAAAAGGCGCCTTGCCTGTCGAGGTATGTACAGTGTTGTTATATGCAAACTCCACCAAAGGAAGATACTTTTCCCATTGTTGCTTGTGCTCTGACACATAACACTTAAGAAGATCCAACACTATAGAGTTAGCCTCTTCTGACTGACCATCTGTTTGTGGATGAAATGACGATGAAAACTTGAGAGTTGTACCCATGTTGTCAAACAACCCTCTCCAGAACAAACTCGTCATCCGTGGATCACGGTCACTAATGATAGACGTAGGCAAGCCATAATACTTGAAGATGTTCACCATGAACAACTTCACCATATGATCTACTTTGATCGTCTTACGCACGGGAATGAAATGGGCCTGCTTACTGAACCTGCATATGATAGTCCAAATGCCATCATTCCCCGTTTGTGTCCGTGGAAGATCAAATATAAAATCCATGGCAATGCGCTCCCAAGGTCTATCTGGAATAGGTAAAGGCTATAATAACCCTGGTGTCTTTTGACGGTCAAACTTTACCTTCTGACATACGATGCATTGCCTCACAAAGGCATCAACATCTCTTCTCAAGGTTGGCCAATAAAAGAAAGTCTCCACTGCTTTTACCGTGGCGTCAATGCCTCTATGACCTGCATACGGTGGAGCATGACTTTCAATCATAACCTTAAGTCGCAATGGCTTGGTAACACACAGTCTGCCATGCATCAATAAAAACCCATCTCTGAGAGTGTAGTGCTCATACCGCTGACCCTCAGACATCTGATCATATAACCTGCCAAAGTCCTCATCATGGGCATACTGCTCTTTCTTTTCATCAAGCTCATGATGATAAGCAAGTGAAACTGCGGAGACCTGTGGCTTGCGTGACAAAGCATCTGCCACTACATTCTTTTTGCCTTCCACATGCACAATCTAAAAATGAAACATAGACAAAAAGTTTGCCCAACGCATATGCTTCTCTGCAAGCTTAGTTTGCGTGAGGAAATAACGTAAGGTCTGATGATCTGTCTGCACAGTGAAATCAGCCCCAAGCAAGTAGTGTTTCCATGTAGAAAGAGAGTGAATTACAGCCAACATCTCTTTCTCATAAACCTGTAAATGCTTCTCGGCATCTTGCAATATTCTACTCTCATAGGCTATCACATGTCCCTCTTGCATCAATGCTACTTCCGCATGCATCACATTGGACAACAAAAGCCTTTCGGAGGTCCGGTAACACCAATACTGGATCCGAAGTAAGCTTTTCTTTGAGCTTTTTGAATGCTGTAATTTCCCGATCAACCCATCTAAACGGAGTTGCCTTCTTTGTCAAGGGATGAAGGGGTGAAGCAATTTCAGCAAAGTACCGTATGTACCGCCTATAATAGGAACACAATCCTAGAAAGCTGCGTACATCATGCACGGTCCTCAAATCTGGCCAATTAAGAATTGCTTCCACCTTTGCTGGATCCATACGGACTCCATGCTTAGACACAATATGCCCCAAGAAATGTATCTCTTGCAAAAAGAACTCACTCTTTTTGCCATTAACAACCAACCTATGGTTTCTGAGTTCTGCAAATACAATGGCCAAATGCCTTCTATGCTCTTCCTCAGTTTGTGAATGCACAATCATATCATCAAAGAATGTGCCCACAAACGCTCTATGAGGCCTGAAAATCCTGTCCATCATTTTGTTAAATGTGGCAGATGCATTTGTCAAACCAAAGGGCATAACCAAGAACTCATACAACCCAAACGTGGTTCGAAATGTTGTCTTATGCACATCCTCGGGTCTAATACATATCTAATGATACCCGCTTTTCAAGTCAATGCGACTAAAGACTGTGGAGCCCTGTAAGCGGTCCAAAATGTCATTGATCCTCGGTATGGGGAATCGATTCTTGATGGTGTTCTTGTTCAGCGCCCTGTAGTCAATACACATGCGCCAAGAACCATCCTTTTTTTACACTAAGAGTACAGGTGAGCAAAAGGGTGATGAGCTAGGCTGTATCAACCCTTTATTCAAAAGCTCCTGCACCTGACTCATAATTTCTTCCTGTTGGGCTGCACTAACACGGTACGGCGGTCTATTCGGTGGAGTACTACCAGGAATTAGATCAATGGCATGATCTTCTGGCCTCTCAGGAGGAAGTTCTCCTGGCAATGACTCGGAAAAACAATCTTGGAACCCACATAAGAAATCAGTCCTGTCCTTATCTAGCATAGACAAATTAGACTTAGACTCATCATCTTTTGCATCCTTTACATAAATCAAGTACGCGGAAAGATGCTTTTTCATTACTGATGAAATTGCCGAAGCGGATACAATAGGAACAGATTCCCCTTTGAGTTTTACATCCAAGACATATTCTTTCCCTCTATGAGTCAGAGTGATTTTCCTATTGTATGTGTCCACCACCGCATGTACTCTGTGGCACCATGGCATACCCAACAAAACATCACAGCCATCCAAAGGCATGATGAAAAATTCTTCGCTGTCCACATAACCCTGCAAATGAAGCCTGAGCTTCCCTATGATAGGAGTAACGGGTTCTGCATACCCTGGACAAGCCATGTTAGCCTCATATAACGGCCCCATCTCCTCTGCACGAATCCCCAATCGGCCAGCCAAATCTGGTGAAATGAAGTTGGCTCTAGCACCTGTGTCAAAGAATATCAAGGCATTCTGATCTCTCAATTTGCCCCATGCCCTGCACAACTCTATCTCTTCACCACCTGGCTGTCCCCCCACAAGATCAGGAACTAACCCTACAGAAGGTTTTGGTTTCTTTGACTTGGGCTCTCCTTTATTGACAGAGTCCTTTTGGGACTTTCTTTTGGGACAATTAAATGACATATGCCCCTCTTCAGTACAGTAAAAACATTTCCGAGCATCTCTCAAAGCCTGTCTTTCCTCAGAAGTTCTCTTGGGCATTGGCAACTTCTTATACCTCGTCTCTGAAGACCCTTTAGTATCACGAGAAGCATGCCCAGATTTTTCAGCTTTCCTGCTCCAGTTCTTACTTCCTTTAAACCCAGATGAACCTCCAGTGAGTAATGCATTAGCTGTCATAGCATTCTCTATCATCTGTGACATGTTCGTTACTCGAGTCTTGATACAATAATCTCGCACCTTTTTGGCAGCCCACAACAATACTTCTCTACCTGCTCAAACAAAGGTACTGCAGGGTAAGAAGTCACTGGGAGTAAAGCTTCCCAAAACTTCTTGTTATAATCTTCCAAATTTTCACATTTTGAAGCATCCAACTTGTGCCATGCAGTCATAACATCCACCTCAAATGTAGATGTGAGCCATACAGAAGAAAAGACCTGTTTAAATTGTACCCAAGTAGTGGGTGCTATGCCCTGCAAAAGAAGAGTAGACCACCACTGCAAAGCATTGCCCTTGAGAAAAGTGGCAGCTTTCCTCACCTTAGAGAACTCTGTGTAATTCCCACCAGAAAAAGCAACATCAAACTGTTGTAAAAAGGTAAGTGCTTTCAGTTTATCTTTGGCTCCACTGAATGTATCAAACTTCACTGCAGCTCCCCCTTCCTTATAATCTTTCGCTTTACCCATAGGCATTAGATTATCATATGGAAGTGGCTTCGCAAGATTGCTGCCCCCAACATTCATGCCCATCATTGGGTCAACATTACCCATTCCCACACCTGGCATACCATACATTCCAGCCATGTTTCCAAACATTCCATTATGCATACCTGACTGCATGCCACCATACATGTTTGCTTGCATTCCAGGTTGCATGCCCCCAAACATATTTCCTTGCATACCGGACTGTATACCACCATACATATTCCCCTGCATACCAGGCTGAAAATTGGCTCCAAAAGGCCCTGGCATACCCATGCCTCCCTGAGGATAACCCCCAGTCATAGATTGGAACACCGAGCCACCACCGAAATAACCTGGATGCATAGTCTGCTGAGGAATAGATGGCTGTCCAAAGAAGGAACTCTGAGAGTTTGCACCATAAGCATGCTGCATATTCGGAAACTGGCCAAAAGATGGATCCTGTGGGATGGCACCACTATGACCCTAAGGAAGGTTCTGAGAACGCACCTTCTTCTTCTTCTCGGGCTCTATACGGGATCTCATAAATTCAGCAAACCTCTCACTTTGAGTGAGCTGCATGAATACATCCATAACACTAGCCAAACGATCTTTAAACCGAGCATCATCATCCTCTTTACCAAGCACATCTTCTGGCTGTGTTACGTCCTCATAATGCTCATCATCTGCATCCTGATCTCCTGCAAAAATATCCTCAATGCATTTCTCTCAGGAGAGGTCTCTTGCTCTTCCTCTTCATGATAAAAGTACTCATCTTCTGTATCAGACATGCTTGCTGAATTTTTCAGCGATGACTTTCCTCGAGGCAACCACGAGCTCACCCCCTTTAGAAAGTTGATGATTGGTCCCGGCAAACGGAACCTTGAAACCGGCCTCTGGTAGAAACCAAAGTGCGGTAGACTAGCAGTCACCCTTCCACTTGTAGTCCAGATATGAAAACAAATTTGATTGGAGCTAGAGTGTCCCAAATCTGAAAAGAGAACGACACCTGTTGGCCCCAAAGCTTGGGCGCCCCTTGCGGTATTTCTTTATTCAATTTCAAAAAATATGTAAGGCTGAGTACAACAAAATTAGCCAAGAGAATACACCTGTATGTCCAATCTGGCAGCCCACAATACCTCTTAGCACAGAGGATTCACACACACAGATCTGTGTCTCAAAGCAACACTCTGTGCTCCCCTCTGATCAGCCAAGACCATTCAGCAAGACAACCTTGAACATACATCTGGCATATCTCATGCACATGATTCCACAACTCAGCACAAGCATACATTCACTGTCCAATCTGTCTGTTTCCACCCTTTTCAATCTGCCATACCCCTCCTCTCACAAGGGGTCAGATAGCACAAATCTGCAAAACAGACATAAGCCAATGGAAAGAAAGACAGATGAACAAGTTCAGAGCTTACCAAGTCAGCTCGTGTTTTTGCACTCGTGGAACAGTTCGTACCAGTCTGTACTTGGCAACGACCGTCTGTACTCTTTCCCCTTGCAACCACCTAACTATTGTACCAAATAAACTCTGATAAAATCCCACGTGTAACTGGAGGTGCACCGCTTTACTGTCCAGAACTGACAGGTCAACACCGGCCTGTACCTGTCCGTACAAAGCCGTACGGACTGTACTGCAGTTGCCTAAATCAGCCTGCTGTACCCGACTGTACCTGCTGTACAGTTCTGTACCTGCAGCACAGCCACCTGACAGCAGTCGTACGATTGTACCTACTGTACAGCTTCTGTCAGAACCCACCGCACCTGTACCTGCTCAGCCTGTCAGCGCCGCCTATACCCAGAGAAGAATCTGCAACAGAGAAAAACAGTCGTACTGTACCTGCAATCGTACAACTCTGTACGGCCTGCACACGTGGACTCTACGGGCAGGTTTCCACAAAAAACAGCAACAAAAACAATATCCAGCAGTCCCACGTTGCTTCTCCTCTCCTCCACGCTTAGGCTTGCACGATTCCCCAAAAGCTAGAGAAAGAGTGAAGAGAGAGAGGCATGCACTCCAAAAGTGGAGTTGCCCCCTCCCCAAACTTGTCCTAGGGCCCCAACTTTAATAATAATTAAAGTTCCCTAGGGGCCACTAAGGCCTAGCGGCAGCCTCCCATAAAACATTAAAAACATTAATGTTTTTGTCCCCTTTCACATCTGAAGTGTCCACACATCATTCTCATTTGTCCGGGCACCCCAAATGCGAATATTTTAATATTTTGGCTCGGCAACCACCATGCCCACACTTGTGCTGTTCCAGTTTCACAGGGCCATAACAATTGCTTTATTAATATGGATGAGTGATACAATAGGGATGGAATATCCCTCTTTGCCAGCATGATCAACACTACCCTGCATATCGGGAACTACATGCACATTAGGCTTAGATTGCTTGTCCTCTTGCATCTTGCTTACGTTTGGGGCATTGCCGAAACATATGCTCTTTGCTTCCACATGCAAAACATTGTCCGTCTTTCGCATATTGCTCCCTTTGCTCAGGAGTCAAGCCAAACCAATTCTTCTTGAGCTTTCTGGCATGAGGCTCATGGTCCTCTCTTTTTCTTTTCCCCTTATTCAACGGGGCAGCCCTATCTGCATGGGCTCCATGGGCCATCATGGAAGTTTCATGAAGCACGGTGGCATGTGCTCCGCGAACCTGAGAATCAGATGCATGTGACTTTCTTGCATAAGGCAATGTCTCTCCATGAGACAACTCAGAAGGCAAAGCTCTTTTAGTTGCAGACCTGTCACCCCTACCAATGGGATACATGTCTTGAATGCATGTGACCTTCATGCCCTCCATGAGCACTAGCATACATATATCTGGCAGGCTTTGTGCCTTGTGGAGAAGATGCATGACGAGAGGTGATTGTCACCTCTTCCTTGTGCATAAATGACCTCAACCTTTGAGATGCGGGATCTCCATGCTTCAAACGAGGTGGATTTCTGAATTTCAGCTCTCCATTGTCCCCCTCTTTGATGTCACCTTTGCGAAGGAGGTAGGCAAGTGCCAACTCCCTTGGCTTCTTGCCCACTTCCCGTGCCATGGACTCAAAAGTCACATCTACTATTGCATCGGCTTTCCTTGCTTCAATGGCACTTTGCACATGGGGATCTTCATGCAAAAATTTTAGCTCTTGCTCTTGTGCCTGCAAAAGCTTTCTCATATGTTCCATTTCAGCCCTCATTGCATAAGGCTCTTCTTCTAGCATAACTGTCTTTCCTCGAGACAGTTGTCCCTTTGAATCACTATCAGTTACCCTTTCAAGGGACTTGTGCCTTCCTCGTAGAGCATCAGAACCACGCGAGGCACTTGATGGGCCCCTCGAATTAGGCACTTCCAAAGGGTTGCCTTGACTGTCCATTATGTTAAGTGTGCTAGAAGCGGGGTGTCCAATACACAGATTCGTTTCCCCACTAAGAAGAGGGAAACAACCGTGCTCTGATACCAATGAAACCGATCCCGTCAAGTGGGAATAGACTCCTTTAAGAAGGGATATTTTTCCATCCAAAGATATCTAGAAACTGAATTACCTCTCTCTGGAATATTTTCTCTCTCTAGACCAAAACAAATAGAAACAAGATCTGTTATTATTCTAAAAAGGGGATTGATTACAGGGGAAGAAACTGGACATCTTGAGGGGCTGGGGAAGGAATCTTACATCCTACCCTACTTAAAAAACACGAGATGTTCTCATCTCGCAGGTGGAGTATGATCTCTTTCATCTTCTTCTTCTTCTTCAATCACTTCCAGCGTTACTGCCTTGGAAGTGGACGGCCAATTTGGAAACAACTCTCTTTGACTTCCCCTATTCTGAGGCAGAGGTCTTGCATTACTTTGGTTTGAAACTATGGGTTGGTTAGAGGGTCTACCTGTGGGATTTCCCTGATTTTAGCAGATAGAAACCTGATTACTCTGGAAGGGAGGAGCTGGAGTCTGGAATCTTGATCCCTGATTTCCCTACCCTGAAAACCTTGATCCAAAAGGAGTTGGACAATCCATACTACGATGTCCAAATCCTTGCCAGTTATACCATTAACCCACACGCGTAATAGCACAACTTAATATCACAATTTGAAATGGACAACTTAATAACGATAGAAATTTGAAATGCAATAAAATGAAATAGATGGATACCAGCACTGGGGCCGGAACGGGCCGACCCCGCCCTCAATATATGATATATTATTGGGAGTATTTAACAAATACAATGCTCCATGGGTTCAAAGAACCAGATGATGTCCATGTACAAATGAATACAGTACCAAACAAAAGGTTCGAAGTAGATGTTCGAAGTAGAGCGACCACTTGAGTGGTCCAGTCTCTACGGTCTTGTGCCTTCACTGGACTCCGCGGAGAGCGCCCCACTGGTGTTCCAGGAACACGCACAAACAGGCGCTCCCAAACTAACGCCTGGCTCTCCCGATCTCGGCACCTTTGGACCGTGGTTCTCCAAAAGCTTGGACTACCCGGCACCGAACGGGTGTTAGCCGTAGAGAGAATCCCTTATCAGATTTACCACAAAGTTCTTTACTTAAATCTGAAATTCACTTACTTGTAGATTGTAGATGGAAGACCAATACCCATGGTGTCTGTCTGCAGCTACTTGAGAGGGACACCAAGGTGCAGCAGCATGTCGAGGAGAAAGAGGAGTAGCTGCCTGGGAAAGGTATAGCCTCCTGAAGAAAGGAGATGGCGCCTATATAAGGAGACACAACCGCCTGCAAAGGAGAACAACCACCCGCTGTGCAGGACAGAGCCACCTTCTGTGGAGGAGGAAGAGGAGGAGTCGCCTGGCTGTAGGAGCACAGCTGCCAACTGAAGGAACAGCAGCCACGTACAGAAGGTACAGCCGCCTGAGGAGGTTGAAGAAGCAGGAGCCGCTTGTATGCAAGGTACAGCCGTCGCCTGCAGAGTAGGAGAAGTACACACAGTGGAGGAGCAGCCTGTATGGTCACCTGGCTGCGGTGGAGAAGAGGCAGCCATCTGCTGGAGGGGTCAACCACCTGCTAGAGGAGGCGGCGTAGCCTATGCAGCCTGTGTAGCCTGCTGATGATGGCCTGCAAAAGAGGCAGCGTAGCCTATGCAGAACAGTCACCGCCGCCTGTATGTAGGGCTCAGCCGCCGCCTGTATGCAGAAATGCAGCCTGCTGGAGGTGGCATGCGCAGCCTGAGAGGAGCAAAAGCGCAGCCTGTGAGGAGCAAAAACGCAGCCTGAAGAGAAGAAACCCAACAGCCTGCAAGACGTGATGCGCAATCTGTTGTGTCTGTGGAGAGGAGGCGCACCATCGTCATTTGTAGGTGTTAGAGGGATAGTTCCACGATCACAGCTGGCCGGCTCCCCACGTTTGCATGGGGGCGGCCAGCTTCATGGTGGTGTGGGTAGGTGACCATGCACCCACCCCCACACACACAAAAGTTAAGTGTGGCTCCCCACCTTGGCCCCTATGTGGGTGCCCACTTTTAAGTGAATGTGAACATACAACCTTATAAAACAAAAGGTTAGAAAATAAAGTATTAAACCAACATGTGCAATACACTTACCACCTGTTCACACGCAACAAAACTTGTCAAAAGACAGAGCAAACTTCACGACTCACTGGCAGGCATCCCCGCGCAGTACGTGGCACGTCAAACAAGCAAACACAAAAATACAAGTCATGCGAAAACAGTTTCAAACATGCAAAATATGAGTGCATGTGCAAATAGTATCATGGACATATCTCCCGTTCATGGAACAAGTACAAAATATCTGTCGGGCACAAAAATGGCCCGACGTAAAACATAAATCCTGGTCTTCCTCTGGACTGACAGTCCCATATGTAAAACACAATCCCAAGCACGAGCCTCCCTATGGAGTGACAGTCCCATAGGCAAGACACGGCACAAATACTGGCTCTTCCATGGCGTGACAATCCCATGGCTAGAACACAGTCCAGGTCATACACAGGTGGCACCAGTTTGGCTCCCGTCCATACGACACCATCCTGCTAACACACGGGTGGCACCAGTCTGGCTCCCATCCATGTCAAGCAAAAAACTGGCCTCTTCACATGAGACACCGGCCTGGCCTCAAGTGAACGAGACACAAAACTGGAGATGGACCAACTGGTCGGCCAATTGGTGACATAGAGGCAGTAGAGGACATACTTGGAGGTGGCACGGCCTGTCTAAGGGGTGGAGTACTTTGCATGGGAGGAGATGATATTGATTCTTAGGGGACAAGACCCTTGGCATCTTATAGAGTTTGGGCGCAGCCTTGGGAGTCTTAGCTTTTCTCGATTGGAAAGGCGGAGCACTGGCCCCAACCTCTCTCGGCTGGACAGGTTTTATGTTGACGAGTGGGCTTGCAACCGTGGAGGAATGGTTGGTATTTTGATTGGCACTACATTTTCAGATCATGCCCCAGTTATTCTGTCCCTAGAGGACCCATGGAGGCATAACAGACATGCGAGCTCCAGGATTCCAGACAGCTTCATTCAGGACCCCGAGATTTGTAGCCGGATTGAGCAGATATGGACGGCTCTAGACTTTTCCTCAGGATCTGCAGCGTGCACTTTGGATGAGGGCCTTGGGGAGGTCAGTATTTTCTTACAGGAGGCAGCCCAGAGGAGATTTGAGGGATTTCGGGAGCAGGAGAGGAGTCTGAGGAGGGGCCTAGCCTCTTTACAGCGTCTTCAGGAGAAAGAGTGCACAGAGCGGAAGCAAATAAGCACTAGTGTGTGCTGAGTAGAGACTGCAAGAGCGAGAGAGATATGGAGCAACTATGCTGAATATACTGAAGTGATACAGACCCAAGAGACAGAAATAGTCTCATAAGTGGGGAGCAAAAGAAAGACTAGGCAAGATACAAAATTGAGGCCAGCCCACCTATCTATAGGTGGGGAGAGCAAGCCTACTGGATATGTTGAATCTAGCCGACTGGGCATGCTGAAGCTGGTGACTGGATATAAAATAAGGGGTGGCCAACCCACAATCAAGGGCCATGGAAAAGGGACCAAAAGGACACCAAACATGTGCAGAAACTGGGGATGAATGTGCTAACACCCCCTGTCAGCACAAGATGCTGAACAAACTCCGAGAAGCCGAAGATGAGGAGCCAAGGAAGCCTGAGAAACCGGCTTGGTGAACAAATCTACAACATTCTCCGCTGAAGGACAATACTCCAAACGCAAATCTCCAGCAAGAACCTATCTCAATGTGTTTCATACGAGCATGAAACACAGGGTTCTTGGCGATGGCGATGCAACTCTGATTTTCACACCAAAGAAGAGTAGATCCGGTAGGAGGACAGCCAAGGTCCTCCAATAATCTCCGCAATCAAATCACATGCAGCATAACAAACCGCACGATACTCCGCCTCTGTAGAGGAAAGCGCCACAGTAGGCTGCTTTTTACTACTCCATGAAATGGCTCCAGACCCAAGTGAAAAAACACAACCAGTGGTCGAACGTCGAGTGTCTGGATCTCCAGCCCAATCTGAATCAGACCATCCAAGAAGAGTGCATCCTTGGCCATAGAAGATGCCGAAACCTAGAGTGCCACGCAAGTACTGAAGAACTCTGAGAGCACACCGCCAATGCCACTGATGGGGGTCGGATAAGAAAGAACTCAATAAACTGACTGCGAAACACAAGTCCAATCGGGAGTAGGTCAACCAAACCAAACGACCGACGAGAACCCGATACTGTCCCTAATCAATCCCTGGAGAAGCATCAAGTAGAGAAAGCTTCTCACTAGTATCCATAGGAGAAGATACTGGTTTGCATCCGGTCATCTGAAATCTGTCAAGAATCTCCCATGTGTACTTCTGCTGAGAGAAAAAAATGCCCTTCGGGGTCTCAAAGCCAAGAACATAATGCAAAAGGCCAAGATCCGTCATCTCAAACTCTGTCTCCAAAGCATCCATGACTGAACGGATCCTCATAGAATAAGAACCTGTAAAGATGAGGTCATAACATAGACCACAATGATAACAATCAACCCCCTCTCAAGGAGGATATAAAGGTTCGAATCTGCATGAGAATGGCGCAAGCCGAGCTCCTCAAAGACCTCATCAATCCGGTAGTACCAAGCCCGCGGAGCCTGGTTCTGACCATATAAAGCCTTCTTCAGTCGGTACACCTGATCCTGTTTGCTTGGAACAACAAATCCCGGCGACTGATCAACATAAACCTCCTGTGTAAGCTCTCCATTCAGGAAAGCCAACTTGACGTCCATCTGGAATATGGGCCATCTATGTGTTGGAAGGTAGGCGATTTCGAGCGTGTGATCTATGGCTAGAAGGTGCCTTGGATTATCCCATAAGTGGAAGCATGGAAGTTGAGGAGCCATATATAGGCTTGAGTGGCACCTTGTCATATTCATCTCCTCCGGCCGGTGTTTTGGGAGGCAGCTCACCGGGAGATGGGAGCCCGGTGGAGGGATGCTGCAGTGCCCGTTGGGGGTGTTCGTGGTGCTCGATGGTGATGCGTCTCCTACGTGCGTTAGTCTTCCGCTGCGCATTCTGACATGGTATCAGAGCCCAAGCGCGTGTGGTCCTGGGTGGCTCAGGTGTGTGGTCTTGGGCGACCCCCTGGCGCCTCGGTGGCTTGCGGAGCTCGAATCGAGGGAGGGTGTTGGAAGGTTGGCGATTTCGAGCATGTGATCTATGGCTAGAAGGTGCCTTGGATTATCCCATAAGTGGAAGCATGGGAAGTTGAGGAGCCATATACAGGCTTGAGTGATACCTTGTCATATTCATCTCCTCCGGACGGTGTTTTGGGAGGCAGCTCACCGGGAGATGGGAGCCCGGTGGACGGATGCGGCAATGCCCGTTGGGGGTGTTCATGGTACTCGATGGTGATGCGTCTCCTACATGCGTTAGTCGTCCGCTGCACATTCTGGCACTATGATGTCCTACAAGAGCAAGAACCGTGCGAATGGTAGTCATCCAGGCCGTCGGAGCGAAGGTCTCATCGAACTCGACTCCAGGGCGCTAAGCATGACCCTTGGCAACCAACCTCGCCTTGTGCTTGTCCAAGCTGCCATCAGCTCAGAACTTCGATTTGAAGATCCAACGCACACCAATCACCTTACGCTGCATTGGCCTAGGCACCAAAATCCAAGTGCGATTCCGTTCAATAGCATCTAGCTCTGCCTGCATAGCACGACGCCAAGGCTCATGTGAAAGAGCCTCGTCCACAGAAGTACGATCATAAGGACCATGAATGATAGAGGACATAAGAGCATAGTTAACAAACATGTTGCCCTCATGAATTTGTTTCCCTGTAACTCTGGAAGATCGCCTGAGAGAACCAGGCGGAGGAGCAAAAGCAAGTTCACGTAACCCAGAATCACGAACTGTCTGATAGTACCATCCAAGCACAGATCTGCTCGAACTCGCTGGGAGAGGAGCAGAGTCATCATCATCCGACTAAGAATCCACAGCTGGAGGTGTAACAAAAGGAGAGGGAGGCGGAGGCGGAGGCGGAGGAAGAAGAAGCTCACCACCCCCTCTGAAGATGTAGGAGTCTTGTCGAACACCACATCACAGCTCACAACTTTGCTGGCCTGAGGATCATAACGACGATATGCCTTGGACACAGTGGTATATCCGAGAAAAGTCATGAGCTGAGACTTCGAGTCCAACTTGGAGCAATGCTCCTTAGGCACATTAACATACGCCGAACAACCAAATATCCGGAAATGAACAATAGAGGGCTTCTCACCATGGAAAGCCTCATATGGAGTTTTATTTGGAAGAGCAGCACTAGGAGACCTATTCTAAATGTACACAGCGGTAGACGCTGCCTCACTCAGAAACGTCGAGGTAATGAAGAATACTCAAGCATAGCACGGGCCATCTCCATAATGGTCCTATTCTTCCTCTCCGCAACTCCATTCTGTGATGGAGTATATGCTGTAGTAAGCTGTCTCCGAATGCCATGGGTCCTGCAATATTGCTGAAACTCCTGGGATGTAAACTCACCCCCTCTGTCGATCCTAACAGCCTTGACCGAGGAACCGGTCTCTTTTTCCACCTCAACTCTCCAATCACAAAAGTGCTGAAAAGTCTCATCCTTGGTCTTCAGAAAGAAAACCCAAGTATATCGGGAGAAATCATCCACCATCACGAGCATGTACAACGCCTTACTCATAGACGCGGTACTCATAGGACCACATAAGTCTGCATGAACAAGAGCAAGTGATGTCGAAGATCTATATGACGCCTCCTTCGAAAAGGGGGCTCGGTGTTGCTTCCCTTGTAAACAAGAGGGACATGTGAGCAGTAGCACCGCTATCCACAATCCATGACCACGACTGAGAAGTCACAAGAGCAAGTATACAACGAGTACCTGCTAATAGAAGAATACCATCATCCTTCTTGGTCTGAGACACCGCTGTAGAGGAAGAGTTCCTTGCTTTACACAAAGTTTGTAATAACAACATTTAACTTTAATATCTACAAATCTGTCCATGCCTTGAAGAAGAACGACTCGCTGAAGCTCCCGCCCCTCCCTGCTCGCGCTACCTGCACACCTGCGCCCCCCCGCCTAACTACCTGCTCGCCCCCTCGCGCCCCCCCTTGCCCCCCCCCCGCCTGCCCTTGCTACTGCGCCCCCCTCCCTCGTTGTTCTGCCCGCCACCTCTCCTTCGCGCCCCCCCTTCTTTTCGCGCCCACCTCCCCTCTGCAGCGCCCCGACCCCCCCCCCTCCGCCAGCTCTTTCTCCCCCTCTTGCGTGCAGCTCCCCCCCCCCCCCCCCCCCCCCCCCCTAGGGTTCCTCCTTCGCCGCCTCGCCCCCCCTCCCTTTTCTTGCTGATTTCCGCCCCCAGGGGGGTTTTTCCTTTTTCTCCGGCCTTCGTCTCCCGCCTCTCTGTGTGCAGCTTGGTTCTTGCAGGATCTCCGCTTTCGCCTCGCCTTCGCCATAGCTTTAGACTCTGATGGAGGCTCCTCCCGCACCACCTCAGAGGGACTCCCCCGCAGCCCCCTCGCCCGCCCCTGAGGACACCCCCATCAGGCTTTCTCTTTCGCCAGAAGAGGAAGCAAGCCTCACCGCAGAGGTGGAACGCCTCCAGGCTCATTCCACCATCTGCCGTATAGTCGGCACTTGCCCCAGCAGAGGGGAGATCCGGGATCTTCTCCAGGCCCGCCTTCTTGCAGATGTGGGCAAGATCCAGGACGTACAACTACTGGGCCGTGGACATTACCAGATCGAGTTCGAGACCGCCCAGAGCGTGGCCAAGGTCCTAGCCATGAGTCCCCTTGACATCAGGGGTGCTCGGGCTTTCTTCAGACCTTGGCAACATGGCTTTGACCCAGCAGAGCGGCCAAGTAGGGAGAGCGCCTTTTCCATGTTACAGTTTGCTTCCCTGGACTCCGCCAGGAGTATCTTCCGCTCCTCTCTAGGCTAGGAGCATTGGTGGGCTCGGTACTAGAGACTGGCCCCACAGCAGCTTCAGTGGTGGCCAGAGCAGCTAGGCTACCTTCGGTCAGAGTTTTGGTGTCTGACATCTCCTCCCTTCCTAAGGTCATTCAGCTACCTAGGATAGGGGGGGGATGGATTGATCAGAGAGTAGAGTTCTCGGGGCTCCCGAACCAGTGCTTCATTTGTACGCAGGTCGGTCATCTGGCCAAGGCCTACCCTCGCAAGAGACCCCGACCCTCACCACAGCAGCAGGCCCCTGATGGCCCGCCCACAGATGCGGCTCGGCAGGCAGCCTCCGGGACACCTGCTCAGGCCACAGAGACCTCGGAGTGGCAGCCTGGATAGGGGCGCCGCCGAGGGAGACAGCCACAGTAGCACGCCCACAGACCGCTGCAACAGCAGCCACAGTCTCAGCATCACTGGGTTCCCGTGAGGAACAGCTTTGCTCCCCTCCAGGAGGAGACCCCTGCGACGACTGAGGACCAAGAGATGCCAGCACCCCCTCCTTCACCCCCCCCACTCCCGTCCCCCCCCCACCGCCTCGCTTCCACCTTCGCCTCCTCCCGTCCCCGCTCCGGTTTCGGCAGCGGCTCCCTCTCCACCCCCCTCACCCCCCCCTCCTCCCCCCCCCGCCCGCCTCACCTCCCCGGGCGGCCCTGGCAGTCCCTTGGCGTTCACCTGCAGTCCAGAGGGCGCTGAGCACCGACCTCGCTCGAGCACCACATAGGAGACTTACCATGCCGATTCGGGCTTCACGGATATCATCTATCCACAGTCGGCTGAGTCGCCTCGGCACTAGACAGTGCTTGGAGGCTTTTGATTACGCCTTCACACGGCTTTTTGGAGCAGAGGGCCCCCATGAGCCAACACCCATCAGAGTTCATGTAGTGATTCCTCCGACCGGCGGGGAGGAGGCACTTGATTCAGCGGTGGCCTTCTCGTTCCCTCTATGTGGCCCATGCGACCGGGAGTGTACTCTAGAGCTCACTCTTAGCACTTTGAAGACTCAGGTAGTTGAGTTTTCTCATCATGTGAGCGATCTGGAGGTGACAGATGTGATAGGCCGACTATGGGAGTTGGCTCATTTTTTCTTGGATCCCGGCAGTGTGGATGCCTCAGGGATTCGTCATTTGGTCGTTCGCATAGTGGGCGGCTGAGACACAGACTTGCTTCGCTTCAGCGCCTTCAGGAGCAACAACCTGCATGTGAGTGGGTGGCGTCCCAGCTGAGCCAGGCACGCCAGGAGGTTAGAGAGGCAGAGGAGCAGAGACATGAGTTTTACTATCGTCGCCAGGCCTCTCAGTGGACGCAGCTTGGGGATAGAGTGACTGGGGAGTTTTTTGAGATTACTGGACCCCGCCATGCTCGAGCAGGAGTCCGTCAGCTTGGGAGGCCGGACGGGTCTGTAGCTACTGAGCCCTCTGAGCATTCGGAAGAAGCTTTTGTATTGGAGTACAGCTCGACTATCCTTGGCCGGGAGGGTGGTGGTGGCAAATCAGGTGCTGTTAGCGACCATGTGGTACATTATGTCTTGCTGGATCTTCTCGAGCTCTTGCATCAGCCAGGTACAGAGGCTGATCAGGAACTTTCTTTGGTCTGGGCAGGACGGTCAGCCAGCTCGGGCAAAGGTTGCATGGGCAGTTATTACACTTCCGCTGGCTCAGGGAGGCTTGGGCATTATAGATCCAGTCGATCAAAGTAGAGCCTTATTGGGAAAGCTTATTGTTCGGGGGCTGCTTCCAGGTGCTGAGCCTTGGAAAGAGCTTCTCTTGCAACGGCTGCAGGCTCGGGCTCCCCCAGCAGGGGGCACTTGGGCACGACAGCGAGGAGGATGGTCTCTCCAGCTGCACCGGGGCACTAGCGGCTACAGGGACTCTCACAGGAGTTTCTGGAGGATTTTTGGGCCCGACTCTGGACTAGTCGACAGGCCCGCAGGATCCCGACTTTCTAGTGGCTGGTCGCCCACAGGGGCTCAGCAGTTGGCACCTGGCTTGTCTACAGCGGTCTTCCGGCGGCCTGCGTCCGATGCGGCCACCCTATGGAGACACAGAGACATTGCCTTTAGGACTGCCCTCAGGCGCAGCTGATTTGGCTGCGGATGCTGCGTATTCTAGCCCCCCCCTCTCCAGAGGGTACGTATACGTCAGGGCCTGCTATGGGCTATGAGACGGAGTAGGACAGCCAGGCCATCAGATTCATTAGGGGCCAACCTCGCCTTGTTCCTTCACCGGATTTCTCGTCCGCCAGCTGGACACAGGAGAGGGATCTACGATGGGAGCTCCTCAGCAGCATCACCATCTGGTTCACCTGGAAGGCCGGTGTTTCAGGGCCTTTGAGGGGAGACTGGAGTCACCAGCAGAGATTGTTCGGGGGATCTGGCAGGAGTTGATCCACACCTTGCGGGGACAGTACGACCGCATTCGGGGCGACTCGGATGAGGCGATCTTGCGGCGCCAGGCCTTTCACACCACCTGGCGCAGCGGCCCCTTCTATACCCTTCACGCGGGGTCCCCCCGCTGGCACTACAGGCCACCTGTTTGGCTTTTCCCCCCTCCTATTGTATGATATAGCCATTCAGTTCTTTGTACTGATACTTGTACTTTTCAGCACCTAGGGAGAGTCTCCCTGGCTGCCCTGCTGTTTTCTCTGCTCTGTTTTTTCTTGTGAGCAGGAGAGGATCTTTTGTAGCCCTACGGGCGTTTTTTTTATAACTAATGAAAGGATCTTTTCTCGGAAAAAAAAAACATTTAACTTTAATTTTTTATCTGAATTTGAAATAAAATATAGAAACAAATACCTGGCAAAGGTTTTAATTCAAATCTCAACAGAGAAGATCGCTTCCTTTTTGTTGTACTCCTAATGGGTGCAAACAACAGGTACAAACAAGTACAGCCGGTACAGCCGGTACTACAAGTACTGCAGGTACAGCCGATACTGCTGGTACAAGTGCAGGTATAGTAAGTACTGCAAGTACTGTAGGTACACATGCAAGTACAACAGGTGCAGTTAGTACTGCTGGTACATATGCATGTACAGCAAGTACGGCAGGTACAGTTCAACAGGTACAAATGCAGGTACAACAGGCAAGTATAGCTCTGCAGGCACGTACAAATGCAAGTACAGTAGGCGGGTGCAGCCCTGTAGGCAGGTACAGCTGCACGTACAGCAGGCAGGTGCAGCCCTGCAGACAGGTACAGCTGCAAGTACAGTTCAGCAACTTCAGGCGGGTACAACACGGCTGTAAGGCAGGTACTAAATTCAGCCTTTTGGGAAGAGAGGCGATGGAGAGTGAGAGCAGCCAGCAGGCGATGGAGAGAGAAAAAAACCACCAGCCACACACGTGGGAAAGTACTAAAAAAATATTTCATGCAAAGCCTTTATCAAAGGTTATAAAACCTTAATACCCATTTAATACTATGGGCACCCACACTAGAAAATGTCCAGCCCTTCTTTTAAATGTGTGAACACATTGCCTTATAAATATTAAGGTTGGCTATAACTTACAGATTTTTACATTTTGAAAAGGGAAAAATGATAATACTTACCACCTGTTCAAACGTCACACCAGCGAGTCAGCAAACAACACTCCACGGTACACTAGGGGCGTCCCCGTCCAGTGTACTGGCACAGCATAACAAGTAGACAAACGCAAACAAGTCATGCAAAAACAAATTTATGCATGCAGGCATAAATGCATGTGCACATATAATGGACGAAATCCCCCTTTCATGAAACTTGTACAAGAAGTTCCTGTCGGGCACAAAACTGGCGCGACAGAAATATAAAAATATGTCCTGGTCTTCCTATGGAGTGACAGTCCCATAGGTAAGACACCATCCTGGCCATACACGGGTGGCACCAACACGCTCCCATCCATACAGCACGAAGCAAGTCACACATGGGTGGCACGAAACTGGTTCCCGTTCATGTGACGCAACACTGGTCACACACGGGTGGCACTAATCTGGCTCCCGTTCATGTGACACCAAAAGACTGGCCCTTTCACTGGGACACTAGCTTGGCCCCATGTGAACATGGCACAAATCTGGCCGCTCTATGGAGTGAGTCCCATAGAAGCGGCTCTATAAATGGAGATGGACCAAATGGTGACACCTATCTCATCTTCAGTCCCACAGTTAGCAGACCTCCTGTCCAGACATCAGGACATTATGCTTAAGGACGATCTTCCGCCCAGTCTCCCTCCATCACGTCCTGAGGACCATCATATCGATTTGGTTCCTGGATCAGAACCTCCTAGCAGGTTCCCCTATTGTCTTTCCAAGACTTTAGAGGGAGAGCTAGAAAGACAATTAGCTGAGCTCCTTCGAGCTAGATTCGTTCGGCCTTCTTCCTCACCATTTGCTACACCCATCCTATGTGTCCAAAAGAAGGACAAGTTTGCACGCCTTTGTGTAGACTACAGGGGCCTTGAATAAACTCACCATTAAGAATAAGTTTCCTATGCAAAGGATTGAGTACATTTTGGAGCGTTTAGACGGTGCAAAATTTTTCACTAAGATCGACCTCAAGATTGGTTACCATCAGGTCCGCATTTTCGAAGCTGACATTCCAAAAACAGCTTTCC
Source organism: Cibotium barometz (assembly GCF_041138505.1). Taxonomy (NCBI): domain Eukaryota; kingdom Viridiplantae; phylum Streptophyta; class Polypodiopsida; order Cyatheales; family Cibotiaceae; genus Cibotium; species Cibotium barometz. Next base: position 9,325,861 of record NC_141059.1, read on the forward strand.
GAACAGAGCGTAGTCACTACGAGTTCGTAGTCATGCCTTTTGGGCTTACAAATGCACTAGCAACCTTCAATAAAATAATGTCCAGGATTTTCGCAACCCTCATTGGTAAGTGTGTCTTCATCTTTCTGGATGACATACTTGTATTCTCAGCCACTGCGGAGCAGCATAAGAAAGATGTGGAGAAAGTCTTGCAACTTTTGCGAGATAATGGGCTCTACATAAACGCCAAAAAGTCTATCTTCGGCGTTCAAGAGGTTCAATACTTGGGCTATATCATCAATTCCGATGGGATTCGATTGGACCCCTCAAAGGTTCAAGAGATCTTAGATTGGGACATCCCTCAGACCGCCCAAGAGATATGTTCTTTCGTAGGTCTTTGTCAAGCCTACAGCACCCATGTTCATCAGTTTTCCAACCTTGTAGCACCTCTCACCGACTTGCTCAAGGGGGTGAAGACTCGTAAACAAAAAGTCTCAATCACAGGCAAGGCGCTTGATGCATTCCGTACACTCCAGAAAGCTGCCTCAGAAGCGCCTGTTTTGAAGTTAGCTTATTGGGATGAACCTTTTGAGATCATTACCGATGCAAGCAATGTAGCCATAGGTGGAGTTCTCCAGCAAGACAATAGACCCGTGGCCTACTACAGTAGAAAATTGGATGTCGCTGTCAAAATATGCAACGGAGATGATGACCAAATCTGGGAACACAAGAGCAAAAGCAAAAAACGCAGGCAAAAAAACAGCACAAGAGAGAGACAGATGTAGGCGTGTAACTCTGCTCTATATACACAAGAAGATCCCGAGGAATGATACAAATGAGGTATGGGGGCTGGGGTCCTATATATACCTCCCATAGAGGGCAGTCGGCCAGCAGAAGGAATGCCCACGACTGATGAAAAGACCCACGACTGCATAAATGCAGTCGGCCAGCAAAACAGGTGCCCACGACTGGTAAAAGGCAGTCGGCCAGCAGCCCTGAAGCCCACGACTGATCAAGATCCAGTCGGCCAGCACTGGGGTGCTCCCGGCATCATCTGGCAGCCCTCCCAAGCCTCAGAAAAATGGGAAAAAATAGGGGAAAAATACGGAGAGTGGGGAAAAATGGGAAAACACCTCATAAGGGCGGGCACACCCACAACAAAGGCCCTGGTGTATAAATCTAGACAGGAGATGACTTCTAACACCCCCTCTCAGCTCCTGGCTGTGTAACGAACCACTGGGAGCTGGGGTGCCGCCTGAGCAAATCCTGAGAGCGACTTCGTGAAGAGGTCCACCGTACTGTCCTCTGTCGAACAGAACTCCAGCAAGATGTCATCAGCAATGATTGTTCACGAACAAAGTGCCTCTGGATGACCGTGGGTTCCTCCAGTGGAAGCCCAAACCTGCCATGCAACCTCCTCCTGCTCCGTAAAACTGCTCCTGGGCCATAAGTAGATCCCCTCGTGTCCGAATCTCCTCCCCAAACCGAGTCACTCCAACCACGGAGTCGGACTCCATCCAACAATCCCCCTCCTGTGTACAAGAGCCCATGATCCTTCGCATGCTGCAGAAACCACAGGAAACGCAATCCTGCCGCACAAAGAGACATCTGCAACCAAGAGCTCAACTGCCTCATCAGGAAGCTCCCGTCCAATCCGGTGTCCATCAACCAGATCAATGAACCATACAGCTTCTGAATCACAGAGACATCACACTGTTCACAAGGATCACCACCTGTTACGGTGCACAAGCAAGTCCTGGAAACCTTCTGAAGACCATGCAAGGCCTTTTGAAACCTGTCAACCACCCCCTCTGAATCCGGAACCACAAAGCCTGGAGAAACCACCTCCTTCTGCAAGTAAACACCTGCCACCTGCCTGGCTTTCCAACAAGTCCCCGTGGAAAGAACATCCTCAACTACTGGAAGTTCTATGTCCCGAACACGACGAGACATCAGAGCATAAGTGACCTGTTCAGCTTCCTCTGACTCACGAACACAAGAACTACCAACCTCAGTACAGGAAAGTTCCTGCCAACTGCTGCCATCTACTGGCAAGCTATCCACCATCTGGTCTCGGAAAGCCCGCACTTGCAACGTATCCACACCTGAGTAGCTATTACCACACTGCCACTCATCACAATCTTGAGGACCTGGGAGAGAGAGTGCTAAAAGCCTGTAAACTCCATTCTCCACTCCACCTTCCCAAACCACTTGGCCTGTTGCTTTGTCCCGGAGAGCAACAAAATGCTCATCAAACTCCACCCGTACGCCAGTCTTGCAAACCTGATGCACTGACAACAGATGAAAACCAAGTGCCGGAACATACAACACCTGGGAGGAATGCTTCCCCCCTCTGCCATCGGGAACTATCTCCATCCTGCCCTCACTGTGAACTGGGATAGTGGACGTATCACCAGTAAGAATATGACCAGAAAGCCTGCAGAGATCCTGTAAACCGGAACGGGAAGGAGTCATGTGCCTGGAAGCACCACTATCGAGAATCCACTCCCGAGTATCTGTTGCAGAGAGTCCTCCAATCTCCTCCCTGCCTGAAGAAAATGAAGCATCGGTGTCCATCACCTCCAGGTGCACAAAAGCCGGAGTCTTCATGATTGCTGAGGAGTCTTCACCCTTCTCGGTCTTCCGCTTGGGACACTGCCTCCAGTAGTGGCCTTTCTCGCCACAATCATTACAGGTCCTCTCTGCCTTCAGTTTCTCGCGGTCAGTAACGGACATCTTCTCAGAAGACTTCTCCGACGAAGCCTTCCCCTTGCCCGTGTTACGGCCTTTCGACCATTGGCCAGTAAAGGCCTCCGAACCTCCACCCTGAGGAGGGTTCGTGAATCGTTCCTCCTGGTCCAGGACCATGGGCACAAGCTCCTCCCATGTGATGGTGCTGAGCCTGCCACCACTGGTAATCAACGACGAGTAGAATGCTGAGTACGAAGAGGGCAAATGTGAAAGCAACGTTATGGCCATGTCCTCTGACGATATCTCCTTCCCAGCCTGGAGAACTTCCTGCTGAAGAGCCTGCGGCTTGTTAGTATGCTCCCACATCGTCGACGACTTTGCAGGGCTCATAACCCGCATCTGTACTTCCAAGGAAATCCTCTTCATGGGCGATACCCTGTTGTAAAGTGAGACCAAATGCTGCCATATACCTCTGGCCAGCGTCATGTGCTTTACATGATTGATTACCTGTGGTGTGCAGTTGAGGAAAATAAACGAACGGACCCTGGCGTTGACACGATCCCACATCTGTGTCTGGGCCTCCTGGTCCTTCCGGATCGACGGTAACTCCCCTTCCTCTACTTCCGGCCGTGGAACACCAACAACGACAAAATCGGCGAGGTCGTAAGACTCCAAAACGGATTCCATCATCACCTTCCATATGCCGTAGTTGCTCCCGTCCAACTGACGGTCCACCGGGAACGTGGGGAGTGTCGGGATCTTCACATGTCTCTCGGTCATCTCTAACAGATCTGCCATAGCGGGGATGTACTCTGAAAAGGGTGGGTGGGTGGGAACAAAGAAGAACTGATACCTGCAAGTGGCTGTCCAGCACATCAGCCTGCCTTCCTCTTGCTTCTCCTCTTCCCGAACAGTCCAAAACAGTCCACCAATCAGCCACAAAACAGCCCCCTCTTGCTCACACAAATCCCAAGACCTATCTAGAGCCTAGGGCTCTGATACCATGTCAGAATATGCAGCGGAGATGATGACCAAATCTGGGAACACAAGAGCAAAAGCAAAAAACGCAGGCAAAAAAACAGCACAAGAGAGAGACAGATGTAGGCGTGTAACTCTGCTCTATATACACAAGAAGATCCCGAGGAATGATACAAATGAGGTATGGGGGCTGGGGTCCTATATATACCTCCCATAGAGGGCAGTCGGCCAGCAGAAGGAATGCCCACGACTGATGAAAAGACCCACGACTGCATAAATGCAGTCGGCCAGCAAAACAGGTGCCCACGACTGGTAAAAGGCAGTCGGCCAGCAGCCCTGAAGCCCACGACTGATCAAGATCCAGTCGGCCAGCACTGGGGTGCTCCCGGCATCATCTGGCAGCCCTCCCAAGCCTCAGAAAAATGGGAAAAAATAGGGGAAAAATACGGAGAGTGGGGAAAAATGGGAAAACACCTCATAAGGGCGGGCACACCCACAACAAAGGCCTTGGTGTATAAATCTAGACAGGAGATGACTTCTAACAGTCGCCAAAAAGAATTATTCGGTTTATGGCAAAGAGCTTTTGGATGTGATCACAGCGCTCAAACATTGGAAGCCTTTCCTTTATGGACAGGTCTTCACAGTCAAAACAGACCACCAAGAACTTAAGTGGCTTCAAACCATGCCAAGTGCTCAGTGGAGTGATCGGCAAGCCAGGTGGAGTCAACTCTTCCAACAATTTGGAGGAATGATTGAGTACATCCTTGGTAAGCATAACCCAGTTTGCAGATGCTTAGTCGAAAGGCCAGCATCCAGGCAATGCACGAGTCTACCATTCTCGAAATCACGGGGAAGGACTTAGATAGCATGAAAGACCAGTATGTCGACTCCCCTGAGTTTGGTACTCAATATAATTTGGCCCTCACTTCTAAGCCTAGCCATTATTTAGTGCAGAACCGTTGGTTGTTCTTCAAGAACCGCCTCTGTGTCATTCGGGAAAAGTGATCAGCTCTTCTCCATGATACCCATGACTCCTTAGTTAGAGGACATAAAGGTATCAACAATACCCTTGAGAAATTAGAACGGTCCTTTTATTGGCCAAAAATGAGGCGTGATGTATATTCACATATTCAAGCCTGTAAGATTTGTCAAAAAGTTAAGGTTCCACACACAAAGAAGGTCGGGTTACTTCAACCTTTGCCTATTCCCAACGGACCTTTCATCGACATATCTATGGACTTTGTAGGGCCTCTACCAGCATCCATCGGATCCCGTAACACTCAGTGTTTCACCATTGTGGATCGCTTCAGTGAGTTCTGCATGCTCATCCCATGCAAGCATACGGCCACAGCTGAGGACGTGGATCCCGTAACACTCAGTGTTTCACCATTGTAGATCGCTTCAGTAAGTTTTGCATGCCCATCCCATGCAGGCATACCGCCACAGCTGAGGACGTAGCCCGTCTTTTTCTCAAACATTGGTACCCAATTTGTGATTTGCCTAGCACCATTACATCAAATAGAGATTCCAAGTTTGCCTCACATTTCTGGAGAGCATTACTCGAAAACTTTGGAACTAAGTTACAGTTGTCTAGTGCATTCGATCCACAAACAGACGACCAAACAGAAATCTATAACCAGTTGGCCTTTGATGTTCTCAAGTCATATTGTCATAACCAGCAGTGAACATTATCTTCCATTGGTCCAAGCCATCTTGAACGATACTCATTCATCCAGTGTGGACGGACCCCGTATGAAGCAGCCTTTGGGAGGCGGCAGTAGTACAGTGGATTATGTGATGGGATCCCGGGAGGCAGTAGATATGGTGTCTCACTTCACCGTACCACCATGCCCCATTGGGGCGGATCACACATACCTATCCCTCACTTTTAGGAGCTTATTGGAGACCCACCCACCCATCATACAACCACCACGCACTATTTTTCACTTCACTCAGGACCTAGCCGAGGTGTACGACTATCATGTTCATGATCAGCTATTTGCCTTAGATCCATCGGCACCCATGGCCATGCTCACCTCCCAGCTCTCACATGTACTTCACTCCGCAGCCGCGAGGAGTTTCCCATACCACATACAGACAGGACGGCCACCTACATCTGGGAGCATGCCCCAGAACCGATGGTATGATGATGAGTGCAGAAACCTTTACCGCAGTCTCCGAGTGCAGAGGGCTCGCGGGGAGATCACCCGGAGGCAGGCAGGCAGGAGGATGCATACTCTCACCCGCCGTAAGCGGCGAGCTTATGAGGAGGCTCAGTACTGGGACACATATCACATGCTCGCCGTAAGCGGCGAGCTTATGAGGAGGCTCAGTACTGGGACACATATCACATGCTCATGAGCAGAGATGCTGCTGCTGCTTGGAGGAGACTCAGAGAGCCCCGTCCTCCCACACCTATTGCCGATCCTCAGACCTGGCAGACATATGCAGAGAGACTTTATGATGTGCCTGCACAGCCCCCTATACCACAGCCCACAGAGCCATGCCCCACAGTCTCCACCTTCTTCACCCCACCTATGGTTAGGAGGGCCATATGCCGACTCCAACATGGATGGGTGACAGATCATACAGGATTACAGGGAGAGCATCTCATCTATGCTATTGATACATTGGCACCATTTCTTGCTCATCTCTTCAACAGAGCTCTGTCAGAGGGGTTTCCAGCTGAGTGGACGATGCACACTATTGTGCCTATCCATAAAGCGGGAGATGTACTAGACCCCGGGAACTACAGGACCATCATGATTGGCCATATATTGGCCAAACTATACGGGGCAGTTTTGGAGGCAGAGCTGAGCACTCATGCAGAGGTTGGGGGATTGAGAGCAGCAGGCCAGGCAGGCTTCCGTCGAGCCTTCTCGACCATCGACCACATTTTTACATTGAGGTGCCTGATTGATCAGGCCAAGGCACGGAGGCAACGGCTCTATTGTTGCTTTGTGGATTTCCGCAAGGCATTTGATACTGTGTCCAGAGAGCGCCTCTTTCGGCGACTACAGACACTAGGCATACCTTCAAACATGATGTGGGGCATATACAGGCTATATGAGCAGGTCTTTGGGAGAGTCCGATGCCCAGGAGGCTCGTCCGACACAGTTGCTAGCAACATTGGTGTGAAGCAGGGGTGCCCGCTCTCCCCCACGCTCTTTGGGCTCTATATTGATGAGGTGGTCGACTACATCACACAAGGAGGAGGCTCTGGGGTTGAGCTATCAGGTATTACTGTCCATGTTATGCTTTATGCTGATGACATCATCTTGGTATCTGACACGCAGGTTGGGCTTCAAAGACACCTTGTGGCTCTTGATGACTTCTGCGCACAGCAGGGGCTCACAGTGAACCTTGGGAAAACCAAGGTTATGATCTTCCACACTTCACCCGCAGTCAGGAGCCACACTACTCTCACATTAGCAGGAGGGCGGGTCGAGGTGGTGAGCTCTTATGTTTACCTTGGCATCACATTTACTAGCTCAGCTGGATGCTTCTCCATGGCTCAGGCAGTCCGAGACAGAGTGACCCGGGGGTATGCAGCTATTGCTAGCCTTGAGCGTCAGTGTTATCAGGCACATTTTCAGGAACCCCGCACGAAGGGGTGGCTCTTTGATACATTAGTGACACCAGCCTTGATGTATGCAGCAGCGGTTTGGGCACCAGGGCTTGCAGCCTCCACATGGGTACAGCTGGAGAGACCACAGATCTTGATGCTCTCGAGGATGATACGTAGCAAACCATCCGTCCCGCACGACATTGTTCGAGCTGAGTTTACTGCACCACCTATGGCAGTGGAGGCATTGTTCCAGACGATCTCCTTTATATACAGGATGAGGGAGATGCCCATGGAGAGATTATCCCGCCGAGCTTTTGAGGCATCCAGACAGCTGGCCGAGGCTGGACACACTGGATCTTGGTATGCACAGATGCTACAGTGGTTCTCACATCATGGTATAGACATTGAGCGGTTGCCACCTTTTCAGTATGATCAGTCTGCTCCACGGGGTTACCTCTCTCTCAATGAGAGGAACAGAGTGATGAGACAGGACATATGGCAACACTACATACACGAGACATGGATAGCACCAGAGAGCCCACTACCACCGAAGATGCTGTACTACAGAGACCACTTTATGAGCATCTCAGGGGATGGGTTTATACATCGACCGCGGTACATGGATGTATACATGCCACACAGCTCTCGCGTTGCTATTGGACAGCTACGAGTCTCATCACATCAGCTAGAGATAGAGGCTGGGAGAGCGGCACGGGTTCCTAGAGCTAAGCGGATATGCAGATTGTGCCGCGAGGAGGTGGAGACTGAGGATCACTTTGTACGTAGATGTAGAGCCCACCAGGGGGTCAGAGATAGATATGCAGGATTGTTTGAGGAGCACTCTTCACTACATCAGTTGATGGAGGCCTCGGACCAGCGACAGCTTGGCAGACTACTACTAGAGCTTCATAGTTCTCGAGAGAGACTCCTCCAGACACCCGCTCCCACTAGGGGTGGGAGACAGTCCCAACTCACAGATTTCTTCCAGAGAGCTATGCCAGTGCTAGCTGAGGTACCACGTGGGGTGACCGCACAGAGAGCAGAGGAATTGAGAGCCAGGAGGAGACCTAGACAGACTGGACATAGAGCACCCCGACTCTGTCACCGAGAGATAGCAGCTATCCGAATGAGACACCAGATGGAGACACAGGAGAGGCTAGCTCGCTTTCATTCAGACTCAGGGTACATGTTCATACCATTCACAGCCTCAGCATCGGCGATGTATGATATCTTATATCCCTCTTATGGCACTGGATGGAGTTAGACATAGATCTGCATAGCATGCTTGTACCACCCCTTCAGCATATAGAGATGCATCTTGCCTTAGCACTCCATCCACATCCCCACCCCCCTTACATTGTTTGTATATGGGCTCCACCGATCCATGATGATTCACAGTTGTATCCAGACACATGCACACTTTTTCTTTTGTTTCTTTTCTTCCGATGACCGGAAGAACACAGTTGTATTATTTTTTGTCTCATAGGCCGACTTTGGCCTCTCGTAGACGTTAATATATCTCTCTCTCTTCTCTTTTGACGAGATTGATGTCTCCATCTCTTGAGGCTAATAAAACGACGGAAGCATTTTCCGAAATCATTGAATCAGTGAAGGACCGCTTGACCAAAGCACAGGAATCTTATAACATACAGGCAAATAAGTCTAGACGAGATGTCCACTTCAAAGACGGGGATTGGGTCTATCTACGCATCATGAAAAAGAGATTGAAACAAGTGGGCAAACGTTGTCCCAAGCTTTTATTCCGTAGTTTTAGACCTTTCCCAATAGTTAAAAAGATAAGTGACGTCTCCATGAAGTTAAAGTTGCCTAACAGTTGGACGATGCATGATGTTTTCCATGTTTCTTGGCCAAAACCATATGTTGGACCAGAAGTGTTTGATGTTTCAGATGAACAGTAGCCAAACGTGGTAGACGAAGTAAAAGTCATCGAGCCTGAGCAGATCCTTCTTTATCATTGGAAGCATGGTTCCGGTTGACGGCGGATACGTCAATTCTATACGAAGTTCCGAGATCGAGGTACTCACGAAGCCGTTTGGCTAGACGAGGAGTCCTTTCAAGAGTACTCCCAGTTGTTGGTGGACTACTTGGAAGCCATGAACCTACCACCAAGCTAAACAGGAGGGAATGTCACATGCACTCTGCACTGTAGTGCATGGTGACAAGATGGCTCATCGTCATCAGTGCAACATTTTATATTATTAGTACTCTTTTAGGATGATATTTGTCGTACGCCGTGACCCCATTGTAATCCTCAATCCAAGATAAGTCAGACACGAGCTACGTAGGTCATTCTCAACCTTAGACAGTCAGTCGATCAGTCCAAGTCCCTTAACCCACTTGAAGAGATGAATTCATGCATGTAGAAGGGTGTCCAGTGCTTCATGGGACATGTCGGGTATTATCGACGATTCATTTTTATGTATGCGGATATTGCTCGACCCCTTTATGGACTCCTTATTGTTTTCGAGTGGAAAGAAGAATGCCAAAGGGCCTACACCACACTTAAAAAAGCATTGGCAAGCGCTCCAATCCTCAGATCCCCCAATTGGGATCTCATCCTCCACGTCCAAATAGATGCCTCGAAAATTGCTATAGGATGCATGCTGGACCCCAACCAAGTGAACATAAGATGGACTTCCCCCATCATTGCCAGCTGCTAACTCAACGAAGCCAAGAGGAATTACACCATAACTTAGAGAGAGGGATTATAACTGAGAGAGAGGGATTAGCTATGGTTTACATGGTTAAGAAGTTCCGCCACCTTGTGCTAAGTGGCTTTATAAAGATGTCGGCCATTTGCTCTTCAGTCTTCACATACTGCGAATCCACTGCAAATCCACTGTGCCATCCAACAATTTCTCTCTGACAAAATGATAGTGGACCTCTATGTGTTTGGTTCGCGCATGAAAAATTGGATTCTTGGCCAACGTATGCTGCTCATGTTGTCACAATGAATGACAACCTTGCCATCAATAGGCTCACCCAAATCATAGCAGCCATCAAAATTTATCTATTATTATTCCCATAATTTACAACATTTATTCGGCATTTTTACATCATTCTATATTTTGCCTGGACAAGTGCAGCCGGCCAGCTCTGTAGCCAACCGACCAGCACCCCTTGTCCATATAAATAGCTGAGCATGTAGTCCTTTCATTCATTCGTATCATATTCAGCCTTGAAGACCTCATCACTTGGAGCCTTCAACACAAGGAGCATAAGCGATTGCAGAATTCATCCTTCAGCGTTTTCCTCATCAGCGCATCTGGGAGCATCAACGCTTGAGCAATTCAGCCTCTATGCGGAAAAACGCAACATCTGCAGCATTCAGCCTTCAGTACCCCTTGCATTTTCAGCATTCATACAGTTTTCAACACCCTCATATGCATCGTTTTGCTACAACCACTTGGTGAAGGTAAAACTCAGCATTCATACTCATTTTCAACATTCATACATAGTCTAGAACAGTCCCAATCAGCCCCTTCTCTCAGCCTCAGATTTGCAACCTTCCTACATCTATTGGGAAGAGTGCATAGGCTCGAGATTGGTCATCATTGGTGCTTCTACAGCCGTGTAAAGTTCAGCCCGACTCTTGGTCCTCCGAGATCTTGTGTTTGGCTTATCGTTAGTCCACAATCAGACTCTTCAACGAAATAAAGCAAATACTATTCCGGTAACGGGATAGGGGGCCCTTCAATGGGTGATTCGGGACCCCATACGGTGTATAGTTACTATCTCTCTCTCTCTCTCAAATCTCTTAAAGTTTGAAGTCATAAAGTGGATTGCTAAACTCGCGAAACTCGACATACAAAAGGCGGTGTGAGCATTTGTGTGACAGGATACTCAAATTACAAATACTTCCGCTGCATGTTCCAGGTAGAAACCCGGTCTTAAAATCGGACACAAAGGTGTCCCAATCATAGTCCGATAAGCCAATGTAAGAATCTATGTGCAAATGGGACCAATTTTGCCACCAAGTGACTGCATAACCTGTAAGGTGTGGAGCCGCCAGATGGACTTTGTCTTGGGTATCTATGATCTTGGAAAATGGAAAGTGGACAACATATTGGTGAATAAACTGAGTCACAACCAAATGGTCGCACTTGCCGTCGTACTTGGTGAAGTTCGGTGAGACACGGATAACTATTGTCAAGGCTATGGCTGGGGTTGTGGAGGATTGATAAGGGTGGAAAGAAGTTACCAGAGTCCGGAGTGTCTGTTGGAACTGGTCCCTCAAGTCTTCTCGGGCCCATCCCTCATGGTTCGCATTCACTTTGAGCTCTGCCCACAATCGCTCCTCTTCGGCCTTGCGTTTGGCTTCTCTGCCAGCTATTCAGCCAGTCTTGCTTCACGGTCTCGATCTTCTTTTTCAATCATCCATCGACACCATTGTTCCATTGAGGAACTTTGTTCTTTAGGTGTCTCCTGCTGGGCCACGGTTGCCTATAATTCTGCCAGTTTTTTTCCCACTTGGACTCTTTCGAGTTGAATCTGGAGTTGCCTTATCTGCTCCTTCAACTTATGGTTGTCTTCATCTTCTTTTTGCAGAAGCGTTTCTTCGAATGATTCTTCTTCTTTAGTGATGTCTTCGAAGCTTGATGCCATAGTGGATGGGCGAGAGGTTTTTCCGTTCTCAGCTTTACCATCCACAGGATGCTCTCACCCTAGGTTGCCTGGCCAAGCTCAAATACCAATGTAGCATACACCGAGCTAGGACCGTGTGAAACAACGAAGCCTTCTTTAAACTTGAGTTTAGTGAGTCTTTCGCAATCATTTAAAACAACATACATGAATCTGAAAGAGGTGTAGTAGAGACAACGCCAGATGGGGTCCCGAATTACCCACTGAAGGGCCCCCCCTGCAAGCAGGAGTATTTGCTTTATTTCTTCTTCTGGAGAACTGTATACAAGCTAAACTGTGTCCATAAGACTGAGTGGACAAACTGACTGACTGACCGCCAAACGCAAGGACAAAGCGACCAAATGCTAGGCAGAACTGTGCATAAGCTGTAGGTGACTACGAAGCTATCTTCAAAGAGGATACACCTGCCGAGCCTGAGGCTTGGTGTGCTGAATACTCCTGAAGAGATTGAGCTTCTTTGCCTTGGGCTAAAAGCACAAGAGTGGCTATAGGTATGCAAAGGCTAAAGCCCATACAGACATGCTTGACTGACTTTTCTTGAATCTCTGATTTTATCTTATGATTTTATGATTCCAGAGTGCTGGTCAGCTGCATGTATATGCTGTCACAACTGGTTTATTGTAGCATTTAATGCTGGTTGGGCTGAGTGGGCTGGTCAAACTGCTGGCCAACTGGCTGCAAAAACCTGGCCGATCACAATCTGACCTAGCCGACTGCTGCCCAGGCCCACAAGGGCTGCCGACAGGTCTTATATGGAGGCTAGGGGTGTCGAGTGCCCCTTGCAAGGCTTGCCCATTCTTTGGGCTGCCTTGAGGCTGGCCCCAACTACATGAATGAAACTAATGCTTCATTGATGCATACTACAGCTATGGTTGACATCTACATGCACCTATATGATGAACACTTCTTGAATCCTCCACAATGGGTTAAGAGGACTGACCTGACACTAACCTCTATGGTTGGGAGACTGACCTACGTAGCTCGTGCCTGACATGTCCCAGACTGGGACTCACAAAGGGGTCACGGCATACGACAAAATATCCTAACAGGTACTACTTCTGTACATGATTCTTGCCCTATTGATGCGCCAGTTTCTCATCATGTACCATAGGACATCATCAATCCCTGATTAGGACAACATTTAGGCATCATCAGTAGTGGTAGCATTACCGTCAGCATCAAATTAATAGCATCAGCGTCAACACCATCATCAGCATCAGCATCATCATCAGCATCACAACATCAGCATCATCAGCATCATCAGCATAAGCATGAAGCGAGAACTCTGTCGGCAGCCAGAAGGTATTCATGTGGCAGGCGGCTAGTGTCAAGTGAAGGCCAACACAAGGAGGGGCAGCATTGATGATAAAGCGCAGCATTTACAGGTGTTTACTCATGAATTTTTGTCCAAGAGCTGGCCAACAGCTCCTGTAGCACCTCAACATATTATATAAGAAAAAGTCATCAAGTTAAGTCATTCAGAAAGTCGTTCATTCATCCATCAGTATAGTGGAAGTCATCTAAGGGGCCAGAGGTCACCCCTTTGGGGCTGACCAAGGGCCCAACCATGTACAGACATAAAGTCACCTTTCTCTACCATATGAAATACAAGAAAACCTGACACCAACTCTCTCTCTCTCCTCTATCTTAATCATGTTTAAATCAGCATCTTGTTCTTAATCAGGCTTAGGGCTGTGGATCAGGACAGCAAAGGCTTCCCCGCATGCAACAGTGTACGTCTTTGAAGGCTGCACCAGAAGGAAGGTCACATGTGCTAATAATTCTTCTTATCTCCCGACAAACAGATTGGTGAGATCATACTCACAGCCACAGATGGTTCAGATATATGCATTACAAATGCACTCTATGTACCACAAATAAAGAAGAATTTGTTGCCAGTCTCCTCTTTTGCTAAAAGAGGCTATGCAGTCCACTTTGAGGACGAACATATAATACATAGTCGGCACACCCTTGCCCAAGTAGAGCCACCTTGCCCAGCAGAGAGAATGAATTCGAACCCCAACATCTAAATTATATGATATAAATATCAACAAAAAAGAAATGCATGCATGTATACACAGATACATGTGCATATACAGACAAGTACGCGCACACGCACACATACACACACACACACTATATTCTTTCATTGCACTATGCTTCAAGAATCAAAGAACACTTAAAAGCTAGGCAATAAAGAATCAACATAAGAAGCACCAAGAAGTTGATAGACAGCATTGGTGCCTACCTGTGGAACTTGAGTGGTTTTACCACAGCCTGTCTCCCCGCATATGATGGTGACTGGATTCTCGGCAATAGCCTCCATGATCTCTTGCTCCATCATTATAATGGGAAGCTTTTTCCTTACATTTTCTACCTCCTCTGTTCTTGAAATATGCACAACTACGTTAGGGCTTCTGTCCAAGATAACTCCATCCGCCCTAGCATTTTCTGCAATTTGATGAGCATTGAAAAATCCCCCATTGAGATTGTCAAATTCACTCTTAGCAATTTCATCTCCCACCATATTAATAGGATCTGTTGCCTTTCTGCTTTTTTTTTGCTTTTTCTTTTTCTTAGAAGCAGGTCTTGTGTCCTTGATGCCATCAGGGTTACACTCTAGGAGCTCTTTATGAGCTCTTTTAGCTTTCTTTGATGGTAGGGCCAGTACTGCCTTAGGTTTTTCTTCAATAAGAGATCCATCACCTGTGAGATCTATCTTAACATTTCTGGTGCTATTGACAAGCTCGGAAAGCTCCGTGCTGATTGTTTCTGTGCCAACAGCAGTTTGATCTTCCAACGCTGACTTCCACTTAGCGTGCATCTTTTCCTTCTTCCTTGAAAGAGGCTGCATGGGCTCCAATAGCTCTCCCCCGCCTTCACAGCTGTCAATGTGTTTCTCTGTCTCATCCTCTTCGAGATCTCCAGCTTCTCCAGTCCTTTCACGTAAAAGTGGAAGTTCAGATGGGATTCTCAATCCTGCACGTTCATAATGAATAGCCCTTCGAAGCTTCTCTCGCATGCTCTCTCTCTGCACAATACACAAAACACAGGCTCTACTATTGAAACAAACAGACCTATTTTTTTTTTTTTAATTAACAAGATATGCACTTGGAATAGATTAGTTTTCCATATACTAACCTGCCCACGTGTACCAGAGGCGTGCAGCAGAGCATAGGCATTTTCAACCAGCTTGTACTTTCTGAACTTTTGTCAAGAACCAAGGTGGATAGCTTTGCAAGGCCAAGAGCCCAATGGTCTCCTAATGGTGAATGATGCATGGATTGAGACGTATAAACAAGGCCTAATGTTGTCTCCTCAAGATTGATTGAACATAGATGTCCGTACCGACAATCACATAGACCTATATACCTTCATAAGACATATATATACTAGCACAGGGGCCTATTGATCTATCTAGATGCTTACACCATCACATCTCTGCACACATTTTACATGGCCTAAAACCCCCAACACTATGTTTTTAACAACTCAAAACTTGCTCGCGTAATCAACATGAGAAAAAGGCTGATAAGAAATGTGCCATTGGGAAACTTTCATGGTGACGGATACTCAAGAGTAGCTAGAACTTCCAGACTTTTCTCCTTCTTCTCCTTTTCGTCCTGAAACACACACACACACACCCTGTTAGGTGAAACTTGGCTATATAACCTAAAGTTCAGTGTAGGGACCCCCCTTATCCAGTACCACACTTTGCAAACTATGCAGAATTTTCCTATGCCGTGTACAGAATGCAAAAACTTCTACAAGAAATACTGGTAACATTCTTTTTTAGTTGAACAAAAATGCAGCAAAGTATTGGCTTTTACTTAAACATACGCGAATGTATGTATGTCTGTATGTATCTATGCATGCATGCATGTATTATGTACGTATGTTTATGTATGTATGTATGCACATGTTGATAAAACCGATACTTTTTCTGCATTAAACACATGTATGTATGTATGTATTAATCGATGGGCTAACTAACCTGCAACCGACGTAATTTTCTCTGCTGGTTTTTGGAGAGGCGGGGAGCTTTTGATCTTAGCAATGGTTGATCCTGTCACGGTGAGAAGAAATTAAATGACAATAGTAGTTGGAATTATTCAAATGATTCAGAGAGCAAGTGTTAAGAGATTCTACCGCGTTTCTTTTGTGCTTCTTCTTGGGGCGAGCAGGCAGCATGAGGGCATTGCAAGCATCCTCACTCTCCATCTTCCAGAAACGCATGGTCTGTCGTCCCTGCTGTCATGAAATAAGGCCCCAAAACATAATTTCTTAATTAATGCGTGGTGTTGTTAAATTTTTTATTCACAGCCTTATGTTAAACCACGCTTTCAAAAAATGGAGAAGTTCCAATTATTATTATGGCAAATAAACACGTGTCATTGTGCATGCTGTTACTCTTATTCGACGGTCTTCTCTCTATATATCACATTCACCAAGATCTCTCTCTCTCCCGCTCTCTCTCTCTCTAAACGAAAGAGGGGTCTGGATACTCTCTCTCTCTCTCTCTCTCTCTCTCTCTCTTCCGCTCTCTCAGGCATGTTCTTCAGGGAGCTGTGGACACCCCCTTCACTGATGTATACCATTTTATACCCCCAGTATGGTACAGGATGGAGCTAGCTAGGTTGCATATCATGATTGTATACTCCATGCATATAGCTTTGCATTTCTCCTAGTAGTAGAGCTCCATCCCCTGCACACCCAGATTCAGTTTTTTTTTTGCTATTCAGTACTTTTTCATTTTGTTGGGATGACAGAGGATACCCCATATAGGTACTCCGATTTGTCTCATAGGCCGAGTTCGGTCTTTTGGAAGACGTTAATAAAATCTTTCTTTCTTTCTTTCTCTCTCTCTAAACGAAAGAGGGGCCTGCCCGCTGCCTGCCTGTGCCCCCCTTCGCCTCTACGCCGCCCTGCCCTGCTTCGCTTTTGCCGCCCTGCCCCCCTTCGCTCGCGCCACCCTGCCCTGCTTCGCTTTTGCCGCCCTTCCCCCCTTCGCTCGCTCGCCCCCCCTCCCGCTACCTGCCTATGCCCCCCCCCCCCCCCCGCCTTTGCGCCGCCCTGCCCTGCTTCTGCGCTACCCTGCCCTGCTTCACTTCTGCCACCCTGCCCTGCTTCTGCGCCGCCCTGCCCCACTTCGCTTCTGCTCTCTCTCTCTCCCTCCCTCCCTCTTCGCTATTCGCCCGCCTCTCTTCCCGCCTGGGTTGGCCTGTCCCTCCGCCTCGCTTTTCCCACTCACCCTTCCTCAGGCCCCCAAGGCAGCAACATAACTCTCTCTCTCTCTGCTGAATCTCCTCTCTTTTCTCTCTTCTCTCTCTCTTTCTCTTTCTCTTTTGCTTTCTTTTTCTCTTTTCCCTACATGACTTGAACCCCCCCCCTCCCTGCTGCTGCTGTTTCGCGCTAGTGTCATGGATTAATTCAGTCCATAGGCTGTGGGAAGTTCTGCAAAAAGTCATGGCCAAGACCGGGTTTAAAGAGGAGCTCGTGAAGGTGGAGGACAAGCTCAGCACAATTATCAAAGAAAACAAGAAGATGGTCGACTCTTCCGTTACCGCAATCATAAACCACCTCTCCAAACTCGAGAAGGGATTTGACAAAATCCAAGAGCTTGAAGAGAGAACATCGAAGCAAGAGGCTGAGATTTCAACCTTAAAGGAGGAACTAGTGGAGGCCAAATTGCATGCTAAAAGTCAAGCGGCTAAAATCTCAGCCCTCAAAAAGGAGTTGGAAGCCACTTCAAAAAGCAAGCTTGAGGATGGAAAATTTTAGCCCTCCTTTATTGAAGAGCTGAATACCATCAAGGAACAAATGAGGATCATTCGAGAGGAGGAGGAGCAACATAAACAGAAGACATCTTCATGGGTGGAGGTGATCACAAAGACACAAAAGAAGATGGACGAGGCGGAGAAATGGATCGAGGTCGCCAAGAAAGGGAAAGGTAAAGAATCGCCACCCATCCCCACTCCCACCATTATCAACATGACCCTTGAAGAGGAGCAAAGGAGGAAGACCCGGGCCTTACATGTACGAGTGTCCGGTCTAAAAGACCGTGATGATGCGGAAGGGGAAACCAAGGAGCTCTTCTCTATGATGGGCATTGAAGCCACGCACACAAAGGCATGGAGAGTGGGAAAGAAGATAGAAGGTAGTGGTGAATCTTCTAAGGAGAGAGCACTTATCATTCGTTTCCCCTCCATGGAAGCGAAGAAGGACTTCTTGAAGAGACGTCCTACACTCAAGAAGACGGGAATATTTCTTGGAGATGACCTCACACTCTCGCAACTTGCCCACATGAAAGAAGTTATGCCCGAGATAAGGGCAGCCCGAGAGAAAGGGAAAGTGGCCTTCTATAGAGATGGTAGAGTGGTGATTATGGAGAGGCGCTCTTCATGACGGCGCGAGACCTATGGGACTACACTCAAAGTTGCTACTTGGAATTGTAATGGATCTCTACGCCTTGATGTAGGGGCTTTTGAGGATAGTTTCACTGGGAGGGACGTCATCTTCTACTGTGAGACGCATCAGGCTCCTGGACAGTCCATGCCACATGTTAGTGGATACCGATGGGAGACAGCCTGTAGACAGGAGACTCGTTCAGAGCATAGAAGACAGGGCTCAGGAGGAGTGGCAGTATTGTTTAGAGAGGAGCTACAGCCACTGATACATATAGTCCGCAGAGATGAGCAGGCTAGGTAATGTGGGTTAGACTGAGGGCAGAGACGGGCAGATATCTCTACATTGCTATATGCTATTTTGCTCCTAGTACATCAGTGTATGCATCACCTAACGGGCAGTCTCCCTTTTCTATTTTGGATGATGACATTTGGGAGTTCTCCAGGGATGGTGACATCATTCTCCTGGGGGACTTCAATGCCAGGACCGCCCATAACCAGACAATATTTTATGATACCTCAGAGGAGATGTTGAGGGAGCTTGATGTTAGGGATATGGGCCTATCTAGACTCTCACAGGATGAGGAACATACAGTGTATGGGCGGTATTTGATAGACATAGGGACTGCACATGGATTGGCCATCCTGAATGGCCTACAGAGATTCCCGACATTGGGCGGTTTCGTCCCCACACACACTCGTTATACCTTTACGAGGGAGACTGACACCGTGTACACGGATGAGATATACAGACGCTTATGTGCCGAGGAGCCGGGACGGCCATTAGATGAGCTCACTCAGATGTTGATAGAGACGCTTCATGCTGTAGCATCAGAGGCATATCCCCATAGTCAGCCTACACGGAGACGATCTGGGAACATGCCCTAGAACAGTTGGTATGATGAGGAGTGCAGAGAGATGAGGATCAGATTACAGAGAGAGGTGCTCATGGGTGTTACCACTCACAGACAGTCACGGATTACCTTTCGGCACCTAGTGCGACGGAAGAAGAGGGCTTATCTTGCTCAGTTAGAGAGGGATTTGTATCAGTTATTTATGAGTCAGGACTCAGGCGAGGCATGGAGACTATTCCATGAGCATTCACCATCACCAGCCATTACCTCCACAGAGATTTGGGGTGAGTATGCAGCATCCCTGTACACAGCAGCAAGACAGCCACCCCTGCCAGACCCATCGGAGCCATGCCCAGAGACGTGTGCTTTCTTTACTGCTGAGATGGTAAGGAAAGCTATTGACAGGATGAGGACTGGGAGAGCATATGATCATGATGGTTTGGTAGCAGAACACTTTATTCATGCCAGAGATATGCTTGCAGAGCTTATTGCTATGATGTTTAACCGAGCCATGTGTGAGGGTTTTCCTGAGACTTGGAATTTGTCCACGATTGTGCCTATCTTCAAGTCAGGGGATCCCATGCTTCCTGGGAACTATCGTACCATCATGATTGGTCACACACTAGCTAGATTATATGCATCTATTCTTAGGCAGGAGTTGAGTAGATGGGCAGAGAGAGAGGGCATACGTGCATCAGGGCAGGCAGGGTTCAGGAGAGGTTTCTCCACTCTTGACCATATCTTGACACTCATAGCTATTATTGAGGAGGGCAGATTATATGGCAGGAGGATTTATTGTTGCTTTGTGGATTTCCGCAAAGCTTTTGACACAGTACCGAGAGCCAGACTGATGCGCAGACTACAGGAGATGGGAGTGCCCACAAAGCTGATTTGGGGAATCATGGCTTTATATAGGACAGTTGTGGGGCAGGTACGTACTACTCAGGGTATATCTGAGATGGTTCACTCCACTATTGGGGGAAACAGGGCTGCTCCCTTTCTCCCACCTTATTTGGGATATACGTGGATGAGGTTTCAGACTATGTAGAGCGGGAGGATGACAGAGGAGCACAGCTAGCAGGGACATGGATTCCGTTGTTATTGTATGCTGATGATATTGTGCTAATCTCAGATTCTCCAGAGGGGATGCAGCGTCATTTGGATGCATTGCACACGTTTGCACAAGACAGTGGATTGTCTGTTAACCTTGGTAAAACCAAGGTGATGGTGTTTAACACCACAGCACAGTGGGTTAGGAGGTCAGTACCCACCTTTACATATGGTCAAGAGATAGTGGAGTATACAGATGCATACTTACCTTGGTGTGGTTTTTAGTGGCCCACTATTTTCCTTGATCAGAGCTTATGCAGCATTGGGGAGACTAGAGAGGATGTGTTCGCAGGTTCAGTTTCGGGAACCTCGAACAAAGCTCTGGCTCTTTGACACTTTGGTCACTTCAGCCATGCTGTATGGAGTGGAGATATGGGGACCCTCAGTGGATCACCACAGCCGAGCTGGTAGCACTGATGGATGGAGACGTATGGAGAGGCCCTTGGTTTCTATGATTTCCCGGATGATTAGGGCCAAGGCCTCCGTACCACATGATATTATCCTTGCAGAGATGGCTGCCCCCCCATTGGTAGTAGAGGCACTCACTCGATCAGTCTCCTTTATACATAGCACTTGGGCTCTCCCTAGAGACAGATATGCTCGCTTAGCCCTGGAGTCTTCACGACAGTTGGCATCACAGGGAGACAGATCATGTTGGTATGCACAGATGACAACTTGGTTCCAGCTGCATGGCTTTAGTATGGACAGGCTACCTCCATTTCAGTACTCCCTGGATGCACCCTCCCTCTCTCTCACACGGGCAGAGATTACCAGACTTATCAGGCAGGACTTGATTCAGCTCGACACTAGGAGGACATGGATACAGCTGACACACGAGCTTGGTACGAAGATGGCTTTCTATAGAGATCATCTTCTCCAGCTCACACAGGATGGGTTTGTGATTAGACCTAGCTACATGGATACTCATCTTTCTCATGGGGTACGGTGTGCTATTGGTCAGATGCGCACATCCTCACACCAGCTAGAGATTGAGACTGGCAGATTCAGAGGAGTACCAGGCTCCAGCTGAGGCCAAGATTTGTCAATTGTGCCAGATGGAGCCAGAGACAGAGTTACATTACATATGTCACTATCCATTATATTATGAGATACGAGGCCATTTTCACTGCCTGTTTAGAGAGGGTTTCGGACCACTTTCTAGAGTCATGAGATACCAGGATCAGAGATGCCTCGGATTATACTTGCTGGAGCTTCGTAGACATAGAGAGGGTCTCTTGAGAGGGAAGGGATCAGAGAGGGAGAGACACCTACAGAGGCAGATTACAGACTTCTTTCGACCAGAGATTGAGCAGTCAAGCCAGCAGGCATTGCAGCTAGTCCCAGAGTATAGCCGCACCAGAGGTACACTGATTGATCGGGCTATAGAGCTAGGGCGGTCTAGGCGCCCCAAGATGAGAGGCCCATCTCGACACCGGCCGAGACTACAACAGAGGATCAGGACCATACTAGCACGGCATGGGAGACGTCCAGTCAGAGTACTCACCATGGAGGACATTGAGGATATCCGCCATCAACCGATGAGAGACATCTTTGGATAGTGAAGTGTATGATGCTTACCTTTGTTGCTGGAGTTTTCCTCCCAGATGTTATCCATTAGGAGCTCCTAGTACCGTACTTTTCCTCATAGTTGTTTCAATTTCAGTTAGTTGTTTTTAGCTTTTCTTACACAGACATTGTATCAGATCCACCAATTGTTGTAAACTTTTTGGTCTCATAGGTCATTTTGGCCTTCTAAAGACGTTAATATATCATTTCATTTCATTTCTCTCTCTCTCTCTCATCCCAGCATAGACGGAGGTTGCAGCGGCAGATTCGGATTATTCTTGCGAGGCATGCGGGACACCCAGTCAGGGTGCTGACCACAGAGGATATTGAGGAGATCCGCCAGTGTCCGATGCGGCACATATTATGAGATGGAGGCACCTCCATAGTGTACCCCTCCGTCCCACATGATATTGTATCCTCTCACTATATTCCACTCACCTCCATAGCATACCCCCCCCTCGCTATATTCCAGTTCCAGTTTCATTTTCTAGGTGCCAGTAGTATCATCTTTATTTTTCATTTTCTGGGTTTTTTTATCCAGACATTGTATCAGATCCACCATGATGTAACTTTTGGTCTCATAGGTCATTATGGCCTTTTGAAGACGTTAATATAACATTTCATTTCATTTCATTTCTCTCTCTCTTCATTGATGTATACCATTTTATACCCCCAGTATGGTACAGGATGGAGCTAGCTAGGTTGCATATCATGATTGTATACTCCATGCATATAGCTTTGCATTCTCCTAGTAGTAGAGCTCCATCCCCTCCCCCACTCATTGTACTTATTGCACACCCAGATTCAACTTTTTAGTCCAGTACTTTTTCATTTTGTTGGGATGACAGAGGATACCCCACACAGGTACAGTGATTTGTCTCATAGGCTCAGTTCGGTCTTTTGGAAGACGTTAATAAAATCTCTCTCTCTCTCTCTCTCTCTCTCTCTCTCTCTCTCTCTCTCTCTCTCTCTCTCTCTCTCTACAAGCCTCTGTTCACACTATGCATTGGCCTATGTACCCACGTGCTAGCTTGCGACCCTCGTGCTGCTCTACACGTTGCACACGCTAACAGATAATGCATGCCCAACTTGTGCTGCCAATCTCTCCTCGATGCTTCTACCGTCTTGGTGAGAATAGTGCACAAACTCTTGTTTGTGCTTTCAACCTGGTCGTTCACTTGTGGGTAGTAAGGTGTCGACTTTTTGTGCACCATAAGGAACTCCTTAAGCAAGAACTCTACCACTTCATTGATAAAATGTGTACCACGATCACTCACTATTTCGAGTGGGCAACCGAAACGGGTAGCCCTTGCATCTGCTTTTTGCGTTGCTTTGGCCTTGGCCAATTTTGTGGCTAAGTGCAGCACACAGAGCTGCAAAAGCGTCCAGACAGAAGAAGAAAAGGAAGGAAATAAGAAGGGAATCTAGACACGAATACTGACAGGAGGAAGTCACGGACAAGAAAGAAAGGAGAAAGAAAGAAGGATGTACAAAAGTCAAGACACGCCAGCGCGGATGAGGAGAAAAGTAGCAAGGACTATGACTTGAGGGAGGATCTCAGCAAGATGAAATTAAACATCATGTTAGATCAAATGTTGAATCTGGTCCCCAATTATAGTTAAAAGATGCTTCAAGCTATAGTGCCGAATGAAAATCTAGTACAGATGCCATTGCAGGAAATGGAACACCTTGCAGCTGAATGCAGAAATGTGGAGACAATCCAAGATTGTGATATGTCTATTCCAGAAGTAACCATCAGGATCAGAGGTGAGATAGTGACAAGAGTCATTCTGGACTAAGGATCAAGGGTAAATATAATATCAAATAGCCTGGCTAAAAAGCTAGGGATTACTAACATGCAGCCTGCTCCATTCCAGATTCTCATGGCTGACAAGAGAAGGGTCCGACCTATCTGGATAATCACGGAAGAACAAATAGAAGTGGCAGGATGTAGCTTCACTGCTGTGTTAATTGTTCTTAAGATGACAGAGATAGCAGGTGCATATCCCATGCTCATAGAAAGGTCGTGGCTTATGAGTGCAAGAATAAAGCATAACTAGGAGATGGACAATATCACGATCAGAAGGGGCAAAAAGAAAGTATGCATCTCAGGAAAGTCGATGCCTGGCCGTTGAGCATAACCTTTAGCCACAAGTCTGGCTTTGTGTTTGTCCACCCTTTCTGGGCCATTTGCACCTAATTGTACCCACTAAATCCATCCAGAGAAGAATATGTTTTATGTCCCGTTACTACATCCAGCAAGGAATCAATGAAAGGCAATGGGAATGGGTCGGATATAGTGGAAGCATTCAGTTTGCGGTAGTTGCTACACACCCTAAGCTTCCCATTCATTTTTGGAACTATGACTATCGGTGATAGCCATTCCACCCGATCCACAAGATAGATGAATCCTAACTTCAATAATTTATCAATCTCTTCCTTCACTTTTTTAGCATAGTTTGGGTTCATCTTGTATCTGCTCTGTCTGATTGGGGTTGCATCTTCTTTCACGTTAATTTTATGCTGGTAGAAACTGGGATCAATCCCCTTCATGTCAGAATAGTTCTAAGCAAAAACATCCTTTTAGGAATTAAGCAATCCCAAGAGTCTCCCTCTGAACTCATGATTCAGCTTGGCACTAATCCTAGTTGTCTGGGGCTGCTGATCATCCCCTAGGTTCATCTCCTCGAGCTCGTCTTCTTGAACTCTAATATTCCTTTTCTTGAGCTCGACGTCCTCTTGTTTTAGAGCCACTATGGGCCTTTTCCTGTTCTGCCTGTAGCTCTTCCACATTATCCTGAGTGTCCTCTTCCTCTTTACAAGTGCTTTCCTCATTCACTATCACTTCAGGTGAGCTACCAGGAACTCTGGATCATACCTCTGCACAATCATCTCTATGTCTACTTCAAACAAGGATAACAGATCTGGATTCTCCTTCAAGATCTATTCTTCTTCATCATCTTCTACCCGTTCAGGTAGTTTAGTCCTTCTGCATACATTGGTCAGCTTGCCGGATTTAGCCTCCAATGTGTTGACAAAATGAGGGGCATTTGCCTCCAATGTGATGAGATTCGGGCTCGAAGAAATACTCTTGCTACATTCCAGAGGATGGTTTAGGAAATATTCTATGAATATTTGACCACCTTCATGAGGGTGTTTGTGGTGTTTGTGGATGACTTTAGCATGTTCGGGAAGAAAGAAGAACACATTACATAACTCACAATGTGCCTGGAAAAGCGTAGGAGGGCCAGACTGAGCCTAAATCCAGCCATGTGTGCCTTCGTTGTAACCAGTGGATCTCTCTTGAGATATATAGTGTCTACAGAAGGGCTTACAGTGAATCCGGCCAAGGTCGCAATCATTGCGAAGCTGTAGCCCCCAAGAATGCCAAAGAGCTTGCAAGATTCCTGGGGCTAATCAAGTGGCACAGTAGATTCATGAGGCCCCTAGCTAATGTGACGGTTCCCTTGTATAGTTCGACGGTGAAGGATGTACAATATGTCTGGTTTTTTGGATCCTGTCAAGAGGCATTCCGGAATCTCAAGAAGATACTGTCAGCAACTCCCATCCTCCAGGAACCCAACGATGACCTGGTGTTCCATGTGTTTTTCAATGCCTCTAATGTAGCTATGTAGGAAGCGCAGGAGGGATGGTATAGACCAATGCACTATGCAAGCAGGAGGCTATCAAGACCAAAAAAGAACTACTCCACCACAGAGAAAGAGTCACTAGGAATTATCTACTCCATCAAGAAGTTCAGGCACTACTTTCTAGGTAAGATGTTTGAATTTCATGTAGATCACAAAGCTCTATTGTACTTAATATACAAACCAAACCTAGGGGGAAAGTCGGCCAGATGGATACTCTTGCTGGAGGAATTTGAGTTCAACATAAGGCATACCCCTAGAAGAAACAAGCATGCAGTGGGCAGACTTCCTATCAAGAGTGGAAAGTGAAGACCAACACAAGGAGGGGCAGCATTGATGATAAAGCGCAGCATTTACAGGTGTTTATTCATGAAATTTTGTCCAAGAGCTGGCCAACAGCTCCTGTAGCACCTCAACATATTATATAAGAAAAAGTCATCAAGTTAAGTCATTCAGAAAGTCGTTCATTCATCCATCAGTATAGTGGAAGTCATCTAAGGGGCCAGAGGTCATCCCTTTAGGGCTAACCAAGGGCCCAACCATGTACAGACATAAAGTCACCTTTCTCTACCATATGAAATACAAGAAAACCTGACACCAACTCTCTCTCTCCTCTATCTTAATCATGTTTAAATCAGCATCTTGTTCTTAATCAGGCTTAGGGCTGTGGATCAGGACAGCAAAGGCTTCCCCGCATGCAACAGTGTACGTCTTTGAAGGCGGCACCAGAAGGAAGGTCACATGTGCTAATAATTCTTCTTATCTCCCAACAAACGGATTGGTGAGATCATACTCACAGCCACAGATGGTTCAGATATATGCATTACAAATGCACTCTATGTACCACGCATAAAGAATTTGTTGCCAGTCTCCTCTTTTGCTAAAAGAGGCTATGCAGTCCACTTTGAGGACTAACATATAATACATAGTCGGCACACCCTTGCCCAAGTAGAGCCACCTTGCCCAGCAGAGAGAATGAATTCGAACCCCAACATCTAAATTATATGATATAAATATCAACAAAAAAGAAATGCATGCATGTATACACAGATACATGTGCATATACAGACAAGTACGCGCACACGCACACATACACACACACACACTATATTCTTTCATTGCACTATGCTTCAAGAATCAAAGAACACTTAAAAGCTAGGCAATAAAGAATCAACATAAGAAGCACCAAGAAGTTGATAGACAGCATTGGTGCCTACCTGTGGAACTTGAGTGGTTTTACCACAGCCTGTCTCCCCGCATATGATGGTGACTGGATTCTCGGCAATAGCCTCCATGATCTCTTGCTCCATCGTTATAATGGGAAGCTTTTTCCTTGCATTTTCTACCTCCTCTGTTCTTGAAATATGCACAACTACGTTAGGGCTTCTGTCCAAGATAACTCCATCCGCCCTAGCATTTCCTGCAATTTGATGAGCATTGAAAAAATCCCCATTGAGATTGTCAAATTCACTCTTAGCAATTTCATCTCCCACCATATTAATAGGATCTGTTGCCTTTCTGCTTTTTTTTTGCTTTTTCTTTTTCTTAGAAGCAGGTCTTGTGTCCTTGATGCCATCAGGGTTACACTCTAGGAGCTCTTTATGAGCTCTTTTAGCTTTCTTTGATGGTAGGGCCAGTACTGCCTTAGGTTTTTCTTCAGTAAGAGATCCATCACCTGTGAGATCTATCTTAACATTTCTGGTGCTATTGACAAGCTCGGAAAGCTCCGTGCTGATTGTTTCTGTGCCAACAGCAGTTTGATCTTCCAACGCTGACTTCCACTTAGTGTGCATCTTTTCCTTCTTCCTTGAAAGAGGCTGCATGGGCTCCAATAGCTCTCCCCCGCCTTCACAGCTGTCAAGTGTTTCTCTGTCTCATCCTCTTGGAGATCTCCTGATAATTCAAAAAGCGATTACCACCATACTTTGGAGGTTTGATTATATCATTATAAAACTTTTTCATTTTAGCTAGAGAACCAAAAGACTAAAATTAAGAAAGTAAGATGGAAATGTTGAAAGTACTTTGAAGGTTTGATTATATCATTATACTTTGGAGGTTTGATTATATCATTATAAAACTTTTCATTTTGGCTAGAGAACCAAAAGACTAAAATTAAGAAAGTAAGTTGGAAATGTTGAAAGTACTGTTACTGATGTTTTAGTGACAATGGAAAAACTAAGCAATGACTAGCTATTCTACATCATCAAGTGAATTTATATAAGGAACTTGTGCTTGTGGTATAGGAGGCAAGGGACCAATTGGCTCACCCTCTTCATATGGATCAGCCATTGGTGCCGGTAGTAATCCAATAGGTGCGTTGGCTCCTTTCTCCATGCCTGCGCAGACTTTGATCGCTACATCCTTTGATGCAATATGTACACACCTTGACTCGACTTCTATAGCTTCTTTATTTGTTGTTACCAATGTAACCACCCTTCTTAGCTATCTTATTGCATGCATAGAGACCATTCCTTTGGTGAATAGGTCAATAACATATTGATTCTCCCTACAAAAGTAGTTGACGCATTTATTGATAATAGTGTCTTTGATTTTGTCAATTGCGTCCCAAAACAAATGTGACCTCGACTTTCTCAGGTTGGTCCATGGGAGTGACATTAATGTCCTCCATTGTTACATAAAGGCCATGGATTACATACTCTAGTATAATGGTAATTTAGAGGAATAATAGCCATCAACTCTTCTGGTATCATCCAAAATGTCAGAGGCAAGGGCATCTCTTGCTACTAGTCTACTAATTGTAGAGCCATCAATGTGATTTAGAATCACCTAGATAAATGTAACAAATAATAAGAAATACCAAGTGATGAGCTATGATAATGCCAAATTATATGAGCATATTAGGTTTTTGTAGAAATGTTTGGCCACAAATATGCTTGTGAGTGGTATGTGGAGTAATTTTGGTGGGGTTCTGCTATGGTTCTTATACGTCGATGTTTTATATGGAATCTTGCATCAAAAGAGGAACACATGCCACCACGAAGACCCCCAATGACAATATTTTGTGCGATACGATTCACATAAATAATCACAATCAAGACTTGAAAAAATTTCTTCTTCCTAAGAGAGATTGTTGTGTTTAAAGGTGAGGTGCAATGAAATATGCCGCAATGGAAACATTTCCATGATAATAAAATATATATCATGTCACTTGGTCACATCCTTCATCATTTCTGACATTTTTGTTGTCAAAAAAAGATTGAAGAAACAAAAAATTAAAAGTTGAAATCAAATTTATATAACTTGTAAAATCCTACTATTAAGTATGTTCCAAAACATAACGCATAAAGATGATAAAACCTTAACAAAAAACCCATTACATCATTAATATATATTTTGAGAGGTACTAAAGTTCCCCCTTCAAGTGAGTAGAATTAAGCTATAATATTAAAGTTTAAAGATTATATTAGAGAAGGAAATGAAGGTAAGGGGAGGAGGTAAGAAGGTTCTTTGTATGATTGCCCGCACGCACACAAGAGCATACATTCATACAAAGGTCTATGTACTGAGTTTCTGTCAGAGCTCCGGAGGTTCTGGGCAGACTAAGTCATAAATGAAGGCTAACACTTAAGGGAGAACCTATGAGTATTGTCATTGTCCATCGGTTTATGGATGGTTCTGCCATTAATCTTTCCTTCAAATCTTAAGGTCTATGAATATAAGGATCCCATTAGAGCATCTGGGGAGATGGACTATAGTTCGGAGTGCACATACCAACACTAGTGTTCCTCATTAACAAGATCCTTACCCCCCTCAACATACATCGCATGCCATGGAATGTATATCAGCCAGATGTTCCTTACATGAACCTTTTGCACGCGTTTCAGAAATGAAAGTAATGGCAAGAATAAAGTAGCAACCATGGCTAAATTATGAGATTTGTACGCATGCACACCAATCACTACATTCTTCCTAGATCAAAAGGAAAGGGTCTACCACCTGTAATCTCCAAATACAATAGCTTCTCTACCTCATGTGATTCCTTGGTGTCCTCATGAGCCTCAAAATCTTTTAGGGCATCAACCCATTCCTCATCTTCATCAGATAGCTCGATGATCATGTTGAGCTTGGTTGTCCCAGTATTTCGCATCTTGCAGATTTCCTTATGTTCAAGAGACCAATTTTCACTACATTTTGAAGCATAAATTACCCTTCCTACTACAGCTGTCCATGATGGCGCTCTAAGTGATTTTGAATTTTGTATTTTTCCCAATAGCATGTCTCTGTGCATCAGCCTTACCCTCTATGGGTCTGTAAGGCTTTTCATAAGGCATTTTGCTGCCCATAACTGTTGGAAACTTTGGGGTTGGGCCGCTAGTCAGTCGTCTATCATGCCACTCAACCAACTTGGGCTTTGGATCAATTTCTACAAGGCCTCCATTAGTACCACCCGTGCTTGGTTTCAAGCAATTGGCATATTTAGGTTCGAAAACCTCAGCAAGCTCACTTGCCTTCTCAATTGTTTGAGGCTCATGAGTTTCACATCTAGTGCTAGTGGTGGATGCAAACCTTGTATAGACAGCAATTTTCAGTTTTTCCCATATTTCCTACACAAACAGGAAAGTGTCCCAAATTGTTGCACGTACCCTTGAAACTGCCAGTTTGTGTATGAGCATAAAAGTCAGTCAACTATTACTCTAGAATCAATGGAGAAACAAGATTTGTAATCATTTGGTTCTTGAATTGCTCCCAAGTGGCGGAAAACTCTCCTATGCGACCAGTATAAAGGATGTTATGAAAATCATCATTGGGGTAGAAGCGAAAGTAATCCTCTAGCTTCATGATCCAAACCTCAAGTTCATAAGAAGTGCATGTGTTGGAAAAATGGGTGATAATCCATGGTTTGGTTCATAAATTCGATCTTAGGATTAATTTATGCTTAAAGATCAATCAAAGGTCAAGAAAGTGCTAGCAAGACCTTAGGTCGTCCTAGGGAGAACATCTATGATGTTATGCCATTAATGGAACACTAGAGACTTTTAGGCGGCCACATGAGGTGGCATACCCTCACATACATCCATCATGAATGAGAGGAATCGATGCCACATGGCAATAATGCACAAGTCTGACTTAGGTGGCCTTGGCGCATGTGTCGTACAGGCATGCACTCACCACCTAACACTCATGGGCAGCCAACTTGATTGCAAATTAGCATGTATGCCAGTGCTTCATAATTGGGCACAATGTGTCACTACCACATGGGACCCATCTTGTTTGAGAATTCAAGAAGTAGCTTTTCTCTCACACTTCCTAGCCTCCTTTTTGCACTTTCTAAAGAATAAGGGTTCATGGGTTTTCTTGCAGTGTGCTGAAGTACTATTATTGAACGTGCAATAGTTTCATGTTACGGTATGTGGGCCACTGAAGGGACCAAAATGAACATATTCCACCACTCTATGGCACTTGTGACCCAATGTTGACCCTATTGTCATGTGAAAATTTTATTTTATTGCTATTGGGGTGCTTTCACGGGTTCTAGTGACACGGGTGCAAGTTGTGTGTGGCTCTTTTGTAAGCCCACCTCTGCTATGGAGTCCATAGGGAGGTGTGGCTCTGCGTGAGCTCTGGAATATGACCACTCCCATGTTGATTGGGTAGGTGGTTTGCCGAGATATGTAATTAAATGTGAACTAGTATTGGACCCGCGCGTTGTTGCGGCACGTAGAGTTCCAGAAAAAATAGGCTCAGTTTCTCCAATTTAGGTCATGTTTTAAGTAAACACAATACATTATTTCAAGTGACTTCATATATACATGTTAACCTATGACGGACATTGAGACGTACTATGTTTTACATCATGTAATTAATTTAAATATTCTGAGTCATGGGCCGGGCTTGTCGGCACCATATGTAAAGGATAAAGGGATTGGGTGATTGCCGATGAGAGGCGCACCTTGAATATCAGCAGGATAAGGGTTAGGATCGGCCGGCCATGTATGGGCGCCCATGTGTGAAGGGCTAAGTTACCTTAAGAGTCAAATGTAACCCTAAAACTCTCATTCTCAATGTGTTGAATACAAAGTGTGCTCTTGCCTTATCTTCTGGTTCCCCTTCTCCTGCATATGTGTGTGTGTGAGAGAGAGAGAGAGAGAGAGAGAGCGATTGAGCACTGTGTGGCGGCACGGCGGCGGTGAGGTGGTAGAGCGGCGACGGCGACTCCTTCTTCACTGCGACGCGGGAATCCTTCACGGCGGCGGTTTGAGCGGTGAGTGACACACCTTTGCTTTCTGTTTGAGCTTGCTAGGTTCTGGTTGTATGCTTGCAACCATTCGTGGCTCGCATACGGTGTTCGGCAAGTCCCCAGCTCCGACACGTGCGGTAAAAGCGCACATTTTTGGCGCCGCTGCTGGGGAAATGCCCTGCACCAAGCTCCAGTTTGCAGCTCGGTCTGCTGCGTGAAGTGAAATTCATACTGTAGGAAAGGCGATTGTGTGTATGTTGTTGACGTTGTTGCGTGTTCTGTAATTTGTTTCTGGAATTTTGGTTTTTCTAGTTATTTTCTTGCTCCCTGCTCTGTTTTCTGGTTTTCTGCGTTGCGACGCGGAAGAGGGGGATTTCTGAATCCCTACGGCTGTGCGCGAGCAGCGCCGCGGCCAAGTCCAAACCCTAGAAAGAAACGCTAGAAAACTTTTTTTGAAAGAAAAAAAAAACAAAACAAAATCCCAAAAAAAAAGAAAAAATTAAATTTTTAAAAAAAGGTAAAATTAAATTTGGAAAAAAAACCCGTGTGGAGAGGAAAGAAATTGTTGATTTGGAGGAAAAATTTTTGAAAAGAAAAAACCCCCAATTGACCCTGACCTCGGTCTCGGTCTTTTGATATATAGATA
Source organism: Cibotium barometz (assembly GCF_041138505.1). NCBI lineage: Eukaryota > Viridiplantae > Streptophyta > Polypodiopsida > Cyatheales > Cibotiaceae > Cibotium > Cibotium barometz. The sequence goes on from NC_141059.1 coordinate 9,358,165, forward strand.
TAGGAGAGTGAGCCTCCATAGGTTTCTTTCAAGTGAGAGCTAAAGGGAAGTGGAGCTCTATATGTAGCCCACCCCCCAAGGAGTGGAGTGAGCATGTGGGATAAAGCCTTCACCCTTCCCCCACAAGCAAATAGACTGTTCTGAGGACCACAGGAGCTCCAGATAGGCAAACACTGTGCTGTAACGCACGCTAGGACCCTTTGAACGATACGCTCGTCTCGAGCTATCACACGCCCTAGTCTAGGTTCGACCATAAGTAAGGGGGTAAAAAACGGGTTAAAAACAATATAAAAACAAGTAAAAACGGGGTGCGAAACACCTAAGAAACCACTTGTGTGGGCTTCAAGGGTAGTTACGACGCCCATAGGGTACCCACGTCACATGCATCTACGCTCTGGTCAGGTGCTAGAGTCTGAGCCACTAGAAAGCGTTTCAGTTTACGCAGGCTCACACCATCCCTCCATGTTAGTATCTTGGCCCTTCAGCTGGAACCCAAGGAAGTGTAACCCAAGATCCACGAATAACGGATAGTGACTCGTCCTCTGACTCAGAAGCCATGGAAGGGCACCCTACCAAGAACCCTGAGGAGGCAAGCCAAAACATGCCAGTTTGGGCCCCACAACCCGGATCTAGCATGTTTAGTCGTCTAATAGAGACCTTTAGTAGAGCTACACGCTCTGAACATGCGACAAGCGAAGTAAACGAAGAAGGAGGGGTAGTAGATTCGCCATTCACATCTCATGTAGACCCTACCCTCCCAAAGAGTGTCCATGTGGATATTCTACCCACTTCGTTTAATGAAGGCCCTACTAAGCTACCACCTTCTGACGCTCTCCCTAAAGTAGAGGTCTTTAGAAGTCAATCCATAAGAAGTGACATTGCTTCCTCTTCAAGAGAACCGTTTGGCACACCAAGTCTGGATGGGATATTTCTCAATGAAAATTGGGAATATGATCTACACACAGAGACTCTGACTGACCTATACACGGGTTACACATACCATGTAGGTTGGTTAGAAGTCATACGATCTACATCTAGTGCCACTAATCTAGAGGAGCAACAACAAATGATATGTGAGGTTATTCATAGAATTATCCAATTTGAGAGGCAAAATAGGGGAGTGAACCTAGTTTCCACTGGCCCTATGAAATTTTTGGATACGGGCAAGGCCAAACAACTAACTCTGTCACAATTGGAGACTCCTTCGGTGAGTCCCATAGACCCTTCGTATGTTGTTTCACCTGGAGTCTCAATGCAGGTTGAGCCCACAAGCAGTAACTTTAGCTTTCCAACCTTGGCTCAACTTTCCATTAGGGAATCCACAATGCCTACTCCAATGATGAGCATGACGGAAGGCGCACCTGTTACCACTGTAGTTAGTACGACACCGCTACCTAGTGGAATAGTACCTACAACAGTGTGTGCCAGTGCTGATCGACCATATGTACCTATCGCTACTCATGCTCATGTAACTCCTACGCCTCTTAGTATGCCAATGGCGTATGCTCCACGACCGCCTTATCACAACCCTTATCCAAGAGAGCTAGGCCTAGTCACATATCATATCCTACGTCAGCTGCCTACATACCAAGACCAACGCCAACTCCTATCAACCAGGCTATCCTAGAAGTGCCTCCACCAACTATGCCTGCTCCCCTAGGTGATCTCATAGCGTTTGCTTAGACGATCGGACAATCTATTGCGGAAAACATGCGGGGCATGCCTGAGAGAGAACCCAGAAGCAAGGCGGTACAAGTGGCTAAGCTCACTCAGAACTTCAGTGGGTAAACGAGGATGTTAGGAAGCACATTGAAGTTTTTGAACACGTGTGTGATTCCTTGGAAGAGCACAATGAGCTACATAAATGTAAAGCCTTAGGCTTAACCTTGAGTGGAAAAGCCGGAGATTGGTATCGACGAACCTTAAGGGTTGAAGAGCGTACTCACTATCCCACTCTCAAGAGATTATTCTTGAAAGAATACATACGTGAGGGTGTGCTTTGGGGAGTAGCATCTCAACTCCAAAAAGCTGAACGCGAGGAAGGGGAGTTAGTGAGAGACTTTATTAAACGATTAAAGCATCTAAATTCTCGCTGCACTCCCGATGAGCGCTTCAATAACAACCAACTGCTCGATAGATTCATCCGAGGATTGCGCCACGAGGACATATACAATGGCCTAGTCATGTCTTACAACGTGGGAAGCAGTCACTGCCAATGCAATCCAGTTAGAAGACAACTTGATGATTGCAGGTAAAAAGGTGTCTTCGGAGACAAAATCTGTTAGTTCGCAAGTATCTGAGCACGAGCCAATGACGATAAAACCTATTGCCAAGGAGCCCAAGATATCCGAAATGTCTGTGACCGACCTTACTAAGGCTCTCCAAGAATACTTTAGGGGTAATCGAGCTCCTCAAAATAGCCATATGTACCCAAGAAGAGAGCAACAATGGTGTTCGGTTTGCTTAGGACCACATAGCACGAGTGAATGTCCCACATTCAGAGTCAAATTCAATGGGAATTGCAATGCATGTGGTAAGTATGGCCATCAATCTAAGGATTGCCTAGTACTTAAGCGTATGTTAGCAAATCAGGCACCCTTAGCCTGGTCAAACACGCCTCAAGTACCCACGCTAATGCTTGCACCACCTGTCGAGCAAGCGTCACAGCACATAGTTCCAAGGAACCCGAATGTAGTCCAGTCTGTGCCGTTACCACCGCCAGTGCTAGGACCACAACCTCCACATCCAAGGATCACCCCTATAAACCAGATGGGTTGTGAGTCACATAGTGCGTGTGGGGATTATGAAGAGGAGATAGACCCCACTGCTCCATATGGGATTGATACGTTTGAAATGACTCCCCAGTACTACATGGAGGATCATTTCCGGCAAGTCAAGCCTGGCTGCTCTCGCCACAAGAGGGCAAAACCTTAATACCTTGGCAAGGAGACCACCTCTTCAATGCTACGATTGTGGTGGACCGCATCGTGTAGCGGAGTGCCCTAATAGGCTACAGAAGATCGCTACTCAAATGCAGCCAAATCAAGGGAGCACATCGGGAATGCCGGTACGTACATGTAATCGTTGTGGCATAGATCATTTGATTGCTCAATGTCCACATAATCCTAGTGCACCCAAGATTACGCCATTGAATTTGGTTGAGGTCACCAACCAGGCACGAGGAACCACACCCGTTGTACCCGTGAATGTAGTTACACGGTCAATGCTTCAAAATCAAAACTACATTCTTGAAGAGAGGGATATTGCATCAATTGCTCGAGCAAAGAAAAAGAAAACGCGGCAGAAGAGATCGCTTAATGCCACGAGCTCCAAGCCTAGTTCAAAGACTAACATAGGGACGGGAGACGACCCCGTGTATATGAATGATCCTGAAGATAATTCTGATTCAATAGAAACCATGGGGACCAAAGCCACTACCTTAAGGGAGGACCCCACTTGGGAGCTTAACGAAGGGGAATCAAGCGAATACATAAATCAGGGGAAACAAAAGGAAACTTCCTCGGCCCCACAACCAAGTCAGCTAATGCCCTCTCGGCCACCCAAACTGACTGAGACTCCCCAAGACAAGCCACGTGGGCCAAAAACCCTCAAGAAAAAGATTGGAACTTACCCAAACCCAGTTGAGGAGATTGAACAAGTGCAACACTTAAGGGGTTTGGTAGAAGAAACACAAAGAGAACTGGAGCCAGCAGACCTTAGAAGAATCAAAATTCCAGACACAGTGTTTCCTACACAAGTTCAGCCTCGCAGGAGCCATAAACCATTAGCTATACCTAGTATCATTCGGGAAGAAAGTGAGGATAGGACATCAGGAAGTGGGCAAACACCCTTCTTGCTGGAAAGAATGTTTAGTGAGGGAATGCCTGACCCCATCGAAGAGGAAGTGATTCCATCTTCACCATTCCCTAGTCAAGGGGCGATGTCTCGAAAAGTACCGTTGAATGTGTCCAAGCTAATGGATTTCATGTCCTTTGAAATTAGAACCACGATCATATCCAAGTTATACGGAGATCCTGAGCTATTCTTAGCTCTTCGGGCATTTCTCAATGGAGAACTGAAGGCGAGTTACCACAATTTGCAAATATGGATAGACCCGACACGCTTCAAGATGAAGGGGAACATTGGGATCTACAACCCAACCTAGATGATGACTCGGTCGTTGAAATACCTGTAAACAAGTTGGGACAGTACTTTGAAGGTGACGAATCTAATGCAACCCTCCCCATTACTACCAAGGGATTAACTCTAAAGGGAATCCTTGATAGTGGTGCTGGAGTGAGCATTGTGACTAAAAACTGTTGGGAATCTATGGGAAGACCTCACCTCGAAGTCACAAACATAGTGGTTAAGAAACGAAACTATTGCTAAACCTATTGGGATGTTAAGGGACCTCAAGATCAAGGTTCTGGGATACAAGGTAAGACATACCTTCATTGTAATGGATTTCTCTAAGCATCCCATGTCATATCAAATGATCTTAGGACGTCCTTTCATGAGGGAAGCACAAATGGTGCATGACTAGTCGAAAAACCATGTCTACCTACAATTCCAGGACTCTGTCATTCGAGTTGATCTTGAGAATGGTCGCGCGCATCCTTTAGGAAGCAAGGTTATCATCGATAATCGATCGGATACCACTATTCACTCTGCCCCATTAAGGTATTGCTATACATGCAAAAAAGAGACTGATGATGGAAAAGATTCTCCTTATATGGATATCCTATCGGGTATGATTGAGTCGGATAACGTGGATTGGGCACACCTAGCGGCAACCATAGACACATGGGGAAATAGAGGCACAAGTTGGGTAACACCTGAGGGGCACGATATGCCACCGTTAGTGCCAATAAACATGATAGGTGCTATGCACTTGACTCCTGATGGCGAGAAAGTGGCAAACTCCCTTGACACTGACAGTAGCGAAGACTCTGACCAATGCAACTCTGAGTCGTCTGAATCTCAAGAAGAAACTGACTCTGAGCCTAATGGGGGGGATAAATTAAATATTCACCTAAGTGTGGAAGCAAGGTGCTCAAGGCCTAGGACAGTGACCTCCTGCAGTTCATCCGAGAGTGAGGGGGACACAAGTGAAGATCGACCAAGTGAGTCCGAATCTGATAGAAACAAAAATCAAAAACTTGGTAAGAAGAAAATGAGACATAAGCGCCAACGCTATCGAGCTAATGTACGAACTGCAATAAACAAAGAGAGATCCACTGCAGAATGGCTTAGTTATGTAGGAGCCATTGACGCTCATCGGAAGTTAGTGGATAATTGGGGACAATACCTCCAAAGTGTCATGTGGTGTATTCCGCAACCTCATGATGTCGCGCGCCCAATTAGAAATCGAAGAGAAACCGAAACTAAGTCGTACTGTGAGAAGGCGGCAAAACCAAGAGTTAGCTCAACAACAAAAGGATGCGGAATTAAAACGTAAAGTCGTCTACACAAAAGCCCAACGAATGCACCATGGGCCGGGCTTGTCGGCACCATATGTAAATGATAAAGGGATTGGGTGATCGTCGATGAGAGGCGTACCTTGAATATCAGCAGGATAAGGGTTAGGATCGACCGGCCATGTATGGGCGCCTATGTGTGAACGGCTAAGTCACCTATAAGAGTCAAATGTAACCCTAAAACTCTCATTCTCAATGTGTTGAATACAAAGTGTGCTCTTGCCTTATCTTCTGGTTCCCCTTCTCCTGCATATGTGTGTGTGTGAGAGAGAGAGAGAGAGAGAGCGATCGAGCACTGTGTGGCGGCACGGCGACGGTGAGGCGGTAGAGCGGCGAGACGGCGGCTCCTTCTTCACTGCAACGCGGGAATCCTTCACGGCGGCGGTTTGAGCGGTGAGTGACACACCTTTGCTTTCTGTTTGAGCTTGCTAGGTTCTGGTTGTATGCTTGCAGCCATTCGTGGCTCGCGTACGGTGTTCGGCAAGTCCCCAGCTCCGACACCTGCGGTAAAAGCGCACAATACATATCTCAAAATAACATCCATGTCTCGTAGATTTGTAGCGAAAACAAAAATATCATAGTAATGTAGCATACGAAGATGCAAAAAAGGACCAATATTACATATTCTCAAAATGCACCACAAAATACGTATTCTCAGTCAACAAATTGAATTCTTCTCTTGTGAGAAGGATCATTCATTTGTCTCCTCACAATACGCTCTCTATTGTAAAGCGGTGATCCATCCCGCACATGCTCTACTATCGATGAATGCAAAGGACCTGCACAAACGAAACAACGATAAATCAAATCTCAAAAGGACCTGCACATAACGACACAACGATAAATCAAATCTCAAAAGGACCTACACATAACGACACATCGATAAATAAACTCTTATAATAGAAAAACATAATCAAAATTACCTCGTACAATAGAACATCGAGTGGATGGTACATGAGAAGCTCTAGTATAAAACCCATAACGAATACCAATGGTATGATGGATGTAAGAAACAACTAGTCATCGGGTACTGAATACCCCTCAAATGATGCAAAGCATCTGTCTATCTCTCTCCAAAACAACTAGACACCCCACTCCTCATCAGGAACACTGATCCCGTACATCTCGATGCCTTCGTCGACAACTCTTACCATAAATGTATCAATGTCCTAAAATCAAAGCATAACAAATCGATGCCTTCGTCGACAACTCTTACCATAAACGTATCAATGTCATGCAATGTCCTAAAATCAAAGCATAACAAATAGGTTATATAATTATTTATATATAGGTTCAAAAAATATTTATACAATGCCTAACAATTACACTTATACTTACCCATCCCTATAAGCATCAATCATAATCCCTGCTACGTGACCTGTAGTAATAGGAGCTGACCATAGCGGTGGCTCTGTACAGATAGACATCAGTATAGAATGTCATGTTCCATACTTTGTAATCAAGAAAAGTTATGCAAATATAGAGAATAACTCACCTACCATCCTCGACAAAGGTATGTCCAATGTAAAGGTAATCTTAGACATGTCTGTCAAAACATAAACAACAAAAATAGGTACTTTTACCATGGACAAATATGTATAAAAAAAGAAATCACAACAAAATTAATCAAATTACAGAACTTAAATAAGAAACCTGACTTGTCACTCTGAAGTCATCAAGATCTCCTTATAAAAAATATTGTTTGTTGTAGGTGTATAACTTTGAAGATCATCAAATGAACACTCCACATTAGCGTTATCCTCAAGTAATACCTTCACAGCATGAGGAGACCGTGCTCGTGACAATGCGACATACAATTACCCATGAGTAAACACTGGAGTCACCAAACTGGAGTCACCAAATACAACCCCAAGACATTTAGGGTTTGGCTTTGTGATTTGTTTATTGACATGCCACTCAACTTCAAACCTGTCTCCATTGGAGTAGCAATAGGCTTGCACTCTTCAAGGCCAAATCTTTGCAACAATGTCTCAATATACTTTGTCTGACACAAAGCAATTCCTCCATCACACTGCTTAAATTGTATCCCCAAATAATGATGCAAATGTTCCAAATCTGACATCTTAAAAGAGGCATTCAAATCAGCCTTAAAATCAGCAATATGATTTTCATTTGGTCCTGTGAGCAACATGTCATCGACATAGAGAGCAATGATTAGATGTACATCATCCACATGTTTAACATACAAAGTGCTTTCTGTTGGACTATTCTGAAAACCATGTGCAGTCAAATATGCATGTATCTTTTCATACCAAGCTCGTGGAGCTTGCTTTAAACCATATAAAGCCTTTTTCAACCTGCACACTTTGTTTTCCTGCCCTCTTTGAACAAAACCACGAGGTTGCGATACATACACCTCCTCATGCAAATCTCCATTCAAGAACGCAGTCTTTATGTCCAATTGATGAGGTGCCAATGCACAAATGCTACGAATGGTAGTCATACGACAAGTAGGAGCAAAGGTCTCATCAAAATCAATGCCCTTTTCTTGAGCATAACCCTTTGCAACAAGTCCTCGGGGGGGGTCACTCTTATAAATATGTAAGTATCACGTGGGTTCAATAGAAGGACATTTTAAATATTTAAAACTTACATAAATATATTTACAGAGAGGATTTATTTATTGTATTTTTTAAAAAAATTACAGATTTGAATAGGAAAGGATACATTATATTCACTAAAAAATTCACAGATAAGGGACTTTTTAAATAGGCCTTGAATGCACGTGATATAGAGGATTTACATATAGTGACCCCCCTGAGAACAAGTCTAGCCTTATAGCGATCAACACTGCCATCTGGCTTTCGTTTCAACTTAAAAACCCACTTACATCCAATGTCCTTTTTACCAATAGGCAAATCACACAAAGACCATGTACCATTCTTCATTATAGCATCATATTCACTTTGCATTGCAGCCAACCAATTTTCTGATTTTTGTGCCTCATCAAATGAAAGGGGTTCTTCCTCTTCATACATACTAGACACAGCCAAAGCATAATAATCTGATGCATAAGAGGCATGCTGAAAACCTGAACGAGTACGACTCGATATAGGTGCATCAATTTTACTATCACGCAAGGTTTGCACTAGCCATTTAGGCATACCTCTAGCTTGCTCATTTTCAGCCCTATCCTCATGAATATTCACTTTGCATTGCAGCCAACCAATTTTCTGATTTTTGTGCCTCATCAAATGAAAGAGGTTCTTCCTCTTCATACATACTAGACACAGCCAAAGCATAATAATCTGATGCATAAGAGGCATGCTGAAAACCTGAACAAGTACGACTCGATATAGGTGCATCAATTTTACTATCACGCAAGGTTTGCACTAGCCATTTAGGCATACCTCTAGCTTGCTCATTTTCAATCCTATCCTCATGAATTATATCCTGTAAATCTGCATCAGAAATAGGCTGATCTATGATGTCGTTTGAAATCTGCATAGGCTGAATATTTGCCTCATTAGGACTTACATTTGAATTCCCACCTGTAAATAGAGGCAACAACGTATCAAATACATCCCGTGAGCTCACACCTGTCTCTTTGGTACATGATAACAAAGGCTGCACAGCATCTTCCATGAAAACAACATCTCGACTAATCAAGATACACATTGACTGCGGATGATACAATCTGTAACCCTTGCTCTCAGCACTGTAACCAACAAAAATGCATTTGACAGCCTTATCATCCAATTTTCTGCGTTGTTGCACAGGCACTAAAGCATAGGCCAAGCAACCAAAGACACGCAAGTGACCAATAGAAGGTTTCCTACCATGCCAAGCTTCATATGGAGTAATAGATTGCAAGGCCTTAGTGGGACACCTATTGAGTACATATGCAGCACACATGACAGCCTCAAGCCAAAACGCATGTGGCAAAGCTTGGCTCTTGACCATACATCGTGCCATCTCCATAAGTGACCTGTTTTTTCTCTCAGCAACACCATTTTGCTGAGGGGTATACGGCACTGTACATTGGTGTTTTATCCCACGACTAGCCAGAAATGCATCAAACTCTTTAGACATGTACTCCCTCCCTCGATCAGAACGGAGGGTGCCCACATTACAATTGGATACATTTTCAACCATAAGCAAAAACTGTTTGAAGCACAAAAACACTTCGGACTTTGCCTTTAGTGGATATACCCATGGATGCCTTGAGTAATCATCAATGAAAGTCACGAAGTACAAGTGTTTACCAAATGACGGAGTTTGCATAGGCCCACATACATCACTATGTACAAGTTGCAATTTGCGAGTGGCCCGCACAGAACCATCCTTTGGAAACGCAGAATGTTGCATTTTGCCCAAAATACAACCTTCACAAACATGTTTTAATGGTGCCTCAAGAGGGGGCAATGAAGCAACCATATCGAATTTCTGCAAACACAGTAAACTAGCAAAGTTCAGATGACCAAAACGAGCATGCCATAGTTTTGCATCTGAAACTGCCTTTTCATCAGAAACTGCATTTGCTGAATCTTCCACACACTTGTCATAAGAATTGAGCCTATACAGCCCATGAAACAAGGTGCCAGATACAATAATCGTATCACCAGAAGTCAAATCATGAACAGTACATCTGTCATCCACAAATTTGACTACAAGTCCAAGTCTAGCAAGCGCAGAGACAGACAATAGATTCTTCTTTATCTTTGGCACATACAAAGCATCTGAAAGTGTGAAAGCGCTGCCATTTGCAGCTGTAAGCATAATTTTACCAACGCCCTTCACTGGGTAAGAAGCATTATTGGCACATGTGATAGTATTCCCATTAGGGACAGCCTCAAGAGAAGTGAACATATCACGATGCGAGGTAATGTGCTTTGTAGCACCACTGTCAAAATACCAAACATGAGAGTCAACAGAAACTGCCAAACATGCATCATGTACAGATGGGTCATACTGGCAATACACGCTAAACGCCCATTCTGTATCCTGCACAACATTTGCAGAATCTGCATTTGTAGAAGCATCCGCTATTGTGGCTACATTTGACTCTTTCTTCTTTGCCTCTTTAGCCTTTAGCTTAGGGCAATTCTGAATGACATGATCATTTGCCTTACAATAGTTGCACCTGGTCTTTTTCTTGCCTTTATCAAGAGCCTTCTCAGACTTATTGTTGCTACCTGTGGTGGTGGAAGGAGAAGAAGTTGCAGACCTACTAATAGGAGAAGAAACAGTGGAAGGGGCTGCCTTACCACTTCTTCTCTGCTGCTGGGCAGCAATAAATGCTTGATCAACTGCACGCTGCCTGGCCCTGTTTTGCTTGGACTGCACTTCTTGCAAGAGCTTGTTGACTAAAGTATCATACTTAACAGCATCAGGTCTGTCCTCAGTAAGAAGTCTCCACGTGGAAGCAAAAGTCTGATATGTCTTAGGTAAAGCATCAAGAATAGTCTGCACAAGAGAATGATCAAGAATAATCTCACCTGCAGAAATCAACTGTTCTTTGAGATCTTTAATCTCAGCAAGAAAAACATTCATGTCATCATCTTTCTGCATAATCTTCAATTCTAGCTGTTTATGCAGGTAAGCGATTTTTGCCTCGTTACGACCTGCATACAAACTAGCTAGAATATCCCAAGCCTGTTTTGCTGTTTTAGCTGAACGAATATGTAGGGCGATGTTACGTTTGACAAAAAGTGCAATCAAGGCATGAGCCTGCGCATCTTTACCATCCCAACGAGCTTGTTCAGCAGTGGGTAAAACAGCAGCAACAGTAGAGCTGCTAGAACCTGCAACATCCTCAACAGATCATCCTACATCCACAGAACCTGGACGTACATCCATACCCTGCACAATGTTCCACACTCCTTTTGCAACCAAAACATGCTGCATCATGTATGCCCAAAGTGGGTAGTTGCTGTCTCCATCCAATTTGTCATCAGCAGTAGCAGATAACATGCGAAATACATCATTGCTGTTATCAGCCATGGCCACTGACTGAAACTGATGCAAAAGCTACCTGTAATGAAGAAAAGACTGAATAGAAAACAACTCGTGCTATGTAGCATAGTCCACAATAGAGTACGTATGCCTGTTTTGCAGAAAACTGCACTGTCGAAATTTCTGCAAAAAATGACGAAAACACCTGTGCAGAACTTGAAATGCAAAAACGGAGCCCGAAACGACCTCAGATGCGATTTCTGAGAACGCAAATCCCTACGGGTTAATTTCTGAGAACGCAAAGCCCTACGGGTTAATTTGAGGAGTATAGGGACCTGTAAGCGCTCGTGAAAGCTCACCTCAATCGGAGAACGTGAGTCAAAGGGTGCTGGAAGCGTAGCCCTGAGAGCCGATGCGTGCTCTGATACCAATTGTTGGAATTAGGGTTGCAGGAAAGCACACAAAGCTTGGAGAAGAAGAAGCAAGAATGCACACAACACAAAGTGTATTATATTATGTCAATGTACAAAAGATAAGTTAGCCCTAGAATGATGGGCGTATATACAAGCCGGGGGAAAAAACCTCCTAAAGAGGGAAAAAGTGCCCCGGAGGTCCTAAGTGTGTTCACACACATCACTGCCTATGTATATGGCAACAAAAATAACAGGAGCTTCTAACTTTAAAACCAAGCAGTGAGGTGGATATCCGCCCCGAAGGTCAATTGTGTTCAAAAATTCTGTGGAATATAGGAATGAATTTTCATCATTTTCAAGAATTGAATCTGCACTGAAATATTGCTTAGGCTCACCAGGCATTTCATCCAAAACTGTCTTATTCACAATATTAGCCAATTCAAAGACGTATACCTATATATATATGTGCATTTATAAAATAAATAAACACATATACACATATATTTTTAATTAATATTAAATTTTAACACGTGGGGATGCATGATGAGGTGTGTTCACTCTTAAATAAGTGTATCTTATATACAATGTCTTTTGTCTTCTCTTTTGCATACACATGTATGTGATTGTGTGTGCACATACACACGTATGTATGATTGTGTAATGTCTTCACGCGTGCATGTGTTGTGCAAGTGTCTTGATTGTGTGTATGTGTTAATGTGTATTTGTTGTGTGTGTGTGTGTACATGGTGTGTATGTTTTTATATATGTGTATCCATAGCGAGTGTCTACATGTACGTGTGTGTGAGCATGTGAATATACTCGTGTGTACATCTATGTGTGTGCACGTGCAGGTGCATATGTGTGTGTGTGAGTGTGTGCATGTCCATGTGTGAGTGTGTGAGTGTGTGCATGTCCATGTGTGTGCACATGTACTTGTGTATGTGAGTGTATTTATGTGCTTGTATGCATGTATACACGTGTATGTGCAAGCTTGAGTATGTGTGCAAGTGTGCATATCTCTATATGTTGCATGTGTGTCCATGTGTGCGAGTGTGTGTATGTGTGTTTGTATGCATGTGTGCATGTATCATGTGCTTGTGTCTGTGTGTTATGTGTGTGTGTGTGTGTGTGTATGCATGAACATACATGTGTGTGCGTCGATATACATATAAATCTATATATATATATATATATATGCTTACATACCTATAGATACACATACATACATAATATATATAAGTGTGTGTGTATGTATATTCTCTCTCTTGCACATAATATATATGTTTGTGTGTGTATGTGCAAGCTTGAGTATGTGTGCAAGTGTGCATATCTCTATATGTTGCACGTGTGTCCATGCGTGCGAGTGTGTGTGCACGTATCATGTGCTAGTGTCTGTGTGTGTGTGTGTGCATGAACATACATGTGTGTGCGTCGACATACATATAAATCTATTTATATATACATGCTTACATACCTATAGATACACATGCATACATAATATATATAAGTGTGTGTATCTATAGGTATGTAAGCATGTATACAAAGATTTCATGTGAGATGTGAGATTTCATGAGATAGATGTGAAATTCAAAATTGCATTGGAAGATGTGAGATTTGGCTCCTCCTCAGGCTGGCTTGCAGGAGGAGTGGTTATTTTGAATTAGCCCCACCTTCTTTGCCCACGTGGAGGGAGGTGGGGTTGTGGTTAATCTTGTATAGATTGCATTGGAAGATGTGAGATTTGGCTCCTCCTCAGGCTGGCTTGTAGGAGGAGTGGTTATTTTGAATTAGCCCCACCTCCTTTACCCACGTGGAGGGAGGTGGGGTTGTGGTTAATCTTGTATAGATTTAGTGCTTGCTCACCTTGGCCCTATTCACCATAGAAAGGAGCTCCTCAACTACTTGTCAAGCTTGCGAGTACAGCTTACGAGTACAATGCATTTGGCAAACATTAACACCAGCACATTGCCAACAAAAATATTAATTCCTTCATTAGCTTCTATTTAGCAATCTTATAATGAATTTGTTCCCCCTTGTTGAAGATGAACTCTGAGATCTCGCTTCAATACAACTGCTCCTTTTGCCTCCATAGCCTCTTTCTTCTCTTCTTTGAATCTCTAGGTTGATTGTTTGTTGCCATGTGCAGAACCCAGGAAACCCAAAGCATATATTAGACTATATAAAACCTTAGCCATATATATATATATATATATATATTTGTATAGCACTTGCAAAAAAAGAAAATTTGGAGGAGGAGAGGGCTTCTCTCTGTGTGTGTGTGTGTGTGTGTGTGTGTGTGTGTGTGTGTGTGTCGCATTCTTGCTCTTTAGTGAGCGTCTATTGCGTTTGATTAAAGTAGGGATCAACTGATCTCCATTTCTTGCCAGCCCATTGCCTTAAAATACCTATTCAATTTCTTCTCCCTCCGAATCAAGTGCTCCTACTTTTATCTACATAAAACAATGGGTCTCTCTAAGACTCTCTCTCTCTCTCTCTCTCTCTCTCTCTCTCTCTCGCTTTCCAAGGCAACCCTAGCATGCTCCCTCGAATACCCCAGGCCCACCCGCAACAGCAGCAGAAACAACAGCACCTCCAAGATTTCTGGGGAAGAAGAAATTGGGTTTGTTATTTTAAATTTGCTAACACTAAGAGCTGTTTGCTGAGATTTCTCTTTACAGTGATGAGCAGCAAGGAGGATTACCAACACAACCATGTTGCAGACGAAGTTGCAGTCCTGGCTAAGGACCTTCCATGGACCTCCCCATTGGAGTCCACTCTCGCCAAAATTCTCCAGCATTAGCTCACGCCTCCCTTGCTGTGTCAGATCCTCATGAACTCCCGTCATGGCCCGACATCTCTTCCACTGGGAAGTCCACAAATTAACAGCCTCGCCTTGCCTAGTCACCTCTTTTATTCAAAGCTTTTGCCGCTACCCAACCCATGTTCACACCCTCTGGCCCCTCCTCCGCTCCATGCGCACTGCCTGGATACCACCCATGGCTTTTGACTTCGTATACTTTAGCTCACAATCTCTCTCTCTCTCTCTCTACTGCCACCTTTACCATGTAGTTACCCACTTTGATTACCCCCCTTTTTCCCTTCATTTTATTGATCCCACCTTTCCCTCTAACTTTCCTATAGCCATTTCCACTCAAGTTTGTGCTTCATTAATGAAACGTATAACAGCCCGAAACTCTCAACTTTGGATGCACATTCTCAGCATAAATATATACAATTCCTCTAGAGTCCCAAAGGTTCACACACTCAAGTCTGTCACCCTAGTGGGTGGAGCTGCCTTGGCACACTTTTCGCCTCATTGTCCCAAAGCCTAGGTCTACCACAATATATTTTAAAACCTTGGATTTCCAAAAATTCTGATTAGTGCCCTTTGCTAATGTCACCTTGAATGGGGGATTATACAAAGTATGGAGCACCTTTGAAAGTGCATAGCAGAATGTCATTGGACATAAACATTTGGTGCTACGTATGCCGGACGAAAGTTCATACTAACAGCAATGAAAGCTTTCTACGACCATGCATGAGTCAAAGCTACGCCGACCAGCTCCTGGTGTCCTATGGCTTTCTACATCCTGTGGTGGGCTGGTGGTGTTGCTCACCTTTACATTCCCTACGGTAGTGGCTCTTTCTTTTGTACCTCCTCCTTCACTGCTGGTCGGGTGATGATCATGCGGTAGAGAGCAAGTCATCTATCCCTAGAGCAGTGGATGCGGGCGTAGACTTTGTACGTCTCTGTGTCGATGGCATGAAAATTGACAGAGAGACGACCCCACACAGTATGGTGCTGGTAAGGGCAATGCTGTGAAGGAGATGGGGTGGCGAGGCTACATGCTCTACATGGCCCTCTAGGAAGTATTTCACCTTGGTGCAGCTTACCACTTAGCAGTAGCTCCCTGTAGGAGCACTCTCGGGCCTGAGGCTAGACCATCACCATGCCTAACCCCTCAGGCAAAGCCCTCATGCCCCCATGCCTTTGAATCTATCGCCTCCCGCTTCATACCACCACGCCTTCACATCTTCATTTGAATCTGATGGTGATGCAGCAACAGCAGAAGCGGCATAACTACCCTTGCCTTCCGTTGGTGAGGTAGCAATAACAGCAACAATGGCACAACCTCCCTTGCCTTCCGTTGGTTTCTTTTTCACCTGTGAATTTGACTTGAAGGTTTTCTAAGGACCCAGCATCCTGCTGAAAGCGGCGACGTCTCCAAAAAGCAGGCAGAGAGGATGATTGAAGAGCGATCCAGACGCTAAAAGAGCTGAAATGCAAGAAAATGCTTGTTAATGAGTAATCTTGCACAACTGAAGCTAGGGGGAAATGCTAATTTCCCCCTAGCTTGTTAATGAGTAATCTTGCACAACTGAAGCTAGGGGGAAATGCTAATTTCTATACCCTCCAAACCCCCAAAGCACACACCCACACATGGGACGGAAAGGTGAACCAAGATTCAGATTTGTCGAGATATGAAGTGCAGAAAGAAACGGAAATGCTTCCAACAGAGTGGAATGCTACGGCAAAAAGGATGCCTTTCTTGTAAGGAGAGGAAAAAGCTCATCGTTAGGAGCGATGTTGCAGATGGAGAGGCAGGGTGGCTACTATCCAAGAGGCCAAATAAGAACCTATTAAAAGGCCAGCCTATGCTTTGCAGTGAAGTCTTCCTTCTCGCCCCTCTTCTACATCTCCAGAATGCTCCTTTACATGGGAACACCATCCCCCTCGACGTCCCTGCACTCCCCCGGAGTTCACTGCCAGGAGGTCTTCCACCGTACGACGTACGGAATCAACTATGGCCTATGCTCATAAGTATCCTGAGAACCCACATGTGAAGTATCACTAAACTCGTGTGCTATACTAGATGTATCACTAATCGAATGCACAATATCCTCCCATGATTAACTTATGTATCCTCATGATCCATAGGAAGGAAGATAGGCATAAAAGTATCAATGTTTGATGTGCTCATTGCCATCTTTGTCCTCGGGATCATGCCCACATGATCCAACTCACACACATCACTATCATCATCATGTACATATGTGGCAATAGCATCATGTGCATGTGTGTCACTATGATCATATGCATGTGTACCACTATGATCATGTGCATGTGTATCATCATGTACACGTGTACCAATATCATCATAAGTGTGTGCAATGCATCATATGTTGCATGCACGGGAGTCTGGTTGTACTGATCCACATCCCTAAGCTTGATTAAGAACAAGATGCTGACTACACATGATTAAGACAGAGGATAGAGAAGAAATAAAGAGATTGGTGTCAAGTTTTTCTGGATGTTTGATAGTGTATTTAGCAGCCTAGAATGCAATGCATTAGTTTTTCACAAACAATTTTTGCTAAACATGCAATTTCCAAGGTGCATAATCACTACGTGGTGGCCACATGAATTATCTTGTGGGTAGGTGGAGGTAGGTGGACACGTGTCACAAAATTGGTGGATCTGAGTAGGAGCCGAAATCCGTGGTTCTCGGTCACCTAAAAAGGCTGTGCCATCGGCGATGCTCCAGGTGACGACGGTGGCAAGCCTGTCAGTCACCTGCGACGTGGCCAGAAGACGGAAAATCGTTCTGTTAGCAGGTTTTTTCGTGTTTTCTTCGACTATGATTTGCTAAATGGGTGCTCTACTTCCCGATCTATGACTTTATAACCAGGAAAAACAAAAACAAACACAAAACAAGGAGATTTTTTGTTCGAAGTGCCATTCAACTGTCACAGCAACAATGGTGTTGCGACCTCCAAATCACTTCATTTTTGCTATTCCTTCTAGATTCAACACCTACAATGCCTTAGCAGTCACCTACACTAACTAAACACACAAGTTCAACAAAAATAGTAAACAAACGCCCACAATGGCCATAAATCATTCACCCACAATGGCCAGAAATCATTCACCCACAATGGCACCTACTGCTCCAAAACCAGCCATTGTTTGCTACTCATCCAATGGTGGGCAATGGATGTTTAACAAGAGAGGTTGGGGTGTAGTAAGCTCAATGCTTGGTTCCCTGGCAACGGTGCCAAAATTGTTAAGGTTTCCTTCTTCATGTGTCATGTGGAACTTGGCATGAGCGTGTAAAGAGCTCATCCTTCACATGAACCTTCGTTTGAAAGCTACCAAACCTTCCAACTGGCAAGAGTGTCAATCTTACTCCCGGTCCCACTCATTCATGCATCCAAATAAGAGGAGAAGAAGGGGAGGGAGAGGAGGGTGAAGGGTGAATATATAATCGTGAACGCAAGAAGCGAAGGAGAACAACAACAATGATAACACAAACAAGAGTGGGAGACAATGTAAGGGAAGCTTGTTGCTCTTTTCATTCCACAAGTGAGTATCCTCCAAATGGCCAAAAGTTGGCCTTTATACATAGGCTTCTTAGGGTTCAGCCCTAACCCTAAGTACATTTAGCCCTCTTTTTAGATATTAAAGTCCTTTTCATTACATAGTTTCAAGGCAACTACCCTTGTGGTTGATCCCTATTCTATTCCTAGTGTTGGGAACAACTTATTGGCTCTTCTAATATACACATATGTCGGAGTAATGTTAACCTTTGTTAACAAACAAAGAATAATGTTAACATTTGTTAACACCATTCGGTCTCTCTTGTGGCCAAGCTTCAAGCATCCTCTCTATGTTTTATAGATCCTCCCTTATGCCCAATGAATCTCATGTCCCAATCATATGATCCCAAATGCTAGATGCAACATTTTAAAGATATGCATGGGATCAAGGAGGTGACTAATCTTTAGATACGGCCAATATGGTAGTCGATAGAAGATAGAGAATCCGGAAAGGAGGCAACATTAGAATATAAGCACAAGATAACATCATAGAATACAACATAAACTATCTTAAAACCCTTACTAGCTCATGCGCTTGGTGTAGGATGGTTCATTGCAATGTCCCGAACATGCTTCCATCTCTTGCATTTAAAGACTGTGGAGGTTTCTCATTCCAAGGAGAGACATATCCGGGATGATCAATTGGAAGAAATCGATGGTGGTTCTCATATATGCACTTTTTCAATACATCTGGCCTCAATGCAACAAGCGAAGAGCCACATATTGGACATGCATTGTAACCAGATGTAGATAGACCTATACCAACATGTTACAAGTAAATCTACTCATAAGTGAATATACTACATAAACATTACTTACTAACATACTCATAAGTAAATACGAATACTTAACCAAACACTCCTGGAAAGTCATGCATCGTCTACATCAACACTGCCTTCAAGAAAAGGCTGTTCTTGATGCAGGCCTACTTAGGTTAGTAACCTCGATACCATAGTTGTTCCAGATCATCAATCAAAGGCTCCAAATAGACATCAACATTCTTCACTTTATGTCTCCCTAGAATTAGAAGGGACAATGTAAGCAATGATGGATTGGTTAGGATTGATCTTATTGAAGATCCTTGCCAAATGATCAACATCAATATCCATCTGATCAATTTGTAAGGCTATGAATAAATTTATTTCACTATCGATCTATCCATTGATAATGGTACCGATGCCCTAATCCTCATCAACATCACCATCATCACCAATGGTAGGGTCATCCTCATGATCATGAGAAATGGCACGCTTATCCTCATTATCATGATCCTCTCTTTTTTATTGATCATCAACATCTTCATTGGCATGTTCGACATCATTTTCATTGTGGCCTAGTGTTGCATCCTCCATATGCTCCATATCAGTGAATGTATTATACATCACTTTGAAATGTGGTGCAACAGGGATGATGTACCACCATTTAGTCTCATGCACCATTGGTTGATAGATAACCTACTCAAATACACATACTCAAATAGTTAGCATATCAAAAGTCAAGGGGTGGGTGAGTTTAGATATATATGCATAGGAAACACATTAGTAAAAAAATGCATACCTGCTCACATTGTTATGGCAATACGAGCCTATCTTTCTTTCTTTGCCAAAACTTTGTAGAGTCATAAGTTACATAGCCACTTGCATGGCATTTTATTGTTGCATTAGGCCCTTTTTCCACCACGTTCATTTGCCATTTGACATCCAAAACATACACAAAGAATCGACAAAAGTCAAGCTTAACTATATCTTGGATTGTGCCACAATAATCATCCATTTTTCCATTGGCTCCCTCAAAGCTACTAATGACACCACCATCTTATGTATTCCTCTTATCATCAATTTTTTGTGTTTGAAAATGCTTATCTTCACACCATATAGCATTGAACATAGTGCATTAGACCAAAATAGAAGTAATTGTGTAAGCAATGTGAATAAATATTAAAAGAAAATCACTTACAACTAATGCAAAACATTAGTTCTATGTACCTTTAACATGCATCCTCGTGCATACTCCCATTCTTCCATCATGATATGCATTTCCCCATCTCGCTCTGCTCTCTCCATTTTCTCCTGCAACCAATCAGCATGGATATCATTTGGAAGTGTTACTAGATGCTTAGGGTACACCTTACGAGAGCCATGTTGCCTCTAAAAGAGAGCTCTTTCTGCTTGCCTTCTTGTCTTTGCATCCTTGTATCTTGTAACCCTTTTGCTCATCATATCACTAGTAAGGATGCAAGTGAAATTAAGATCATCAATCAATGCTCTGCCAATTATTCTACTTTGTCCTTTTCCTTAAGGCACAATAGAGGTCATCTTCAAGTCCTCTTCATTGCTCCATAGTCGGCAAAGAGCTACCCACTTGGCCAAGAAATTCTAAAGTATATATGAGAGACTCTTGTATCAACCAACCTTTGGCCATGCTTCCTTCGGGCCTTGCACTTTGCGTGACAGTCTTTTAAGGTCTTCATGAAGTGCTCTAGGAAGAATATCCAACGTGCATGCACAGTGCCGTGTAAAGTAATCTCATCCACCAAATGCACAATGAGATGTAGTTGGCTTGTGAGAATGGTTTACAGAAAGGTTTCCTCCACCAAACAAACCACCTCCATTGCCATAATGTGCGCACCATCCAACATGGCAGGATCTATTGCTTTAGAGCTAACATATCTTAAAAACAATGAATAGTACATTATACCTCACATTCATTTTGAAAAACTCACGTGTAAATTGAAGTGCAAAGTATAATGAAGAGTGCATGGAAAATACCTCACAAGCTCACCCATCTTATAAATACATTTTTTCAAACTCTTGTTCGCACAATGCTCGATGCTAGTAGGTAGTACGAACTACGCACATAAGAGCACATGTATATATGGTTTGAGGCCTTCTCAAATTTAATTTGAACATACACGACTTGGGAAACTCTTACTTGGAGCATGTGCCAATCATGGGACTTCAACCCATATAGTTGCTCAATACCTCTTTTCTTAGTGGTTGTAAAGGCTCCCTTCAATAATCTCATGCATCTAGTGGGAGTATGCAAAGTAGTGATGGCTTGCTTCACCTACTTCTCCTCTTACTTTGATATAATCCACGGTGCGCACGAAAGAAAAATGTGCCCACCCTCCTCTCATGGCCAAGCTTAACGCATCCATCCTACACTTGTAAGTCCTCCCTTACACTAACATTGTCTTGTTTACCAATAACATGTTCCCAAATACTAGATGCCACATTCTTAAAGATGTGCATGGGTTCAAGAAGATGGTTGATCTTGAGATGGGCCTAATATGGTAGCCAGAAAAGGATGAAGTACCTACACAAGATTGCTCTATGTAATCTTTAATCCAAGAGACTACACAAAATAAGATTGAAAAACATTATTGTACCTATTCATGCCATCTAGAGGAAGAACATTTGTAGACTCCCAAATGTGCTTTCAATCTTTTGTACGAAGTGTTTGTGAAGGAATGTTACTCTTACTAGCAACATATTTAGGATGATTTGACGAAAGAAATCAATGATGATTATCGAATATAGTCTTACACAACCCATCAGCATACTCATCTACTAACGAAGGACCACAAACAAGACATGCATATTTACCCGATGTTTTCAAACCTGTTAAAATATAAATACAAGCTAGAATAATAAAGTCAATAGTTATAATTAATATAACAAAAAGTATTGGAGTAGAGAGGTAATTAAAATTCTTACTAGAATAATTGATGTATCCTAGAAAGTCATGCATTATCCACATCGAACATCAAACAACCACAACAACACCTCTCCATAGTTCCTCCAACTCATCAATCAACGGTTTAAGATAAACATCTATGTGCTTTACTTTATGTTTCCATGGAATTAGAAGGGATAACATAAGATGTCCCTTCTTGATCGCCATTGATGGTGGAAGGTTGTAATTGGGTGGAGGGCTATTGTCATCCCCTTCTCACTCATCTCTGACGGTAGATCTTGAAGCTCCTGCATCTTTTCATCGATGCTTTGCATGCTCCCATCGAGCATAGGACATCATGCTAGGGTGTGGTACTACATCTTGCTCCAATTAGAATATATATCACAACTCTGGTAATTTGGACACCATGAGTCATTTAGACACTATCAATTTACTTTTACTCATCTCTAAACCTGTTTGATTCCATTCTCCATACATGGAGATGTGATTCAACGTAATTTGACTTGCGCATACAATGCATCCTTGACATCAATTACAAATACACTCGATCCTTTGTCCCAACCACACATCGCGATTGTGGTCACACATTGACTCAACTTCACCAGAGCTACTCAAGGAGGTTGATGACATCTTGGGTACACAAAAGCAAACTGTATTTAATCACATAAACTGTATTTAATTAAAGTATAAAATATCTATATATCGCGTGTATATGCGCATCTATACTTTGTTAAAACACGTGTATTTTCATTGTAACTTTGACATTACACGCGGCAATCTACGTCATACCTAAAACAAAAGCGGTTGTTTATTTTTCATATCTCGAAACCCTATCACTTTCATCATCCTCTCCACCAAGCATCTCCTTCTATTGTTTTCACCTCCAACATACAAGGGACCATAGTTTCTAGAGATACACATGGGTGGAAGAAGCATACACACGGATGGAAGAAGCATACACATAAGATTCAAAAAGGAAACTCACTTATCAAGAGGTGAGTGACTTTCTCCTTTCTCTCCCCTTCCTTTTGTTCATGCAATTGTCTCTGTCTATGCTTCCCTTTTGAAGTTTGTAGAATGTACTAAACACTGGTAGAAAAATGATAGCTTAGCTTTCTTTTATGGATAGTTGGTCGATCAGGTGGCCATTTTCGTGAAACGTTTTGTCATAGAATCATGTGTACATGCACATGTATGCCTATGTCTAAACTATTTACACAAAGGTTTCACGCACTAATACACACATTTTTTCACGAGTTCATACACACATTTCTTCATGAGTGTATACATGCATTTTTGCACGAATGGATACACGCATCTTATGCATCTACTTCATACTGATATATGATTTAGTTAAAAAAGAGAGGTGTTAAAATTAGGATCCATGCAAGTCTAGTTAGCCTCATAAAGTATGCACTTCATGATGCATGATGCACACAAATGCTTTTCTTCTTGCAGATAATCATGGATCCAAGTTCTTCATCCGATCCATTTGTGTATGGCAGTTGGATGATGGACATGCTAGCTCACTTTGGGTGCCACCCTAGCCCAATTGAGCTTACAAAATATATATATGTCCATCCCCCTCCCAGATTCCCTCGTATGGTCATCCCGCTCTCGAGTGTTCATGTCACTCCACTTCCTTCTGTGCCTATGAGTATGGTGAGACGGCAGGTGTCTCCTGCTAGCACCATCGAGGAGACATACCCCCTCCTAGACACACTCATGCACCCCCTCCCAGGCACCATCTCTACCTATCCCAATGCTATTACATTGAGAAATAACCTATGTGATCTTTTAATTTAACATTGACATACCCTATCTACCTATCCCAATGCTATTACATTGAGAAATAACCTATGTGATCTTTTAATTTAACATTGACATACCCTATGTGCCTATCCGAATGTTTTTTTAGTAAATGGTATTGAAAAATAGCCTATGTGATAAACCATGCTAATTTGAATAAATAGAATTCAAATGACATGCATTGGAATAACATTCATGTATCATTTCACCATGCATGAGGGTGATGCAACACGCCATGCTAATGTAGCACCATGCAAGGTGATGATGATGTGGAAAAGATGAGGCTCCTCCATTAGGTGGTAGTGTGCTATGGCATGATGAGGTGGAAATGGTGATGTGGCAGCATGAAGTGACAATCTAATGTGATTGCATGGATTGGAGTTGGTGAGGTGGTAGTTTGAAGAAGTGATGTGTCATGACATGGCTCCAAGCATGGGTGTGATATGGCATGACATGGCTCCAAGCATGGGTGTGATATGGCATGACATGGCTCCAAGCATGGGTGTGATATGGCATGATGAGGTGGCACGTGGTGGCTAATGTGGCACCTCATGTGTCAGTGTGAGGTGATATGGGATGTTAGGAATGACATGGCACCATGTGAGCTATTGAGGTGGCATGCTGACAAGGAAAAATTGAGGACTTGTGAATGGCTAGGCCTTCCACATGGGCAATAGGAACACATGAAAGGCATTCCACTAGCATCGATGATGCTCCTAACCTACCTCTCCAAGCATAGTAGGCTTGGTATTTAGCTAGGGTGGCCCTTTTCCCCCTACCAAAGGAGGATTTCACTTTTAGAGGCCATAATTGGCCCTTACCTTAGTCAAATTTAACCAAAATGATTTCCTCTTATTCATCATGTGGAGAAATAATAATAATGTGATTTTTGGCATGTTTGGTCATGTGCATGAATTACTACATTTATTTCTTATATTCTTTGGTGCTCCTCTCACAAGTAAAAGTAAAATTTAATTCCCAATCTCTCGAAATCTAACCATTGGATTTGGTATTTGATGATTGAACCACACAACCTTATGTGTCTATGAACCTTCCACTTAATGGGATTTGATTAATTCTTCCAAAAACTAAAAAATATGGTGTGCTACTACAGTGTACCTCTTTTAGGACTTTATATTTTTGAAAATAATTAATTTCAATTACATACACTTTCATAAATTTAAAATGTAATGATAGCTCTTGCAAATTTAAAATGTCATTTGCTTCAAAATGAGTGAGAAATTGTGAATTTAATATGACACAAACTGTTTGTGTCAAATGTGTGACTGCCCTCTAACCATGCCGTGTGACACAAAGAAATGTTTTATATGTGCATTGAATTTTAGATCGGACCATACCATTGTGTGCATAACAGCATGTGTGATGTTGTGTCTAAAGATGTAAAGGACTAGATCTATAGGGAAGTAGGTCAAGTGTGCATTTTTGTGTGCCAAAAACTTGTTTTTCCACCTTTTACGGATTGGGGAGTGAACAAAAAGTGGACACCCTTAGCTTGCTACCTCAAATAGATCGGTCAGAATTAGGAGGAGTTCTCTTCTGCCTTGATTCTTGGGCAGTTGTCGCTCTAGTAATTGGATTAAGATTGTTGCCTCTCAATGCATTTCTAGTGGCTTGAAGAATCAATGAAGGAGAGTGCACTGTGGCTATTTGATTTTTTCTAAACCACATGCCTTTCTTGGGGCCCAAACAATTTTGGTACAACATGAGAATGGATTACACAAGCATAGATATTTGGCACCCTCAATGACTAAAGCTTGATCGAAAATTTTGGGAACCAATAAATGGTCACTTTATCCTTCTCCACACCATGGCCAAAACTAGAGGACGTGGTGATGGGATTGATTAGGCTAAAACTTGTTTGCTACTAAAATGGGCACAATATATTTTAGCCAATGTTTCTCCCTGAGAGTGGAGTTGTGATGTAGAGGGGCTCTTGTCCGTGCCTTTGTAGTGAAGAATGGGTAGATTGTGAGAGTCGACAAAGATAAATATCTCAATAGCATTTATGTTACATGATGCAAGGGAAAATATTGTAATTGCCTTTGAAATGGAGCTTTGGTAGCAAGGAGCTTCAAAGCCCACACCCTTTCATTATGCTTCATTCTCTCCCATGCCATCACTGAATGAGATGTTGTTGTTAAGCCTTCGACGGAGACTAACGTGTCGTGGGGATCTTCAGCCAAGCCGCCTCGGAGAGCTCGTCCTCCAAGCAACTTCCTTGTGGGAGTTGATTCGCATGCCGTTGCGCGATGTTGTCACAGACACCGTCCTTGAGAGAAGAGAGAAGCGTGAGCGTGGTGAATGGGGAATCGATCGTAGTCATAGCAACAAGACAAGAGTAAAAGGAAAGGAAGCAATAGACATCAACACAAGGTAGAAGGAAAGTTGCTCTCTATTCCATACTCCAGCAAGGAAAGAATGAAGACCAAGTCAACAAACTTGGCTTTTATACATAGACCTTTTGAAGGGAGGTTTAATCCTAATTTTTGGCCTTAGCCTTCTAGCCCCTATATTTGACATTCTTGGCCCACAGCCTATAATGAATAGAATACAATCAATTGCCAAAATGGGAGATGTTACTTGCGTAACATGCCCCCCTTCCTGATCTGAATTCCATCCTTGGAATTCGTCAAAATTGGGTTGGCTTCAAAATGTTGGTTGTCATACATGCTTTAATTAAAGCATGTCTGGCAAACAACTTTTTAGAGAGTCCCGTAAAATATGGATGTGGTGGCAAAAAATGAGTATCTACCATATCCTCAAAGGTGCGGATATGGCAGGCATGCAAATTACGGACTCTGATATATAAGCGGCAGATTTGTTTTAAATCCGGTCCAATGTCCGGGTTGAAGTTGATTTCATGCCTTAGCCCCATTTCTTGTTCTTCTAAAGTAGGCGAATGTTGCGGCATACCGAGCAGTAGTATAATAAGGCGGTTGAAATGACTTGCCGCAACAAAGGCAGGATCTGGTACATCATGATACTATTGGTTCCACTCCCGCAGTTGCTGGGCTAAGCCTTTCGAAGTTGCCATTGGCGCAAAATTGAATTTGGGAAAATTGTAAACCACGTTAGGATCTTGCTTGTGCAAGTCCTTGAATGTTGTCCAACTCCACCTTCTTGTCATGGGCATAAATGTGGGATTGACTCGTCTATCCCTATGAGCATTACAGTAAAAGCTCCATGCAAGAAGGTTTTGTTGAAGAAATCGGACTCTCCACTTTGGCTGGATGCCCATCTACTGCTCTGTTGGCGAGAAATGGCTTGTTTGCGGTTGTATGTACCCACCACCACGTGATCAGCGAGGGTGATCGTTCGCCCAACACCACATGGCATTGCTTATAAACCTGGTGAGGGTTCGAACATCCACGATGTTGATCATCCTGAGTCCCTGTTTCTGCATTTCTCCTGTCTAGGTGCAAAGATCGGCTTGGGTTTGCACATCTTGGAAGATATATAGTGCTTCTGTCCACTCCTTTGGTGGCGCTGGCGGTGGCTGTTGTGGCATGTCGTCATCTTCCATTTCGGTGGGTAATTCCCTTTGTAGGTCCGGGAATAAAGTTGTTGGGGTCGGAGCAGCTTCAGCATTACTGACGAGAGGTTTTAACATCTGATGTGCACAAATGCATTTGTATCCTCTTCGTTGTCGTGAACTTCGTGGTGGATGGCTTGCTCATTCCCTGGCTTGCTTTGTTGATCAAGAGATGGAGGGGATTTTGGTTTTGGACTTGGGGGAGTAGTGATGGTGGTGAGAGTATTGAAGATGTAGGAAGGAATGTATTTTACAGGGTAAGTATGCATGGCTTCGGGGGTTGGCGTATGGTGATCGGTGGTAAGATCTTCTGGTGGGGGCTGTAGGGCCGCAAAAATTGCCCATTCGGCCTGCTGTTCCTCGAAGGTTTGGCCTTCGGGATAAGCGATATGCGAGGTATCATATTTATTGGCATACTCGGTGTACATGGTGCTAAGGCACTCATATACCCGATTGTACAAAATGATTATACCCATCGGAGTGTATTGTGTCACTCCTCGATCTACCAAAAATTGGTAGCATGATCTAGCCTCAATCCAGCCCTGTGTTTGCATCCAAAATTGGCTTTCAAAAATCTGAGCTTGCGGATAAGGATAATCCGGCAAGTCAGTAGGCTTAGACAGCTCCATGACTGGTTGAGAGGGTGCGAAATCGTTCGATTCCTGTATACAACGGCACCATGAATGGAAATTAAGGACTATGGGATGAAGAGATAATTGGTATATCTCCGTCTGATCCTCAAGGCATAGATCGCCTCGGAAAAAGGACATAGCCAAAATTGGATGTGTAATATGTATACTTTTCTAGGAGGGTGGTAAGTTGAAGTGGGGAGAGAGGTTGGGTGAGATCGATAGAGTACTATACAGATGAAGCGGTAATGGTATTGAAGTAATATGTTAGCATCTGGTCCACCGTACGATTTTCTAGAGCTAAACTGACAATGTTTGAAGATGCCGCCATTATCATACGGTGCTGTGCTTCCAATTGATCATCCGATGAGACTGGAATTTTGGGAATTTCTTGCAGCTCACGGATCTGTTGTTCCCTTTCTCTGAGCAACCGTTCTGTGTTCTGAAATGCACTCTCCAGTTGTGTCATTCTGCGATGCAGCAGATTTGTCTGGTAAGCCTCTTGGATGTGCTCTTGTGTTATTCGATCCTTGTCCTTGATTAACTCTTCTTTTTCTTGCTGCAACTTCTGCTTTGCTGCTTCATCAGCCTCTTTCTCCTTTCGGTGTGTTTTCATTCGGCCAACAGGATCCACTCTTAATCTTTTTGGTTCAGGTTGTGGCACGAGTTCTTGTAGTTCTGTCCTATTTTTGTCTGCGAACCCAAAATTTTTCCTATCCAATCTCCAAGCTTCCAAGTGACACAGGAGTGGCATTAGCAACATTGGATGTTGGATTTGATTATTATGATGTGCACAGACTTTATCCAATTTTTGGTAAAAGTAGTCGGCCAGTTTGTGACATGCTGCAATGGCTTATGTAAGCTCAACAAGTGATTGGCCGCGATTATATTATGATGATCCCACGGCTCAACCCTTGTGAGTAGCCTAAGAACTCTTGCCGCCTTTTGCAAATGTGGTGTGATGTCAACAAATTTCACCCCACCTCTTGGTTTATGGCTCTCATAGTTTGTTGCGCCTTCGATCTTGTTTCCAAGCTTCCTTAGGTCGACGTATGGTTCTGCGACCACTTCAAGGCCAAAGGCGTTTCGTACCGCATCCACACTGAGTGTCAAGACTTTCTCTTGCCCATCGTCAGCGATGATTTTTGTTTGTTTTGTGTTCCTGTTGTAATTCTTTACAAACTGAACTGCATATCTCATGTCAAGTTTGCATGGTAATTTGTACTTCATCCTGCCAAGCCCGCACGCATCAAGATGTGGTATAACCTCTGGGTCCTGTAGTGCTTGGCAGCATTCTGATGTGTGATAGGTCACTTTGAATCGAGTGGTGGGATTCAGCATGTAGGTCGAATGCACTACCATGCCTCCCATTCTTGCCCTAACGGCAAATGCATTGTAATTGTAATGCCCCTTTCAGTCATTGGGCTGGATGCGCTTGTGTCAGAGCTGGCTTTTCGTTTATGTGGTACTGCGCTTGTTGTTGAGGGTTCTCCAACCTCTTGTGGTGCAATCTGCGTGGTCTTTCCCTTTCTTTTTTGTCTTTCCTGCTGCCTCCTGGGCTGAGATTAAGTGCTTCTTCGATTTCTCTTGCTTTGTCAGTGGACTGACCAGGAAGATGTGACTGGGTTTCTGTTTCCTCGTCCTGAAGGGAGTGAAGTGGTGGCGGATAAATTCTTCGGTGTCAAAAGACATGTTTGGAGAGTTGTTTTAGGGGGTTGTGCAAGTTGGGGTTGGTTTGGAGTGTTTGGGTTTGAGTAGGAAATTCAGCAGCATGCAGTTGTAATCTACCCGGTAATGCAGCAACCTGTTCTTCTGGGTTATATAGATTTATTGCAGCAGTTGGAAATCAAGTAGGAAATTCAGCAGTTTTAATCGGTAATGCAGCAACCTGTTCTTCTGGGTTATATAGATTTATTGCAGCACGCTGCATTAATCTGCTTTTGCAGCGCCCCTGTAAAATGCTTCCTGTTGATGCTGTCAAGTGATCAGTGGTACATTATCATTGTCTTGACCCTAATCCATGCTGCAAAATCCATACTTGGTCCTTTTCTTGACCAATTTGGCATAGTCTGATGCATTAACCTGTTATTGCAACGTGCCATAAATTGCTGTACTTTTGCCCCATTGTGATGCAACACAATTATGATTATCCTCCTACATGCTTAATTGAACACATTTGTGCATGAATATCACTTATGTTGATGAGTTTTTTGTTCATCTCAAGCACCCGATGCATTAGCCAATTAATGCAGCGCTCTGATTTTTGGCTGCACCAGTCACTTTGTTGCCTCTTGAGTGGTCTCATAGCATTACTGAGATGCAGTATACCCATTGGGGACCCTTGGTTGCCCTCCGATATGTGGAATTGAGCCTGCCGATGCATTGACCGTTAATGCATCAAGACGAACACACGATACATACCTGGCTGATATTAGTGATTGATTGGCCCTGGCATACTTGATAGGCATGGTATATGGCTTGTCTGCTGCCTGGATGACATTTGGTGGAAATTTCCATAGTCCCGATGCAATGCGGTATTATTGTTGCAGCGCCCTGAATTCTGGCACTTGTTGAGCTGATTTTCACCTTCCATTGTGAGACTTCCACTTTCCAATGCATTCAGTTGCCAGAACAAGTTGGAATTGATTTTGGTTGCCATGGATTATTGCAGCGTGCTGCAATAACCTTGGTTTGCATTCCTGCAAAACTGTCCTGCAGTGTCCTTCCTTCATGATTTTGTGCTTGTAGCTATGTGCATTCCATCGTGTTGACCTAATTAGGGCAGATGTGAGTGCTGGGAACGTGTTGACCCTAGTTAGTGCTTAAGCTCTTTGATGAGTGTGTTGTGCCTCTAGCACCTAACTTTGTTATTCACCTTGACTAGGACATGGGCTTGACCTTAGACTTGTGAGTGCTTGTGCATGAATGTACCTGCCCTTGTGAGGTAGTTTGGCTAAGGACCCTAGAGTGTTGGCCTTCTAAATCCTGGGAGACATAAAGTGAAGAATGTTGATGTCTATTTGCAGCCTTTAATTAATACTTGTCCAAAGTTCTTCTAGCTCACACTTTACACCTACATCCTCAACTACACACCTCCACACTCCACAACCTCGCCCACGACCAACACCTTGTTCGTGCAATCCCATGACCATATCATCAGTTTACAAGGTGGGTCCCCACCAAATTGCTTCATGCTCAAGGATATTTCCAAGGAGAAAAAAGTGTATGGATACCTTGTGAACCTCGACATCAAATGCCAATACTTTCTTCGCATTCCAACCCTCGCCAATCCAAGGTCAAGAGAGCTCAACGAAGCAAAAGAATACATCAACAATGGGTGCCAGTCAAGTTACTAAAAAGCCAAGTTTTTTACCAGGGTAATGATCAGATATGGATACCTAGACAAAAGAAGGTGGCTATCACAGAACCCTCATATGCAGTCGCACCACAACTACGAGCACCACAAAAGACTAAGCTGGTATGGGTACAAAAGACAAACGGATCTACACGGGAACCATGCCCATCACCAACAACAGATGTACCACGCAAAAGAGCAGAACCACAAGAACCTACCTGGAGGAAGGTGATTGCAATGCCCACACTTCAAAAGGTAGCTACACAAGAACCTACTCTAAAAGACAAAGGCAAGGCAAAAGAGATAGATGTTACCAATATTCCTTCATCATCGACATCTATATCTTTCTTGCCATTAACACACACAACCACAAGGGTGACTAAACCTAAGGTAGTCACACAAGAACCTACCATGGGTAAAACTAGTCTTCCAAAGGACGACACAAAACACATGGGAAAGGGAGCAAACACACAAGAACCTACTTCCACCACAGAAGTAGAACCACAAGAACCTGTTCTCCACCCTAGTGATACAAGCATCGAAGAGAATTCTGAAGCAAATATCATCAAGGAAACCACGACCATGCTCAAGAACCTTGCGAATTCGGTCATCGCCACGACATCGCAAGTCAAAATACCGCCAGCATTAGGGGTACCAGCCACAAGGTATGCCACTTGGATCTTTAATGCCTGCATTGCCAGTAGGTTGTGCTATTGTGGCTATCATTAGTAGACCTTTGATGCTAGGCCATGTGCTTACTGCTTCACCTCTTCTTCATATTGCATCGTGCACATTATGCGAGGAGGCATCATTAAGAGGCGTAGTCGAGAGGTAATCAATATTGATGTTCTGTGGGATTCTAGTGGTTGTGTGCCCTATAATGATCGATTGTTGAATGATCACACTAGGTCCTTCACACATCAGTTTTGGAAGAAGCATTGCAGAGCATCTTCGATGTTCAACAATGCCACGTGGTGTTTACATTGAGCATGGTGTGTGTTTGTAGGAGTGTACCCAAACTGAGTTGTACACTCAATTTGTAGAGGCACACACGAACTTTAGGATTAGGTAGAGGTCATTTGAGCGGTGTAGGCCATGGTTTCTGCAATGCTCAAGAGAGCGTGACACATGTTGCTGTCGCTACGATGTAGATTTTGATTTGATGTACGACTTATTCTGTACCATTGATGGTCATTGGTGAGTGGTTCCTAGTATCCCTCTTGACTTCTTTCACTCCATATTGTGTGCATGAGATGGCAATGCTTTGTACCTCTACCTTGACTGTGTGGAGGGTTAGGTGTACCGTGTGTGGTGACTTTGCTAGAGTGCCATGAGTTGCATTGGATGCTTGTGATGTGCAGATGGTGCATTGGCAACAATAGGAGTACACCACACACATAGTAGATGATGTTTCACAATCAAGGAGGTTGCAGATTGTAAAGAAGGAGACTACACGTGTTGTATTCATTGGCAATTTTTGAGGGAAGCTGTACCGCTACATACGCCACTCGCACACTATGAAGTGGGAGGATCGCCAATTCTACACTATTTGAGCACATTTCCTATAGGGGTGGTTGTCTCTGTGGTGGTGGACTTTGTGGAGAGCTATATCTTCATACCACAATGGGAGATCTAGCCAAAGTATTATTTCTCTAAACAAGTGACGTGAAAACGAGTTCTTGGTTGTTTTTTGTTTTCATCAATTTTAAATTTTTTCCATGATCCTCTTTTTTTTTTTTTCCGTGTTGCTTTGTAGGTCACTATATTTATGCACATTAGCTATTGCCATGCATAGGCACAAGTGGATGGCATTGATAGTAACATGGACTCATGCATCATTGTGCGAGAGTATCTCTTCTACATTAGTGATGATCAATAGCAAGATGTCCATTTTGTGTAGCACCACTTTACTCTTCATGATGGTTTCTTGAGGGATCAGGGTGTGACATGCAGGGTGTGACATGGTAGCAATGCTAGGTTTGGTCTGATGGTTGTGCTGCTGCTCAGTTGGAGTCTACCAGGCAATTTCATTGGTTCTATAGATGGCAACACAAGACATACATTCCAATCATGTGGAGTTACTTGAGACAATGCATGGTAAAGGAGAGCACGATGGTGCAAGTAGTTGTGTCAAGCATGCTTTGCAGTGATAACATCTATGTCACAATGTGGATCACTTTAGGGATGCACATGATCATGGTATCGAGGTGCACCCATCACTTATACATGAGTGCACCCTCCTCATTTCACTGGCATGATGATAGGGTTGTGATACGTTATTTTCTATGTGTAGACATTATTAGCATCAATCATTCTAGGCCCTTTGATTGTCATTCTATGTGTGTCACTCGACTTTCATTCCATCAAGAGCATAGGACGTTCAGAAAATAGCGCACATGCTAACTGAGTACATGGGTGAACTTATCTATTGGACAAGAAACTTTGCATGGCCCTCTTTCTAGAGTAGACCTTGATCCATGCACAATATGGATGGTGAAATGCCAATAACTTCAAATGCGCCTCCTAGAAGAGGACGTATAAAAAATAGCGCACATGGCGACCAAATACACATGTGAACTTAACTGTTTGGGACAAAACTTTGCAGGTCCCTCCTACTAGATGAGATATAGATCCATGAAAGTTTTACTGCCAAATGCACTGCAAGGATGGTGAATGCTATTGATTTCGCATGCACCTTCTAGGTGGGCACTTATAAAAACAAAGCGCATCTACTAACCAAATGCATGTGAACTTATCTATTGGGGATGAAAATTTGAACGGCCCTCATAGTAGCCTAGATTTATAGATGTGCAAGTTTAGGTTCCCATTTGACCACGGGTGTACCACATGGAAGGAAAAATGCCATGAATTTCACACGCATGTCCTATGTGAGAACGTTCAAAAAATAGCACACATGCTGACCAAGTATGTGGGTGAATTTATCTATTGGGGATGAAACTTTAAACATCCCTCATACTAGAGTAAACCTATATTTGTGCTAGTATTTGTGGCCAATAGAAACCGGATGAAAAATATGTATTGTGAAGTGCCATTAATTTCATTTGCACCTCCTAGCTGAGCACGTATAAAATAGAGTGCACATGGTGACAAAATACACATGTGAACTCATCTGTTTAGGACAAAACTTTGTCGAGACCTCCTACTATCCTAAAAATAGAGCCACGTAGGTTTTGGTGCTCAACAAACATCGGATGCACTGCAAAGAAATGCTATTAATATCGTATGCACCTCTTAGGTAAGCACATGTAAAAAAAGGGCAAATCTATGGGGCAAATACAAATGTAAACTTATCTGTTGGGAGTAGAACTTTGCATGGACCTCATTATATTCTAGAACTACACCTCTACAAGTTTAGGTGCCCATTTGTCCATAGGTGTGCCATTGCACACCTATGGACAAATAGCACACATGCTAACTAAGTATGTTGGAGATGAAACTTTGCACTGCCCTTGTACTAGAGTAGGCCTAGCTCCATGCACATTTGGTAACCAATAGACACCAAATGCCCAATATGTTGAGATATGAAGCTCCATCCTTGATA
The DNA here is from genome assembly GCF_041138505.1 of Cibotium barometz. Taxonomy (NCBI): domain Eukaryota; kingdom Viridiplantae; phylum Streptophyta; class Polypodiopsida; order Cyatheales; family Cibotiaceae; genus Cibotium; species Cibotium barometz. The sequence goes on from NC_141059.1 coordinate 9,392,953, forward strand.
TATATCTTGGGTGACTCAGATTTATGTCACTGCCTTTTGCTAGTTGTACTTGTGGCATAGTTAGATAGCCACGTATGTTTGGATTGGGTTCACATATGAACCATGTATTTTAGGGTTACACATATAGTGTATATCCATCTCGAATTGTATTATTGTTGTGTGCTAAGAAGATAAGCTTCAACCTCCAACCATGTATGGTCTCTCTTTTGTGAGTTGTGAAGTAAACTACAATCAAGTCTCCTCCCTCTCTCCCTAATTCTTTACATGCTATGAGAGCTTGGTTTGTGGTGAGTAGCTTAAGAAGCAAATAGAGGTAAGTGGAGATCACGATACCCTAGTAAGAAGATCAACGTCTCCTTTTTTTAAAGCTTTTGGGAGCATACTAGTGCAAGTAAACAATTATGAAGGCAAAGTGCACAATTTCACACTGAGACACCCTTTGTTGTGATGCACAATAGCATTTATTGCAAAAAGTTACTTTTTGGGATCCATTTTTGCATAGCAAAGTTATAACAGGCACTTCAAAGAAGTGGTTGTTTTTTACTGTATATGTCCTGTTTTTGCACGTGGGTGAAGTTGCAACAGAAAGGTTGTGCATTGTCTCATCTTCACCAGAACTACTTGAGGAGGTTGATGACATCTTGTGTACAAAATAGTAAACACAGAATCATAATCAGTTTTTAATCAAAGTATAAAAAGTCTCTGTATTGCGTGTATACTTGCGTCTAGATTGTGTGAAAATGCGTGTAACGATGCCTTACACTGTGTGAAATCGCATGTATGCACGCGGCTACCCTGTGTGAAAACATGTGTATGCACGTGGCTACCTTGTTTGAACACACGAATGAACACGCGCTCCTACACGCAGTGGTCTATGTCATATCTAAAACAAAACCCGCCGCCTACTCCAAAAACCTTTTATTTTCATATCTTTCATCTTCTTCATTCGCCGCCAAATCTTCCCTCTTCCAACAAACAAGGAAAGCCAAGTGCTAGGAGGATCACATGGGTGGAAGGTGCACAAACACAAGTGAAGGAAACTTACGCACAAAGGCCAAAAAGAAGACTCACTTTTCTAGAGTCAGTTTGTCTTGTCTCTTTCCTTCCTTTTCTTTATACAAATGTCCCTTTTCTTTATGCAATTGTCTCCGTCTTTGTCCTCTTTCCTTCTTTGGTCTTTGAGTAACTGTCTGTGTACTTTTGTGAATGAAAATGACAGTTTGGGCTTTGCTTTTAAGGACGTTTGTTGGTGGTTGGCATTTTTTGCGAAGCATTTTTCGTAGGGTCGCGTGTAGGAGCGCATATATGTCTATGTATAGTCTGCTTCTTGCACAGTTGCTTTACGTGGATATACACGCATTTCTTAGCGGGTTTTTACACACGTTTCTTAATGGGTGTTTACACATGACTGTGCTTGAGTTTTCGTTTTCGTTTTCGTTCTATGCTTATCACAATTTAGGTTCTTTATAAAAAGAGGAAGGTGGAGGAGGCAAGGGAAGAAAGGGGAAGGTAAGGAGGTAAGGGAAGGAAATGAAGGTAAGGGGAGGAGGTCAGAAAGAGAAGGTGGAGGAGGTAAGGGAAGGAAGGGGAAGGTAAGGAGGTAAGGGAAGGAAATGAAGGTAAGGGGAGGAGGTAAGAAAGAGAAGGTGGATCAAGGAAAACATTTCCACATACATAATACTATCATGTGGGGGGTAGCTTTCTTGGCATTACATTTGCAAAAAATTGTTTCCTTCAATGTAGTGGAAGACACCATAACATATAACTAGAATAGTAAAAGGAGATAAAAGGATAAAACCCCACTTGAAATTCATGGATCTCAAAGGAAAGGGAATGGTGGATCAATTGGTGTAAAAATAGTGGATAATTATATTATTGACATCCTCGAAGTCCTCACTGGTGTGGAAGATATATTTGATGTTGCTTTTGGGACAAGTGATGTAGTAACAGATTTAGTTTATGAAAACATCCACGTTCTTATTGGAGTGGAAGATATATCTGATGCCACCTCTGAGACAAGTGATTTGGATAAATATGGTGACAACGTCAATGCAGTTCTCACCAACGTGGAAGATCTAATGTTGTTTGTGATACAAGTGATGCAATAAGATGGATCACTAATAGTAGTTACCTTTCTCATGAAGTGCTAACTAGAGTGGAAGATATAGATGCCATTTATAGGCGCTTGAGCGATGCAATGATGCAGATCCATGATCGGATTAGTGACATTGGGCATGAAGTTCTTACTACAGTGGAAGACATAGATGTCATTTGTGGGAAAAGTGGGACTGAATATGATATGAGCAACTTCTGTCACAAATTTTAAAAGACTGGGAATTGGGCCAAGGAGGTAGTTCACCAGCAGGTGGACAATGAGAGGGGGTGTTAGGTATGCTCAATGGCCCACCCTTATTAGGTATCGCCAATGGTCCATGGTGCTTAAAGATGTAAGGCCCCATTTATGAGAAGAAGCCATGTGTGAGTCTATTCATTGGTTGAATCTTGACTTGCATGTCAGATGAGTCTATCGTGTGACCGTTGATGGTAGACAGGTGACCTGTCTGGGCCTAGCATATGGGTTAGGCAGGGTAGATAAGCTGGTAGCAACTTGAGGAACATTGCATCAAGTTGAGGGTTGGGAGGTTTATCAGGGGCCTCAATTGGGGGTCCCAAGGGCCGCGGGGAAAAAATGAATATTCCTAGGATATTCCCTGTCCGACTAAGGAAATCTTCTTGTATATTACTGCTCGACTAATCAGTTCCTATAAGTCTAGAACACCATCTAAGCTCCACTATGGGAGCACATGGGTTGGCAAAGCCATCATGTATACTATTTGGATATTGAAAGGATTTGTTCTTCTCCAATTTGTTGTGTAATGTATTCTTTGTTCAGATTCTATCCGTTGCACCATGTAATTTTATAGTCATGACCTTCCTCTTCCACACAGACGAGTCTCTATACATTTCCATGAACTTTAAAAATAATTTTATCTTTCACCTCATTCCAAATGCACCAATATGTCCATGAAATAAACCAATCAGCCATTGATATCCTCGATTACAAATGGATACCCCATTTACCATCGGTTTGAGACACGGTTTGCAGAGCCGTGTCTTTAAGCTGTCATGAGATTGTCTAAAAAAAACGAAGAACGATGAAGAAGATAGTTATATCTTTTTGGCCTTGTCTTGCTCCAAATGCTAGTATGTAGCGCCTCACAGTGTTCTTTTGTGACTCACCTGATACAAAGTCCCTTGCAACAAACTTTCATAATACTTTCTTGAATATTTTGTTTCGACAACATTACGTGCCTCTTAGGTTTGAGAACTCGTGCCATGATTCGACGCCTCTTCACACTTACATACTTTCTTTGTTAGCATTGGAGCTTTCGTTTTGTCTAGATTCACTATTCGTTAGTGAAGGCAATTCTCTTTCATCTTCATTTGCAAAATCAAATATGGAATGATCTTGACAACTAGACGATGCATGTTTGTAATATATTGGCACTGATACCCTTTTAAGAAAGATTGTTGAAGAGAATCGATTGCCAAAATTAGTGGGCTGAGTATGTGGTGGAATTGATTCTCTTTCATGGACACACACATCATAAGCAAGCGTGGTGTCATTCACATCCTCTACTCTATTCATCCATGGATCCTTATGGTGGTTGCATACGGAATAGTAGGATGACAGCCACCACCACTGTAGTACAACATGGTGCAGATTGTAGCTACAATGGAAGAACAAAGATGGGTTGGAGGAGAGCCAAAAAAGGATAAACCCTTGACTTGAAGCCAAGTGAAATTAGGATCAACAAGCACAAGTTTCGCTATCAAGAAGCAATCGTTAGAAAGAGATTGAAAAGAGCATGGGAAGCACCGTATATTATAGCTAGCATTTTTTCTAGAAGTAGTTCTACTAGTGGAACTCCTTGTGCCAAGTATAAGGATAGTTGTCCAACATACAAATGTCCAAGAGAAATCCCTTCAAAAATGATTGGACAAATTGTCCAAGATTGATGACTTGCAGATGAGGATTTAAGGCATTTTGGGCTATGTTTTTCGGCAAGGATTTCAAAGCATAATCTAGTAGAAAAAGGTGTGGCATGACAACCACAACAAGAAAATATCAAAGAAGGCATATTGCTCTTGTTGATATACAATGCACCACTAGTAGTAGCGATGAAGAAAAACATCCAAAGAGGGGGAAATTGTCTATTTAGGCCATTATGGATACGAGAGGGGGGGGGGTCACTCGTAAATATGTAAGTGTAGCACGTGGGTTCAACAGAAGGCGTTTTTTAAATCACATTTTTACACATGTTTTAAATATAGAAGGGTATCATATAAAGGACGTATACATAGATTGAATAGAAAAAGGGTGTGTTTTATTCATGATAAATATACAGATAAGGAGTTTTCCAAATAGGCCTTGAACGCACATGATATATAGGGTTTATACACAGTGACCCCCCAAGTATGGATACTATAAGAGGTTGCGTGAAGCGCACAAGCAAAGAGTGGAGTTGAGTGATACAAATAAGAAGAAGATTTGTGGAGGAAGAAGCATATGCACCATAGAGTAATAGAGTGGTTTTGCTTGTGCACTTGCAATCACTGAGAAAAGGAAGTGGATTAGTGAGTGATTTGCAACATGATTGCTGAAACTAGCAAGTTTAAAATAAAACTCCCGTATGTGTGATGTTGGCATGCCATTAGTTCCACAAAATAGGCAACATGGTAGGCAACAACATGATATGGCTTGAGCTTACTGCCACCATCAACAAGTAGCTCGCAATCATGTGTTTCTGCAAATTGGCAGGAAACCTCCACTATTCAAAACTGAACATTCCAACTGAGTTTAGGTTGGGCTTCTTGGGACCAATTTTGGAATGGTAGAGAATCCTAAGCACACCATTCCTAAGGTGGTTAGGTGTGATGTAGTAGTCATGCCAATCTTTTTGTCTTCTTTGAATCACATGTTGACCAAGATGCTTTGGCTTAGAGCTTATCGAGCTCCTCTAAGTGGTGAAGCTGTCGTCAAATGGCTTCTATTTATCCATATTTGTGATTAGCTACGACTCTTAAACTTGCAAATCAAAATTCCAGAAGGTCAAATTGCCTCCATGCTATAAGGCCACGAAGAAGGGGGTGAGTGTTATTGTGACCTTATATGTTGTCTTGTACGCCCAAAGGGTTGCATTGAGCGACTTGCATTCATGGTCTTGTGAGGATAAACTTTGACATCTTGTTTGTCACCTAGGTTGGCCTTATAGCATGTTGCAACTTGGCACATAGTCCTTCGCTAGAATGTTGAATCACGAAATGCTTGCCTTGAGGATCGCTGATGAACTTGATCGGGGAGTCAATCTACAAATGATGTGTTTATGGATGAACATTGCCATGCTCTAAGCCGAGTTGTCCCTCAAATGCCTTGAATTTTGCCCACTTAGTGGTCTTCCCATCATCCAATGCAAGTTTTGTTGTAGGAGCATATGGTCTTGTCAAAGGCTCAGGGGGGGGTCACTCTTCATAAACTCTATATAGCACATGCGAGTAAGCATGTATTAAAAATACCCCTATTCTTGCATTTTTAGATTTTTTGATGTAATTGATGAACCCCCTCTTGGACCCTCTTGGATATATACATTGTTTAGATCCCCCTCCAAAAATCTACACATATAAGAACTACACTAGTTGCTATTTTATGAAATCCCCTCACTTGGGGGGGTCACTCTTCATAAACCCCACATAGCACGTGCGAGCAAGCATGTATTAAAAATACCCCTATTCTTGCATTTTTACATTTTCTCATGTTGCACTTGAGGATTGGTGAAGCTTTGGCATGTTTAGGATTACATAAGAATGGACTTGGCCTTTTTTGAATGGTTGTGTCACATAAATGGCTTAGATTGGAGAGTTGATGGGATTATAATACTAGCATGGGATCTCGTGATATCTAATGAATTAAGAGGACAGAGATTGAAAAGGCATTTCTTATTATTAAGAATGGACTTGGCCTTTTTTGAATGGTTGTGTCACATAAATGGCTTAGATGTGAGAGTTGATGGGATTATAATACTAGCATGGGATCTCGTGATATCTAATGAATTAAGAGGACAGAGATTGAAAAGGCATTTCTTTTTTTTCTTTTTTTTTTCTTTTTGTTAAAACAGTGGAATATATTTAAAAAAAAGGTGAGGTTACAAGTCCCCATGAGGAAGGTCCATGGGGGGACCCTGAGAACTGCTAAAACTGCTAGATAATGGGATTAGCTTAAACTGAGAGATACAGATGAGAAAATTGAACAGTAATCCATCAAAAGCAGACTACAACTGAAGATGGAGCAACGACTGAACCAGTAGACATAATCAAATATTTTATGAACCCAAAACTTGATGACCAGCATATTGAAATCGACTAAGGCGAACACAATCCAAATCATGCAGCTTAAATTCCTTCTAGGGGAGAGAAGAGCTGCGCAATCCACTTCCTCCTGAAAGGTCATGGAAGAACAACATGAACCGCAGCCCAAGTCCTGACCGCCCGGGAGGGTTTAAAGAACCCCTCGAAAGCCTTCCGATGCCTGAATGTGATAAGCAGAGTGTTGAAGCCTTCTTTGACATTCGAAATCCAATCCTTGTAACATAGTTTCCTTCTTTTTGAAGAGCGAGAAGCTGAGAAACTTTTTCCATTTCCTCCATGGTAGGTCCTGCCAACGATCCACCGCCATAGGAACACCAATTGGTTGGAGATGATGGATAAGCTTGCGGACACTGTCAAGAAAAAGATAAAAATTGTGATTAGTTTTAATTTCATAAAGGGCTTCATTCCTTTGTTTCCAGACATGCCATAGAAGCACCATTCTGACGGACTGCCACGTTAAGGGGTCCAGGTTGTGACATTCTCCTAAGAGGACTTCTTTCCAACTGAGAGGGGAGGTTGTGACATTCTCCTAAGAGGACTTCTTTCCAACTGAGAGGGGAGTTTCTAATCTTCATGAAGGCCTTGTTCAGAACACTCAAGAACTGCCTAGTGTCTGGGCAAGAGTAAAAAAGATGAGGGACAGTTTCTAGCTTGGTTTTGCAACGGGGACAGAGACCATTCCCATGACCAATCTTCATAGCCTTCTCGAGGGTCCAGGTTGCTTTGTGAATGACCAGCCAGGCCAGAATGGCGTGTTTTCTTTCTTGAGCAAAGGCCCAAATTGATTTGAAGCGAAAGGCCCATTGATGTTTGTTCCAGGATAAGGACCACCTTTTGTTGAGTTTGAGAACCAGGTTTCCTGCATGAAACAAGTTAGGAAGCTTGACAAGATTACTAGAGTACCCCCACAGAAGGGCTTTAGAAAATGCCTTGTAGTCACATATAAAACCCGGAGGAATGGAAACCTTCAAAGCATTACATCTTTGTATTACAAGCTCAACTCCCCCCCGTGGCAAGATGAACTTATTACTGATTTGCTCATTGTTTAACATGCCAGATGAGTCACATAGGTCTCCCCACACCTTTACACCAGAGCTTTGAAACAAGAGAGGCCGATCTGAACTTGATCATTGGTAATCGGTTTCACCAGATGACCAAACCACACTGAATCAGCAGCATAAGCATACCGACCTCTCTTGGTATATGTCTGAAAGGAAAAGAGCTTCTTATAATTCATCCATGACTCCCACATTCTGCAGCAGAGCTTGCTGCCTATTGGAGAGAGGTATGCCTTGCTTCATTGAGAGAGAACCCCTTCCACGCCCTTTTTTCTTTAAGCCAGAATTTTCCAACATCCCTTTTGAGCAGGTCTGCCCATACATCATTTGAAAAGATTGCTCTTTGAACCCATTTAGCTGCTAGCTTCTCAGCCAGCAAACCAATGTTGATTATGCCAAGACCCCCCTGTTCTTTATCCAAACAACATACCTGAAAGGCTACCTTGCTGATCCTCTTACTGTCAAGTGAACCCCCCCATAGGTAGTTACCCATGATAGAGTTCAGGGATTGGAGTTGAGTCTTGGAGGGCCTCCAACAGGCAAGAAAATAAACAACTGAGGGGGTGATGAAGTGGTTGAGGACAAAGGCTCGAGAAGCAACCCCCGTGTTTATGTGACTCCATTTCTTGACCTGAATTTTAAGTTTATTCAGCACATAGTCCCATCTCTGTTTGGCAGAAATGTTAAAACCCATGGGAATGCCAAGCAGCCTGAACACCACCCCTTCAGGGATAGCCTTACAACCTGCGGACAGGATAGCTGGAGGAGGCACACCTTCGAAGGCTCTGAAACTGGTCTTCGAGTGGTTTATTTGAGATCCACTGGCTAAACAGAAGGTATCAAGACAGGCCATGAAGTGGGCTGCCGTCTGCACTTCATTACGAAGAAGAACATTAGTGTCATCAATCACAGCAAAGAGTTGAAGACATAAGGGTTCTGCCCTGTTTGGAACCGAAATAAGGGTTTTGCCCTGTTTGGAACCGAAATAGCCTTGATGTTATTGTTGGCTAATTCCTCGTTCACAAGCCACCCCAGGGCATCAGCAACAATAGCAAAGAGCAGGGGGGAGAGAGGACAACCTTGCCTTATGCCTTTCCTAAGAGGAAAGGCATCAGTGAGAGACCCATTAACTGCCACCCTTGATGAAGCTTTACCTAGTAAGGTTTGAACGTACTTTATGAATTTCCTGTTAAGGCCAATATCTTGAAGGGATTGGAAGAGGAAGGACCAATCAATTCTGTCAAATAGGCTTTATCAAAATCTATTTTGAGAAAGATGTAATTCTGACCAGAGTTTTCAGCATGTTCCATACCCTCCCATAGGCTAATGATAGCATCTAGAATATACCTTCCCCTAATGAAACCTTTCTGCTCCTTGAGGATCCACTCATCCATATAGGGGTTGATTCTAATAGTTAGGATATGAGCAAAAACTTTGTAAAGAGAAGAGAGACATGTTATGGGTCTCCAGTTCCCTAGATCTTTTTTATCATCTTTTTTGTGAATAAGCTTTATAACCCCCATATTAGTCTTCTCAGCAAGTCCCCCCTTCTTCATGGCTTCTTTCCAGATGTTTAGGATGTGAGGGGTAAGCTCGTCTTTAAATGCAAGAAAGAATTCATTTGGGATCCCATCTTCACCCGGAGACTTCCCCTTTTTGAGATGAGAGATAGCCTTTTGACCTCCTTTTCTTCAGAGAAGGGGGAGTCTAGCTTGGAAGCTACAGAGGGGTTGACCACCTTTTTCCTCATGAGAGCAATCTTGGCCCTAGCTGCAATAACTTCCTGAGAGGGAGGGAGGAAGGGCCGTGGAGAACAAGTCAAAAAAATGATTCTTGATAACTTGCAGGTTTTCTGCATCATCGGCTGCTGCCTGCCCATTGGGTTTCTTGACCATAGGAATAAGATCCCTAACTTTTTTCCTTTTGAGGAGAGAGAACATCTTAGGGTGAGGCGTGTCTATTTTCCCAGCCCACACCTCTCTGTACCACAGCATTGTGGCCTTAGCTGCCAACAACTCCTCAAGTCTGAGTTGATTCTTAAGCTCGATCAGAGAGTGGTCCATTACCCCATTTTTGGTTTGATAGATGTCTTGGATCTGGTTCCTGATCTGGACTCTGCGATTCCAACGGATCGCAGAAGCTTTAAACTTATACTCCCTGCAGGTAGTATGAACCTTATTGACTAGACAAGCCCATCCTTTGGAGGGGGAGGAGAATTGACTGAAGGCCTCAGTGATGAAACATTTAATCTTCTGTTGGATACACGGAAGACGGAAGAGGGAAGGGTCGAGATGGGGCCATCCAGCCCTTCCTTTGGCCTGTCCTAATGAGAGATTACCAATCAAAGGGAGGTGATCTGAGATGGTTAGGGAGGGCTCTGCACTACACTTGACTTTTAAGAACATATCAACAAGGCAACCCGAGGCGTAAAGTCTATCCAATCTAGCTGCTCTATGGAAGAGGCCCTTCTGATTATTAGACCAGGAGAAACCAGTTTTAACTGAAAGGTCTGAAAGATCCTTACGCACCTTCAGCAAGTCCCATTTATCCTTTTCGTATCCACTAATGGTTCTACCCAGAAACCAACTTCTGTCTCCCTGAACCTCAACCATGTTAAAGTCACCAACAAGCAAGATGGGCCCCACTACCTGCATGATAGATTGCCAGGTTGCAGCTCTCATGCTGGCCAAACAGGGGGCGTAGACCGAAATCAAAGTGAAGTTGAAAGGGTTACCCAACCTAACAGCTGTCCAACTGTGGTTATCATCAGACCATGCATCTAAGATTGAGTGCTCCCACTTCATGTGAATGCCAATTGCTGACCCTCCTTTCCCTGAGTGATGATTGGTAAAAAACCATAGAGCTTTCCGAGAGATTCTTTGAAGGTTCAAGTGAAGTTGAGGACCCCCAATTTTGAGTTCTTGCAGACTGAAAAGGTCAAAATCAATAGCCAAGTCACTAACCCACCTATTGATGGGCTACTGCCCTTTCAGGGTTCGTGAGCCCCTTACAATTATAGGAGAGCAGGTTTATAGAGTTCATTTTTTACTGGTTTTGGATGGCTTCCCCGCGGACATGGAGGTTCTTAGGGCTTCCTGACTTTTTTCCTTCTTCCTCTTCATTTTGGAACCCAAAAGAAGGGGAGAGAAATCTCCCTCCTCATGCTGTTTCATTGGTGAGAGGGACATTCTTTTTATCAATGCAGCATCCTCATCTTCTAGCCGAGCTTTGAATACCTCATCCATTCGTTGAGATTTATCTATGAAGTCCTCATCTGAGTCCATAGGGGAGTCAAGATCTTGACTGAAAAGTACTCGGTCTTTGTGAGAAGCCCTTCCCGGGGAGGGTTGTTCATTGCCTACCAGGGCTGAATTTAGGGCCTCCTTGACATGAAACTGATTGCCTAGACCATCTTGAACTTCTGCTAGGAGGGGGGCAAATCTATTGGCAGGGATATGCCAATTAGATTTAGGGTTTTTGAACTTTGACACATGTTTTTTCTGGGGCATCACAAAGGCCTCCTCTTTTCCAGGGGTTTTATCACTCACAGCTGGCTGGTGGAGATCAAGGCAGTCCCTGATCATATGGCCTTGCTTATTACAGTTAAAACAGGCGTTGGGAAGGTTCTTATAGGTTAGAACTTGTTCGTATATAATCTGGCCCTCTCTGTTTTTCAAGGGAACTTTATCTTTTAGGGGTTTTGCAATGTCCACTTCGATGTCCACTTCGATGAGCATCTGGTGAGCCCATTGAGGATTGACAACCTGAAAGGGCTTTTGACCTAGAACCTTACCAACAGAGCCACCAATCCTTTTGGCCCAGATGGAATACTTAGCAGGCATGTCTGTAAACTCTACCCAAACAGGGATTTTGGTGGGTTTGGGGCCTTTGGGGTCGAAGGTATCATACCATCTGAAGAAAGAAAGGGGGGTGTTCCTAATTATCCACTGGCCACTGTTAATTACAGAGGTAGCACTTACCGGGTCTTCAAAATGAAACATGTAGTAAGCATTTGGTAAATGTTGAACAGATGCCACTCTAATCCCCTTCTGTTCCCAGTTGGTCTTAATCCAAAACTTCAGAGTATCCACCGGGGGCCTAGCCCCATGACAGAGCCCTATCAACGAGTGAGATGACAGGTGGTCCTGCCATGCCGCCAGTTCGTCGTCGTCACAGATGACGGCTCCATCAACATCAACATCAAAATCACCAGTCCTTTCTTCAAAGGCCGGGTTCTGAGAGAGATTAAGCAGAGGGTTTTCAACAGACCTGGGGGGGAGAGAAGAGTGAACATGACTCTTGAAAGAGCGGGCGCCTTTCGGATGACGGATAGCTTCAGCGAAAGAGATCGGATGACCAAGGGAGGCAGGTCCGGGATGAGCCTGAGGGGGACCATCAAGATGTTTTCCCTGGCCGCCTTCCGTTTCACGCAGGCCTCCAGAGCCGTTCTGCTGACGAAGAAGAGGAGCAGCAGCCTTTGATGTGGCATGCGAACCACCATGGGGCCTCGTTGGCGCTTGATGCAGAACTAGGGACGACGGACCAGCACCATCACGGATGACATGAGGGGCCGTGCTTGCACCATAGAGTACTATATCTTGGAGAGACATCACAGCACACGGCTTCCCCCTCTCGGGGCCCCTCTCGGGGGGAGGGAGTTGAGCGATGAAAGGCTTAGCAGGCTAGGCTGAGAGGGGAGGCGAAGCAGGGAAGAGGGGCGGCTTTGCATGCAGAGGGAGGAACGCATGAGCGACACCTGGGCTCGCTAGGACCAGTCGTGGCGCTCATGCAACGAGCCTTCCTTCTCTTGCCTCCTACCTCGACAAAAACTTTTTGGCTGAAAAGGCATTTCTTATTATTAAGAAAGTCAAAAGCGTCTATAGTTTTTGGGAAGCAATTAATGGAAACTATTGAAAGCATTTCTTATTCTCCTTAGTTTCCACGAGGCATGTATTTACCCTATTTATCTTTTCTCATAATATGAAGTAATGGATCTTTCAACTATAAAATAAAAAACTACTGAAAGCAAGGAATGGGGTTGTGCCAAGTGCTTTTGGATGCAAAATAAAAAGCACATGCTCTTTTTAGTGAGTTGTGCCAAGTGCTTTTGGATGGAAAGTAAAAGGCGCACAGTGAGTTAAAAGGCAATTTTAGTGTTGAAGGGAGATTTACTTTTAACAAGTGGGAAGTCACAAACGTTCATGATCACAAAGGAGAATTCAACGAAAAAGATTCAGAACTAGATTGGACAGCACAAGTGTATCACGCAACTGCTGGAGATTTTCAACTCTTCCCTTGTTTTGTTGCAAAAGACGTTATCCAAAAAGCATTGGAGCAGCTTTTAATAACTCTCCGCTTCTCCGTGTACGTTGGCCGTGTGTCTTGGTGTGGAATTGTGTCTTGGACTCTGCAGGCCCCGGTTCTTGGCTGTGTGACATATATATGTCATCAGCGCTTGACTTTATGCTCGGTGCATACGTGATTGTTTGAACCGAATATCTTATTGAGTCGAAACTCCTGACGCCTTATTAAGGCTCCTGGACCTTGTCAAAGGCCCAAGGAAACGTCTGCTTCTTCTTCTTCATCATCATCAGGTACAGTATACTTTGAAGCTCAGGCTCCTGGACCTGGGATCATCATCATCAGGCACAGAAGCTTGGCAAGAATGGAGCTTAATTCTTCCAGTAGCACTATGGAATTCGCTCCTCCTCCTGCCAAGCCTGCCCATAAAGCAACAAATCTGACGCTCCGCCAGTCCCTCCTCCCGGTGTGCCTGGTGACCATCCTCTTCTTCATGTGGGGATTTGCATACGGACTCCTGGACGTCCTCAACAAGCACTTCCAACAGACCCTCAATGTCACCAGAACTGAGTCCTCTGGTTTGCAGGGCGCCTACTTCGGTGCTTACTTCTTCGCCCCTCTCACCTTCTCCGGCTATGTCCTCCGTCGCTGGGGCTACAGGCTCACCTTCATGACCGGCCTCTGCATCTACGGCGTGGGTGCTCTCCTATACTGGCCTAGTGGCGTGTACAGATCGTTTGGAGGTTTCTGTGCTGCTACCTTCGTGATCGGTTGTGGGCTATCCACTCTGGAAACTGCAGCCAACCCTTACATTGCCATCTGTGGCCCCCCAAAGTACTCCGAGATCCGACTCAACACATCGCAGGCATTCCAAGCCGTGGGCACGGTTGTGGCGCCGCTGTTGGCTGCTCAGGTGTTTTTCAAGCATGTTGGGAGCAACAATCTCAAGAGCGTGCAATACGTCTACCTTGCAATCGCTATATTTGTCTTCCTGCTGGCCGTGGCCTTTTACTTTGCCCCGATCCCCGAGATCACAGACGCAGACATGGAGTCGCAAATGGAAGAGACCGGCCTCGGTGATGACAAGCCCATCTATCAGCAGCGCAACTTGCTCTTGGGAACGGCTGCCCAATTCTCGTACGTGGGCGCCCAAGTGGCTGTCGCCAGTTACTTCATCAACTACGCCACAGAAGTCGAGCAAGGTCTCAGCTCGGCCCAGGCCAGTAACTACCTCTCCGCCGCGCAGTCCTGTTTCGCAGTTGGCCGCTTCAGTGCCGCCTTCGCCATGAAATTTGCCAAGCCTCGCTACATCCTCCTTTTCTTCCTCGCCATGACGGTGGTATTCAGTGCATGCGCACAAACGCAAACTGGCGCAACCGGCATCGCCATGGTAAGCCTAATATTATTCTTCGAGTCTTGTATCTTCCCCACAATCTTCACCCTCGCCCTTCGCGGCCTTGGCCGCCATACTAAGCGCGGTGCGAGTTTCTTGGTGGCGTCTGTGAGTGGAGGCGCCGTTTTTCCGGCAATCTTAGGGGCCACCGCAGATAGGCACAATAGCACTCGCTATGCTTTCTGTGTCCCCATGGCAGGATTCATCTTCGCCACTTGCTATCCTATTTATCTGAACATATATGAGCGCGAGAGGCTGGACGGTTACATAAATTCGACCATTGGCACAAAGGAGGATCCAAATACAAAACCCAGTTCTGAGGACCAAGGAAAGGGAGATGCAGTAGTTGTAACAGTAGAGGGGAAAGCTTAGAAGTCGTGGGTCTATCCTACTTGTGAAATCCTTTGATGAGGGACTGCAATAAATTTATTTATTGATAGAATTCTTACTCACAGATTGATGCCTTCCCGTGTTTTTTGGGATATTATTATTGGCCCTGTCAAGGGTCTATGAAAAGTGGTGTATTTTTGTGCATGGGCACATGTTTGAATTCCTTTGCTTTTGGTCAAGCTTGACGAGTTTTTAAGGGTGATGTTAGTGTGTAATGTTAGTTTATTTTTTAATGAGCTATTAGTGTGAGTTAGTTATTGCTTATTTGAGCCTTAAATGGGCCAATGCTAGTTTTGTCTTTTTATTAGCACTGACTCGAAGAGGTAGGGCTTTAGTGAAGAAATGGAGCTCTTTTGTCCATTTAGAATGGATTTTCTTAATTTCCGAATTTCCAGGTAGCACTCTGCATGGTTGACAGGTCACTCCCACTGCCACGCTTCTTCTCGACCCTCCTGTTTCCATTTCCCCACTCCCTGTCCCTTAGCAATCCTCGTCCCCTACTGCAATACTCATCCCTACCCTTGGATCCCCCTCGCTTCCTTGCAAGTTTCCTCCAACATGTTCTTTCATCCCCCGCACACGCTTCCTCCTTCACCTCCCTCATTCGACAGCTTCCCTTACGCTGCAGGAGCTTCAGAATGCTTTCAACCAGCCAGGTAAGAACTTTAATAGAATGAATATGGAAAAGGTTGAGTTTTGTGGAAATTTAGATGTTGGACACCCAAATTTCTACAAAAGAATGATTCCTAGGAACCTTTATTATAATACCCTAAAGATAAGATATAAGGTTCTCAAACCTTTGTGGGTAAAGGGTTAAAATACTCTTTGTGTGAAGAAAACAAACCCTTGTATGTGGTCATCCTTTGCGAAACTACATGGTCCTTTGTAATGTCCTACTATTATAAAGGAATTTCTCTTTGTTTGTGTGTGAAAGTATAATGATCTAGATGTGCACACTGTGTGAGTGAGATCCAAGCCTTTGTGACCAAACCTAAAACCTTTATGATCAAGTTCTATTGTAGTCCTTCATCTATAAAGGACATTCCTACCTCTGTGTGTGTGCAACCATCGTTCTTAAGAAGAAGTGATAAGTTTGATGGGACCAAGTACCACACTTGGTGCATCAAATGCAAATGGGATTAGTGGATAAAGACATGTGAGGAATATTTAATGGCACCGATAAGTAATCTAATCGTGATCAAGAAGAAATTGCTAAGTGGACTAGTCTAGACACCAAAGCACTTTCATTATCATTTGTGGTCTAGGTGATGATAAAAAATGTGAAACTTTATAGGGTGGAAAAGATGATATTATAAGGTGTCTTATTGATCGACTAAGTAGTGTTGGGGTTACTGTAGAAGAAGAGGAAGCTGTGTTTGTATTACATTCTAGTATGTCTCCATCTTATGAACAATGTGTCTCTATGATTTCAATCGACCTAACCTCATCCTCACCTCACTAGCATCATCTCTCCACCTTAGGAGAGATTATGGGTCTAGGTGATGATAAAAAATGTGAAACTTTATAGGGTGGATAAGATGATATTATAAGGTGTCTTATTGATCAACTAAGTAGTGTTGGGGTTACCGTAGATGAAGTGTTTGTATTACTTTCTAGTATGCCTCCATCTTATATGAACAATGTGTCTCTATGATTTCAATCAACCTAACCTCATCCTCACCTCACTAGCATCATCTCTCCACCTTAGGAGACAAGGATGGAAGCTAGAAAAAGGCTTCACAATCTACCCATACTCAAGAAAACTTTTATGGCTGTCACCAGCCTGGACATTTCCCAGTCTGAAAGGGGTCTGGTGGACTCCAGTATGTTTAAATATTTGGAAAGTACAAGCTTTGGGAATGGGGGATTATCCTAGCATACAAAGGACCACACTCCTAAAATTTAGGAGAGTTGCTATTATTGGCCCGACTCGGATGGAAATTCTGTTCGCGTCATTACATCTAGAATTGAGCAGATACCAAGAGTTGGCAAAGTGCCCATGACAGAATGTCTACCAGTTGGGATATTTTTAGAGAGAAAGTTTATGGAAGGACCCATCTCTTAGATTGAGACATGTGGCAAGAAAGTGGACCAAAGTGAGACAAGTGGCCTGACACTTGTTAGAAAATGGATCAAAGTGAGACATGTGGCCTCACACTTGTCACTTCAGCTATTGTGTGGCTCTCCACTTGTCATTGTAGCCTTCTCTTGCCATTTTAGCTCATGGGAGGCCCAAATCTATAAATTGGAGCCCTCTCTCTTCATTAATGGAGCTCTCTTGCTGCAAACTAGCCTCTACCACCGTTGAAGGCTGCCCTAATGATGGCTACTCTCTTTCTCTCTCTCTTGAAGGCTGCCTATGAAGAATACCGGTTGTTGGGGACTGTTTTGGAGGCTTCCATCGCGAAGAAATACTGAAGGCAAGGGTATTTAATCATTTATTATGATTTCTAGCCATTGTACTTGTTGCACCAGCATTTGTACTTGCTGTACCGGTTGTACCAACCACTGTACTTGCTGTACTAGCCATCGTACCGGCTATACCAGCCATTATACTTGCTGTACTAGTCATTGTACCTGCTGTACCAGCATTTGTACTTACTGTACCTACTGTACCAGCCATTGTACCTACTATACCGGTTGAATGGAGAGTTGTACTTGCTGTACCAGCTCTATTGCATGAAGACCCGTGGTTTTTGGGGAAGAATCAGTACCCACACGGAGGTATATGGATTATATTGTTGGCTCGGCATTTCTACAGCCTATGTTCCGGCTTGGTTGCCTCGCGTTGGGCTGTGTTATGGCATTTGTATAGGGATAATCCGGCATCTCCCGTGGGGAGAGTAAGGCCCTCAAAGCTTGTACATGATATTATTCTCCTTGGGTAATAAAATACTCCAAGGGGGGGGGTCGGCCCATTCCGGCCTCTATGCGGTGTCACAATTGCAAGCTTCATTTTCAGCATTTGTGGCTATTTTGTCCAGCTTTTATGTTTTATGCAAAATGATGATGGATATGTGTTAAGGCTGTGGCCATGATTAAATGTTTTAATATGCTTTGATGGTATCGACAAGTGTGTCAAAGGCCCTAGTTCCCCGGGCAACCGCCACGAGTTTCAATGGCCATGGAGAGGAATAGTAGCAAAGCAAGCCTAAAGGATTTGTTACTATTACAAAAAGAATCAAGGATGGACAACAGAGGAGAGCTAGCCTATGGCTTCCGCAATTACAAGTGTCCCTTCTGGTGTGGAAGCTCCGTCGACGACGCTGGTTCGGCAGGGGAACTTGCAACGACAGAACAATCTCGCTCTAGCTATAGCTACCCCCGAAAACCGTCAATGGAGTTTGGAAAGTCCAAAAGAAGCCCGAACCTGATTCGACAGCCAAGCAAGGAACATTCGGGGTGCTCCTCATGCTCTATTTCTCGTTACAATGGCCACTTCAAGCACTCATCATCCCTCGAAATTTAGATCGGCCATGTCTGGTTGGTCACATGCGTAACAAGGAGGTGGGAGCAGTAGAACGGAGCACAGACACGGGCAGAAGCAGGATGGTGAGGAAGCAAAAGTCAGAGAAGAGACAAAGCGTGGAGACCTTAATTCTAAGGCAAACCAGGTTCTGTCGCGATGTCATTGATGAAGAGAGGAGCTACGGGAACAAAGTAACCAACGCAGAGACTATCAGCTTTATCGAGAAGGGGGTGCCCTTCGAGTCATCTCCGGTTTCCTCCAGTTGAAGGTGAAGGTGGGTGCCCTGCGAATCATCTCCGATTTCCTCCATTTTTGGTTTCAAATCTTGTCAATGGCATAGATGCCAGTCTCATGTCCGAGAATTTTTGCCGTGTTGGCTGAATTGCGTGTGTAACGTTCATCTTGCTCACCTTCTGTAGCCACCTCTTTAGTTCCAGCCCTATCACAGTTGCTTGTTTTTTGCTTCCGCATCGCGTTCCGCACACTGCATGGAGGAAGGAACAAAACGGTGTCCACCGGCCTTTGTCGTCTCTTGCACAGGCCTGAAGCTTCATGACATTGAGTCCGTAGCCCTAGCCGTCTTACAGAAGTTTTATGCTGACGACGTCCATCCAGAATCATGGCGGGTTTTCTCGTCTTTCGGGAAAAAATACGTCGTGACCGAATGTCCCAGGATAATGGTTGAAACGTTCGCCCAAAATCAGCTTGGAGCGGACAAAGTATTGGGCGCGGAGCTGGAGTTAACGGCCACAGGGCGCTGCACTGGATTTGCCAAGTTTCCGGGTGTGCTAGTTGGAATTTCTAAGAAAAGTGCACTGAAAGCCTAGTTCTGTTCGGAACTCCCTGATCTGGGTATTGGAGACCAGAGAAGCGACTTCCCCTTCACTTGTGAGCTTAAGGCCTCTCTAATGGCCTGCACTGGCCCAAAGCCAAGGCTCTATTGTTAGCCAGCAGTGGCCCAAAGCCAAGGCTCCAATGCCCTGCAATGGCCTGCTTAAGGCCCAAGCCCATAAGCTATTGTGCAGGCCTGTGTTTAAGACAAGTGTGCAGGCCTGTGTATTGGGTCTGCAAAAGGCCTGTCTGTAAGGCAAAAGCCATGCGTGTGTGTAAGGCCATTGCTGTGTGTGTTGGGCCTGTGCAGGCTTTTCTTTACAACGCTCTTTGTGTGCCTGTGTGTAGGCCTGTGTAGAAGGCTGTGCATAAGGATTGAGTATAAGGGCCTTACTATAGGCCTTTGTATAGGCCTCATAGTACAAAGGCCTGTCTGTATAAAGGTCTGTACTTTGTTCTCTTTCTTGTGTCTGTAGAGAGGGCTGTGTAGGCCTGTGTAGAAGGCTCTGCATAAGGCTTGAGTATAAGGGCCTTACTATAGGCCTTTGTATAGGCCTGATAGTACAAAGGCCTGTCTGTATAAAGGCTTGTGCTAAGCCCTGTCTGTATAAAGGCTTCTGCTATGACCCGTGCAAGGCCTTTGTGTACAAGGCATGTGTGCACTGTGTATAAGGCGTTGTGTATAAGGCGTGAGTATCATGCCTGTTTTAAAGGCCTTTGTTTAGGCCTGTGTATAGGACTTTTCATACACATGCCTTCTGTGTACAGGCCTCTGTAAAGGCCTATTGATCCACAGGCCTGTATAAAGGCCCCTTTGTAGAATGCCTGTTTTACAAGGCCTGTGTTAAAGGCTTGTATAAAGGGCTGTGTGAACAAGGCCTGTGTGTGTAAGGCCTGAGTATGAGGCCTGTGTTAAAGGCCTTTGTTTAGACCTCTGTACAAGCCTGTTCATACACATCTTGTGTGTACAGGCCTCTGTATAGGCCTTTTGATACACAGGCCTGCAGTGTATAGGCCTCTGTATAGGCCTTTTCTATAGGCCTGTGTGTAAGGCCTGTGTGTATAAGGCCTATGTATAGGCCTGTGTGTATAAGGCCTGTGAGTACAGGCATGTGTGTATAGGGCTGTTTATAGGCCTCTATGTATAAGGCATGTTTGTATAGGCATGTGTGTAGGCCTGTGTGTATAGCCATGTGTTCAGGCCTCTGTATAGGCGTTTTCATACACAGGTCTTGTGTGGAATGGCCTGAAACCGGCCTCTGATAGAAACCAGAGTGCGGTAGACTAGCAGTCACCCGTCCACTTGTAGTCTAGATATGAAAACAGAAAAGATTGGGGCTAGAGTGCCCAAATTTGAAAACAAAGCGACACCTGTTGGCCCCAAAGCTTGGCGCCCCTTGCGGTATTTCTTTATTCAATTCCAAAAGTATGAAAGGCTGAGTACAACCAAAAATCAGCCAAGAGATTACACCTGTATGTCCAATCTGACGGCCCACAATCCCTCTTAGCACAGAGGATCCATGCACACAGATCTGCGTCTCAAAATAACACACTGTGCCTCCCTCTGATCAGCCACCTGTACCAGCAACTACAGCCTGTCCAGAACCTGTGCGCAGCAGAGATTCACGCAACAACTCCTATGCGCAGCCAGCAACAGAAGAGAAAACCTGCAGCCTGTCTGTACAAGGCTGTACGGCTGGTTTGCTCTCTGAGAACACAGCGGCAAAACCACCCTTCAGCAGTCGACTCTTCCTCTTCCTGCTTTTCCACGCATGAGAACATGCAAGTATGCTCCACGACTCTTTTTCCCAAAAAGAAGAGAGAGAGAGAGGAGAGAGAAGCACACACTCCAAAAGTGGAGTGGCCCCCTTCCCATAATAATCCTAGGGGCCCCCCCACTTTAAAAGTTATTAAAGTCCCTAGGGGCCACTAGGGCCTAGGGGCAACTTTAATAAAACATTAAAATACTAATGTTCTAGTTCCCCCCTTCACACCTAGGGATGTCCACACATCATTAACTCTGTCCGGGCACCCCCCATGTGAATCATTCAATATTCTGACTCAGCAACCACCATGCCCACACTTGTGCTGTTCCATTTTCAGAGGGCCATGACAATGGCCTGTGTACAGGCCTTTTCTAAAGGCCTGTGTGTAAGGGCTCTGTGAATAAGGCCTTTGTATAAGGGCCTGTGTGTGAGGCCTCTGTAGAGGCCTGTGATAAAGGCCTGTGTATGAGGCCTTTGTTAAAGGCCTTTCGTAGGCCTGTGTGAATGCCTTTTGATAAAGGCATTTTGTTTCCAAGCCTATGTTAAAGGCCTGTGTGTAGGGCCTAGTCCTTTTGATAAAGGCCTATACACTGGCCTTGTGTGAAGGGCTCTCTACAGGCCTGTGTGGAAGGCATGTGTATAGGCTTCTGTTAAAGGCCCAGGCCTGTGTGAGAGGCCTCTGTGCATTTCGTATGTGTACAAGGGCTGTGTGCAAAAGGTTGTCTGTAAACTTGCAAAAGGCCGTGTGTATAAGGGTTGTGTGCAGAAGGCCATGTGTTTGCAGGCCTATCTGTAAAAGGCCGTTGTGTAGTGTATCAGGCCTCTGTTTGAAGGCTTGTGTGCAAGGCCGTGTGCACTTTCGGTGAACAAAATCCATGTCCGCCCGCTTGTTGCATCGTTGATTTGTTTGTGCACAGAGTTTCTTTTTGAAATCTGCAGTGGTGCCTCCATCTGCGCTGCCAAAAAATTGGGAGATGATGATAGTTTCTATTTGATCTTACCATCGGGCAACAACCCTTTGCTGTAGAGATTTGCACGTCAGGCTGATCCCAAAGGAATCTTCTCCATCTGCCCGCACCCGTGGATCAATGGAAGGGAGTTGATTGTTTCCACTTCGACGCGAAGGTAAGTACTTCCATTCTAGGCGAAGCAACAATGAAAACATTATGATGCATCGGCGAAGTTCCAGAGCTTTCCTACAATCACATATTTTGCACCTATCTTTCACAGGTCACAAAACAATGTAGAGGACTAGCACATTGCGACAAGTAATCGTGGCCCTCGGTGAATTGGTTACAGTGTTGACTTGCCTAAAGCTTTGTTTCATCACTACGTGTGCTTGCTGTTGATTACGAGAAAGTGATAAAGCTATCTACTATAAAAGCTGTCATCTGAAGCTATATCTATTGGAAATATGTCATGTGAAATATCCTAATGATTATGAGAATCTGTTTATGATGCTGGTTATTGTGCTGAATATTGTGATGTTGTTTATGACGCTGATTATCAAAAGCTGATTATAGTTTTGATTATGAGAAATTGATTATTATGTTGAATATAAAAATTGATTATGATGCTGATCATGAGAATTGCTTATGGTGTGGAATATGAGAAAGTGATTATTATTGTGATTATGAAAATTTGATTGTGGTGCTAAATTCAAGTAAAAATTTCTTGATAAGTTGAGAAGCTAGCAAACAATACTAGGGTGCCAACTAGAGCCACGGAAGAAGCTGACAACAAATCAAAACAACCAAAAGCAAAAAGTTGGCATGAATCCATAGCTGCATCCACCTTGCCAAACAACTTCACCTGGGGAGTCAGTGCCTGCGCGCACTCGTGCACCCTTGTTAGTATATTGTTCTTATGCATGTAAGAGCTGCAGACGTGCCTGACTCATTAAGTCTGCGTGGGATAGAGTTGAACACTAAGTTAAGGTGACTTGCAAAGACACTAACAGACTCCCCAAATCACGCTGTAAATAGGTAAGACTGCCCGCTGATTTCGGGACTTGCAAAGCTACATTGGCTCTCCCAGTCACAACCAGATGGAGCGATGTGAGCCTTGAGGTTTGAAGGTGGAGCAAGTACCCAGTTGAAAGCAGCAGAGACCTTGTTTTGCTAATGTGGACAGATGTTCTTTTCCTTTGTTTCTACTGCGTTAGAAATTAGGTTAGGTTTAATTTTGTGTTAGTTGTTAATGGGCATGAAAGGTCTCCTTTCTTTGGGATATTGTTCTTTAGGTATTATTTCTTGGCTATGCAGGCAGCACTATGCGATGAAATGAAAATATGAGCTCTCTTTGAGCCACATGTCCACATACAAAGCGGTTACTTAAAGGGCACATGCAACAATACCTGTTCCTTCCTTCACATGCAATGGTTCCTTCCGAGTCATCCCCCATCCTGTGTGAAGATCAATACAGCTCCTTCTGAGTCATAGCCACAACAGAAGCGGTAGCCAGCTGTGCAAACGCTATAGCCACAACAGAAGCGGTAGCCAGCTGCAAACGCTATAGCCACAACAGAGTGAAGGTGATCGTAGCTTTGTTGCTTGTTGGCGTAGTGAACGGATGAAAGTAAAGGTGCCAGAAAGCAGTGCTCTGATACCACTGTAGTGAAGGTGCATGGAGAAGGGGAGGAAGGCCACGGAGGGCAAGGGGAAGAGGAGAAGGAAGGGGAGTGAGGGAGAGAGGGGCAAGGGGGGTAGCAAAAATAGTCCCCCAACTCAAAGCAGTGTCAAAGCACATACAAAGCAGTCACAAAGCACATACAAAGCAGTGCCAAAGCACATGCAAAGTAGTGCTAAAGCCCTCTAGAAGCACATGCATGTGGGAAAGTAGTCACAAAGTAGTCATTAACTAACAACGACACATACAAAGCAGTTCCAAAGCACATGCAAAGCAATGCTAAAGCCCTCTAGAAGCAGATGCAATGCTAAAGCAGTGTCAAAGCACATACAAAGCAGTCACAAAGCACATACAAAGCAGTGCCAAAGCACATGCAAAGTAGTGCTAAAGTTCTCTAGAAGCACATGCATGTGGGAAAGCAGTCACAAAGTAGTCATTAACGAACAATGACACATACAAAGCAGTGCCAAAGCACATGCAAAGCAATGCTAAAGAGACTTCAGATGGGATTCTCAATCCTGCGCGTTCATAATGAATAGCCCTTCGAAGCTTCTCTCGCATGCTCTCTCTCTGCACAATACACAAAACACAGGCTCTACTATTGAAACAAACAGACCTAATTTTTTTAAAAAAATTAACAAGATATGCACTTGGAATAGATTAGTTTTCCATATACTAACCTGCCCACGTGTACCAGAGGCGTGCAGCAGAGCATAGGCATTTTCAGCCAGCTTGTACTTTCTGAACTTTTGTCAAGAACCAAGGTGGTAGCTTTGCAAGGCCAAGAGCCCAATGGTCTTCTAATGGTGAATGATGCATGGATTGAGACGTATAAACAAGGCCTAATGTTGTCTCCTCAAGATTGATTGAACGTAGATGTCCGTACCGACAATCACATAGACCTATATACCTTCATAAGACATATATATACTAGCACATGGGCCTATTGATCTATCTAGATGCTTACACCATCACATCTCTGCACACATTTTACATGGCCTAAAATCCCCAACACTATGTTTTTAACAACTCAAAACTTGCTCGCGTAATCAACATGAGAAAAAGGCTGATAAGAAATGTGTCATTGAACACCATATTAGTGAATTTGGGAATTTCCCAATTCTCATTTTTGAATACTTAAAAAAGGGGACATGGATAACATGTTTTTAAGTTTCTCAAAACCCTATCATATGACCTATCGTTGGAAAGCGCTTGAAAAATGGAATCTAAAGAGCTATAAAGCGCTCATTTTGGATTAGTGGTGTTCAAGTTATGGTTAATCCAAACTTTTGACCACGTGTCCCAAACTTGTGGAAAATTTTCATATTCCCCAATATGGTGTTATTGGGAAACTTTCATGGTGACGGATACTCAAGAGTAGCTAGAACTTCCAGACTTTTCTCCTTATTCTCCTTTTCGTCCTGCCTCTTCGGTGCCGTTTGGGCCACGGTTGGAAATTTTCGCCATTTGCCATGCTTGTGCATCTTTTTCGAGAACTCGGATTCGGATAGTTTGAAGTTGAGGATCCAGGACTCTATCAGAGAACAGACCACACGGATTTGTGCTAGGGAAGTTGCTCTATGTCCACATCACTCCGTGCATGGATTTGGGCATCACAATCAATTCTCCCAGGGTGTCAAAGTTGGGTCCCGACGAAGATAGTGTAAAATCGCCATAACAGAGTTTCGAATCTGAAATGAGTCCGAATCTCATCTGAACACAACAAGAACGATCCGGGTTGCTTGCCACACATTTGTCCATGCATGATTTGAATTACATGCCTCTTCGGCGCCGTTTGGGCCACTGTTGAAAATTTTCGCCATTTGTTACACTCGTACATCTTTTTTGAGAACCTGGATTCGGACAGTTAGAAGTTGAGGATCCGGGACCCCATCAAAGAACGGACCACACGGACTTGTGCTAGGGAAGTTGGTAGGGACCCCCTGATGGATCGAATCTTTAGACCACATCGAAAGTATGTAGGCACTTTCTCTGATGACATCGTTGTGTTTCCCAAGACCGAAGTACTACACTTTACAAACTATGCAGAATTTTTCTATGCCGTGTACAGAATGCAAAAACTTCTACAAGAAATACTGGTAACATTCTTTTTTAGTTGAACAAAAATGCAGCAAAGTATTGGCTTTTACTTAAACATACGCGAATGTATCTATATGTATATATGCATGCATGCATGTATTATGTACGTATGTTTATGTATGTATGTATGCACATGTTGATAAAACCGATACTTTTTCTACATTAAACACATGTATGTATGTATTAATCGATGGGCTAACTAACCTGCAACCGATGTAATTTTCTTTGCTGGTTTTTGAAAAGGCGGGGAGCTTTTGATCTTAGCGATGGTTGATCCTGTCTCACGGTGAGAAGAAATTAAATGACAATAGTAGTTGGAATTACTCAAATGATTCAGAGAACAAGTGTTAAGAGATTCTACCGCATTTCTTTTGTGCTTCTTCTTGGGGCGAGCAGGCAGCATGAGGGCATTGCAAGCATCCTCACTCTCCATCTTCCAAAAACGCATGGTCTGACATCACTGCTGTCATGAAATAAGGCCCCAAAACGTTGTTTCTTAATTAATGCGTGGTGGTGTTAAATTTTTTATTCACAGCCTTATGTTAAACCACGCTTTCAAAAAGTGGAGAACTTTCAATTATTATTATGGCAAATAAACACGTGTCATTGTGCATGCTGTTACTTTTTTCGACGGTCTTCTCTCTCTATATCACATACACCAAGATCTCTCTCTCTCTCTCGCTCTCTCTCTCTCTCTCTCTCTCTCTCTCTAAAGGAAAGAGGGGTTTGGATACTCTCTCTCTCTCTCTCTCTCTCTCTCTCTCTCTCTATTCATTGATGTATACCATTTTATACCCCCAGTATGGTACAGGATGGAGCTAGCTAGGTTGCATATCATGATTGTATACTCCATGCATATAGCTTTGCATTCTCCTAGTAGTAGAGCTCCATCCCCTCTCCCACTCATTGTACTTATTGCACACCCAGAGTCAGCTTTTTAGTTCAGTACTTTTTCATTTTGTTGGGATGACAGAGGATACCCCACACATGTACACTGATTTGTCTCATAGGCGGAGTTCGGTCTTTTGGAAGACGTTAATAAAATCTCTCTCTCTCGCTCTCTCTACAAGCCTCTATTCGCACTATGCATTGGCCTATGTATCCACGTGCTAGCTTGCGACCCTCGTGCTGCTCTACACGTTGCACACACTAACAGATAATGCATGCCCAACTTGTACTGCCAATCTCTCCTCGATGCTTCTACCGTCTTGGTGAGAATAGTGCACAAACTCTTGTTTGTGCTTTCAACCTGGTCGTTCACTTGTGGGTAGTAAGGTGTCGACTTTCTGTGCACCATAAGGAACTCCTTAAGCAAGAACTCTACCACTTCATTGATAAAATGTGTACCACGATCACTCACTATTTCTAGTGGGCAACCAAAATGGGTAGCCCTCGCATCCGCTTTTTGCGTTGCTTTGGCCTTGGCCAATTTTGTGGCTAAGTGCAGCACAGAGCAGCAAAAGCGTCCAGACAGAACAAGAAAAGGAAGGAAATTTGAAGGGAATCTAGACAGGAATACGGGCATGAGGAAGTCAAGGACAAGAAAGAAAGGAGAAAGAAAGAAGGATGTACAAAAGTCAAGACACGCCAATGCGAATGAGGAGAAAAGTAGCAAGGAATATGACTTGTAGGAGGATCTCAGCAAGATGAAATTAAACATCATGTTAGATCAAATGTTGAATCTGGTCCCCAATTATAGTTAAAAGATGCTTCAAGCTATAGTGCCGAATGAAAATCTACTACAGATGCCTTTGCAGGAAATGGAACACCTTGCAGCTAAATGCAGAAATGTGGAGACAATCCAAGATTGTGATATGTCTATTCCAGAAGAAACCATCAGGATCAGAGGCAAGATAGTGACAAGAGTCATTCTGGACTAAGAGTCAAGGGTAAATATAATATCAAATAGCCTGGCTAAAAAGCTAGGGATTACTAACATGCAGCCTGCTCCATTCCAGATTCTCATGGCTGACAAGAGAAGGGTCCGACCTATCTGGATAATCAGGGAAGAACAAATAGAAGTGGCAGGATGTAGCTTCACTGCTGTGTTAATTGTTCTTAAGATGACAGAGATAGCAGGTGCATATCCCATGCTCCTAGAAAGGCCGTGGCTTATGAGTGGAAGAATAAAGCATAACTGGGAGATGGACAAGATCACGATCAGAAGGGGCAAAAAGAAAGTATGCATCTCAGTGGTAGGAAAGGACATGCTAATAAATCCGGCAAGCTGACCAATGTATGCAGAAGGACTAAACTACCTAAACGGGTAGAAGATGATGAAGAAGAATAGATCTTGAAGGAGAATCCAGATCTGTTATCCTTGTTTGAAGTAGACATAGAGATGATTAGTGCAGAGGTATGATCCAAAGTTCCTGGTAGCTCATCCTGAAGTGAGTGTGAATGAGAAAAGCACTTATAAAGAGGAAGAGGACACTCAGGATAATGTGGAAGAGCTATAGGCAGAACAGGAAAAGGCCCATAGTGGCTCTAAAACAAGAGGACACCGAGCTCAGGAAAAGGAATATCAGAGTTCAAGAAGACGAGCTTGAGGAGATGAACCTAGGGGATGATCAGCAACCCCAGACAACTAGGATTAGTGCCAAGCTGAATTATGAGTTCAGAGGGAGACTCTTGGAATTGCTTAATTCCTAAAAGGATGCTTTTGCTTGGAACTATTCTGACATGAAGGGGATTGATCCCAATTTCTACCAACATAAAATTAACGTGAAAGAAGATGCAACCCCAATCAGACAGAGCAGATACGGGATGAACCCAAACTATGCTAAACAAGTGAAGGAAGAGATTGATAAATTATTGAAGTTAGGATTCATCTATCTTATGGATCGGGTGGAATTGCTGTCACCGATAGTCATAGTTCCAAAAATGAATGGAAAGCTTAGGGTGTGTATCAGCTACCGCAAACAGAATGCTTCCACTATATCCGACCCGTTCCCATTGCCTTTCATTGATTCCTTGTTGGATGCAGTAGCGGGACATAAAACATATTCTTTTTTGGATGGATTTAGTGGGTACAATTAGGTGCAAATGGCCCAGAAAGATAAAGAATAAAATGCTTTTGTGACAAAATGGGGGGCATTTGCCTCCAATGTGATGACATTCGGGCTCTGAGAAATACTCTTGCTACATTCTAGAGGATGGTTTAGGAAATGTTCTATGAATATTTGACCACCTTCATGAGGGTGTTTGTGGTGTGTTTGTGGTGCCAAAGAGCTTGCAAGATTCCTGGGGCTAATCAAGTAGCACAGTAGATTCATGAGGCTCCTAGCTAATGTGACGGTTCCCTTGTATAGTTTGATGGTGAAGGATGTAGAATATGTCTGGTTTGGATCCTATCAAGAGGCATTCCAGAATCTCAAGAAGATACTGTCAGCAGCTCTCATCACTAGGAACCCAACTATGACCTGGTGTTCCATGTGTTTTTCAATGCCTCTAATGTAGCTATGTAGGAAGCGTAGGAGGGATTGTATAGACCAATGCACTATGCAAACAGGAGGCTATCAAGACCAGAAAAGAACTACTCCACCACAGAGAAAGAGTCACTAGGAATTATCTACTCCATCAAGAAGTTCAGGCACTACTTTCTAGGTAAGATGTTTGAATTTCATGTAGATCACAAAGCTCTATTGTACTTAATAAACAAACCAAACCTAGTGGGAAAGTTGGCCAGATGGATACTCTTGCTGGAGGAATTTGAGTTCAACATAAGGCATACCCCTAGAAGAAACAAGCATGCAGTGGGCAGACTTCCTATCAAGAGTGGAAATAGGAGAAGAACCAGAAGGGGTGGAGGACGATTTCTTAGATGCGCAGCTTCTCCTCACAGAAGGAGAAAGACCTAGATGGTATGACAAAATGCTGCAATTCCTGTCTAACTTGTCCTTTTCGGAGTACATGTCCAAAGATCAGAGAAAGAAGCTAACTCTCTAGAGAAAGTCATTCATGGTAGTAGCTGGGTAGCTCTATAAGATGGGCATCGACCAGATTCTTAGGAGATGTGTCCTCGAGCACGAGCAACATGTTGTGTTAGCAAAAGCGCATCAAGGTGTAAGCGGTGGGCATTTTTCCAAAGAAGTCACACGACGGAAGGTGTTCCAGGTAGGTTTGTGGTGGCCAAGTGCATTAAAAGATGCACACAAGTTCTTAAAAGAGTGCAACATGTGCCAAAGGATGGGGAAACCAAGCGACCCAGATAGAATGCCCCATAATCCAATTCTGCCACTCGAGCCATTCCAAAAGTGGGGTATGGACTTTATCGGCCCATTCAAACTAGTTGCTCAAAGAACATGAAACAAATACATCTTGGTGGCACTGATTATTGCACAAAAGGGGTAGAGGACAAGGCCCTTAGAGTCTACAAGGCGTCATCCATAGCAAAGTTTCTTTATGAGACCATAATGATAAGATTCGGATGCCCTATAGAGATAGTCAGTGATCAAGGGACTCACTTCATCAATGAAGTGATCAGGAAACTGATGGAGCAGCACATAATAATACACAAGAAGTCGACAGTCTACTACCCACAAGCCAATGGGCAAGCAGAGTCCACCAATAAGATCCTCAAGGGAATCATGATCAAGATAGTAAATGAGAACAGGAACGACTGGGACACGAAGCTGCACTTGGCATTATGGGCATTTCGGATAACTTATAAGATATACAATAGGACTTACACCTTTCAGTATGGTATATGGACTGGAAGCAATAGTGCCCATGGAGTTCCTGAAATAGAGTCTCAGGATGATACAGTGGGCTGAAAGGCTCTCTCCAGAAGAATTAGAGGTGCACATGATCAAACAATTCCTGAAGCTTGATGAAAGGAGACTGCACAGCGCCTGGACAGCAAAAATTGTGCAAAAGAGAAGAAAACTGCAAGTGGACAGGAACACAAGGTTCAAGATCTTTGAGGAAGGAGATGTTGTCTTGTTGTTCACATCAAGAATGGGACCCCACCCAAGAAAATTGAAAATGAGACGGACAAGCCCATACAAGATTGTCAGAAAGCTAGGGACAAGAACTTTTGAGCTAGTGAGTTTGGATGTTGAAAAACTCACGAAGTTGGTAAATGGGTACATGTTGAAGCCCTAGTATGGAAAGATGCCAGATGAAGAGAGAAAGTGTCGGTCCAGAGTTGATTGAGGAACCAAAATCCATGTCCAGCTAGGAGCAGGAAGAAGGACATGATTTCGGAGAAATAAAAAATGGTAAATAAAATAGCCCAAAATTAGACTTCCCATGTGTAAATATAATAATGGTATGTATAGATATCGAGGAGCCAAGTGGCAGAGCAACAAGGCGCAGGTGGGAAAGTCGAGGTTTTTGTCACAAAAAGGGGTGCATGGACGTGAAAAGGAACTCGTCACATCACTAACACCTATTCTTGGCCCGACCATTAATAACCTTGAGAATAGTGCACATTGCATTGATGATTGGGTAGCGAGGAGGATGTGGGCCAATCATGAGAATATGAAGCAATTAACGGTCATCCTCGGGGAAGGTGTACACAATGGCCAAGTGCTTCTCTATCGAAAGCCTAGTTTTTCCAAATCACATTTTGAAAATTCTATGTGTGCGCTTGATTCCCTTTCTGCTAAATGCTGCTTTCCTTGACTTCTGAACTCAAAATGAGCAACACAACACATTTTCCTAGTGAGTGATAAGTTCACACTTAAATAACCTAAGTCTAATGTCCACACACTTGGCCAGTCAGATGGGGTCATTATTGTCCACACATTCACTGCTAGACTGGTGTCCACACACTACTGCTATCCACACCAGATCCCAATGAGATTGCATTCTCAACACTCCCCCTCAAGCTCACCATATTCATCTCATGTACTTCAAGCCTGTCTTTGAAGTACTCAAACTTCTCTTTACCAAGTGGTTTGTTAAAGATATATGCAACCTACTCTTTATTCTTCACATATGTCAACTCTATCTACCTATCCAACACTTTCTCCTTGATGAAATGATAATGGACTGTGTGTTTGGTCCTCACATGATGGACGAGATTGCTTGCCAACTATATGCTACTCATGTTGTCACAATGTATGATAACTTTCCCATCACATTGTTGTCCCAAATCTTTGAGCAGCTTTTTCATCCATACCACCTCACATGCAACCATAGCTGCTCCTCTATTCTCTGCCTCTATGCTACTCCAACTCACCACTGAACTTTCCAATGTGAAAGAATAGCCACTAGTATATCTTCTGTCATAAGAACTACATGCCCAATCTACATATGTATATCCATGAACATCCATAGGTTTTCCATACTCATAAAGGAGTCCATAATGTGATGTAGCTTTCACATATCTCAAGATTCTTCTCACTTTATCCAAATGTGGTTTCCTTGGGCTTTGCATAAACTGACTCACAAGCTCCCAACTGCATAGCATAAATCTGGTCTAGTGATATTCATGTATATGAAACTACCACCATCTTTCTATACATTGTCACATCCTCAATCTCTTCACCACAATCAGCCCTTAGCTTTACATTTTGCTCCGATGGTGTTCTCATTGGCTTACAACTTGCCATGCCATACTTTGCTAGCATATTCAATGCATACCGCCTTTGAACCAACCAAATGCCTCTCTTTGTTTTCACCACTTCAATGCCAAGAAAATATCTCAATTCCCCCAAGTCTTTCATGTCAAATTCACCACACAATGAAGCTTTCACATCAACAATATCCTTGCTTAAATCACCTGTTAATGAAGTCATCTACATAGATGATAATCACCACAATACCATGTCATGTCTTCTTTGCATATAGTGATAAGTTTGATGTTCCCACATGAAAAACAATGCTAATGAGATACCTGCTTATCTTCCTTGTCCAAGCATGTGGTGCGTACTTCAATCCATACAAGGCTTTGTTCAACTTACATACATGTGTAGAATATTTGGGATGGACATAGCCTTCTAGCTGCTCCATGAACACTTTTTCTTGCAATTCACCATTTAGAAATGCATTCTTTACATCCATTTAATGTGTTTCCCAACCATTTGATGCAGCCAATGCAATCACAGATCTCAGTGTTCCCATCTTAGCCACGGGATTGAATGTTTCATCATAATCCAAACCATGTTTCTATGCATATCCCTTTGTGACAAGCCTTGCTTTGTGCCTTTGTATTGATCCATCCAACTTACATTTCACTTTATACACCCATTTGCAACCAATGACATTCTTTCCACTTGGTAATGCAACCAAGTCCTATGTATCATTGTGTACCAAGGCATCCATTTCTTTGTCCATTGCTTTCTCCCATACATGATTTCTAATAGCTTCTCCAAAACATGATGGTTCCACATGCTTTATCATTGATGTCATGTATGCATAATGCATTGCATACCCATCATATGTCAGTCTCTCCACTGGATACCTAATCCTTTGTGACCTTCTCAAAACATGTGGATCACTTTGTACACCCTATGCTCTAGCATGTGGAGGAACATATCTCTCTTGCCTTACACCTAAAGTACGTAGTAAGGCTGGCATGTCAAGTTCTTCATCTAAGATTTCCAAGCTAGATGACTCATAACTTGTGCCAATTCCTTCAACCTTCTTTTTGCCTCTGTCATCAACAACACTTCCACTTATGCTCACACTACCATGTCTCAACCTTCCTGAGTGACTATGGAATCACATTATCACTTCCACTTGATGTTTCACCCGGCCCAGATAATGAAGTAGTGCTATCTTTTGGCAAGTTCACATGCACATCTGCATCTATGCCATCCACCATAACATTATCTTTGTTTTTGTACCAACTTGTTAATTTATCAAACACCACATCTCTAGAAATGAGCACCTATTTAGTTTCTGGATTGGAACATTTGTAAGCCTTTCTATCTTGTGCACAACCAATGAATATGCACTTCTTAGCCTTTGGGTACAATTTATTAAAAGACTAAGGTCATGTAAAAGGGTAGGAGAAGGGTGTGTGTGTGAATGGAATTTGGTCCACTAGCTCACTTATTTAAAGGTGAAGCTAGAAGGCATTAGGCAAGGGGATGCAAAAGCCAAGTTGTATTTCTAAGCAACTTAATAAGCAAGATCTCTTCTTGTATTTTGGGGTCTCTCTCCTCCACATGTTTGAATCTAGCATGAGCACCACGAATTCTAACATGGTATTTAGAGCTTGGGTAGATTAGGTCACATTTTGGTTGGTGTAGATTAGGTTATCCACTTTTCATTTTTTGTGGAGAAGAACCCCCGGCTAGTGGAGGCCTTCTAGCAGCTGGTGGAGGCCATATCTTGGCGTGATTTCAACTAGGAAGATGAAGATTACCTCCGGGCGCATAGGATCGTACAACCAATTTTTGGTTTGCATCTCACTCAACCCCACGGCATTGATCTGTGATGAGCAGGTCGGTGCACGCTTTCACTGCAGCGCTGGATTCGTACAACAATGCGCCTTCTGTGTGGGCAAAGCTTAAGCCACATAAGCTTAGGGCTTTTGAAGCCCTAAGCCTCAAGGTCCTACAGCTCAAGTCTCAGCCCTAATGATCCACCGACGCGAGGGCTAGAGCCAAAAGACCAAGCCTGGGTCTATGCTTTCCATGGCAGCTTTTATAAAAGCTTCAAAATTAGTGTTTTTTAAGCACTAAAGTGTTATTAAACACTACCTCTATGCATAAATCTTCAAAGGCATTCTTTTTGAGGCTGAGGAGCAGAACTTCTTCAAGCTAAGAAGAAGTGGATCAAACAAATCCTGGGGTGTATGCCATTGAAGCCATTTGTAAGCTTCAAAATAGTGTTGTTTAATACTAATATTCTTCTTAATCAGCATTAATATTCATACATTTTCTTCTCAAGCCTTTCTAAGCTTTTGGTCAATGTTTTGAAGTGATGGGGCATTCACCATTGATTGGTTCATAAGCCTCAACATCAACAAGCTAATCACCAATGAAAGTGTCATTTGACACTAAAAAAAGGTGCTCTTAAGCACTAATAGTGTTTCTTAAATACTAATGGTGATCATAATCACCTAAGAAAGTGTTCTTTGACACTAATGAAGCTCTCTCCATCAGAATTAGTGGTTGGGCACAAATCCTAAGTGTTAAACCATAAGCTTCATCAACTTAATCTCCTTTTTATGCAACATCCTTGGCTTGATTAAGGGTTGTTGCACTCTCATAAGCCATTTTCTACTTAAGCCAAAACATCACAAATTTTTTGGTTTTCTTCTTCATAAATCAGCCCATTACACTCTTGTAATCTTCATTCAATACCCAATGTCAAAGGAAAACACCCAAATTAAGAAGTTCTTAGGAGAGGGCTTCCACACTTGTTGGCAAGTTCTTGTCAAGTACAAGATGATGTCCAAAGGTTTTTGGCCATTCATCTCCGGCACTAAGGTTATTGATCGAGCTAAGGCTGAAGATATTGAAGATGATGAGAGGGCGCAAGCCATCATCATGCTCCATCTTGATGAGGCTCTTATTCACCATGTGGACCAGCTTTTGACGACTGCAAAGGAGAAATGTGATGAGCTTGACACACTCTATGGAGCTCGTGGGGTGGTAAGAATTCCAAGATCTCACTTAAAATTGAATTTTTCAGCTTGGAGCTCAAAGAGGGAGACGGCATTGGAGCCTTTATGGTTCAACTTGCATCAGTGAATGCAAAAATGGATGAAGATGATGCAGTGGTTGTTTTGCTAAAAGCAGTCAAGAAGGTGTACCCCCCACTTTAGTCACCACCCTGAAGAACATCAATCTTGCCTTAGAAAAGAGGCCAAAGGGAGGAGCTTAATCTTCAAATGCATCGACTTCATTGAATATTGAACAAGCTTTGTCACATCAAGTGAGCAAAGTAAGGTGTACCCATTGCGTAGGCCATTTGGCAAATAATTGTTAGATCAAATATCCCAACAAGATGAAATGTAACAAGTGTAAACAAATAGGGCATATCACTTCTAAATGTCCTAACAAAGAGTCAGAGGCTAACTTTACATCAGCCTCTAACTCCACTGAGAAATTGTTATAAATCTCAATGTAACAACACCTATATTCCTAAACCTTGTACGCCTAATGTTATAAAGGCAGCCTATGTTCAATGCCACCTATTCTAATTTTCTTCATAGTTGGTATTGAGGGGGGTATTAAAAGACTAAGGTCATGTAAAAGGGTAGGAGAAGGGTGTGTGTGTGAATGGACTTATAGTCCACTAGCTCACCTATTTAAAGGTGAAGCTAGAAGGCATTAGGCAAGGGGGTGCAAAAGCCAAGTTGTATTTCTAAGCAACGTAATAAGCAAGATCTCTTCTTGTATTTTGGGTTCTCTCTCCTCCACATGTTTTAATCTAGCATGAGCACCACGAATTCTAACACAATTTCCTTCTCTTGTCATCTGCCACGTGTACATAGGCAATACATCCAAAAACTTTGAGATGCCCAATGTCTGGGGCTAAAACCTGTTATCCTCATCTCAAGAGTTGTAGGTGTTTTATTCAAGATGTATGGTAGTTGTAGGTGTCTTATTCAAAATGTACACTAATGCGGCACATGTTTTCAGCCAAAAATACAAATGCATACTCTTCTCATTCATCAATGCTCTTGCCACTTCACCTATCACACGATTCTTTCTCTCAGCAACTCCATTTTGCTAAGGAGTATACCTGCATGTAAGCTGCCTTCTAATACCATGGTTTCTCAAGAATGCATCAAATGCATGTGAGATGTACTCACCACCATCATCTATCCTCAAACATTTAATACAATGACCATATTGCTTTTCCACAAGTGCTTTGAATTATTTGAACTTTCCCAAGGCTAAGGCAAGGCTTCACTCTTCTCTTTCAGAAAATAAATCCATGTCATCCTGCTGAAATCATCAAATAAATGTGATGTAATACCTGCTCCCATTTATTGATTGGGTTTGCATGGGACCCCATATATCACTATGCACAACCTCAAGTGGTCTTCTACTCATTTAACTATCCCTGGGAAATGGCAACCTTGCTTGTTTCCCAAATTGAAATGTATCACAAACATGAGTCCCATCATATTTGAATCTAGGTAGACCACCAAAAATGCCTTTTGTTTGCATATATTTTTGCTTTTGAATGTTTACATGACCAATCCTTTTGTGCCAAATATCAATGTCTAGCACTATCCCACGACTATGAGAAATCATGACTTACTTTAATTCTGGAATGCTTGGAACAATCTCCCTTCTTTTTTACCTTTAGTAATCAATTTATAGCCATGCTTAAAGTCCTCAATAAAACAACCATGCTTATTAAATCTCACTTGCAACCCTTGTTCAACCATTTATCCATTTGATACCAAACTCTTTGTAAAATATTGGCACATACAACACCTTAGACATAGTATTCACCCTGTCATCATGCATCCTCAATGGCACACTACCAACATGTGTAATAGGATGCTGAGTATCATCACCTCTAGCAACATAACCTTGACTTTGTGTTGGCATCATGTTATTAAACTACTCTCCATGACATGTCATGTCGTTTTGATGCACCTGAATCCATATATAACATGTATCATCACTCTCTTTGTGAGATATCATAGTATCCATCACTTGCTTCATGGCAAACAAATGATTTGTATGTCCTTCATTGCTAGTAGGTAATAATTTTCATCTTGTACTCTACCACCACGAACATCATTTTGCTTTTTGTAGCAATCTCTAGTCATATGTCCAAGTTTTTCACAATAATGACACTCAATGCCATGCGTACTTTGCTATTATGGTTGCTAACAACCTCTACCACAAGATCCAAACCTCCCTCTAGCATGAGGGTAAAAACCTGTACCACCACGTGCATCAAATGATGGTTGTGAATCTTGTTGTTGTGGTGATGGCCTATCATGCTAACCATGTCCACCTGTACGTCCTCTCGAACTAGATTTTTCCCTCCCTATAGCACCCCTATGAGTGTGGAATGCTTGGTCCCTTGTATGGTACTAGATGAAGTACCAAAACCAAGTTTCATCGCCTCCACAACAATAAGCAAAGAGATCAACTCATCAAAATTTGGGGAGTCTCCACCTCTAACCCTGATAGAGGTTTCAAATGCTTTGTAATCCTTGCCCAAACCATTCAATGTAATGGCAACCAAATCATCATCTTCCATGGGAGAACCAATAAATGCAAGTGCATCAACACATCCTTTAATCTCCTGCACATGATCATTTATGCTCGTGTTGTTTTCGAGTCATACTATGTATCTTTTGCTTCAACTACAATTTCTTTGGTTATGTAGTTTTATCATACAGCTTCACCAATGTATCCCATGCATCCTTGGGATTATGTGTCTTGAATATGGCATAACATGGTATTTGTCACACAAATTGAGAAATAATGTAGCACTTTGAAAGCTCTCTCTATCCAATTTCTATGTGATGTAAGTTGGGCGGGTGTTGCATTCATTAGGGAAACCCTTGGCTCTGTCTCCTCACCTATCACCAAATTCTAAAGCCCTTTGCCTTTAAGGAAGTTTGTCATGCGGTAATTTTAAATCCGAAAGTTGTGTCTATCAAGATTTTCCACAACAATCTTGTCTAGACTGTCACTCATTTTGCTATGCACAATGTTCACTGAGTGTTGCAAACAGTAAACTCAAACACACATACATACATATACTTTGTCACCAATGTTTTTCACACATTCCACAATTTTTATGGCGAGACAGAATCTAGGACTCAAAACCACTGTTTGTGTAGGCTAAAAATAACTTGGCGCCGCTCACAAAATCTGAGAAATGTTGAGATATTGAGCTCAACTAGTGTTACGGCAAACATTGTTACCTCCTAACTTATCTTGAAGAGAATGCCACTCTAGTAGACATAAAGGCATTTAAGGATTGGAACCAGGGTGCAAGGAAATTCATGTATTGGCTTTCCATTAGTATCACAAATACAATGATAGGACACGTACAGGATACCAACATGCTAGTGGTTGCATGGCAGAAACTGGTACAGATGTTCTAGATGTAAGATTCCTCCCCAGCCTCTCAAAATGTCTAGCATCTTTCCCTGTAATTAATCCCTCTTCAGAAATATAAAAGACTTGTTT
The DNA here is from genome assembly GCF_041138505.1 of Cibotium barometz. Taxonomy (NCBI): domain Eukaryota; kingdom Viridiplantae; phylum Streptophyta; class Polypodiopsida; order Cyatheales; family Cibotiaceae; genus Cibotium; species Cibotium barometz. The sequence continues at coordinate 9,431,391 of NC_141059.1, forward strand.
CTAACTGTTTTAACCTAGAGAGATAAAATATTCTAGAGAGAGAATATTCAGAGTTTTAATATTTTTGGATAGAAAATTATCTCATCTTATTAAAATAAGTTTCCCTAAAACAGAAATTCAGAAAGAACTTTCCAATGTGCAATTGGAATTAATTGGAAATGGGTATAAAGGACCTTAGCCTAAGGGTCTAGATTTTCAGAAATTTTTGGATTATGGTCCAATTAAGGTTCCTATGGGCCAATAGTATCAATCCATGTGTAGGGAGGAGATAAATCCAATTTGTAAAAGAAGATATCCAAAAATGAGTAAATGCTCACATAAGATGAAGAGTTGAAGATGAAGAGTTTATTAGTAAAAAACTATGAGCAATATTAAAAATATGAGATATTTTGGGTATAATGATTCCATTTTGACACATATGTAAGGAAGGGGAGTTCTTTAAAGGAGGTGCATATTTCACAGCTTGAATGAGTTTTAAACTCATAAAAATTGAGATATTTCATCTCTCCTCTCTCCTAATTCAAGTCTAGTTTCAAAAAGTTAGCTCAACTGACCTAAAAATGGTCAAAAATTGACCAAACTGAGTTGGAAAATTCTAGAATCAGTTTATTTGGTTAGGAACTCACTTTTTCCTATAAATAGAGGCCTTCCTCTTTGTTGAAACTCAACAATGTTTAATGCATTGTTACTCTACTCCACCTAAGCCAAGAACTGTGAATTCATTAATAATTCACTAGTTTTTGACACTTCCCTCTTTCTTCAATCCCCATTGGTGGCTCCATCAACATACTAAATCAATTGATTGGTTGGGGGCCTCTACCGTGAACAAAGAATCAAGCAATTGTAAGGTAAATAGTGAATATTGATCTTTTCTATAATTTCTCAATGTTTCTCTCTTCTCAACCCCTCTCAAGCTTGAGAAGCTTAATTGGTATGGTTTTTAAATGCTATTGAAGTTAATTGGTGAATATTAGTGAAGAGTTACATAATTTGATGAATGCTATTGAAGTTAATTGATTAATGATAGTAAAGAATTGCATAAATTTCCATTTATGTTTAAATTCTAATGGTTTTTATGTAATTTCTCTCTCTCACTCAAGAAATGGTCATACTCATGACCCATTCTCAATCCAAATGAAGCTTTTCATAAAGCTTTTCCTTAATCCAAGATCAATCTATGCTTGAGACCAAATTAATGGTTTTTTTTCTATGCTTTTAGTTTATGTATTTCATGATTATTTTTGATTCAATCCATTATGGATTAATGATCCAATTAGGGATCATTCTAATCACTCCCTTAAAGATAAGCTTTATCTTTTAAAATAATTGAGATTTATCAGTCATAGCAACGGAGCTATGGTGTAAAAATTTACACATAAAATAATTTCATTCAAAGCATGAAAAGAGGACTTCATACCATATTCTAGGAATTATCATCCTAGATTAATTAAAAGAATTTCATTGTAATCATGGAGAAATTGAATTTTTATATTATGCATAAAGGATAAACTTTTATATCAAAAGTGTTACTTTTATCAATTTTTATTTTCATGCATAGAAGTATGCATAAAGGATAAATTTTTATATCAAAAGTGTTATTTTTATCATTTTTATTTTCCTGCATAGAAGTATGCATAAAGGATAAATTTTAATATCAAAAGTGTTATTTTTATCATTTTTATTTTCATGCATAGAAGTATGCATAAAGGATAAATTTTTATATCAAAAGTGTTACTTTTATCAAATTTTATTTTCATGCATAGAAGTATGCATAAAGGATAAATTTTTATATCAAAAGTGTTATTTTTATCATTTTTATTTTCATGCATAGAAGTATGCATAAAGGATAAATTTTTATATCAAAAGTGTTACTTTTATCAATTTTTATTTTCATGCATAGAAGTATGCATAAAGGATAAGTTTTTATATCAAAAGTGTTATTTTTATCATTTTTATTTTCATGCATAGAAGTATGCATAAAGGATAAATTTTTATATCAAAAGTGTTACTTTTATCATTTTTATTTCATGCATAGAAGTATGCATAATGGATAAATTTTTATATCAAAAGTGTTACTTTTATCATATTTAAATTTCATGCATAAAGGTATGCATAAAATTTGATTATTTTATTATAAAAGTGTGACTTTTATTATAATTGAATTTCATGCATATAGGTATGCATAAAAGTTGATTATTTTATTATAAAAGTGTGACTTTTATCATAATTGAATTTCATGCATAAAGGTATGCATAAAAGTTGATTATTTTATTATAAAAGTGTGTCTTTTATTATATTGAATTTCATGCATAGAGGTATGCATAAAAGTTGATTATTTTATTATAAAAGTGTGACTTTTATCATAATTGAATTTCATGCATAGAGGTATGCATAAAAGTTAATTATTTTATTGTAAGAGTGTTACTTTTATCATATTGGATTTCATGCATAGAGGTATGCATAAAAGATATTCTTTTTATACTAAAAGTGTGATTTTCATCATAAATGGATTTTATGCATAACTTAGATGCATAAGAGAAATTCTTTTATTCTAAAAGTGTAATTCCTACCAAATTGAATTTATGCATACGAAGATGCATAAAAGTTTGATTTTTAATTCAAAGTGTCATTCTCATCTAAATTGAATTTATGCATAGGAAGATGCATAAAAGAATAAGATTTCAATTCAAAAGCGTTATTCTCATCCAAATTGAATTTATGCATAGGAAGATGAATTTTTAATTCAAAAATGTCAATTCTCATCCAAATTGAATTTATGCATAGGAAGATGCATAAAAGATTGAATTTTAATTCAAAAGTGTCATTTTCATTTAAAATAAAATTATGCATAGGAAGATGCATAAAAGATTGATTTTTAATTCGAAAGTGTTAGTCTCCTTAAATGGAATTTATGCATAAATAAAAATGTAGAGAAATCTTATATCAAATATAAGAATTCTCTTGTATTCTATAAAAAGATATAAAATGTAATAAGACGTGATAAGAGATGTATGAGATGTGATAATATGTGATAAGATGCGTAGGGGAAATGATAAGATGTGATAAGAGGTGTATGAGATGTGATAAGATGTGTATGAGATGTGATAGGATATGATAAGATGTATATGGAATGTGTAAGGCGAGAATGGATGTAATATGGATGTATGGATGTAGATACGGATATGTATGTATGAATGTGAATGTGGATGTGGATGTGTATGTATGAATGTGAAGGTAGATGTGGATGTGGATGTATGGATATGAATGTGGATGTGGATGTGGATGTGGATGTATGGATGTAGATACGGATGTGGATGTATGTATGTGGAAGTGGATGTATGAATGAGGATGTGAAAATGGATGTATGCATGGATGTGTATGTAGAATAATGAATGTGAATGTGTATGGGAAATAATGTGTCGTCGATATGAGTGAATGGATGATGATGAATACATATGAATGGGATGTGGAATAAGTAATGTGGACTAAGGAGGATAAAATGGAAAAACGAGAGTTCGATATATAGAAACTGTATTTTGTGAACTGTTTGTAAATGAATGTTTTATGTCAAGAATGCTAGGGAAGCATTTTGACCGTCTTGTAGATTAAGGTCAAGGAGACCTAACTGATAAAGTTGCAACTGCTGACGGAGAGTCAATGGAGGATGTCTCGCGTAGCAAGGTCGGCCGAGGTCTTGACCAGCCTCGGTTCGATTTAAATGGTGAGCTTCCGATATGGTGGATTAGGGACCAAGGAAGCGGCCTATGATTGAAGCGCTAGGTCACCTGCGAAGGATCCTAGAGGGTGCTGACCATACGGTGCTCGGGCTCTGGGTCGTCGAAGATACCCACACGTGCGTCGTGGAAGATATTGGAACAAAGAGTAAGAGTTGTTTTCTGAAACCGGGCATGGATCTGGTTGATTGACCTTGCTGGTCCTCAACGGATGAGTCCATGGCTCTTTTATATGGATCTGTGGGTTGATCTTGCTGATCTTCCACGGAGATTCCATTCTATTATATGAATATATTGTCGGTTACTATGAGCTAGGAACTATGGAAAAGGCCCCTGAGTGAACAGATGGTGAGCGTTCTGGTTGCCAATGATGCCATAAGTATACCGATGAATGAATGACTGGAAATAAGGATTCAACCAGAGACTTTGAGGATTGTCATCAGTGACATAATGGTTTCATTAAAGGATTGTTTTAAAGTTAGCTGATGCTAAGAAAAAGGCAATTTCATATTGGGTGTGTTAGTGGTGTGACTAGTTTTATGTTTGCATGAACTTCCGGCTAGGGGGCCTTGGAACTCTTTTCCTTGGTACCCGGGACAAAACCTAATCAAATTCTTAATTGGATCCCATCACTACAGTGGTTGGGCGGTTGGCTAACCCATGGGACTGGATGGGGTTAGGCTGGACTAATGGATCCGTAAATCGAGACTCAATTTCTGTTATTACGATAGATAAAGTAAATCCCGGATAGTAATTGTTCTATGGATAGGAATCAACGGCTGTGCCTCTTGATGGGGAAAAAAGCGTTGATCCCAATGATCCAAGTGCAAGTTTCTTCCTTGATCCGATCGAGTATCTTTATAGGTGCAGTCGGATCAGCGTGATCAGTAATGGTGGAATCGCCCGTGCTTTTCGGGTAAGGGAAGTTTTTCCAGGTTTGGTTTTGGAAAAACCGACGGATTAGTCTCTTGTCCGGATATCCGTGGACGAGGCCCCGAGTGTGGGTCCCTGCCCCACGCATGAAGTGCTACTTCCGCTGCTAGTACCCCGAATCCATCGCATGGTGGGGACAGGGATCCCACACTAGACCACACAAATGCAAGAAAATTGCATCTAAAACAAGAGCTGCATACTATGGAAAAGAAAAGCATGTCTATCAATGAGTATGCCTCAAAGATCAAGGGCATTGTTGAATACCTTCAGTCTATCAATGTATCGGTGGAAGATGATGACTTAGTGTGTCTGTTTGAATGGGCTTGGCAAGCAAAGAGTATAAGTCATTCAAGACCTCCATTGCAGCCCCACAGAGAATATTCCCAACTTTCGAGACTTTGTGTCTATGCTGATCATAGAAGAAATATATTTAGGTGAGGACTCTTCTACACAAAGTAAGAACACATCATAATAACAGGCCTTCTACTCCATTTCAAGTAGAGGTCGTGGTCGAGGCCAAGGTGGTGGCCGATAAAGAAACCAGAATTCTGGACAACAACAGTCCAATGATTCGCAAAAATAACAATCATACACAGGTGGAAGAGGCTAGTCTAGAGGTAGGGGGCCAAAGAGTCCAATGTGGTTGGCAAAGAAATCAGAATGCAAATAGCATAGAGTGCTATTATTATGGCCAACCAAGGCACATGGCAAAGGATTGCTATAAAAAGCAGAATGACATTAAAAGTGGAAAGTTGCAGCAACAAGGAAACCATGCATCATCTAGTAAAATAAGGAGGTGATGATAGAAGTGAGCAGCTATTTGTGATGTGGCACATGCTCAGTTACATAATAAGAGATGTGTCAAGATCTCAAGATACATGGCATGTGGATTCTGGCGCCTCCAACCACATGACCAATCATGCTGAGTGGTCTAGAGACATGTAAAAAAAGGAAAACTAGGTTATGTAGAAATAGGTGATGATACTGTGCATCCCATTATGCATGGTGGTAAAGTTTCATTGTCTATGCAGGATGGGAAAATGAAGAACTTGGTAGATGTGCTTCATGTTCCAAATATTACAAAGAACCTGGTTTATGTTGGACAGATGGTTGAGCAGGGTCTGCAAGTGAGGTTTAATCCTCAAGGATGTTTTGTGGAAGACTTCAAAAATCAGTGTCGCTTGGTTGCAAAAGGATAACAGAAATGGCAAGATGTTTACTTTGAATGTGAACATGCCTGAAGTAAAGGTAGTCATGTTTGCACATGGAACAAGTGTCATTGCAGATATTAACATATGTCAAGTGCATTGGTCATGTGAATGCACAGCGCGACTGAAGTCTATGCATGCCCAAAATATTGTTGTAGGTTTGTCAAAGTTTAAGGTTGATGGTATTCACAAAGCATGTGAGTCATGCTAGCCAAACATGCTTTCCCACATGAAAAGCATGTCAGTGCAAGGCCATTACATGTCAACATTTCAGATGTATCATCGGGACCGCCGACCAAGACTGTAACAATTGCAAGTTGCAGGTATTATTTTACATTCATTGATTACCACAGTAGGAAAGTGTGCATTTACTTTATGAAGGAGAAAAGTGAGGTGTTTGCTCACTTTCATAGATTTAAAGCTTTGGTCGAGAAGGAAAAATGCATGCAAATAAAATGCCTAAGATTATATGGTGGGGAAGAATATTTCTCCAATGAGTTCAGTGATTTTTTGAGGAAGCAAGGAATCAAGAGACAGTTTACATGTAGGTACACTCCGCAATAGAATGGTGTTGTAGAAAGAAAAAATAGGCACATTATAGTAGTGGCACGTGCCTTGATGGTTGAAATGAATATGCCACATTATTTTTGGGTAGAAGCAATAGCAACTGCTATGTACATTATGAATAGGACACCCATTGCAACTATTCATCATATGACGTCTGAACAGAAGTTTATAAGCATAAGACCAGATATGTCTCACTTGAAAGTGTTTGGGTGTTATTGCATTATGTGCATGTTCCTAATAATGAAGTGAGAACAAAGTTGGATCCAGAGACAGAGAAATGCATCGTTATTGGTTATGCTATGGAGCAGAAAGGTTATAGATGTTATAACCCTACCACTCGTGAGATATGAGCATAGATGTTGTCTTTGATGAGATGAGTAGTTGGTATGTACCAGAAGTAAAGGCAACAAAAGATGCAGATGTAAGAAGTGTTGATGCTGCACCACATGTAGAGTAGCAATCATCACAGGTGCTTAGTAGACCTGGAGAGTCCTTTAGTAGTGGATCCAATGTTAGCCCATGGTCAAGCAGGTTGAGGACAGATGTAGGTACACATGTATCATGCAAAGGGAGGAAAAGGTAGATCAACCTTTTGTGCCTGATCTGTTAGCAAGTCACTCATATGTGGATGGTGACTCTAGTGGCTTTAAGTAGAGCCTTGATGAGGAGCTTGGCATTCCATCTATGGTTACTCCTGGTGTAAGGAAAATGAGGGCTATTTTGAGGACACATGGCAGTGATCTAGGTTTATGTAGGTCTAAAAGGGTTAGGTACCCTATTGATAGGTTGAGATATGATGGATATACAACCCATAATTATGGTTACATGGTTAAAGCAATATAAGAATTAGAGCCCACTTTTTTTGAGCAGGCACTTGGAAATAAGAAATGGGAAGATACCATGAAATGAGGAGATGGCAGCATTGGATACAAATGCAACATGAAAATTAGTGCCTTTGTCTAAGGCAAAGAAGGCAATTGGATGTAAGTGGGTGTATAAAGTCAAGCATAATGTTAATGGTTCAGTGAGCAGGTGTAAGGCAAGATTGGTGGCCAAAGGCTATGCACAGACCTATGACATTGACTATGAAGAGACATTTAGCCTGGTTTGCAAGAATGGTAACCATGATAGATATCATTGCCATGGCTGCAACAAAGGGTTGGTCTTTACATCAAATGGATGTAAAGAATGCCTTTTTGTATGGTGATTTGCAAGAAGAAGTGTACATGAAGCAGCCACCAGGTTATGAGAGTGATGCACAACCAAATTTTGTGTGCAGGCTACGCAAAGCCTTGTATGGCTTGAAGCAGGCACCAAAAGCATGGTCAAACAAGATCAAGGAGTATCTTGTTACCATTGGATTTTAGATATCCAATGCAGATTTTTCACTTTAAGTGAAAAAGACAGATAGAGGGATCATGCTATTAGTTATCTATGTGGATGACTGTATCTTCATTGGTGATAGTGATGTTGACATACATGATTTCAGGAGGCTTTTGAAGCAAAAGTTTAAGATGAAGGATTTGGGTGAGCTACGGTATTTCTTGGGCATAGAGGTGGTGAGATCACCTCATGGCATTTTGTTATTATAGAGGAAATATGGCTTAGACATGTTGTCCAAGTATGGTATGATAGGCTGTAAGCCTATTTCAGTGCCATTGAAGCAGAACACAAAGCTTTCTGTAGATGCAGGTGAGCTTTTGGAGGACCCCACTACATACAAGCGCATAGTGGGTAGCTTGATCTATATGACCATTACTAGTCCAGGATTGAGTTGTGCTATTGGACTTGTGAGTCAATTTATATAGGCCCCTCGGAAGCCACACTTGGATGTGGCTCACACTCTCTTACTCTTCTCTCACTCTACTACATAACTCTCTCACTCTCTCTCTAGTGCACAACATGTTTATTAAAACAGAGACACAACACTCTTATTTAACACATTATAGAGAGTACACATAGACATAATGAATGGCAACATTGCTCTTTGGAAGCATTGTAGAATCATTACAGAGCAACTGCTTAACACAAGGGCTACTACTTCCTAAAGACTATCACCATGTTTCACTTCTCACTCTACTAGCTGTCAACTAGCGTGTAACATACGTGCAACCTTCCTTGCACCTTCAACTTGTGCATCCTTTCAACCTTGCAGTAGTGATCATCCATCCTTTTAAGCTTTGTCTTCTTGATCTTAGCAACGGCTACTCTGGTGGTTACAACCCACCATCTTCACACGTGTAATACCACTCATGATGTGGGAAGTGGTTTGTCTATGCATTCTGTCGCCACTAAGCCACTGGGCGCAACACTTGGAACACCCTGTGTTGGAGCATCTACTCCGAAACCTATTCCCTTGATAAATTTATCTTTAAATTTTATGAACATTTCTGGAGGAGTGCACTCCAGAATGTATACATTGTCTGAGTAAGTGGCATGCTTCTACATCCTCTTTAGCCTTGTTGCTCGCTCTTATGAGCACCCAAGACCTCTATTGTTAGTCTATGAACTCTGTAGGGCAAAGACTCACCACCAATTGGAGTGGGGTCTGCCTTAGAATTTCCTTTTATGCCATGGAGATAGGCCTCCACTCGACCTGTGTGGCTTCTTCATATTTTGCTGGACGTTTTGGAAGTGGGATTTGTGTCTTTTCCACATCTGTATCTCCGGTGCCCCACTTCTAGACATCGAGCACTAGTTGGTGGTTGTCCTTGCTGGGAGCATCTTCCTTCCCTCCGCCGAAGTCTAAGAGAACAAGTATTGAGAGCATGGATGCTCCTGGAGGAAGGGGTTTCCTGGTCACTATGAATCTTATTCTATCTCTGTTCTAAAAGTATGCTGGCATATCTTTATCAGCCTTCAACAATTCTGAGAACATTACATGTGAGGCTTCAAAGAATGGATTATCTGTGCTGGCCCAGGGGGCTGATGAACTATTTGCTAGCCTATCTTTTAGGCACTCAATTTATTTGTTTAGACCTTGGTTGGCATCCTACAGCTTCTGGATAGCTCTCCGCACTCTTTCCTTGGCACACCGACCGGTAGCATCTTTGTGTTTTCTATGGCTAATTTTGCATTAGCCTTTACCTTTGCGAGTTCTAATTGTAGCATTGAGGCCTCTTCTTTTGCTTTAAGCAACTCCAGCTTCCACTATAGTTTGGTCTTCTAAGTCTACCATACCCTTTCCGCCACCACTGGTGGACACGCCTCCTCTATTTTCTTCTGGATCTCTTCTGAGTCGAGCCTCATTCTCCAGACAATGCTGCATCTCTAACTCTAGTACATTCAGCTCATTGATTGTGTCAATTTCAAACTGGGTGCTTTTCTTGAGCTTTTCTTTGTATTCTTGTGCTTTTGCCTTGGCCTTGTCTCTATCCTCCATGGCTTCTCTCAAGATTTTTGCATACTCCTAGGAGGGTGTGGTATCTTGCAATTCTTGGTGTAATTCATTCATTATTTCTGCTAGCTTTTTAGCTTCCTTCTCCCAATGAGATACCTTCCAAGTAATGGCCTTCAGGGTTTGCACCAGGTTCTAGTCCTCATCTTCTACTTGTTTCTCCGTTCCAGAAGTACTTGGTTTGGGGGACCCCTGGCCTATAGGCTACTACTGCTCTGCTATTGTTGTTGTTGTTGTTGTTGCTGATGCTCTTTGTCTGTGTCATCATCTTCATCTAGGTCATGGATGACCTTTTGAGCCTTGTAAGCCATTTATTCTTGAATTTGTAGTAGGGCTTCCAGGGCTTGGTCCTAGACCTTGTTGTTTTAATGATTGTTGCTCTTTAGCATCAAGCCAAAGGCACATGATCTTCTCTTCTTCTTGGGTCTTTAGGGCTTGGACCTCTGTCTGGGCGACCGAATGCTATTGTGCTCTCTAGCACTTCTTCTTTTAGCCCTTAAATGGCATCGCCCCAGACTTTGGCTAGCTTTTGTGCTTCACCTTCTGAGCTTGTCCACCTGGGCTTTGAGCATGTTTTTATTACGGATGAGGGTTCCGATCTTCCCTTCACTCAGCTCTTTCCTATTGGACTAAGGCCTTTTCTACCAGAGTGAGCTTGTTCTACATTTCTACGTTATGCTAAGCCATTACATGTGCTTTGCCTTTAGCTACAACATTTTTGAGTAGTCCATGTTTGCTGATTCAAGGTGCACATCTGATTGATGGTGCTCCGGGCCTTTGACTCATATTCCTCTACAGAAGCAAGGGCATGAGAGAGGATACTTTGGGCCACAGTCATCAGCCCTTTGTTTAGGTGTAGTTGCTAGGTAGGGAGTTGTGCCTCTAGTTCTCCACGTAGCTTGGGGTTGTGGCTTGGTCCTTCCTACATATTCTGTGCCAAAGCTACCACCCAAGGCTGTAGTTCCCAGTGAAATGGATAGCTCAACCCCTACGGATAGCTTCCCCTTTTGAACTTCTTATTCTCTACCAAACCTGCTAGTGATGTAAATGTCAAATGGTCACGTAGGCGCCTCATGAGTGTTAGCTCATGTTGAGCTTGACATCTCAACACTCCTCCTCAAGCTCAACTCCAGCTTATGAACTCCAAGCATATCTCGAAATCTGCGGAGCTTCTCAACTCCCAAGGCCTTCATGAAGATGTCAACGACTTGATCCTATGTGTTGACGTAGGCCAAGTTGATGTCGCTTGTTGCCACCAAGACTCTCTCCTTGATGAAGTGGTAGTGTACCTCAATGTGTTTTGTCCACGCATGGAAAATTGGGTTCTTGGGCCAACTGTATATTGCTAAGATTGTCACAATATATGATAACCTTTCTCTCCACATGCAACCCCAAATCAGCAACAAGGAGTTTGCGTAACCAAGCTACCTCACACGCTGCCACACTGCAGCTCCTTTGTACTCTGCTTTGTACACAACAAGGCAGCTATGGGCTGCTTCTTGTTGCTCCATGTCACAGCAACACTCCGAAATGAAAACATAAATCTAGTGGTAGATCTCGTGTCTGAGATGCTACCTACCCAATCTCTGCATCTGTGTATCCATATAGCTCCAATGGTACACCTACTACATAAAACAATGTATAATTATTAGTGGCCCTCAAATACTACGTTTGTATCACACACTAACAAGATGTGGTTTGCACAGAACTTGCATAAATTATCTCTCTAAGCCAACAATGTAAGTCAAATCTAGCCTACTGATTGTGACATAGATTAAACTCCCCACAATCTCTTTGTACATAGTGGGGTCCTCCAACACATAACCTGCATCCACACACTGAGCTTGCCATTTTGATCTAATGGCACCGAGATTGGTTACAACCAACCATCCCATACTTGGACAACATGTCCAATACATACTGCCACTGTCAAATACCATCAGGTGTGCAAATGACCTCAATGCCCAAAAAGTAGCGCAGATCTCTCGAATCCTTTATGTCAAACTTCCTTTTGAGAAGACTTTTTACATGCTCAATCTTTCCGACTTGTCACCCCCAACAATAAGGTCATCTACATAGATAGTGATGATCACAATACCCTTATCACTCTTGCGCACATACAAAGAGTGATATGCATCTGCCATATGAAAACCAATAGTGACAAGATACTCAGCAATCTTGTGATGCCATGCTCATGGATTTTGCTTCAGCCCATACAAGGCCTTACGAAGCTTACACACATACTCTGGGTGATCTGTATCCTCAAAACTAGGTGGCTGATCCATATACACTTCTTCTTATTGCAAGTCACCATGCAAGAACACATTTTTCTTACATCCATCTGATGTAAAAACTAGCCTTTATTTGATGTAAAAATTAGCCTTTAGTTTTTACATCCATCTGATGTAAAAACTAGCCTTTAGCTACAGCCACCGCAATCACAACTCTCACAGTTGCCATCTTTGCAACCGGGGTAAACGTCTTCTCATAATCAATCCCATGTGTCTGTACATACCAATCTAGCCTTGTACATGCTTATGCTACCATCACTGTTATGTTTCACCTTATGCACCCACTTACATCCAATAAATTTTTAGCCTTCAGGAAATGGCACCAAATCCCAAGTCTCATTTCCATACAATACATCCATCTCCTTATCCATATCTTTCTCCCAATACACATTTCCAATAGCCTTGTCAAAACATGTAGGCTCTACAACCTGCACAACTTTTGCCATGTAAGCATAGTGATGTGCCACATAACCATCGTAAGTCAACATTTGCACATGGTTTTTGACTCTTCTAGATCTTTGTAACTTTGCATTCATGGCTTCCAAAGCCTTCTTTGCACCAGGTGTCCTCATTACTTGAATCCCAAGCTCCTCATCATTAGGACTTGTTTGGGGTCTTCTTGGGCCCTTTTATTTGGACACTTAGTGAAATGCTTAAAATGCTAATCAAGCTTTGACCAAGCTAGTGGCCTAGGCCTGAAAATGCATTTTTCCTTTTCTACAAAAAAGAAAATAGGCCTAAAGGTAATCTAATCATTAGATCTTCTGTCCTTGGGAAGGAATATGGACCTAACTACCTTTTTGTCTTGTAGTGAAGTACCTTTCACAAAGAATGTTTGAAAATTTTCGTCACTTTGTTCCCTCCCTTTTTGGAGGTGCTGCAGATCCCACTCTCTCTCTACACTCTCTCTCTAAAACGCGTTTAGGGTGTTTTACTTGGGTAAGGGCTTCTTTTTCTCTCTCTAGGAGCCATGGCCTGCAGATCTGGACCTCCTACTCCATCATCCTCTCCACCAGCTCTCATGGAAGAGCTCACCATCCCCTCTTGTGAAGGTACAGATCTACACATCCTTGCAAGCTGAAGCTCTCCATCTCCATCACTAGCAAGCTCTCCATATCTATCATCCTCTCCACTAGCTCTCATGGAAGAGCTCACCATCCCCTCCTGTGAAGGTACAGATCTACACATCCTTGCAAGCTGAAGCTCTCCATCTCCATCACTAGCAAGCTCTCCATATCTATCTCCTCAAGGCCTCCATTTCTCTATATCCATCTGCATCTCCTCCACCTCCATCTCCATCACCATCTCCATCTTCATCTCCTCCATCACCATCCACATTTCCATCCTCCACCTCCATCCTCCATCTCCATCATCTCCATCACCATCCACATTTCCATCTCTGTATCCATCTACATCTCCATCTCCATCACCATCCACATTTCCATCTCTGTATCCATCTACATCTCCATCTCCATTTGCTAGGTACAATGGCTCTACGGGACATCACCAACAAGCAATCAAAGTTTCGCTTGCACGTGGACTTAGACGAGGAGTATGCCACAATGCGAAGTAATCGAACGAAGGGATGTATTCCTGCTGAGGTGCTACGACTTCAAGGTGCAAAAGCCATTGATCTTTGGACTGATGGAAGCATTTATCCCCTTGATCCACAGACTGGTGCACCTCCCCCTTTTCGTAATATCACGCAGGTCGTACGCTTCTTGGGTGATGGTTATAATGGTTTCTTAGGGTACTGTCAGAGGCTCTATTCTTTGTACTTGCAGGAACTCTCAAATCAAAATCACCTCAGGAAGCTTCTAAAATTATGCAAGGTAGAAAAGGAAGAATGTGCGTCAACTTTCATGGCCACAAAGGAACATATGCTGGCTCGAGTCAAGGATCTAGAGAAGGAGGATGCAGAGCAGAAGATGAAGCTTGATAAAGGTGTGGAAAGGAGGGATCGAGCTATAGAGAACTATCTCCGTCTTCGAAACTCAACTCGGAACCTTCGTCGACGTGTCGATCATTTCACTCACCTCCCCGTGGGATATAATGCAAGGCAGCGAAAGCGCAAGCCTCTGAGTCTTCTTTCCAAAGATGGGGGGGCTCGCAAGCGACGTGTGCGTCAAACAAGGTAATCACAGCTTCAAAACTAGCATTACATTCCTTTTTCATATAGTTATGTCATTGACTCTGAACTATGTGATGTCCAGGGAATGTGCTAAAGCAATATTAGGTTGTTCCAATACTGAGGAGTCTATCCTTGAGCACATTATTCCAGAGCAGAAAGTAATCAATATGATAACCAATCCAGTAAATGGTGCGTTGCGTGACAGGATTCAAAAGTATTTTCTCAAGGAATTCGAGCAGATTGTCAGTCCCATTGACATGCTCACTGTGTGCGACACAGCAGGTATCAGTGATAAGGAATACAGGGCTTTGTATACGTGCATCACAGCACGTCTACGAGGCAAAGGAATGACACGATCTATACTTCCAACACCATACAGTATAGTTATGGCAAGGAAGTCAGCAAACAACAATATTACCGACTTGCTAGGCGGCTACAGATGGGTGGATGGTAGCATGCCAATGTCAAATTCAAAAGATTTTGCTTACAACAAGTTTAACAATGTTTACGTCGAGGTGGAGGCGCTTCAACGAGCTATGATTCAGTTTTATGATATGACATTAGAGGAGACGGATGGAAAGGCTATATTTGTCCTCAAATTGGATGAATGTCAGGTTGTAAAGGGCCAAAGGGTGGAACGTACAAGTCTGACACTCATGAGCAGGGCATTGAAGCGAAAGAGCTTAGACGGCGAAGATGAAACAGGTGATGCGGAGAATAACTTGCACACAAAGCGACGCAAGCAAGATTACTTTGGAGTGCAGTCTGAGAAGAACATATGGTGGCAGGCGGCATGGACCCTTCCGCACGAGGACCATGACAGTCTGAGGTGGTACTTCACCCGTACAGGTATTCAAGGAGTGATACACAGGCAATCAAATGGTGAAGTCTTGCATGTGCCTGGCACTGGTCACTTTGAAATAGAGTGGCACCTTGGTGGTGATCTCAAGACCCTCAAATGCATGTTGGGAACTAAAAGCGGTGCTAACACTTTGTTTCCATGCATCTTTTGTTGTCATCCCAAGGATGCCAAGTGTCGTAGTGGGGAAGGCCAAACAAGCAACCAAGGTGAAAGGTCTTAAGCAGGCAAGTGCAAAGGGCTCAAATCAATTACAAAAAGGGAAGGGTATGCACGTCTGGCTCAATGGAATTATGAGCTGCAATCAAAGCAAGGCACCATCTCGCGCAGAGGAGGATGCTACTTGGAACCCTATTCTTTCAATTCCACTGTCGCGAGTACATGTGTGTACCTTGCACGCAAGACTTAGAATTCTGGACAAATTATTGATGCTCCACATCAATTATGCTTGGAACATGGAGCCAGAGTCACGGCGAGAACAGGGCATCCAAGAGCTTGAAGTTGTTTTATCATCCGTGGGGCTTCACGCAGGTGCTGTCACCCTCTCTAAGGATCGCAAAAACCCATCAAGTACCCAAGATAACCCTAATAAGATATGTATGGGTGGTGCAAAAGCAAGACACCTGCTCTCAAACTATGGTGAGGCTCAAAGCCATACACATTTTGAATTATGGAAGCAGATTTGTGATGTAACAACCTATCCAGGCAATGAGGCGACACTAGGATTGAAGCGTGCACATGTGTGGGAAGCTTGTGATGAGATGATGAGGCTTCTTGAGCGCCCGTATCTTGATGAAGCAGAGATAGCTACATTCAAGACTTCGATTGACAGATTCACAGAAGAAATGATCGATGCTTGGGGGGAAACTCATATAACACACTACATGCATATTCTCTATGCGCACAGTTCCTTCTTTCTAGATGAATATGGGTCTCTTGCACTCTGGAGCAACCAAGGCATGGAACGATCACATTACCAAGCCAAGGCGGCCTATTTTAAGAACACGGGTCATGGCGGTGGCAAGGTTCGCAGCAATGCGTTTCAGGAAATGTTCAATTGGTTTTACCGTGCACTTACTGGGAGAAAGGCCCAAAAGCGAGCCGGAAATTTGTCTTTGAGGCGCAAAATCATGAAGGTGTTAGGTGCAAGGCGAAAGAGAAGGGTGCAATGCGTCAATGGCACGTGAAAGAGCGAGGCAATGGCACAATGGTCGACTAAGAAATGGCCGTGTGTGGTTACCCACCCAATAATTCTTGTTCGCCACTTTTTGGCTCGTTCATTTTGTAAATTGACTTTTTTGTAATTTTGGCCCCCTATAAATATCAGTGAGTTTTATAGTCATTTTTAAAAGTCTTGACTTGTGAGCTCTCTCTCTTCCTCTCCCCTTGACTCTCTCGCGCGCTCTCTCTCTCTCTCTCTCTCGCTCGTGCACTAATATCTCACGCACATGGAGCCCCCAAATGATCCTCCCTCCAATACGCAGGATGACATTTTCAAAGACCTTGGGCCCTTACCGGTGGCACATAGAACTGCAATCCCAAACATTTACCCACAAGCCCAAATGGATCTGGAAGCTGAGCGTGTGAGGCTTGAGCGAGAGGCCCAAGAAGCCCAAGAATGCCAAGAAGCGAAGAGATTACACAAAGAAGCAGAGGACATGGAGGCAGCTGAGAGAGCAAGAAAAGAAGCCGAAGAGACCGTCAGAACTCAGGAGGACGAGGCAGCAAAGAAAGCACAAGAGGATGAGGCTGCCAAGAAGGAGGAAGAAGACGAGGCAGTTAGGAAGGCGGAGGCAGATAAGAAGGCTGTAGAAGAAGCTCAGGCCGCCGCAAGCAACAAGAGAAGATTAGCATTCTTTGCTGCAGAGGAGGATTGGCTTAACAGAAAAGCTCACGGATTTGTTGCTGACCTGCGAATGGCCGGATACGAAGATGACACAATTTTGGAAGCGGCTATACAAAGTCTTCGAGCAGAATATACAAAGAGGAGAAATGAAGACACAGTAGAAAGGGAGCACCTGCCGAGCAATAGGATTGTCAATGCAATGCTAGACAGAGTCTTGGCTCGTGCACTTGGTAAAGGAAAGAGAAAACTCTCAACTGAGGAAGTAGAAAATAAGAGACAGAAGCTTGAACGAGAAGCCAGGGCAGCAAACACACGGAGGCTTCGTGAGGAAAAAGACAGGAAAGATGAAGAGGAGCGAGTAAGGAAGGAGGCTGAGCAGAGAGCAGCTCCGAAGACTCCATCTGCAAAGGCAAAGAAAACTCCAACACCTGCAAAGGCTAAGAAGGGGAAAACCATTCCTAAACGCACAGAACCCCCTTCCGATAACTTCCAAGAGCAGCGACAGAAGTTTAAAAATGACACGCCAGCTTGGACTCGCCACGCGCAAGCACCACCGCCCCCAACAACGCAGAAGAAGCAAAGGTGGAGACCAGGGACAGTTGCCCTTAGAGAAATTCGCAAATATCAAAAGACCTGCACACCAATTATTCCAAAGGCACCTTTTGGGCGTCTCATCAAAGAGATTATCCACGACCACCGCCGGGATGTCAATCGTGTGCAAGCGGCGGCACTAGGCGCTCTGCAACAAGGTGCCGAGGATATTTTGGTTTCGCTTTTCCAAGACGCGGTTTTGTGCATGGTGCATGCAAAACGTGTCACTTTGAAGCCATCTGATCTTCATCTAGCTAGGCGTATCCGTGGAGAGGAAGCTCTCTTTCACTAGATAGGGGAAGCCTTTGTAATGCAACAAACCGTGTTTTGTAATCTCAATTTGATTAATGAAAAACCATGTCTATTTTCAAAAAAGTTATTTTCTATTGCAAGTGATTGTTGTCTTGTCAAGGTAATTGTAGTCTTTTGCATGTAATTGTTGTCGCTATGTACATTCGACCTCATGTGAACGCTCGTCTGCCACCCCGCCCGTCCGACTTTGGCTCGACTCGACGGGCCGATTTCTCCCGCGTATGGCCCCAGAAGGGTAGATCAGCTGTGCGGGGTGCGCCGGGGCCGAGGGGGGGGCCGGTGGTCGCTCCGTGGAACCTGTGTGCCACGGAGCGACTTTTGCCTGTTTGACCAAACAGGCAAAAGTCGCTCCGTGGCACACAGGTTCCACGGAGCGACCACCGGCCCCCCCCTCGGCCCCGGCGCACCCCGCAGACCAAACAGGCAAAAGTCGCTCCGTGGCACACAGGTTCCACGGAGCGACCACCGGCCCCCCCCTCGGCCCCGGCGCACCCCGCACAGCTGATCTACCCTTCTGGGGCCATACGCGGGAGAAATCCAAACAGGCAAAAGTCGCTCCGTGGCACACAGGTTCCACGGAGCGACCACCGGCCCCCCCCCTCGGCCCCGGCGCACCCCGCACAGCTGATCTACCCTTCTGGGGCCATACGCGGGAGAAATCGGCCCGTCGAGTCGAGCCAAAGTCGGACGGGCGGTGGCAGACGAGCGTTCACAAAAATTGATTGAAACATCATGACAGGACACGACAACAACATATAAACACATCAAGAAGATAAAACTTAAAATCAGCTCGAAAAACATCTTGATATCATTAATTGTTTGATTTTCACAGAAGGCAAATGAGTACATTGGATCTAGCCAACTCGCTTGATGAGCTTGGTGAAAGCCTCGTGGGTGAGAGTCTTTACTGATGGTTTGTCACCAATGCGTTCGGCTATCTCTTTGGCATCAGTGATGCCTTGTCCAAGGCTAAGGCCACAAAATCCTAGGAAAGACCCTGCACTTTTATCACCAAAGCTATAGATAGCTGCTTCCCTATTTACAAGAATACATTTATGGGCATTTTGGGCTATAGGGGCTTCAGACAGGATGGCGCTTAGGGCTCTGCACTTCAAAAATTCAGCTTGCGCATCATTTGAAAAGTCGTTGTGAATTACGCGAAGCATCTCGGCATTGAAGCTCGGAATGTAGTGCCATAGCGCAGCATCTTTCCCCTCCACCTCCTTTCGTGCTCCACCCTTTCGGCTTGCGAACCAGTCCATTTCTCTTGCGGTCTACAAAGTAGATAGAAGAATGAGTTGACTTCAAAAAATTACAAATTAAGAAGGGAAGAAATTGGGTGTACTACCTCAGTGGCATCATCATGATCCGCAAGGTCTGCATCACTAATATTGATGCTCCCGAGGCTGACGGAATCCGAAATGGCAAGCGGCTTGTGAGGGGCAAAGCTAGTTTCTGGCACACTCTCGTAGAAATCCTTGCACTGGGATATTTGTACAAGAGTCTCTGCCACAAGGGACTCTATTGAGGCATGATTTTCCGGGAGCGCAAGCACCTTTGTGACATCTGCGGAACTGAAGTCAATGCGGATGTCATCATCTTTGGACGGCTGTTGTGTGTCTCGCATGCCCGCGTACATAGCAATGACTGAGAGAGTTTCATCCTGGTGCAGCCCAAGGACATGGGCGATGTCATCCAAAAATAAGAACTCTACACCTTCTACTATGATGGGGTGTAGAGTTCGCACTTCGAGCTCTGGAACTTCATCCATGACATCGTCCCCTTCGATGTCCCGTTTCACAGCCTCAGCTTGCGGCTCTTCCGCCAGAGTCACAAGTGCAAGAGATGCTTCTTGCACTGGGGTGACAATCTCCTCCTTTGGGTTAGCTTCCTTGATCAAGAGATAAGGTGTGGCTTTCTTTGGAGGAGTGGCCTTCCTCTTTCCCTTGCTTTTCTCTGTTCCCTCCAAGATCAGGAGGGCAAGAGTCATGTCCCACCTCAAAAAACTTGTGCCGATGTTGCCCATTCCAAGACCTACCAGGTTATCTTCTTCCTCCTCCCTTAGATATGCGCTACTAAGGCCTTTGAGGAATCTTGCAAGCCTGAACCTGAAATTTTTGTCCGCTTTGTAGGTATGCTTGATAAGATCCACAGGCACCCAAGTTCCCTCCTCGTCTTCAAAGTTGACACAATATTCAGCCATGTATGTGTCCATGTAGCTAGTGAACGCCCCAAACTCGTCATTATGGAGTTCGGCGGTGCCTTCCATGTCAATAGATGTCTGAAAGATGGGTGCAAGCTTCTCGATCAAGTGACCGAGGTCAAGCTTGTGCAATTGAGATAGGAGAGCTTGGCGGGGGTGGCCATGCCTGAGTAGCGAAGAAGGCGAGGGGACCGCAAAGATGCCGAGAGTGAGGAGATGAACTCAAAGTGGCCAAAAGTGACTTATAAAGAGGTCTTTAAAACTTTTTTTATGTTTAAAAACTCACTTAAAACCTCCAAAAAAATAAAAACACGCGACAAAACTTAAAAGTGCACAAAATTGAACGCAAATTGCGAGTAGCCAAAATTGTTTTGAATTAATCTCTCAAAATCTGTTACATAGCTTGCTTGATATGGATACATCTGGGGAAGGGAATGCTTTTACAAAAGTAAGATGCCTCTTTCCTCTTACGTAGAGGTGTGTTATCAATCACAAATGAAAAGTCACCTTTCAGTGCAAACCTAAGGCCTAAGTACTCCCTTAGGTTCGCCATATTCCAATCAGCATTTACTACGATATCCCACACATCAGCTTGCGTGCTAACATGTACATCAAGCTATTCTGCATCGTTGATGTCCGAATCGAGTGCTTGCCATTCGCCTCCAGTCAGCTTCCAACGTCTGTAAGGAAAGATAATAGAGAGTTGTTGCTTTCCAAGCTGGTACCGAACGACCATCTTCTCCGACACCACCATGCACTTTATCTTGTCACCCTGATGTTGAATAACCTTCAAATCCCACGAAGGTGGCAAAAAGGCACTCATTACTGTGCCTCCCTTTGCAATCCACATTGTAGGAGTCCGGTGAACATCAGCCTCCTTGAACAAAAACACAAACAAATGTAAAGGCATGAAGAACGTGAGAGTCACACGATGTGACCCATAGGTGCACTTCATTGCATTGTACACATCAATCTCAATCCGACGTCTGGTTAGTGCAACCAAAGTATTGTTGGGCTTTGGCCAATCATGGTCCGTGAGACTTGGTGTAGGGAGCCTCCGTAGAGTCCCAGAACCATCTCTTGACGTGGGTACAATATACTCTGCATGAAAGAAGAAAACTGAGCGCTCTAAAAGCTCTGATGTTGAACAACCAGTATATAGTAGCTTGCCGATTTCAAAGTGGTGCGGAAAGGGCCTCTAAAGGCTCCCATTCCACAAATGTCGACGGAAAGATGTCTGCATAGAACATTACAAGAACACACTTGAAAAAATCAAGCTTCCGTAACATGAAATGATATTAGCATGTCTCAGTGCAGCCCATAAAACAAGAAGCACAAATAAAACTTACAATTTGCAGGAAAGCGTTTGTGATTGGCATTGTCAACACGGAGTTGCGATGCCTTGTAGACGTGTTGGATCATCACCTGCTTGCTTCCGTCAGCCCCCTGCTTGAGATCCACTATGCGACCCTTCCAATGGTGTGACTTTAACCCTATGTATCTGCGAGAGACTTTGTGGGCTCCCCTTGTGCTTGGACGCATCGTCACCCACATTCCTTTTGCAAAGGTGCTTGTAACCCACAAGCCAGTGTCGTCTTGTTCGTTGCTGGTGCTAAAGGACTCCACCCTTGAACGAGGTCGGCGACTCATTGTGCTTGGCTAACCGACTAAGCTAAATGCTATGAAGTTGTAGGTGTGTGAGAAGATCTCTGCAACCTAATGCTAGCAGAGCATATAAGCTGGCAAGAGGAGTCAAGAATGTGTATAAACTAGCAAGAGGAGAGTGAAGAATGTGTGCAAGCAAGAGAGGATGGACTTGATGGGGAAAAAAGGACTGTTTTCCAAGCTTTCCATAGCCAAGAAGATCTCTGCAACCTAATGCTAGCAGAGCATATAAGCTGGCAAGAGGAGTCAAGAATGTGTATAAGCTAGCAAGAGGAGAGTGAAGAATGTGTGCAAGCAAGAGAGGATGGACTTGATGGGGGAAAAAGTGGACTGTTTTCCAAGCTTTCCATAGCCAAGAAGGCATAGAAAGATAGATCTAACTTTAGGAGGGAAGGGGAAGGCAGAATGGAGAGGGAGGAGGCCAAAAAAGATTCTTTTAGTTAGAGAGAGACTCAAAACCGAATTGCTAGTTTTAGAGAGAGGAAGAGGGAGTGGGGAGAGGGAAAAGTAGCTTTAAATGAGGGATAATGATGGGGGGGCGTTTCTGGCCCTAGCCCACTTTTTGAGGTGGGGTCATTTATGCCAGTTTGAGCTGTCTTTATTAAAAAAAGGTGGGAAATCTGATTTTATTGAAAGATTTTGCATTTTCAGTCCAATTTCTTTAAAAAAAAACGTACGATTCAAGTTTGACCCCTACATATTAGGGGCAGGGAAACCCAACATTTTTCTCCACATGGCCTTCTCCCATTGCACCATTCCTTAATGACTGTCATTAGGCTTGGGGCAAATTAAAGGGCCCAAGAAGACCCCAAACAAGTCCTAATGCAAGGCTCATCTCTGAGCCACTAGACTCTCCATCAACAACAGAATACCTTGCAAAAATATCAGGCATACCAAAGGGCTCAACCACTTTCTCTTTGCCTGTATGTGATATACTAGCTACATTTCTAGGAATGGTATTATGATGCAACTTGCCACTTTTGATGGTCTATCAACAGAACCACTGCATGAGGACTCTCCTGGTCCACTCAATGACTGTGTTTGTTGACTTGAATTCTATGCAACCATATTTCCACTTACATCAGCCCCAACAACATCTTTTTCAACAGCATACCAGCTCCTCATCTCATCAAATACATCATCCCTGCTTACCCTCAATTCACATGTAGTAGGATTATAACATCTATATCCCTTTTGCTCAAGGGAATACCCAATAAACACACATTTTTTTGCCTTTGGATCTAGCTTAGTGCGCAACTCATCTGGCATATGCACATATGCAATACATCCAAAAACTTTCAAGTGAGACAAATTAGGTTTCTTGCTACTAGTAAACTTCTCCTGTACCTTATATCATGTATGACTGCAATAGGAGTCTTGTTCATGATATAAACTACTATGGACATAGCCTTAGCCCACCAATAGCTATGCGGCATATTCTTCTCTACCATCAATGCTCGTGCTATCTCTACAATGTGCCTGTTTTCCCGCACATCAACTCCATTTTGTTGTGTAGTGTATCTACATGTAAATTGTGTCTATGAATGCCATTCTTTTACAAGACATCAGAGAACTCATTGGAGAAGTATTCTCCCCATCCATTTTACTACTACGGAGTGTAGCTATATGTAAATTTTCTTTGCAAGAAATCAGAGCACTCATTGCAAAAGTATTCTTCCCCTCCATTTGACCTTAGGCACTTCTCACATGCTTTCCTATCTGCTTTTTAGCCATCACTCTAAAATTTTGAAAATAAGTGAAAGCTTTAGTCTTCTCCTTCATGAAATACACCCACACTTTCCTCGTGTGGTCTCATCAATGAATGTTACATAGTACCTGCAGCCACCCATAGACATAGTCTTTACAGGACCCCATACATCTAAATGCACAACATCTAGTACATTCCTGCTCACATTTTTGTCATGTGGAAATACATACTTTGTTTGCTTTCCAAATTGACATGCTTCACATACTTTTCTGCATACCTTTACCCTTAAACTTAGGCAGCCTTGCCATAATTTCTTTAGTCTACATAGACTTCATTCTTTGCACATTTATATTCTCTTGTACCAAATGTTTGTATCTGTAACAACTCTTAAACCATTTGTTTGCTTTCCAAATTGACATGCTTCACATACTTTTCTGCATACCTTTACCCTTAAACTTAGGCAGCCTTGCCATAATTTCTTTAGTCTACATAGACTTCATTCTTTGCACATTTATATTCTCTTGTACCAAATGTTTGTATCTGTAACAACTCCTGAACCATTTGTTTGCTTTCCAAATTGACATGCTTCACATACTTTTCTGCATACCTTTACCCTTAAACTTAGGCAGCCTTGCCATAATTTCTTTAGTCTACATAGACTTCATTCTTTGCACATTTATATTCCCAATTCTCTTGTACCAAATGTTTGTATCTGCAACAACTCCTGAACCATTTGCAAATATTGCAGCACTCACTACAGGCATATTTACATTCAGTGTAGACATTCTCCCCACTCTATTCCCTTTTGCAACCAACTTGCACTTATCTTTAAAGTCCTCTATATAATAATCATCAAGGTTAAACCACACCTGCGAACCCTAATCAATCATATGGCCTTAGAAACTAGATTCATGTAAAAAGTTCGGAACATGAAGTACATCTACAAGGTACTTCACCTTACCATCCTACATTGAAAATGACACATCTCCAGCATGGGCAATCGAATGAGTAGTGTCATCCCCTGTTTCAATAAAACTTGGTCTTTTGAGACTTCATTCCTTTGAACCACTCACCATGACTTGTTAGGTGGTTCAAAGCACTTGAATCAACATACCAAACATCATCCTTCCATGTTGCTACATCATTTCCAGACACAGCATTAACTACGTGTTGCATAACAAATAACCTCTCATTATCCTCATCATTTTTGCTGGAGGACACAGAGTTATTTCGCTGCACTTTTCCATTTTGCATGTCATTCTGCTTCTTATAGTAATCTTCCTGCACATGTCCAGGCTTACCATAGTAAAAATAGCCTTGTGTATGATTATGCTGCCTTTGCCAATTACCACAATCTCTTTTACTCTCCTTGCCTCTAAACTGGCCTCTTCTACTTGTGTGTTGTTGTTGTGATTCATGGGACTATTGCTGACCATAATTTTGATTACCTGTTCGGCCACCACCTTGGCCACGTCCACGACCTCTACCTTGTCCTCTACCTGAACTTGTGTAGAATGCCTGGCTGCTCTGAACTATTTTTGTTTTGTGAAGACTTTTGATCTTCACACAAATTCTTCTCTTCAATGATCAGCATTGATACCAAATCCATATAGTTGAGAATGTTTTTCCGAGTCTAAATAGACGTCTTGATGAATGCCTTGTATTGTGGCCCGAGACCACGTAGACATACTTCCACCTTATCATCATCATAACAGAAACACGAATATATGCAAGGGATTCCACAATGCCCTTGATCTTCAAGACGTGTTTTTCTTCTCCACAATATGAAGCTCATTCTTCAACTGAATCTTTCATGCCTTGGTGTTAGTTTCATACAGCTTCACCAAGGTGTCCCATGCTTCCTTAGGTGACTTAGCATCTTGTATATGACTAATCATAGTTTCCTATATGCTAATAGAAAGCCAATACATGACTTCCCTTGCTCCTTGATTCTAATCCTTGTATTATTTTACATCTATAGCAGTTGGATAAATCTTCAGTATCTCTGGTGCCGCCTCATGTTCACCTTCAATGTAGTCCCAATAGCCTTTTCCCATCAGAAAATTTATCAATCTAGACCTCCAAGCATGGAAGTTGTTCTTGTCAAGCTTCTCTGCAACAATCTGGTTAATTACATTATTTTACATCTTGTCTGCAACACAAACTCACCAAAAACAGCACTCTTGTTTGACTTGCACAAACTGCTACATTCTTTGTAGTGGTACTATGCTACACCTAAACCAGCATAAAAACCAGTGACCTCAACTTGCATACATACACCCAATAGCACCTTTAAGACTCTTTGTAGTACACACAGTGTCTGCACAATTAATCGCTTTTCCTACAGTACCAAAAATAGAATTCTGCAGAGCATCGAAACTTACCCCTAAGGAAATCCATGTAACGAAATATTTCTCGCAAAAATATAATGGGGGTAATATCTAAAGCAGTGAAGGTCATCTTTACTGGGATAAAGGTGTGTAATTTTTGTAATTATTTGGACTACAACAAATATGAAGTTATATTTGATATTTATTGGTGGCGATCCAGTGATGAAATCCATACTTATGCACTCCCATTTAATCGTTGGAATATCTAAAGGATGCAATTTCCTAGGCAATTCGACCCTTTTAGCTTTATTCTTTTGACAAATAAGGCATTGGCAGACATAATTTAGTATAAATTTTTTTAATCTTGGCCAAAAGAAGCTCTTCTTGACTGTTATAAAGGTCTTCACATAATCATGATGTCCTCTACAATTAGGCTATCATGAGCCTTAACTAAGTTTACTTCTTGAATGTTATAAAGGTCTTCACATAACCATGATGTCCTCTGCAATTGGGCTATCATAAGACTTAACTAAGATGTTTGCTTCTTGAATTTTCCATTACTTGGAACAAATAAGTAATCATCCATCTTCAAGTTTATACCCTTGTTCCTTGTTCATTTCCTAAATAGTTTTATTTTCCTACATCAACAAGGCAATAATTGGGGCAAGGAATACCTCTGTCCCAATCTTCTCCTTAATATCTATAGGAAATGGATTTGATATTATTTTTATAACAAGTAGGGATACTTTCTTACTTAGGGCATCTATAGCTGCATTTTTTTCATGCCTTATATTTGATCTCAAAGTCAAACTCTTGCAATATCTGCATCCATCTCTTTTGATGCATATTGAGATCACTCTGGGTAAATATCAACTCCAAACTTTTGTGGTATGTTATGAGAGTTACCAGAGAAAATCTTTGTCTAAGAAGGTAAGAAACTAATGTAAATATCATCTATGCAAAGGTTATCCCCCCATGGATCAATTTAAATATCTCTTTTAAGGTTGACTGTATACCTTTTATAGAGAGGTTAATTTATTGATTTAGGTAATTTAAGGCTTCTAGGGTCCAAAAATACTATTTTTGTTCTCTATTAATTTAATAGAGTTAGAAAAGAATAACAATGAGAAGACAAGGATTTCAAACCTCAAAAAAATACAATGTACTTGCATAAATTTAAAATTGTGAAGCTAGGCTAGATCACTTACTAAATGTGAAAATTCTTGATGTTGGGGTAGGGAGAGCCTCCAAGTCCAAGAATAAAACTCGCTCACTTCTCCTTGATTTTAGTGCCTCCTCAAGCCTGCAAATCGGTTTAGGGTTCACTTCTCTATATTAAGGTTCACATGCCTCCTCAAGCTTAACAGCCCCCCATATGCATGGATATCACCCATATAAGGCATAGCATACCATAGGCTCTAGTTTACCACTAACTCAAGTAAATGTGGGCTCTAGTTTACCCATATAAGGCATAGCATACCATAGGCTCTAGTTTATCACTAACTCAAGTAAACGTGGGCTACACTAAGGATATCTAATGCATGAGCCTACCATGCCTAATGTAACTAAGATAAGAGGAGCCCGGCACCCCCAATCTAGAATTGGGACTTAAATTTATCATCTCGATCACTCACTATCCTTCTATAAGCAGTCTCAATATGTCCTTCAAAAATACTTTAACAACATCAAGTGTAGTATATGTCTTTTTCACTGAGATGAGTTGGTAAAATTTTTTTAGATGATCCACCACAACCAAGATGGAACCATGCCCTGCATTAAAACTAAAGATAACCCAGTGATGAAATTGATGAAATCCATACTTATGCACTTCCATTGCATTTGTGAGATGTAATGTTCCTAACATTTTCATTCTTTTGGCCTTGATCTTTTGGCAAACTAAGTATTGGCAAACATGTTGTAGTACACCCCTCTTAAGTTGGTGGGCCGAAAGAAGCTCTTCTTTACAACCATGAAATTCATAACATCTAAATTTATCCTTCCTCCACATCTTAAAATTCATAATGTCTTCCATGGTATTCTATTGAAGAAATATCATGGAAACCCTAGGCACATCTTAGAGGATGATCATATCACTATGCTAGTACAAGGATAGATGGAAGCAAAGCCTAAAGAAATCACGAATGTTAGAGAAAAGCCTTTGCAAAATAGGATTCTAAAAGAATACTTGGATAAGTGGAAGTTTTTCCCTATTGAGGATGCACTTGGGACAAAGAGGAGGATCTAGCCAAAGACTATCCCCATTCCACATGATGAGGACATCTATATGGGGGAGAGTGTAAGATCCCTCCTACCCATATAAAATAAATTATTAAATATAGGTTTTTGGCAAAATTATGTACTTTTGAAGTACGATAAAATGTCAATTAAATTAAGTGGAAAGTGGACATATGGGAAATTTTCTGAGTTAAGTAAAACCTTGGAAAAATAACATTTACATAGGAGCATTAATTTTGACCTAAAAATGTTAAGGTTCACATGCCCTGAGAAATTATAAATGGAACATAGGAGCACTTGTGCATAATGTGCACGTGTGTATGTGCACCCATGTGTGAAAGCACCCAGACCCCATGGAAATTTATAAAATATGAGCCCATATTCAAATTTAGAGTAGGAGATTTAACCTAGGGTTTATGCATGGTTAGAAATTAATAGGCTAGCACGATAAAAAATTTAATTAGTTACAAGGATTAATGTGCATGTACCATAAAATTAAAAAATAGTCTAAGGTTAAATGGTTAGATCCCAAAAACCATGGTTCATTGAAAACAAGGTGGATTTAAGGAGTGTGGCAAGTGGAAAATGGTATAAGTGGATTTGCACACATGGTATTTGGGTAGGTGGTATGGGGAAATGGTTTAAAGATGTGGGTACCTCTCTAGATCTTAGTATCACCTATCACCCAAAAATCGATGGCCATATAGAGAGGATAAACAAGATGTTCAAAGATATTCTTTGAATGTTCTGTGGACAAGAACCCAAGATAGATGAATTATCTACATCTAGTAGAGTTTGCTTATAATGCCTCTCATCATCCAAAGCATCAAGATAAGTCCATTTAAGGTACTTTATAGACAAGATTGCATCACGGCATTAAATTGGCTTGATTTATTGATCAGAGTGGTGATAAGACGGATCGACAAATATAATCTATAAAGAAGGACATTAGGCTACCCAGGATAGGTAAAAGCAGTATGCCAATCTGAAGCAATCTACCAGTGAGTTTAATGAAGGTGATATGGTTTTTCTTCGTGTACAACCCAACATAAGTTCTCTCTCCTTGGGTAAGTACAAGAAACTCTCACCCAGATATTGTAGATCATATGTGATTACACGAAGAATTGGAGATCAAGTTTACAAACTTCTACCTCCTCCGTACTTGTTGAAAATCCACAATGTCTTTCATGTTAGTCTACTAAAAAAGTATATCCTAGATCATAATCAACTGGATGATGTACAAGGTTCTTTTCCCACCCAAGGACAAGTGGAATTGAACCAGAAGCAGTTTTGGATGTCATAGAAAAGCCTCTTAGAAATAAGATCTTAAAAGAGTATTTAATCACGTGGAAGCTTTTTTAACTGAGGATGCTACTTGAGAGGAGGAGGAAGAATCGAGGAAGGATTATCCCCAATTCATGAGAGATGAGGACATCTCATATCTTCAAGTGGGGGAGAATGTAAGATCCCTCTACCCAGCTCTAAATTTTAACTGAGATATTATTTTTCTAAGGTGCATTTTCTAGTGAGAGAATGTGAATTTTTAAGGAAGGTATGCATTTGATGAGAGAGACTTGGGAGTTTAAAAAAATAACAATAAATAAATAAAATTTAAGATCAATGGCTAAGTTGTCATGTGCATAAATTATTTGGGGCTTTCCCATATGTACATGTGCATCCCTCCTCACACATTGGAGATAGAAATAGAAAAAAATTTAAAAATTATATGAAAGAAATAAATGAGTTATTATTTAGAAAAATTAATTAATAATAATAATTTAAAAAAATGCTAGGGTGTGTGTGACCATTAGCCATGATAAAATATAAAATAGATGAGAGAGCGTATTTTAATTAAACTAAGGTTGAATGGATAAAAATCTAGAGTCTAAGGTTGAATGGTAAAGTGCAAAACCTTAGGAGTAATTTTTGGAGGGTAAAATAAATATTCAATGTGGAGAAAATCATGAAGACTAATAGAGATAACTCCAACCATGCATAATGTTTTGATGATGTGGCCCTTATTTTTGCAATAATAGTAAGTCCGAGGAGCCTTGGTCTTCTTGTCCTTGACTGTAGCAGAATAAGCATGCTCCACTGGAACTTGTGGTGATGAAGAATTTGAAGCTTTGGAACCCTCCATGTGGGTTTCCTTTGGAACGAGGCCAGAAGTCACTAGGGTAAGAGTATGATTGGTTTGATTTGCTATCACTAAGACACAATTCTCAATCATAACAAGGAGGCATGCTGGATAGCAACACATAGATGGCCTCCTCTTCATCAATGGTAACGCCTGCACCACTGAGTTGATCAATCATATATCGAATGCCATTGACATGAGAAGCAACATTGGCTTTGTCATCCTTTCCTATCCTATAATGTTTCTTCCTTAAGAAGAACCTAGCAACTACATTAGTTTGCCCAAAGATGGACTTGAGTCTAAGCCATGCTTCATTGGAAGTCTTTGTTGAGCTCACTTAATGGATTTGACTATCACCTATAGCACACAAATGATGAGAGATAACGCTTTGGAGTCTAAATTGGCCCACTTAGTAATAAGATCTTGATCTCTATTTGGCCTCTTCTTAGTGCCATTAACCATTCCCCACATGTCTTTTTCTATGAGACACATTTGCATTTTGATGCACCAATTATGATACTTGGATCCATCAAATTTATCCGTTTTATCAAACATCTTTCCCACCATTTTGATGCACCAATTATGATACTTGGATCCATCAAATTTATCTGTTTTATGGCTGCAATTTAACCACAGAGTAGGGCTAATTTGAGAGGGGGTGGGCACCTGGTTCTCTGAAATGAGCACCTTCAGGACCCGGGTGCTGGAATTGCCAATGTGTACTCTCAAAGGTGCCGATCTTGGGCTGGTTTTCTATTGAGCCAACTCGCCACAAGCAAGACTACCCAAGCGCTCAGAGAGTTCATCGGATTTGCTCTGTATAATGAAGGCCTTCAAATCACCTTCGCTTCTCAGCAACACAAGAGCTATGTGACCTCTGCCTGTTAATTCAATTGTAGGCATCTGTTTTCGTGCAATTTTTGAAAGCTCAACGCTCAGAGCTTGACGCCCTGAGGTGGGCTACTAAAGCCCTAGCAGAGGATGCCCACAAGAAGGTAATTGAAGCCTCCAAATAGTGCTATTTTCATGCTGTTTTTGTCACTCAGAAAAAACAGCAAAGAGTACCTTCATTATAATGTTGTTCTAGCATCAATGTTGTACTCCATTGAGTTTGATGTTGATTAAGAGCTTCAAATTGTTGATGATGGCCTTGAAAGAAGTCTCCAACCTAGCTTCACTCTTAGCTTCAAGTTGGTTGTTGCTCCTTCTTTCTCAATTCAAGATTTGATCTTCTCTCACATAGAGAGTTCCTTCTTCTAATGCGTGTTCAAACCTACAATGG
Source organism: Cibotium barometz (assembly GCF_041138505.1). NCBI lineage: Eukaryota > Viridiplantae > Streptophyta > Polypodiopsida > Cyatheales > Cibotiaceae > Cibotium > Cibotium barometz. The sequence goes on from NC_141059.1 coordinate 9,462,820, forward strand.
TGTGTTCCACTAAGAGATGATCCCTCCCTTAATCTCTCAATGTGCCACTCACTAAGAGGATGAGAGTGATAATTAAGGTAATGATTAGGGTTTTGCACAAAGAAATATTCACATAGAATGTTGTGCTCACATAGAGACTTACACACACGTGTGGATAGATTTGACACCTTCTTCTTCACTCCAATGTGCCACACCTAATGAAGTGATGAATCAACCCCAAATGCAACAATGATTCTCTCACAAAAAATACCACTTAATGATAAGAGAGAATGCTTGTGTGCAAATCCCACATACACCCACTATCACTAAGATGTATCCTATCAACACATGATGGCCCATGGAAAGGAGATATGAGACCATGTTAAAAGACATGGTGTGAGCTTAATCTTGACAATGACTGAATGAATCACACAATGGAAATGAATATCACATAAGAAAACTCACACCACTAGAGCAACACATGCCACATGTTAGATAAGAATGAGATGTTACCAATGAGCAATAGAATGTACTTGAGGTCACCACAAAGAATCACATAAACAAATGCTAATGAAAATGCCAAAGATGAGAGTATTTACACAAAGGACCACTTAGTATATTGATAACTAAGCAAGTACACACAAAGCATGGGCATTACACTCTCCACTTGGCTCTATAGAGTGAGTAGTATACCTTGTTTATATAGGCTCAAGAGAAGGGGGCACCTAGAGACCATGAATCTCTCCACCTCCCTTAGTGCATGTTGGCACTAAGGGAGGTGGAGAGATTCTTTTGTGGTTTGGTGCAAGTTGGCACTAAGGGAGGTGGAGAGATTCTTTTGTGGTTTAGTGCATGTTGGCACGCATCACATCCTCTGACAAACAGTGCACAATTTTTAAGAGCGTGGGCCACCAATACCCTGATTGGAGTATTCTCCTTATAGTAATATTTGTTGAAAAGTGTCCACCAACTATTCCTTAGTGTGCTTGTTCGATGATGTATAAGTATTCATCCTCCCTGGGTGTCTCAATATGTCATCCTTACCTCTTCTATAAAGAGTTCCAATAATGAATTATAAGGTTCTGCTTCTTTAAGCAACCTCCTTGCTAGATCTTGCCTTAGCTTTTTTCCCTTTGTGGAAAACCATTAGCTAGAAAGTTAAAAATTTTCTCACTCCACTCTACTATAGCCTCAACTTTGAATAGTGCAACGTTGTCATCTATTCCAATTGGTGCTTCATCATTAGGTACACGAGATAGATGATCAACCATGACATGTTTCTTGCCAGGTCCTACAACCACTGTGAAGTCAAATTCAAGTCTCGCAGAAACAACTAAGTTATAACCCATCTGTGGAGAGATGATGGCATCCTCAGAGTTGCCCATGTCGAAAAGGACAATGAATTGCTATCCCTTATTATGCTATAGGCATGGATTAGAGCTTTCACCTGTCCTTCAGCCTTAACCCTGGCTTCATCAAATACCACTGGAGGCACTATATTTAAAGCATGCTATGACTAAATAGCATTTGAAATTTAGGGTGGAGTAGGGGTAGCTTTGATGGTGGCCATTATAGAGGACAACATTTCGGCGGTTATCTCAGCCTACCACTGGGTATAGTCGTTCTTACCATGGCCTACTCGCTGGTAGAAGAAACATCGCTTCTTGACTTGGAGTGAAGTCTTTTGCTATGAGGACTGTGCTTAGGGTCTCCCTAGGTTTAACCAAATCTACTACCCTTACTTCATCCTGGACCATCATAGACTCCTTCTACCTCACTTGTTGGTTTTTTTTTGTGGCATTATCAAACACTAACTTGCGGTCCCTAATCATAAAGGATTTATAGTGCTCTGGGACAAGGTGCAAGTTAGGTGTTGGATCCCGATTTGCTTTAGCTACCTGCAGCTTCCACTTCCTTCTCTTTTTGGGCCAACTCTTTGTTTTTCTTCCACCTAGCATAATAATTAAGCTTTTGTTCATCGGTGACATCAATCTTGGCTATCAACTTAGTGGGAAGAGGGTTGTAGTACTTAACTCTTTGTAGTTTCTCTCCCCAATCGTTAATGAATTTGTGATACGCATCAAATGCACCAACATCTTGGTAATAGTCATCCTCTATTGTATCCTTTTATGATGATCGATTCATATCATTTTTATCTTTGCCATTTTTTGAGATACTCCCTTGTGTTTTGAGGAATTTTTATCCCTTTCTTTAGATTGGGACTTAGTATCACATTTAGAGCTACTCCCTATAGTTTCGGTTTCACTTCCCACGGTTTCTCTTGATGTTGTCAGATCTTTTTTGCTTGTAGTATCTGAGGATTTAGTGTCACTTATGGTATTTGTTTCACACTCCTCACCACCATTAGTGCTTATGTTAGAGTCATCCCATTTGGACTCAAGTTCACTAAAACCGATCTCTTTGACATTAGAATATAGAGCACGAATCATTCATAATGGCACACCCGTGTTGTGGAGCTATTCATCATCAGGCATAACCCATGTAGATTCTCTGGTTCCCCAATTATTGATTGTACTCATCATATGTATCCAATTTAGATCATCTTTAGGCTCAAGAGCTTGTTTTTCTATATCCTTGTAATATGGGTTCTTTCCTACATCAGTCTCTTCTCTGTAAGTATAGTAGTATTACAATGGGACTGAATGAGTGGTGGTGTCCAAATTATTTTAAAAAATTCATCCACTACCCATAGGATGTATGCAGCCAGTCATTCACAAGATCAACCTTGATGATGGAACCATCGAATTGGAGGTAGACATCGCTCTTAGACCAGACATGCACCATCTTTTCCTCTCTCATGAAGGGGGCATCCTAAGATCATCTCATATGATTCAGGTTGTTTGAAAAAATCCATAACAATGAAAGTATTTTTAACCTGATGTTTGAGAACCTTGATCTTTAAATCTTGTAACATCCTGACAGGTTTGGCGATAGTTCCATCATCCATCTTGACAATGATATTTGAGACTTCCAACAAATGTAGCTTGGCCATCTTCTCCTAGCGTTTCTTAGTAATTATGCTCACTCCTACACCACCATCTAGGACTTCCATTATTGTGATTTCCTTGGTGGTGATGGCTGGTAGTAATGCATAAGACTCACCACCTTGAAAGTATTGTCCTAGTTTATTAGTGGAATTTTAACCATAGATTTGGCATTTTCTTCTTCCACTAGGTTTATTGATTCGGGCACGACTTGAGTGTCTCCATTTTACAATGAGGACATGTCTTATGCATGTTAGTAAATGGTGGTAATCCTACATTGATTTCTCCCATTAAAGAGAGCTCTCATTGCTTCAAACAATTTCAGATCTCCACTCAATTGGGTAGTTGTTGTTGTACTTGTTTGTAAGGCCATAAAATCCAAAATTTAGGGATGTTAGTGGAGAGCTCATGACCTCCTTTCCATAGAAAGGTGTTGGTGAGACTAGAAAATCCATCTCCAAGATGGGCTTAGGGTTTCCATATGATAAATTGTCCCTTGAACCAATTAGGGATCAAACTACGAGTGGCGGAGACCTCAGTGTCTTCTGTGATTGATGACATTGGAAACATCCAAGGGTTTGTGAGTCTCAGTAGTAGTCTTAAGGTATTAGGGTGTGTAGTATACTCTCACTTTCTTGGGCTTTGATTCCAGCTCCTCTTGTATTTTAGTAACCAAATCACTGAGTTCTTAGATAAGATAAGTGTTGTTAGTTGACCGCTACTCGATAACCTAATGAGTGTCTCTGGTTATGCACACAACAATACACCATCTTGATACAGAAAACATACATAAAAAGACACAGAAAACAACATAATCAACTTATAAGAGATGCGAAAAAAGAACAATTACATAAGACAGATTGACTCGTATGTATTACCCGATTGAAAACGTAAACAACAAACATAAACAAAAGAGACTTAAGAGATGACAGATATATAGAATGGTAGAATTTGATTAACACAATTGGCCAACAGCAGCAGCCCATGTACAAATTTCTATTATATCTTTAATGCGCAGTTACGAAGTAGTACAAGAGATAGCATTGGCTTTGAGCACGATTGATTTACATCTGTACTGGCCTAATTAACCGGTTGGTCCGTTACTGTTACCTGACTAATCCACAACTGCAGTGTTAAATGCGCTAGACTGGGCCACAACTCTAACGTTTCAGTGGTGTTTCGACTCGCCGGTTGTCCAGCCTGGTAGTTGTGTGGCTTGGTGGTTGTCCAACCCCAACACCTGGTATGCCCAGTGGGCCGGATTCCCAATCCGACAACCCCAACCTTCAATCTTCCTTGATGTTGGTGTACAGTGGAACAAATCACCCGGAGATAGGGACCATGTTAGATGCTCCTTAGCATCCTCCTCAGCCTGGGCACATTCCTGATCCTAGACTCCACAGGTGCTTGTTCGACTATGCACATTTGTGGTTCTCGTTGTCTTCTGAGAAGGCTTCTTAACCCTGACTTGCTTGGGCACATTCCTAATCCCGCAGGTTCGGAGGCTCTAGTCTTCAACTCCGCCCATCTCATCATCATCATTTCCTGCAGGAGCAGGTTGGTTCGGATTGTTCGGGTCGGGTGGATCCAGAGCAAGGTTGGAGAGGGGCTGATGGTGCAGAGAATGTTGCTTAGCAGAAAGGTGTCCATCCTTCTCTAGGCGCGGGGTTTGGGTAGGTTGGATGCAAAAATGACACCTGCGAGGATCTGCATGTAGTAACACCACCCTTGGTGGATTGTTTACGTGAGGTTGTTCTGTTGCTTGATCGCTACACTTTAGTGAGCTTCATTCGGACAGATGCAAAGGGTTACATTCTTAGCCTCTTCAATGCTGGTGATGCCCAACTGGATACCTCGTGTGTCCCGTGGGGCTTCTTTTGCTGAATTATAGGCCTCTTTCTTGTTACCTTGGATATGAGCTCATCTATGTGAGCTTGGATTTTCCCGCGTCCTCTGTGGCCCACTATCTTCATGGCTGCCATCTTGTCTTGTAGCTCGTCATAATTTTTCTGGAGGGCTGCCCCGCATGAGCTTTTAGTAGGGCCATGGTTGAGTATTCCCTTGATGTGGCTGCCCCAAAGGCTAGCACCATTGCCAGTTGTGGGTTCGACATGTCGATTGGCTCCTCTAGTTCTTGGATAGGCTTCGTACCGAGGGCGGTCAGCTTGGCATTTTGCTCCTTGTACCGAGCGAGCTCCTGCTCTAGCAGCTCCATCTTTAGGAGGAGGTCGTCATGGGCTGCGAACGGAGCTGATTTATTCAGTGTAGTGGAGACGGCTTTTGGAGCTGTCGAGGTTCGTAGCACAACTAACAGCTATTGGGCGGGCATTTAGCTCGGTGATTTAGGAGCATCCCTATCATCATCCGTGTCGGCATCCTCCCTCGGTTGAATTGCAGGCTGCTTGCACTGGCTTGTGAGGATCAGGCAGAGCTCGTTCATGAGGTTCTCCCACAAATGACTCAGGTCATCCTCCTAAAGGGTGTCAAAGAGCTCGACTAGGAATTTTGTGTCGATCCGGATGGTACTAGATGAGGGGCCGGTGCATGCCTTCAGCTGGGCTTCCAGAAAGATGATTTGCGTTTTGTCTTTGAGGACTTGGTCTTTGACTAAGTCCAGAAAGCCAGTGAGGTGGGCGGTGGCTCGGATTTCTTCTTCTTTTGCAAGGGTCACCTCCCTTTCTGCATCCGCCATCTGCTATCTCAGGTTGTCATTCTCTTGTTGGAGGCGATTGATGGTGTTTTGCAAGCGGAGCGTCTTGTCGCATCACCGACTGTCAGGGGCACTTGGGACTGTTGGAGGTTGGTCAGCCGACTTCATGGTTGGCAGCTCCACGACTATGTGTTGCTTCTTTTCTTCGAATACTTGGGAGGCCAGCATCAGCTTGCGCTTGAACTGGGACACCATGGCGGTTGATCGGGTTCTTCCCATGTCAGAGGTCATGCTGACCGTCCTTTCCGAGCTAATCGCCTTTATCCAATTTTGTGCGTTTTGTGGATCTGGTTATGGTTTTGGAACATTTTGCACTTCTGCTTGCTGGGGTAGGTTTTGCACTGGCTCGATGCCGAAGATCAGTAGCACCGTCAATAGGTAGCAGCTACCCCATCTTGGTATGGGTGTTGCTCTTCTGCAGGCGGGTGGCCTCTCTCTGCAGCTTCGTGAAGCACAGGGTGGCCCAGTGATGTCCTCTTTTTGCTAAAAGAGGCGAGTGGCCTATTTTTGTAGCTTCATGAAGCAGACGGTAGCCGAGCTGACGTCCTCACCTTTCTCAACCTTCCGGATCCATCCCATGGCTGTTGCCAAGATGTGATGTGTTTTGTTTTGTAGCCACAGGGTCTCTAGAAAGACTATATAGCAGAGGATGGTTGTGGCACTTTTGTGATTCCCTAGTTTGTGCTCTCCATTGACTTGGTCCCCAAAATGCTAGACCATGTATTCATGCTTTGCCGGGGCGATCTCTCAAAGGGTGTTGAGGGGAAACTTTAGGCGTTCAGCCACTAAGGCTTTTGTAAGCTTTGTCTCGATGTCCCACAGGTTGATGGTTGTGCCCCCCACAGTTTCCTAACAAGTTTGTCAGCTTGCAAGGTGCATCGGATTGTGTGCCATGGCATGTTGAGAAAATCAGCAAGACGAGCCAGGTGAGTCCCAGCCACCCTTGCATGACTGTGCGATCTGTGGTGATGCTGTTTGTCGTTGGGTGATTGCTACTCGATCAACCTATTGAGTGTCTCTGGTTATGCACACAACAATACACTAGTGTGATACAGAAAACATACACTGAAAGATGCAGAAGCAACAATGTATTCGTCTTACAAGAGATATGAAATAGAAAGATAGATGGACTCATGTATATTACCCAATTGAAAACATAAAATATAAACAAAGAAGACTTGAAAGATGGATATACAGAATGGTAGACGTGACGATATATAGAATGATTGATGTTTTGATTAATCACCACCCGACCAAAAAAACCCATGTGTACAGATCTTAATTTATACTGCTTAATGCACGGTTTACATAGTAGTATAAGAGATGGCATCATGCTCTAAGCATAGCTGATTTACATCCATAATGGACTAATTAACAAGCTAGACTATAGTGTGAAATGCACCGGACTGGGGGCCATGGCTCTAAGTTCTAGCAGTGTGTGTTTTGGCTCACTGGCCCCAACATCTGGCATGCCCAATGGGTCAGATTTCCAATCCAACGATCCGAACCTTCAGTCTTCCTTGATGTTGGTACAGTGGAACAAATCACCTAGAGATAGGGACCATGTTAGATGCTCCTTAGCATACTCCTTAGCCTAGGCACATTCATGATCATAGACTCAACAGGTGCTTGTTTAGCTGCGCACATCTATGGTTCCCCTTGTCTCTTGAGCAGGCTTCTTAACCCTAACCTGCGTGGGCACATTCTTGATCCCGCAAGTCTAGAGCCTTTAGTCTTCAACTCCATCCATCTCATCATCATCGTTTTGCTAGGAGAAGCAAGTTGGTTCAGATTGTTCGTGCTGGGTGGAACTAGGGCAAGGTTGGGGAGGGATGATGGTTCAGGGAATGCTATGCAAAGAAAGGTGTCCATCCTCCTCTAGGCCCAATGGCACCAACGAGGATCTGCATGTAGTAACGACCCTGGCATATTGTTTGTGTGAGGTTGCCCTATTGCCTAATTTCTGCTTGTTGCGCTTTGTTCGGGCAAATGTGCGGAGGGTCACATTCTTGGCCTCTTCAATGTTGTCAGTGGTGGCCAACTAGATATCCTCATGCGTGTCTTGTGGCCAACTAGATATCCTCATGTTGTGAGATGGTTGCTTGACAGGTGGTGCAGGCATGCCGTCCGCCGAGTGGATGGGCCTCTGCCTTGCTACGTTGGATTTGAGCCGATCAATGTGTGCTTGCATTTTCCCCTTGTACTTTGTGGCCCACTGATGCTGGTCTTTGTAGGCCATCTTCATGGCTGCCATCTTATCTTGCAACTTGTCATAGTTCTTCTCTGGAGGGCTGCCACATGATCTTTTAGGAGGGCCATGGCCGAGTCTTCCCTTGATGTGGCTCCCCCAGAGTATGGCACCATCGCCAATTGTAGGTTTTTCATGTCAATTGGCTCCTCCAAGTTCAGATCCTCCAATTCTTGGATAGGCTTCTTGCCCAAGGCAGTTAGTTTGGGATACTACTCTTTGTACCGGGGCAAGCTCTTGCTCCATAGTTGGTCCATCTTTAGGAGGAGGTCGTCATGGGCCACGGATAGGGCTGATCCCGTCGGTGGCAATGATTGGGTCAGAGCTGTTGGGGCTTGTAGCACTACCAACAAACTGTTGTTGGGCGGGTGTTCGGCTCTGTGCTTCAGATTGAGCATCCACTTTGTCATTCGAGTCGGCATCCTCCCTTGGTTGGATTGTAGGCAGCTTGCATTGGCCTATGGGGATCATGCAGAGCTCATCCATGAGGTTGTCCCATAGACGACTCAGGTCATCTTGGAGTGTGTCAAAGAACTTGGCCAGGACTTTCATTTCGATCTAGATGGTACTAGAGGAGAACTCGGCCAGGACTTCCATGTCGATCTAGATGGTACTAGAGGATGGGCCGATGTGCACCTTGAGATGGGCTTCTAGAAAGATGATTTGTGTTTTATCCTTGAGAACTTGGTCTTTGAGCGAGTCTAGGAAGCTAGTGAAGTGGCCAACGGCTTGGCTTTCTGCTTCCTTGGCCATGGTCGCGCCATCCTCTGCACATCCGCCACCTGTTCTCTTAGGTTGTTGTTCTCTTACTGGAGGTGATTGATGGTGTCGTGCAGGCAGAGCATATGGGCCTTAGATTGGCATGTGCTAAATGGATCTTCCCCCTAAAAGCACTAGGGGCCAAGCACTCGGCTTACCGTTTGGCCATGGGGATGTCGATGGGCGGGCATTGGGTAGAGGGATCCACTAGGATGGAGACCACCATCGACTGTAGGGGCGACTGGGGTTGTTGGAGATCAATCAGCTAGATTTGTGGTTGTTAGCTCCACCAATACATGTTGTTTCTTTTCTTTGGACACTTGGGAGTACATCACCAGCTTGTGCTTGAACTGGGACACCATGGTCATTGATTAAGTGTGTCCCATTTTGAAGTTCAGAGGCTGACTGTCCTCTCCAAACTGACCACCTCGATCGGATTTTGCGTAGTTTGTGGCTTTAGTTGTGGTTTTGGAGCATTTTGCACTTCGGCTTGCTAGGGTGGCACTGGCCCGACGTGGAATGGAAATAGCACCATCAGCCAGCTATCCCATCTTGGTATGGGTGTTGCTCTTTTGCAGGGCGGGTGGCCTCCTTTTGTAGCTTCATGAAGCAGAGGGTGGCCCAGCTGATGTCCTCGCCTTTCTCCTCCTTCTAGATCCATCCCATGGCTACTGTTGCATGCCTACTGAGATGTGCTACGTTTTGTTTTATAGCCAGAGGGTCTCTAGGAACATTCTGTGCAAAGAATGGTTGTGGCGCTCTTGTGGTTCCCCAACTTGTGCTCTCCACAGGCTCGGTACCCAAAATTCTGGACCATGTATTCGTGCTTTGCCAAGGGATCTTTGTAAGCCTGTCCTGTTCAGCCTCTAAAGGTTCTGTCAGCTTTGTCTTGATGTAGGTTCATGGTTGTGCCCCCCCCCAGTTTCTTAACAAGCTCATCGGCTTTAGGGTGCACAAGGATTGTGTGCCATGCCATGTTGAGAAAATCAGTGAGCTGGGTGATTCCCAACCACCCTTGCACATCAGCACTATCTGTGGCAATGCTATTGAAGGGTTCGAAGGTTACCATGGCTGCGAGAGGAGAAGAAGATGTTGTGCAAGAAGATAGACAATAGGAAGAAAGTAACGACATTATGCGATAATCTAAAACTAGTTACCGTGCATTGTTTTGTGCATGATTGCCATGCAGCCCTTGAGTGATCATGATTAAGGGGTATCAAATCATTCGACTTTCTAGGTGAATCTACGATGATTGTCCCTGGAAGCGTGCCCATATTAATGTCATTTCCAGGTAGTGGATTAGTGGCACCGCCTCATAAATGAAAGGGGTAGGTGGCATCGGCCCGTTGTATGGATGAAGGCGGTAGCCATTAACCGGCTTGTGGGAGCACTCCCTTGTGGTGCCCCAACAAGTAGGATTGTTCCATCATTATAGAACTTTTCCACAATCTTAGAAGGGTCCACTCCACCTTAGTCAATTTCCCCGGATGTGGAACCATCCATGATTGGAACAGTAGGACTGGATCTTCTTGTTCAAATAGCCATGAAATTGAAAATGACAATCCACCCACTTCTTTCTCCACTTCTGAATCACTGTGGTCACGAAGAAGCTCTTGAATCTATCCTCATCTAGTTGGAGGATCTGATCTAGGAAATGCTGTAGGGATTCCTCAGGACTTAGCTTTTCGGCTATGGTGATCCAGAGGATTGGCACTAGGAGGCACCACTGCTTCAGTGCCATATACCAGCTTGAATGGAGTCGTCCCTGTGGAGACCTTATAGGTGGTGTATAATGCCCATAGTGCTGAATACAGCTTCTTATCCCAATCTAAGCAATTCTCGTTTATCAGCTTCTCGAGAATATGCTGTAGTTTTTTGTTCGTGGACTCCGCCTGACCATTGCCCTGTGGTGGATAATAGACCGTGGATTTATTATGGTGGATAATTAGGTACTGAGTGACCAATTTCCATATGACGACATTCACAAAGTGTTTGCCTTGGTCGCTTATCACTCTCTCGGGCAACCAAACTTGTTGATGATCATCTCATAGAGGAACTTCATGGTGGACTTGGCCGTTTTATCCTTAAGGGCTCTAGCTACCAACAAATTTGGTACTATAGTCTGTTGCCACCAGAATGTATTTGTTACCTATAAATCGGGTTGGTGACTTGAATGGGCCCACAAAGTCAAGGCCCCATTTCTAGAATGGTTCCACTGAAGGATTGGATTGTGATGCATCTGATCTCTATCGGTCGGCTGGTTGAGTCATTAGCACACATCACATTGTTTGGCCCATTTGTAAGCATCGCCAAGTACAGACGACCACCAAAGACTAGCTTGGATCTTCCTTTCATGTTACCTCCCGTGCAAAGTGAGCACCACTGATCCCCTGATGGGATTCTTCAAGGATAACTTCTTGCTCATGAGGTGGAATGCACCTCCAGAGGATCTGATCAATTCCCTTCTTGTATAGTTGTTGAGCTATTACTTGGAAATATCAACTTCAGACAACTATCCGCTTTCTCTAATCTCGAGAAAGGTTATCCTCAATCAGAACTATGGCCACAAATGCCAACATTTCATTATACCAGTCGTGAGGTATCGGCAGGATTGTCTTTGCTCCGCACATCAGGTAAATCATTCACCACTTCGATCGGGGCTTCACGAGACTCCAGTCGGGATAGGTAGTCTGCCCCACTGTATGGTTGGTTCCCAGCGTGTGCATGATGCTGAACTCAAACTCCTAGAGGATTAGCATCCACTGAGCTATCTTTCTTGCCATGCTCTACTTATCAACAAGATAAAGCAAGGCTGAATGATCCACATGGAATGTGAACTTTGTCAGGTCTTTCGGCCACTTAATGGGATTCTTCTCTCATGCCTTGGGGAGCCTAAAATCCAACCCAAACCCAATATGCCATGGGAAACATGCAATTAGTGAGGCAACTCTCACTTACCTTTATCTCGTTTGCTTGAATCAGGGACTCCTTGTGGTAGCTACATCAATGAAGCATGCCGAAGTAGCTCAACAAAGCTGCCACCACCACACCTCAAATGTAGCCACTGCCTTTCCCTCCCTCCCTCACGCACACACTGACAAGGGAGCAATGGCTACACCTCAAGTATAGCCATTGCTCCCTCTCACTCCCTCCCTCACACACACACTCACACAAGCATTAAAGGCAAGAGATAGGCAAGGTTTGAGAGAAAAATAGAGCACTATCTTCACTTGAGAGCATACAAGAGTGCATGCAAGAACGAGAATTCAGAGTTACAATTTGACCTTTATACTTGGCTCATAGTGTTCACACTTGGCCGGGGCCAATGTTAAAAATGAGGTCCTAGTGCATCAAAGACTACCTACACTAGTGCAAACACCTTGTCCTAGCTAGTAACTCTAACTATCCCATGGCGCACCTTTCATATACAAGCAGCGATTGCACATCTAAAATAATCCATTACAAGAGAAATATGAATTCTCTAGTACCTAGGCCAATGAATGTCAAAATATGTGGTGGCAGACCGTAGTGTCATAGAAGTCTTCGATATAGCACTTAACATGCCCCCCTTAATGAAGCATATTCTTTCCTCAAAAGATGTGGTTGAAGAAGATTCAAGGTCACAGGAGGAAAGAAGCAATTATGCTATAGTTGGGGGGCTTCATAGGAGGAAAGACAGTAGAGGTGTATTTTTTCTTTTTCTTTTTTTTTTCTAAAAAAAAATTCATACTATAGTTGGGGGGCTTCTCCTTTTAAAAATAAAATAATAATAAAAGAATAAAATTTAAAAAATTCTACAGAAACAAAAAATTGAGGGGGTTTCTTTCTTTTTTTTTTCCTTTTAAAAAAAATGCTATAGAAAGAAGAGTTGGGGGCCCTTTTTCATATATAAAAATTATAGCTTGCTAAAAGGGTACTCAACGTGGACCACCATGAATTAGTCTAAAAAAATTTTAGATTAGCACTAATACAAAAACTAGGTGTAGGTAGAAATTAATCTCAATCTAATCCTCCCATTAATTATGGCAACTCTATCCAGTTTGCTATTTTCCACTCGAATTGGCCACGTAGATAATCATATAAGGGTAAACCCTGAAAAGATGCAGGGGGAAAGAGAGCTTGAGCTTTTGCAAGCACACACACACACTCACAAAACCCTAATAGAGAACACACAAGGTGAGAGGCTGAAAATCTTCTTCTTCTTCTCTACTCAACACTCAACACACCATATACAAGAATAAGAGTACACACAATATGAAAGGTACTCAACCAAATACATACACGGGTTCTCTATAGTGTGAACCCGACTAAATGAGCTGGCGCTATAACTATGCCAGTCTCTAGAGTGGCTGTCACACAGCCTGTCATCCCACTGGCCGCATATCTCCCATGATCTCACTAACCATGCCAGTGGTGTAAATGTGGGGCTCTTCCCCGAGGCGGGTCATCAGTGGCCACCGCCTCACTAGACGAGCTCGATATCTCAACACTCTCCCTCGAGCTCAACTCCATCTCATGTACACCAATCGAAGCCCTGAATCTGCGAAGCTTCTCTGTACCCAATGCTTTGGTGAAGATGTCAGCTACCTGATCCTCTGTGCTGACATAAACAAGGTCAAGATCTCCTGCCAAGACCTTCTCTCTGATGAAGTGGTAGTGGACCTCTATGTGCTTCGTACGAGCATGAAAGACTGGGTTCCTGGCCAACTGTATACTGCTAATGTTGTCACAGAAAATGACAACTTGTCTATCCACTGATAGACCCAAATCTGCAAGTAGCTTTCTCAACCAAGCTACCTCACATGCTGCCATAGCAGCTCCTCTGTACTCGGCCTCCGTACTCGATAGAGCAACCGTAGGTTGCTTCTTGCTACTCCAAGTCACAGCAGCACTCCCCAAAGAAAACATGAATCCACTGGTAGATCTTCTATCTGAGATACTACCAGCCCAATCAGCATCTGTGTACCCATGTACACATATCTCTGTCCCAGTCTCATAGAATAGTCCACAATGCAAAGTAGACTTCACATACCTCAGTATGCGTCTCACTGCATCCAAATGCGGTTTCCGTGGAACCTGCATAAACTGACTCACCAACCCAACAGCATAGCTCAAATCTGGTCTGGTGATCGTCATGTAGATCAAACTTCCTACTATGCATCTGTACATAGTAGGATCCTCCAAGATCTCTCCTGAATCTGCACTCAACTTGCCATTCTGATCCAATGGCACAGAAATAGGCTTACAGCCTGTCATACCATACTTGGACAACATGTCCAAGCCATACTGTCTCTGCAGTAATCCAATACCATGTGGTGATCTAATCACCTCAATGCCCAAGAAATATCTGAGCTCCCCCAGATCCTTCATCTCAAACTTCTGTCTAAGCAAGATCTTTACATCAAAGATCTCTGCATCATGGTCCCCCGTAATGATCAAGTCATCTACATAGATGACAACAAGCACAACCCCTCTATCACCATGTCTCACATACAATGAGAAATCTGCATTGGCTACATGAAAGCCAATAGTGACAAGATATTCAGAAATCTTGTCAGACCATGCTCTTGGTGCTTGCTTTAAGCCATACAAGGCTTTCTTCAACCTGCAAACATGCTCGAGGTGACCCACATCCTCATAACCAAGTGGCTGCAACATATACACCTCTTCTTGCAAATCCCCATGCAAGAATGCATTCTTTACATCCATCTGATGTAAAGACCATTGCTTTGACGTAGCCACTGCTATCACAACTCTCACCGTTGCCATCTTGGCAACTGGGCTGAAAGTTTCCTCATAATCAATCCCATATGTCTGCGCATATCCTTTGGCTACCAATCTAGCCTTGTACCTGTTTATGCTTCCATCACTGTTATGTTTAACTTTGTACACCCACTTGCATCCAATGGCTTTCTTGCCTTCAGGCAATTGCACTAAGTCCCAAGTTTCATTTCCATATAGTGCATCCATCTCCTCATCCATAGCTTTCTCCCAACACACATTTCCAACAGCCTCATCAATGCATGTGGGCTCAACAATCTGCACAACCTTTGCCATATATGCATAGTGATGTGCCACATAACCATCATATGTAAATCTCTGCACAGGGTTCTTCACTCTCCCTGATCTTCGCAGCTTTTCATTCATGGCTTCCATAGCCTTCTTTACACCAGGTGTTCTCATAGCTGGGATCCCAAGCTCCTCATCAAGGCTCATATCTGAGCCACTAGACTCTCCATCAACATGAGAATGCCCTGCAGAAATGTCAGGCATACCAAGGGGCTCAACCACTTTCTCTTTTCCTTTACGTGATGTAGTAATCACATTTGCAGGGCTGGTATTATGACGCAGCCTGCCACTCCATGGTCTATCAACAGACCCACTAGATGAGGACTCTCCTGGTCCACTCAAAGATTGTGATTGCTGACTTGCATTCTGTGCAACCACACTTCCACTCACATCAGCCCCAACAGTTTCTTTTTGAGCAGCATACCAGCTACTCATCTCATCAAAGACAACATCCCTGCTTACTCTCAACTCACGTGTAGCAGGGTTATAACACCTGTATCCCTTTTGCTCAAGGGAATATCCAATAAACACACATTTTTCAGCTTTCGGATCCAGCTTAGTTCTTAGCTCATCTGGCACATGCACATATGCAATGCATCCAAAGACTTTCAGATGAGATAAATCTGGTTTTCTGCCAGTAAACCTTTCCTCTGGAGTTACATCATATATGGCTGCAGTTGGAGTCCTGTTCATGATGTATACCGCTATAGAAACAGCCTCAGCCCAATAGCAATGCGGCATATTCTTCTCTTCCATCAATGCTCGCGCAATCTCAGCAATGTGCCTGTTTTTTCGCTCAGCAACTCCATTTTGTTGCGGAGTGTATCTGCATGTATACTGTCTCCGAATACCATTCTTCTTCAAATATTCAGAGAACTCATTGGAGAAGTACTCTCCCCCTCCATCTGACCTTAGGCACTTTACATATTTCCCTGTTTGCTTTTCAACCAAAACTCTGAAATTCTGAAAGTGAGTGAACACCTCACTTTTCTCCTTCATGAAATATACCCACACTTTCCTTGTGTGGTCATCAATGAAAGTCACATAGTACCTGCAGCCTCCCATAGATATGGTCTTCGTAGGACCCCATACATCTGAATGCACAACATCTAGTGCATTTCTGCTCACATATCTGTTACGTGGAAACACATGCTTTGTTTGCTTCCCAAATTGGCATGCTTCACATATTTTCTGCATACCTTCCACTTTAAATTTTGGCAGTCCTGTCACAATTCCTTTTGTCTGCATAGACTTCAATCTCTGCACATTCACATGACCAATCCTTTTATGCCATATGTCTGTGTCTGCAACAACTCCTGAACCATTTGCAAACATTGCAGCACTCATTTCAGGCATGTCTACATCCAACGTAAACATTCTGCCCACTCTGTTGCCTTTTGCAACCAACCTGCACTTGTCTTTAAAATCTTCAACATAACATCCATCAGGGTTAAACCGAACCTGCAAACCCTGCTCAATCATCTGGCCAACTGAAACCAGATTCTTTATTATGTTCGGTACATGTACATCTACAAGGTACTTCACTTTGCCATCCTGCATAGACAATGGCACATCTCCAATGTGGGCAATTGGATGAGCAGTGTCATCCCCTGTTTCCACAAAACCTGGTCTTTCTGGGTTTTTCATCTCCTTGAACCACTCCCCATGACTCGTCATGTGGTTCGAAGCGCCTAAATCCACATACCATACATTATCCTTTTGTGCTGCATCAACATTTTCAGACATGGCATTCACAACATGCTGCATAACAAACAACCTTTCATTATCCTCATTATTTCTGCTTGAGGATGCATAGTTGTTTTGCTGCACTTTTCCATTTTGCATGTCAGCCTGCTTCTTATAACATTCTGACTGCACATGTCCAGGCTTACCACAATAATAACATTCACGTGCATCATTATATTGCCTTTGCCAATTTCCACGGCCTCTCTGACTCCCCCTGCCTCTGAATTTACCTCTTCCACCTGCGTGTTGTTGTTGTTGTTGATTCTGGGACTGTTGTTGCTGCTGCTGCTGCTGGCCATAATTCTGATTACCTGTTCGGCCACCTCCTTGACCGCGCCCATGGCCTCCTCTACCTCGTCCTCTTCCTGAACTCGTGTAGAAGGCCTGTTGCTCTGAACTGTTTTTACTTTGTGAAGACTGTTGGTCTTCACCCAAGTTCTTCTCTTCGATAATCAGCATAGACACCAAATCTGTAAAGTTGGGAATGTTTTCCCGAGTCTGAATAGACATCTTGAACGCCTTGTATTGTGGCCCGAGACCACGTAGACAGACTTCCACCTTGTCATCATCATCTACTGACACACCAATAGATGCAAGGGATTCCACAATACCCTTTATCTTCAGCGCATAGTCATTCACAGACATGCTCTTTTTCTCCACAGTATGAAGTTCATTCTTCAACTATATCTTACGTGCCTTGGTGTTTGTTTCATAAAGCTTTACCAAGGTATCCCACGCCTCCTTGGGGGACTTGGCATCCTGAATGTGCCCAATCATGGTGTCCTGTATACTAATGGAAAGCCAATACATAACCTTCCTGGCTCCTTGGTTCCAGTCTTTAAACGCTTTCACATCTGCAGCAGTCGGATTTATATCCGGTATCTCCGGTGCCTCTTCATGCTCACCTTCTATGTAGTCCCAATAGCCTTTTCCCATCAGGAAATTTGTCAACCTGAACCTCCAAGCATGGAAGTTATTCTTATCCAGCTTCTCAGCCACAATCTGTGTTATGCCATCATTAGACATCTTGCCAAACACACAATTTTACCAGAAACTGCACTCTGGTTTTTCTGCACAAATTGCTGTATTTTCTGCACAGCGGTACTGTCGTACTCTCAAATGTCACAACCAGTGACGTCAATGTGCATACATACACCCAATGGCAACTGTAGACCTCTTTGCAGCACCCACAGTGTCTGCACAGTCAATCTGTCTTCCTGCAGTACTTAAAACAGAGTTCTGCAGAGAATCGATGACTTACCCGCAGTGCTCGAAATCGCCTGCTTTCTGAAAAACGGAGGTCCAGACGCGCCCGAAACGCGTTTTCGGCCCGAAATAAGTAGTCCGAAGGACTGGACAGTTGCCCTATAGCTTTACTCCCGCGAAGAAAGCTCCTCAATCAGAGATCGTTTGCCGGTGCCTCCCATAGAGCTCCCGACAAGGGTGTAGTCACCAACACAATAGGGAAGAGTAGTTGAAGCTCTTACCCTCGTACCGCTTCTTGTGGTTCTCTTGCTTGCAGCTCAGCCCTTAGCACGAACTAGGCTCTGATACCATGAAAAGATGCAGGGGGGAAGAGAGCTTGAGCTTTTGCAAGCACACACACACACTCACAAAACCCTAATAGAGAACACACAAGGTGAGAGGCTGAAAATCTTCTTCTTCTTCTCTACTCAACACTCAACACACCATATACAAGAATAAGAGTACACACAATATGAAAGGTACTCAACCAAATACATACACGGGTTCTCTATAGTGTGAACCCGACTAAATGAGCTGGCGCTATAACTATGCCAGTCTCTAGAGTGGCTGTCACACAGCCTGTCATCCCACTGGCCGCATATCTCCCATGATCTCACCAACCATGCCAGTGGTGTAAATGTGGGGCCTATCCCCCAGGCGGGTCATCAGTGGCCACCGCCTCACTAGACGAGCTCGATATCTCAACAAACCCATGGCTAGGAATTCAATTTTGAGATATGTTTTCCCAAAATGCACTTATTTCATGCCCAATTGGTGATTTTCAAAGAGGGAATTCTCAAAAAATAATAATAAAACCAAAATATTTTAAGCATAGTCCTCTTCAATCCAAGCATAAAAATCAAGCATAAATCTTGCCAAATTGTGTGCATACATAGCCAATTAGACAAATTAACATGCTTTGGACACGATGGCAATGTCTATTTTTACCAATTTTGACAATTTGAGAGCTAAAGGAGAGTTAAAGCTCTCTTATTTTTGCAAAAACTAGCAATTTTTATGCAACAAACCCCTTTGCTACATATATCAAATTAAAGCTCAAATTTTGTCGATTCATGCAAATAGACTAATTAGCATGCTATGGATGCAATGGAGGGGTTTGTTTCATCAAAATCCCCATGATTTTGTGCTTAATTGAGCGATTTGTTTTTCAATGTTCTTGAAAAAAGGGTGCAAAATTAAACAAAAATTAACCAAACAAACTCGAAATTGCAAGGATTAAGAGTAATAAGAAGTGATTAGAAATATGAAAACATAAAATTGATGCAAAAACAACACAAACACATGATTTTGGGAGA
This sequence comes from Cibotium barometz, assembly GCF_041138505.1. Taxonomy (NCBI): domain Eukaryota; kingdom Viridiplantae; phylum Streptophyta; class Polypodiopsida; order Cyatheales; family Cibotiaceae; genus Cibotium; species Cibotium barometz. The sequence continues at coordinate 9,481,897 of NC_141059.1, forward strand.
TTTTTGTTAGTTTTCCATTCATTCTTTTCTCGTTAGTAACCCAAATCAAGCATGTAAGCAATGCAAGGATGCTTGCCAAGAGAATGGTGTCCTAGCAACCATTTATGTCACGCCTTTCAGCCACTCAATGGGATTCTTCTCTCATGCCCCGGGGAGCCTAAACTCCAACCCAAACCCAATATGCCATGGGAAACATGCAATGCATTAGTGAGGCAACTCTCACTTACCTCTATCTCATTTGCTTGAATCGGGGACTCCTCGGTCGTGGTAGCTACGTCAATGGAAGCACGCCGAAGTAGCTTAACAAAGGTGCCACCACCACACCTCAAGTGTAGCCATTCTTCCTCTCACTCTCTCCCTCACACACCTCAAGTGTAGCCATTCTTCCTCTCACTCCCTCCCTCACACACACATTGACACAAGCATTGAAGGCAAGAGATAGGCAAGGTTTGAGAGCATACAAGAGTGCATGGAAGAATGAGGATCTAGAGTTACAATTTGACCTTTATACTTGGCTCATAGTATTTACACTTAGTAGGCCAATGTTAAAAATAAGGTCCTAGTGTATCAAAGACTATTGAAAGTAGCGCAAACACCTTGTCCTAGCTAGTTACTCTAACCTTATTATCCCATGGCGCGCATTTCATATACAAGTAGCGATCACACATGTAAAATAATCCATTACAAGAGAAATATGAATTTTCTAGTGCCTAGGCCAATGAATGTCAAAATATGTGGTGGTCAACGGTGGTGTCATATAAGTCTTCGATATCACTTAACATGGTTCTTTTCTCATTAATAACCCAAATCAAGCATGGAAGCAATGCAAGGATGCTTGACAAGAGATTGGTGTCTTAGCTAATAGAATCATTTATGTTGGGCCTTTCGGCCACTCAATAGGACTCTACTCTCATGCATTCGGGAGCCTAAACTCCAACTCAAACCCAATATGCCATTCGGGACTCTACTCTCATGCATTCGGGAGCCTACACTCCAACTCAAACCCAATATGCCATGGAAAACATGCAATGCATCAGTGAGGCAACTCGCACTTACCTTTATCTCGTTTGCTTGAATTGGGGACTCCTCATGGTAGCTTCACCAATGGAAGCATGCCGAAGTAGCTCAACAAAGCTGCCTCCACCACACCTCAAGTGTAGCCACTCCTCTCTCGCACTCCCTCCCTCATACACACACACACTCACACAAGCATTGAATGCAAGAGATAGGAAAGGTTTGAGAGAAGAGAGCATACAAGAGTGTATGCAAGAATGAGGATTTAGAGTTACAATTTGACCTTTATACTTGGTTCATAATGTTCACACTTAGCCGGCCAATGTTAAAAATGAGGTCCTAGTGTATAAAAGATTGCTTACACTAGTGCAAACACCTTTTCCTAGCTAGTAACTCTAACCTTATTATCCCATGGCATGCCTTTCATATACAAGCAGCAATCGCACATGCAAAATAATCTATTACAAGAGAAATATGCCTTCTCTAGGGCCAATGAATGTCAAAATATGTAGTGGCTGACCACGATGTTATAGAAGCTTCGACATTACTTAACATGCCCCTCTTCCTAAATTATATTCCGTCCTCGCAAGATATGGTTGAAGAATATTTGAGGTCACAGGAGGAAAGCAATGCAAGGCTTGGGATGATCTGCATGGCAACAATAATAACAAGTGAGATATTCTTTGAGCAATAAGCAGAAGTTAACAAGGAAATCTCTGAATAAGCAATTATGAAATCAGGGATAAGACTGGTGGAGCTTTCCAAAGATGCTACGAAGATGAAGATTAATGTGAACTTAACTTAGAAACAGGTACAAGTTTATGATTCATGAACTGAGTCCAAAAAATATGCCTACGGTTATGACCAGAGTCTTAAACACAATGATGCACATACAAACCATCTAAAGCTATATGTTAGCTTTAGAAGTAAAATTGCATGTGATTAGATGATTACTTACATAACAAAAGTGTTTTTTTTTTTGCTTCTTTTGTGAAATGAAGAGTGATAAGCTACCCCCCCCCCCCCCCCCCCCCCCCGTGGAGACCAAAGCAATGGCCCAATGACTCCTGTGCCAAGGATATCAAGAACTGCTAAGAGCCTCCGACAACGATGGTTTATTAGTGAAGCAAAGACACGGGGCTCCACCCTATGAGAAATCAAGGCATTGGTCTCATGTTACCATTGATAGTTTTCCAAAGACCTAACAGGATCCCACATGGTGATGGCTATCTTCTTGGTCATTATTTTATTATTTTATTATTAAATAAATTTTGGTGCTTTTTTTATAATGTAACAACCATCTTTTTCACTCACACATTACCTAAAGAGCTAAAATATAGCTAAATATGGTTTAATAAATGTAAAATGAAGGACTTGGCATACTCCTTTGGCATACTTTATCTTTAGATACAGAATCATAAGACTAGGATGATTTAAAAGAAAAGATGGTAGCATTAATACTCATCTTAGAAGCTAGTAAGAGAAAGCCAAACCTGTCAAGTGCATTATGCTCTTTAAGGAAACAATTGAAATATAGAATTGTAAAAGAGGGTTGTGTGAAGAGCCAATTTCGAATACACCTGTTTAACTTGAAGCTCTGAAGTTGTTGCTTATCCTTTTGCCCTTGATCTTAATGAAAGATTGTGTAGCTACTTGTTGAGAATGAAGAATTTTATGTATGTCTACTGTTGTAGAAGACTTTGTTCTTGCATCATGATATACTTGTAAAAATCCTTAAGAAAAGCTTTGCGCATGTTGATTAGCCAAGATTATAAAGTACATGCTTGTTTGTCATTGATTAGTGTTCTCCTCTCTTATTATTATTTTTTGTTTTTTACTTTTTTTGGGTATTTTTGTGATTATGAAAGAAATAAAGAATGTTTAAGCTTTGCACAAAGTATTAATGTTAAACATGTTGGGCCAATAACACTTTTGTGGTATTAAAATTTCCTACAAGCTCCCTCTCAATGTGAACATGGTGAAATGTCTGGGTGGGTTTGAAGCAAGATGAGACTCTCTCCTTGGGTCACCACCTCAAGTTTTTCCTTTACTCACTTTGGTACACATATGAGTGCTTGAGAAGTGTTTACATCTAACTGAAGAGGTGGCAATGTGTTTTCATAAGAGTGAATTTTGCTGAGGTACTAGTCATGATGTATTGCCATGTTTATTTCCTTTTGAGGGGGTGTTGCACTAAAGACTTGGATTTCAATAGCATGAGTTGATGCTTTGATGGGTGAAGAAGCCTCTTGACAAGGAGGTTTATGGATTTTTAATGTTGAAGCATGATGACTCCCCCCTTCTTGACCTATGTTGTAACCTCAAAATATTTTTAGGTAGCCAAGTTTGGAGACGTGGGGATGTTGTACACACATCCATAAGTGCCTTGCCCTTGTCTACTCTTAGTGAAGTAATTGCTACTAGTGGTGGAGTTGTCATAGTCTCTGTTCGAATAGGTTTCCTCTTCCAAGTGTGATTTGGACATCGGGGCACATTGGTCATGGTCATTGATGAAGAAACCTTGATATACTTGGGCTGGGGTACAATGGTGTTGGGGGAAATGACCACTTATTCCCTCAGCAATCTACTGAGAGTCTCTAGCTATGCACACAACATACACCAGGCAAATACGAATCTAACACAAAACAGACACATCACATAGAGACGACTGAAAACTACTAGACTAACCGCCTAATAAACAGTGCAAGAACATGATAACTTAACACATACTCTACACCGACCATAACATATGAAATGGAAATGAATACATAAAGACCAATTAGGAAGATGCATGTACAAGACAGAGAGAATAAAAAAGAACGATCTTGCTTATATCAACCAAAAAGGAATAATGATATAATCAGCACAGCAACCAGCCTTTACAAAGCTCAGGATCCATTCTTTTATACTGCCTGCTTGTAGTATTTGTCAGTATTGTGACTCCCTTGGTGATAAGATGCACCAGCTAGTAAGGAAGTGCCGTTCTTGTAAAATAAAGTACTCTAGCTACCATTAGGTTGGCCCTAATAGTTCGCAGTGCTAGCATGTGGCGCATGGCACAGGCTAGCCTATGACTAACACTTGGTACGCTCGGTGGGTCGGATTCCCAATCCAATGACTCAAACCCAAAAAGTTATTATCTTCTGGAATGTTGGATTCCTTTTAGCACTGGGTGAGTTCTGATCATAGCTAGTAGAGGCATTACTGGTGACCTCTAGTTTGATGCTTTTAGTGGTGGCCAGATCTTGAATGCTGTGGTAGTGGGCACATATTGGCTCTTTATGTGGAAGAGAGGATCCAAAAGGCACAGAAGATGAAGAACGCCTTCCACCATGAGATGAATTTTGGGGGATTGATTTTCGGAAGCAGACTTTCAGAAGAAAAATTCTGGGGTAGTACTGGCTTCTGTTGAAAGATCGGTAGAGGGGGAGGAGACACACACACAGGAGCAAACCCTAATGTATATTGCAAACCCTAACCATAGAGGGAAGCCATGTCCACTCTCACACAAAGCATAATGCACTAATCCATAATCCACACAACACACAATGAGTTGTGTCCACACTCTACTAACCCTAGCTAATGTCCACACACTATGACCAGCTGGACACGCGGTCATTTATGTCTCACACATGTTCCTACCTAATCTGCCAGCACATAGCATAGCTGGCTCATACTGACATCGAGCTTGAATATCTCAACAACCCCTCTCAAGCTCATGATGTACTGCCGATGAAGATGTAGATGAGCTTGGGATATCAAGACTCTCAACACTCCCCCTCAAGCTCATCCCATGTACTCCCAACATAGTCCGGAAGTACTCAAATTTCTCCCTGCTAAGTGGCTTCGTGAAGATGTCTGCCACCTGCTCATCAGTCTTCACATAGTGAAGATCAACTGTACCATCCAGCACCTTCTCTCTGACAAAGTGATAATGGACCTCTATGTGTTTGGTCCTCGCATGAAACACTGGATTCTTTGCCAACTGTATACTGCTCATGTTGTCACAATGAATGACAACTTTCCCATCAAGAGGCCCACATAAATCTGCCAAGAGACTTTTTAACCATATAGCCTCGCAAGTAGCAATGGCTGCTCCTCTGTACTCAGCCTCTGTACTGGACAAAGCAACTGTAGGTTGCTTTTTGCTACTCCAACTCACCACGGCACTTCCAAGTGTAAAAGCATATCCACTAGTAGACCTCCTGTCATATGCGCTACCTGCCCAATCAGCATCTGTGTAGCCATGTATGTCCAAGCTTTTACCACTCTCATAAAATAGACCATAATGTGCTGTGGTCTTCACATATCTCATGATGCGTCTCACTGCATCCAAATGTGGTTTCCTGGGGCTCTGCATAAACTGGCTCACTAGCCCCACTGCATAACTCAAATCTGGGCGTGTGATAGTCATATATATGAGACTACCAACCATCTTTTTGTACATAGAAGGATCATCCAATTCCTCGCCATAATCAGCCCGCAACTTCACATTTTGCTCCAATGGTGTACTCATAGGCTTACACCCTGTCATGCCATACTTTGCCAACATATCCAATGCATATTGGCGCTGTACTAACCAAGTACCTGCATGATCTTTCACCACTTCAATGCCAAGGAAATATCTCAACTCACCAAGATCTTTCATGTCAAATTGCCCACTCAAAGCTTTCTTGACATGCATCACATCTGCACCATGATCACCTGTAATAATCAAGTCATCCACATAGATAACTAGTAAAACAATCCCATGCTGTGTCTTCTTCACATAGAGTGAAGAATCTGCTGTAGAAATCTGAAAACCAAGTGAGATAAGATATCTGCTCATCTTATCACTCCAAGCACGTGGTGCTTGCTTTAGACCATATAATGCCTTTTTCAACCTGCATACGTGAGTGGGATATCTAGGGTGTACATACCCTTCTTGCTGTGCCATGTATACTTCCTCTTGTAAGTCTCCATTCAGAAATGCATTCTTAATATCCATCTGATGCATTTCCCAGCCATTAGCTGCAGCCATAGCAATGACTGCTCTCACTGTGCCCATCTTAGCCACTGGACTAAACGTCTCATCATAATCCAATCCATGGGTCTGTGCATAACCCTTTGCTACCAATCTTGCCTTATGTCTTTCAATAGAACCATCAGATTTACACTTCACTTTGTAAACCCATTTACATCCAATAACATTCTTATCCTTTGGTAGTGCAACCAAGTCCCATGTATCATTATGGACCAATGCGTCCATCTCCACATCCATTGCTTTTTCCCATACATGCTCTCCAATAGCTTCTGTATAGCATGTAGGTTCCACATGCTTCACCATAGATGTCATATATGCATAGTGCATAGCAAAATCTCTGTATGTCAATCTGTCAACAGGATATCTGACTCTCTGGGATCTCCGCAATGCCTGCGGGTCACTCTGTACACCTGTGACTCTAGCATGTGGTGGCACATATCTATCCTGTCTAGCACCAGGTGTGCGTAAAACAGGTATGCCAAGCTCCTCATCCAAACTCTCAGAACTAGATGACTCATATCCTGTGATTCCAATTCCTTCGACTTTCTTTTTGCCTTTATCCATAGCACTACTCCCAGTGCTCACACTCTCATGCCTCAGACGTCCTGACCATGGACGTACACTGCTACTCTCAGCTTCTGCTGTTGGCCCAGATATAGTAGTAGAACTAGAACTTGCTTGTGATGGCAAGTTCACAGGCACATCAGCCTCAAGTGACTCAATAACACCTTCATCTTTTGCTTTATACCAACTAGCAAGCTCATCAAACACCACATCACGTGAGATGACCACTTGTCTAGTTTGTGGATTATAACACTTGTAGGCCTTTCGATCCTGTGCATATCCAACAAATACACATTTCTCTGCTTTAGGATCCAACTTCCTTCTTCTTTCATCAGGCACATGCACATAAGCTATGCATCCAAAAACTTTAAGATGTCCAATGTCTGGCCTGTAACCTGTGAGCCGCATCTCTGGCGTGCTTCCATGAATGGCTGCTGTAGGTGTTTTGTTCAATATGTATACTGCAGTAGCACATGCTTCTGCCCAATAGTAATCTGGCAAGCTCTTTTCATTAAGCATCGCCCTTGCCACTTCACATATAACTCTATTCTTTCTCTCAGCCACACCATTTTGCTGAGGTGTATACCTGCATGTCAATTGTCTCCTTATTCCATGCTTCCTCAAGAAATGCTCAAAAGCTTTTGAGGTGTATTCACCACCTCCATCTGTCCTCAGACATTTAATCCAACAGCCATACTGCTTTTCTGCAAAAGCTTTGAAATCCATGAATTTTTCCAACACTTCACTCTTCTCTTTCAGAAAGTATATCCATGTCATCCTGCTGAAATCATCTATGAATGTAACATAGTATAAACTGCCTTTGATAGATGGGTTTTGTGCAGGACCCCATACATCACTGTGTACTATCTCAAGTGGCCTGTTACTCATATTTCCTTCTCTAGGAAATCTCAATCTTGCCTGCTTCCCAAACTGACAGGCTTCACAAACATGCATATGTCCATCATATTTGAACCTAGGCAAACCATTGACAATGCCTCTTGTTTGCATGTTCTTTAATCTCTGTATATTAACATGGCCAATCCTCTTGTGCCACATATCAATATCCTGTACCACATTCCTGCTCTTTGAGAACATGGCTGATTTTAGCTCAGGAATTCCAGCATCCAGCTTAAACAGTCTTCCTTCTTTCTTGCCTTTAGCAATCACTCTACATCCATGTTTGAAGTCTTCAACAAAGCATCCATGCTCATTGAATCTAACCTGTAATCCCTGTTCTACCATTTGACCAACTGAGGCCAAGCTTTTAGTGATCTGATAAGATTCGGTGTGCTCCAAGCTTCACAGCTCCAATGGACAGCTTCACAGCTTCTTTTCACAGCTTCTTCTTCTCCCTCTTCACTCACTCACTCATAAACCCTAATAAACAGCACAAGGCTCTGATACCATGTTGAAAGATCGGTAGAGGGGGAGGAGACACACACACAGGAGCAAACCCTAATGTATATTGCAAACCCTAACCATAGAGGGAAGCCATGTCCACTCTCACACAAAGCATAATGCACTAATCCATAATCCACACAACACACAATGAGTTGTGTCCACACTCTACTAACCCTAGCTAATGTCCACACACTATGACCAGCTGGACACGCGGTCATTTATGTCTCACACATGTTCCTACCTAATCTGCCAGCACATAGCATAGCTGGCTCATACTGACATCGAGCTTGAATATCTCAACAGCTTCTTCCCAACATGCTTGCCTTGAGTTCCTTGATGTGAGCGAGGATCTCATCGTTGTTGTGCCTGCTACTCTTTGTAGGACATTATCATGGTGATTAGACGGTCATGCAACTGGTTATAATTATTTTGGAGAGCTATGGCATAATCCTTTAGCACTTCCAAATAGTTGCAGTCTGCAGATTTAGTTTTGCCAGGTTCTGTCGAGGTATTGCCATTTCTACTACTTTTGCTACTTTCCTAACTTCACCACTTACTTCAGAGTGCAAAGGAATGCACTCATCGGGCTGAGGTGAGTATGGCTCTACCTCTTCTAGTGATATCCTAGCTACACCTAGTAGAAGCACAAAGGAAAGTATGGCTCTACCTCTTCTAGTGATATCCCAGCTACATCTAGTAGAAGCACAAGGGTGGGAGACAAATGAGTTACCCATGATCCTTGAATATGAGCCCTCATGTTTGGTTGATCCTCTATGCTACTACTACTTTTAGTAGCTTCAAAACCATGCTGTCTTCTTGCAAAAAAATGGGTGTTCGGATGTCATTGTTCTTGTATCTCCATCTTCCAGAATTTTGGCTTCTTTGCCCTCTCCTTCTTCCAAAGTAACTGTCTTTGTTATAAGAGCTATGACTCCGGTACTGGATGTTGGCATTGCCAAGATTAAGCTTTTGGAACCCATTCTTTGATCTCTAGTCTTGTGAAGAAGGCGGTTCTCTTCCTGGCTTTGTTGTAAGGGTCTTACTACTGTCGCCATATTAGATGACTGGTCTTCACTGTAGTAGAAACTCCTGCGAGGGCCTAGATGGCTTCTTGTTGTTCTCAGCTTCTCGCTTTATTGTAAGGGTCTTTACTGCTACCACCAGATGACTAGCCTTCACTGTAGAAACTCTTGCGAGGCCCTAGACGACCGTTGTAGAGGTACTTCCTTTCCTTTCAAGGTAATGGTAACCTTGGCTTGCATACCCAGAATCAAAAGGAGGAACTAGGGGCTATTGGATTTTGGGAGTGTGGTGTCCCTTATGGGGTGTGGGTGTACAGACAGGGGTACTTCAGTTTTGGCTATAGGGGTTGGGTTTTCTAGGGTTAACAGTTGGCCCTTGGGAATATATATGGTATTCTTCATGGCTGTGTGTAGAGTAGGTGGTGGGTGAGGGAGAATGTAGAAGGACGTTGCAGGTGAAGGGTTGTGGCTTGGAGCGAGAAGGGGAGATGCATGCAAATAGATAGATACACAAATATTAATTGGATCTTGGGGTGACTTAAAAAGAGTTACTATGTAGCATTGGCACACAACACGGTTGAAAATTCTTGATGGGACTACATCATATTGCTCGGCACTTGAGACGAATCTTTCATGATTGTTTGGAGAGGAGCGATATCATGATGGTGATGGATGCCCAGGTAGTGGTGGATTGGTGGTGCTGTCACCTCAATGAAGGGATTTGGTGGCATATCAACATATGGTAGGGTCACAGGCAGTAGCCATTGACCGGCTTCTAGAACCGTTTGCCATTCAACAGCATGCCAAGCAAGAAGGTGCCGTCATATAATTTTTCGACTATCCAGAATGGTCCTATCCACCGGAGCTTCAATTATTCAGGATGCAGACCTATGCAAGATTGAAATAACAAGACTGGGTCTTCTTCCTTGAACATGCGAAACTTGGAGTGGCGATCAACCCATTTCTTCCTTCTTTTCTAGATGACTGTGGTGGTGACGAAAAAATTTTGAAGCGTGCTTCACCCAGCACAAGCAGCTGGTCTAGGCAATGCTGTAGTTAGGGACTCTTTCGGGCTTAACTTTTTTGCAATGGCAGTGCTGAGACTTGGTACTAGGAATTCCATCGATACGACTACCTTTATGCCATATACTAGTTTGAATGGGGTCATTCTAGTCGAGATCTTGTAGGCTATGTGGAATGCCCATCAAGCTGAATACAACTTTTTATCCCAGTCATTGTGATTTTGATTGACCAACTTTGTGAGGATCTACTTGAGGATTTTGTTGGTCAACTCAGCTTTTGACCATCGGCTTACACTGTGGAGCATTTATGAATGACGAGATGTTGGGTTCTTTGATGACATCATTGATAAAGTGCTTGACTTGGTTACTAATCAACTCGATCGAGCATCCAAAATGAGTTATTATCATCTCATAGAGGAATTTAGCAATTCATTCTGCTGTGTTATCTTGAAGAGGACGGGCTTCTACTCATTTGGTGCTGTAGTCTGTGGCCACCACTAGGATATACTTGTTGTGACTGGTGAAATGGGATGGGGGCTTAAATGGGCCAACAAAATTGAGGCCCCATTTCTGGAATGGTTCTAGGGGCTTAATTGGGCCAACAAAACTGAGGCCCCATTTCTGGAATGGTTCTAGGGGGAGGATTGGGTTGTGTGTGGCATCCTGTCTCTAACTGTTAGCTGGACGAGACGTTGGCATACGTCACACTACTTGGCCCATCTGTAGGGCATCGCCAAGTACTATCGGCCACCAGAGTCTTGCTTGGAGGATTTTCCTTTTGGTGACTTCTCTGGCAAAGTGTCCACTAATTCTTGGGCTAGCTTCTATGAGGATAGCTTCCTGCTCATGTGGTGGGATACACCTTCGGAGGATTTGGTCAATCCCTGTCTTCTATAACTGGCCGGCTATGACTTGGAAGTGCCGACTGCTGCAGATTGCAATCCGCTTTCACTGTTCTCTAGAAAGATTATCCTCCATCAAACTTGTGACAACAAATGTTAGCATTTCATGATACCATGTCTGGGAGATGGGATGACTGTGTCTGTTGTTGTGAACTACTGAGCATCCAGTAGGTCATTCTCTGCTTGGGGCTTCGCCCAGCCGTGATAGATAATCTACCACTGTATGATTTTCACATGGGGTGTGCACTATTGTGAAACTAAAATTCTTGGAGTATTAGTATCCATCTAGCTAGTTTTTCTCCTAAAATCTGCTTATCCCACCAAATACAGCAAGGCGAAGTAATCCACATGAAAGGTAAACTTATTACCTTAGTAAGTAGTGTCGAAACTTGGTGATTGAGTAGATCATGCCAAGGGCTTCTCTGTGTGTGGTTGAGTAGTTCCACTTAGCAATAGAGAGCCTTCAACTAGCATAGTAGACAAGCCAAAACCATTTCTTCTCAGCCTCTTGCATCAAACACTACCAATTGCCATATCAGAGGCATCCACAAAGACGTGAAAGGGCAGTTCCTAATTTGGGGGTTGGACAATAGGCACTTCTGACAGCATGAGCTTGAGACGTTGGAACACAATGTTGCATTTCACTGTCCATTTAAAATTTTCATGCCTCAATTGCTTGGTCAGAGGTGTTTTGTTCTGTGCCATCTGTTGGTTTAAGGGAACTGCTACATGGGGAATCTAAGCATTCGACTGTGCCATCTGACTTGCCCCAAAAATCTTCTTAGCTCTTTCTCATTGGTTGGAGTTAAGGCTTTCTGAATCACCTTGACCTTGGCTGGGTCGACTGCTATTCCTTCTTTGAAAATGATGTGGCCTAATAGCGTTCCACTTTGGACAACAAAGGCACATTTGGCTGGATTCAGGCTTAATCTAGAGAGTATGCATTTGGCCAAGCACAGCTGTAGGTGCATCAAATGTGTTTTTCCAAAAACACCAAATTCATCAATGAATACTCGCATGAAGGTGGTCAAAAAATTGACAAAAATTTCCTGGACCATGTGTTTGGGACATCATAGCATAGCGGAGGCTACACTCCAACCCACACACTTGTCAATCCGTGAATGCAACCCGGTTAGCGCATAGAGGCTATCCCGAATGGGAGAAGAAGAGTTAACCACACACTAATGACCTCTAGTCCTACTCAATCCTTCTCAACACTCAAGCAATCAATCTTACATAATCAAAGCATCAAGATTAGGCTACACTTAAGCACACAAATGCAACTTATGCAAGGAACCTAATATGCAAAGAGCTATCACACAAGCCTCAACTACACATTATTTCAAGCACAAGCTTCATCACAAGCACTCTATAACTCACAAATCAAAACATCATTAAGAAATCTAGATTAGCAAGAGTGTAGACCAAAACCTCATATCATTGAAAATGTAAAGAATAGAAAGTACATGATTGAAACAAGAATGGAGATGGAGAGCCTTGGGAGAGCACTTGAGAAGGAGCTATGGAGCAAGCTCTCTCTATGAGCCTCTCAACCAAATGACCAAAGAGTGTTTTCTAGCTCTCAAAAGAGCTACCTTTTATACAAAAATTCTAGAACTCTCAAAAGTTCCCATGTGGGATTATTGTCAAGCCCCCTCCCACATTCATCTACAACTTTGAACTCTTTTCAAGAGCCCTAAGTGTCTTTTTTGTTGCATCCTTGTATTGATCTTCATTTGCATGCAACACTCCCCCCTTCCTATTTTGCGCACGTCCTCGAGCGCGGTAGTAGCAAGAGCTGCAACAAAAAAACAATTGATACGAGTAAAGTCCTTTATTGAAAAGAAAAGAAAAGAAAAGAAAAATCAGCAATGATGACTTCACATGTGAGCATACAAGTGCAGGGCTGGTTAAAGTTTTAATGAGTCCTAAAATAGGTGAGTAAAGACTGGTCAAAGTGAGACTTAAGTAGTAGATAGTGCTATGCAAAGGCAAGTGTGCTTTGTACACCGCCGGTTATGACCGTAGTCTCAATGTCCTATAAGTATGTAAGTTATTCCTAAGTGGCAACCCTACTCCTAAATATGAGCAAAGGTGATTGGAACTCTCGTTTTTTTCTTTTTTTCTTTTTTTCTTTTTTTCTTTTTTTTGATATGTGTGTAGAAGTTGATGAAGATTAAGGTTCTATCCCAAAGAGACCCAAGCAATGGCCAAGAGACCTCCGCCAAGAGAATCTAAAGACCGCTAAGTATCTCAAGGGCGACAGACCCTTTTTCTTTCTGTTATGACCTAAGGAGTACCCCATGAAGATGAGGGCATCGGTCTCAAGGGCCCATAGTGTACCCCAGAGTCCTACCAACATCTATCAAGGCGATAGATTCCTCAAAGTTCTTCTTCTGAAGTCCTTAGACATCAGTGTTCACCCCATGGAAACCAAGGCATCGGCCCCAAGGTGCTAAGACAACCTCAGGTCCTACCAAGCATTTCACATGGCGGTAGACACTTCATGTCTCAATTCACTTTGTATATATATATATTTTTTAGGGTATATTTTCATAAATTTTTATGACTCCTAGCACCTAGCTCATATCTAAGAGGTAACTACCACTAGGGATAACTAATATACCTTGAAAACATAAGTACTTGGCATACTCCATTGGTATATATCCTACACTGTCTTTAGATAGAAATATCTTTTACTAAGTCTTCTAAGACTCTAGAATTCACTCACCATATTTTAACAACTAATCAAAAACTTAAACCAGCCAACATTGTGTGAACATGCAAACCATATATTCGAAAGATAAGAGCACATAAAGAAATAAAGTTTAAGATCTGAATACACCTGTTGTAGTGCCCTTTTGATGTTGTTCATTTGCATTGATGAATTGCTTGATTTTGTGCAGATTGTTCCTCCTTGATCTTTGTAGGCGTAGCATGTCTCTCCCCTTCCTAATTTGTTTGCACGATAGGTGGACTATTGGGGCGTGTTTGATGCTCTTGTTTTAGCGAAGATCTCTGCAAAATTTTTATTAACAAACAAGAAAAGAAAAGAAAAAAATAAAATTTGCCATTGGTGCCAAACACCGAATATAGCCGAGGGGAAAAACCCAATGGGATAAAAGTGCCCTGGCTTGTCGATCTTATTATGGAGTCATTGAACTTACCCTTGCGCTGGTAGTGGAGATCATCTCAAAAAGAACATAATCCTTTAAAGGCATAAGGAACTACATTATTCAAACATTGATTTACCAAAGAGCTTTAATTGTAGTGTTAATGCCTTATCTTTGGTGTTAGGTATGTCCTTCTTGAGTGGAAATTTTATCAATTGTCTTGGAATTTGAGCAAGATAAGAGGTTTTAGGCTTTGAAATGCTAGAATCTATGCTCAAATGAGACTCCTTTGGAGTTGGATGTGTCTTAGGTACACCAGTTGATGGTGGAATTGTGTAACAAGGAGAATTTGGGACAACTGGTGACTCATTACATGTTTTAGGAAGATCAACACAAGTAGTTTTGTAGGTGCTATCACAGCCACCTATCTTATCTTGAAGAGTTCGTGTTGCTTTCTTTTGTACCCACTGATATGGAAAATTAAGGGTGGCTCTTGGAACCTTCTTGAAACATTCTTTTACCCTTAGCAAAGCATGGCATTTTGGAAGCCAAATTGCTGTTGCACCCTCATAATAACCTTGTGCTTTAAGAACCTGTTTTGGGACCCATCGATTAACAATCCGAGGTTTAGGCTTGGAAATGATGTGCTTCTTAGGAGGCTTAGCAACTGGACTAGATGGTACAAGTTTGTACGCATCTTTGGGTAGCCACATTGATAATTCCTTCTTGCCTGGCCTTCTTTGAGCAGCAACTAGAGTAGTTGGAACATGCCAGCCATGGCCCTCACTTGAGTACTCATCAATTATCCACATCATTTGTGTTGGAGCTTGTGTCTCTTTCTTATCAGCATCATTAACAGATTTGAGTGTTAAATTCTCAACGGAGACTTCCTCGACATGCATAGCTGTTGTTTTGGATGTATCCCTATAGTACAAATCATCTAGAAGAGCACGTGGTTGTACCATTCGTATAGGTATAATGTCATATCCATCTGAGTCACAGAATTGAATTGGCTTCGGTAAAGCACATGTCGATAATGTTGCAAGGACATGACTCCATTCTAATGGATCAATTAAATGCTCAGGGAAGGGTTGTGGAATGTATGCCTCGTCTGATACACTTCGATTACCCTTAAGTCTCTCAGTGTTGAAATCCCTACATGAGGCTCCACACATCCATAGATCTTCTCGCCCATCTGACAAAGTAACTCTTGAGCCCTCAGATGAAGCAGAATCAAACTCATCTATTGGAGACCTTGTTACATCACGATATGAGCGATTTCTTAGGTTGACCCTTGTGATGACAGAATCATGTCGGAGGTACAAGTAATTGTATCCCCAATCTTGAATCATTTGAAATTGTCGCATGAATGGTCTACCCAATATCACTTCGTAGTTTGGATGCTTTCCAAAATCCACTACTGCAAAGGTATGCTCATATTCAATCCCACATGTGGTGACCAATATGTTCTCAAGCAGCCCAAGGGGATGTTCTAAGCTTCCATCTGCTAGCTGCAAGCGCATCCTGGTACTCCTAATAGCTGGTTTGCCCCACTTTTCCCAAATGGACCTTGTCACAATGCCCACTCCTGCACCACTATCAAGTATTGCAATTGAAGATACTTTTTGCACTTCTAATGGGAGGGTAGCATTTCCCTGATCGTCCTCACAAAATTTTCCCACTTTGTTGATAGGAACTGGCATTACATGCTTTGTTTCAGGGTATATAGTACACTCATGGTGACCCTTTTGTAGCAATACCTGCTCTGACAAACATGTGGCAATATCATTCCACAACTCAAGTCGAATTTTTATCAAATCAAGCAAAGGTAAGGTACAAGCCACTGGTGCTGACAAAATAGCTTGTACCGTACTCATATCCTTCTCCTTAGTCAACCTTTTATGCATGGAGGGTATCCTCAAGGTTTGAGAACAGTTCTCATATTCTCCCAGATATGATGGTAAGGTTTTCATTGTATGCTTACTTCTAGGAGAAACAATTGTTTGAACTTCCTCCTGGATGCTTGGGCGTCCAAAGTTGTTTTCCGTGCCCCTGGTAAAATCCACCTCAGAGAATGGAGGCGAACTAACGGAAGACATGTTCTCATTAATTTTCTCATTTACTGCGGCCCACATCTCATTTGCCATGTCCTCATTAGCATCAATAACTTCATCATTGCATGGGAAGACAAGGCTAGGTGGTGGCAGAATTTCATCTTTCAATGGAGTGTCCATTGGTGCAGACCTTTCGCTATGAGCTTGTGAAATGAGCTCACTTTTCATTTCCCGACTCGATGACACTTCTGGTATGGTTTCTAATGTTGGCTTAAGAGAGGTTGGTCCCCGAGGAATAGGTGATGGTGGTCCCTCAAGTATTGACTGAGCTTCCCTAATGAGTTGCTGATGTACAGCTAGATTGATCTTCTCCTCACGAGGGTTTGGGTATTCTTGAAGCTTCTTGGGTAGCTCAGATAAAGCTGCAATGCGACTTCTATGAGCATCAATGATGGCCTCTAGAGTCTCATTCACTTTATCCACAAAAACAGAACCCCCAGAGCTATCCTCAGTCGTACTAGCCTCATCTTGTTTAGCACTAGGCCCAGGTTGAGGTTGATGTTCCTCATGCACTTCTTGGGATGTAAAAGTTTTATCCTTCATGTTTTGTTTAGAGGCTTCCTGAGAACTAGTGGATGTACTTTTAGTTTGTTTGTTTCGGTTCTTCTTCCTCCGAGTGGTTTTTTTTCTACTGGACTGTAGGGTCTTGTCCACTAGATTTGTCCTTGCGTCCCTAGTTCGAGGTGTCTCATCAGTTTGTATTTCAGCGTTTCTTGTCTGTGATCGAGTCATGACTCTAAGTGGCACGACATCCTCATTCTCAGATGAAGGTGGCGATGGAACTGTGCCTACAAGGTTGAGTGAAACCTTTGGTTGAGAGGTGCCTTCCTCATGTGGTTTCAGCAGACAGTCTTTTGGGAAGTGTTCTACACAACACCCTAGACAATATCTTTCAATCGGTGGAAACTGTTGTACTGTTGTATTTGACCGAGATGCTTGCCTTGAGCGATGTGGACAATCACGAGCCCAATGGGGTTCTCCGCACTCATAACAGGGGCCCATTGGTTTGGCCTCTACTTTCCTTGGCTGCCATTGACCTGAGGGGCCTGGAGTCCTAGGTTGGTAGCCGCCTAGCAACATTAAAGAGTTTTGTTCCCCTGATTGAGCATCCAGTGCTGGGCTTGGGTATGCGGGACTTTCAAAGATATTTTCTTTGGATGAATATGATACATATTCTTCCTCCACATAGCCTGGGTTTACCAAGTCTCTACACACATTTGAATTGTCATAGTCCACAACCCTTACAGGAGCCGTCCCAGGAGCAGGGGGTTGAGCACCAAGAACAGGTCGTGCTTGCTCTTGTGCCATCGGTGGCTTACGTTCAAAACTAGTATACTGTTGATACATTTGTGGAGCCACTCCACCCCTCGGCTGCTCACGTTCCTGTCTCATTCTCGCAATGCGAGTACAATCCTGTGTGGTGTGGGTAAAGTTCCAAGCACAGGCTTGGCACCATTTTTTTATGGGTTGGTTTGTGACTAGAGGAGAAAAGGTATTACAGTCCTCTGTTTTATGGTCACCGCCACATGCTCCACAAAGATGAGGACCTGTAGGAAGTACACTCCTCATTCTCTGCTGCTGTTGTTGTGGCTACATGGGTGGACGATAGGTTTGTCCTAATCTCCTTAGCACTAGGTTAGCTATCTGGTCTGGATTTACTAGCGCGCTAGACCCTGAACTTTGGTCATCACCCCACTGATTTCTAGGTTTCACCTCAAGGCCAGAACCATCTTGGAATTTGAAGTTATCGGTGAAATCCATAGCATCATGGCAACACTCATTGAAACTTGTATGCTTCTTTGCATAGAGATGTGTATGCAGTGTTGAATTTTTTAGGCCTTTTAAGAAGAGAGAAATTAATCGACTTTGGGCGGGCTTCTCATCTTCTGGGCAACGATTAATGTACTGCTTCATTCTATTTACACAGTCTCTGACACTCTCGTTCTCACCTTGCTTGAAAGAGTAGATGTGTGCTACCGTGTCATGTTGAATTCCCATCAAGGAAAAAGCTGCAATGAATCTCTCTTCCAAAACTCGTAAAGAAGTTTTGTCTGAAGCCTCTAATGCCTGAAACCAAGCGAGGGCTTTTCCTTCAAGAGTGAGTCCAAACCCTTCAATTTGAGTATGCTTATCAGCAACTTGCTCAGCTCGAACTGCTTGCCTAAAAGCTGCTACATGATCGTATGGATCTCCCGACCCTTCATACTTCTTAACCAATTTCTGAAGTGTTGATGGCCTTACTTGTCGTGAATACTCATCATAGGGCCTACGGCCTCTCACTCTCAGTGGAAATTGTTCCTCTCTTTGGAAAGATGGTCCACATGTTTCCAAAATTGGTGTGGGTACCCTATTACCAGCCTCACCAAACCCTTCCAAAGATCTTGTCACCCTCATTTCAGGAGGTGCATTTATGGGAGGCCGAGTTGGCTCCCCTATCCTCCGATTGTTATAGTGAGAAAGACGTTGGTGTGGTGTGACCTGAGGTCGCACATTTGGTGTAGGACGATATCTTGGTGCTAGAGTTGGGCTACTAGCAGTGGTCCACTTAGATGTTGAAGGTCCCTCTCTAGTGAACTCTCGTAGGGGAGGAGCAACAGTTTCTCCAAGAAAGGCTGTCTCTCCTGGTTTGGCTGTATTTGTTGATAACACTTCCATAAATAATGGTTGTCCTTTCCACGTGAGTTCCCGAATCTCCTTCCAATCTAAGGTTCGGTATTCATTGGCCCATTTATCAATTATTATGTTCATGTGTCCTGCACGCTTCTCAACTACCACCACATGAGCTAGAGGAAGATCTAGCTGTGGCAATTTAGTTGTGGCATAATATCCCTCTAACGAGTCCTTATAGACCTCTTGAAGTGGGTCATCCTGTAAGACCTTTGTCACAGGAATTTGTCGTACAAACTCCCATTGGCATTCAGCCCCCTGATCCAGTTTGCTCTTGCCTTTCCTATCCCTTTCCAAATTTAGATCTACAAGAAGTAAATCATCTATGGATGGCTTTGAGGACTGGGCATTGGATGGTCCAGGCATGTCCGGCTCGATGAGCCAGTCATCTCTAGACTCCCTTGCTCTGGAAAGTTCTGATAAGTCTAAGAACTCGGTTTTAGAGAGCTCCCCTAATTTGTCTACCTTTTCTGGATGGTAGGTGACTTCGTAGCGAACCCCATCTCCACCCATATACATGTTACCCTGGTCATTGACTAGAGGTGCTCTATCAAGTTCTGAGAAAATGTCGGCGATCTTAACAAGATACCGTTGTTGTGGATCCCTAAAGATCTCAGCTCCTTGAGCATTTGTGTAGACATATTGGAGTCTCACATTGAGTGTTAACCCCATGGTGTCGGCTTCAAATGGATTAAAGGATCTTGAGGGTGTCCTATTTGGGGCTACGGGATGACTATTTGTCGGCCCTAGATTGTCCATGGACAATGAACTAGTTGTTCTAGAGGAAAGGGTATCGGATTGGGATTCAGATAGGGTTTCAGCAATATCTGCCAAATTTCCTACCGATTGGGTCCCACTTTCTTGTGTAGGTACTCTAGAAGGTGCCGTAGGCCCTATGGCAGAATCTACACGACGTCCCGACCGCAAGTGCATAAGGTCAAAATTCTGTTTTGGTTTTTTTATGTGTTTTAATTTTGTTTTGTTTTTGTTTGTTTTGGTTTTGGTTTTTTGTGTTTTGTTTTTTTTTGATAAAAATATATATATATATGTATATATATATATATATATATATATATTTTACCCTACCTAACCACTAAAGGCAACTAAAAAGAATATGTGTAGTGTACTATCTACCCTATTTTTTTTTATTATTTATTTCTTAAATGTTTTTTTTTAATGATTTTATGATTTTATGATTTTTACTTTTTTTAACACAAAAATTATGAATCACACTAAAAAAATACTAATTATGCACAAAGTTACAAAAATTTTAAAAAATGCAAGTTAAACTAATTATGCAAAAAATTAAAGAATGAAGAATTACAAATTATGCAAAAAAGTAGACTCCTAAAAAACACTCAATTTTATCTTTTTTTTTTTAAATTTTCTTTAGTTTTCTTTTGTTTTTTTCTCCTTTTGTTTTGTTTTGTTTTTGTTTTTGTCTGTTTTTGTTTTTGTGTTTTTCTTTTTTAAACTTATAAATTTCGTGCCAAATATAAAAAATATGAATTTACTAATTATGCATCATTTATAAAAATTCTAAAAAAATAAAAAATAAAAAATGCAAGCTACCTTAATTATGCAAAAATTTAAATGATGAACAATGGTTTCAAAATACAAAAATAAAAATTGTTTCTTCTTCTTCTTCTTCTTCTTCTTCTTTTTTTGATTTTGTTTTGTTTTGTTTTTGTTTTTGTCTTCTTTTTTTTTTTTAATAACAAAAAGTTAAAACAATGCAAATCACTCTAATTATGCTAAAAATTACAGAAATGAAAAAATAAAATAAAAAATATGCAAAGAATATGGACTCCTAAAAAAAACAAATAATTTAATTTTTTTTATTTTTTATATTTTTTTTTCTTTTTTTCCCTTTTTTAATCTCTTTTTTTTTTAAAAAAAATTAATTATTTTTTTTAATCTTTTTTCTCTTTTTTTAATAAAAAAATATTATATATATATTTTTTTTATTTTTGTTTTATTTAAAAATACAAAAAAACATTGAAAAATTAATTAAAAAAATAAAAAAATAAAAAAAAGAAAAATACCACCTACCTTATCTTCTTCCACCGCTTCGCGCCGTTCCCTCCCGGAATTCCTGCCGGCTCCAGCTGCCTCCACGCGCCTTCTTTATCGGCCAGCTCACCACCGCCTCCTTCACAGCTCTGCAGCTACCGCCTACGCAGCTCCAGCCGCCTCTCGTCTGCTCAACGCCTTCTCTTGCCACTTCTACTCCTTCGTGAGCAGCCTTCCCGCACTCTTCCGCAGGTCATGCAACCGCCGGCCAGTCAACGGCTGGTTCGCCTCCTTGCCAGACTTGCTCTTTCACAGCTGTCGCCTCTCCTTTTGCTCGGTCACCCTCAACTGGGCGCCTCTCGCCTTCGCTCGCTGCTCACAAGCCAGCCAACTTAGCGCCGGCTCCTCGAATGCTCAGCCAGCTGCCTCGCTTCCCACTGCACGCTTCAGTTGCTGCGCTTCAGTTGCTGCGCCTTCGTTAGCTTCAACCCGCCTACGCCATCGCCGCCGGCTGCAGGCGTTATGCCAACGCCTTCGTTCTCATCCGCCCACGCCTTCGCCGCCGGCTGCAGGCGTTATGCCAACGCCTTCGTTCTCATCCGCCTACGCCTTCGCCGCCGGCCGCCTACACCAACGTTTTTTAAAAAAACGATTTTGTTTTTTTTTTTTAAATTTAAAAAAAACGTCTGCTGCACGCCGCTTTTCAGCGCCCTGTGCAGCCCTTATAAATCTATATAAAGCCTTGGCTTTCAGCTTATATATAACAATATATAGAAATATATATATATATATATATATATTTCTTTGCTACGGACGCCTCTCTACCAAGCAACAAATCAAAACAATACAAGCAACAAATCAAAACAATAAAAGAAAGAAAGAAAGAAAAAAACCGCTTCCAATGCTCTACCTCCCACTCACCAACCCCGTCACCAATGCAACAACAGAGAGTGCTTAAATCCGATTAATGGCGGGATTTCTCTACCGCAAAGAGGTTTTAATTAATTTTGTTTGTTTTTTTTGCTTCTAATCAAAAAAACGAAAGCACACAAGGCGCCCTTGAGATCACACACTCAATGCCCTTGCAAACCCTACTCTAATCTACCCTAATCCACGATTTTGCAATCAATGGAGCACTTAGTAAGAAGTAATGGTTAACACCCTTCACTAACTTAGGTGTGCGTTCCCTGGCAGCGGCGCCATTGTTTGGGACATCATAGCATAGCGGAGGCTACACTCCAACCCACACACTTGTCAATCCGTGAATGCAACCCGGTTAGCGCATAGAGGCTATCCCGAATGGGAGAAGAAGAGTTAACCACACACTAATGACCTCTAGCCCTACTCAATCCTTCTCAACACTCAAGCAATCAATCTTACATAATCAAAGCATCAAGATTAGGCTACACTTAAGCACACAAATGCAACTTATGCAAGGAACCTAATATGCAAAGAGCTATCACACAAGCCTCAACTACACATTATTTCAAGCACAAGCTTCATCACAAGCACTCTATAACTCACAAATCAAAACATCATTAAGAAATCTAGATTAGCAAGAGTGTAGACCAAAACCTCATATCATTGAAAATGTAAAGAATAGAAAGTACATGATTGAAACAAGAATGGAGATGGAGAGCCTTGGGAGAGCACTTGAGAAGGAGCTATGGAGCAAGCTCTCTCTATGAGCCTCTCAACCAAATGACCAAAGAGTGTTTTCTAGCTCTCAAAAGAGCTACCTTTTATACAAAAATTCTAGAACTCTCAAAAGTTCCCATGTGGGATTATTGTCAAGCCCCCTCCCACATTCATCTACAACTTTGAACTCTTTTCAAGAGCCCTAAGTGTCTTTTTTGTTGCATCCTTGTATTGATCTTCATTTGCATGCAACACCATGTGCTAAAATGTAGCGGGAGCATTATTAAGGCCGAAGGGGTGGAAGCATGTTAACCTTTTACACTTTTGGTGTTAGTTAGCATGAATTTGCTAGCAAAAAATGTTAGCACTATAAATTGATATAAAGTTTTATATATTGATATAAATTAATAAAAAAAGGTCTTTTATTTCCATTTAATAATTTGATATACTCATATGGCCATATGTTGAAGGTGGAAGAACTCCCTCTTTCATGATTTTGTACAGTTAGCTCATGTGGGGCCCTTGGGAATTTCTTAGAGTAGGCAAACATGGGGAGGGGGACCCATGAGAAGAGGAAGCAGGAAGCAAGACCTATAGGTAACAACCCTTAGTCGGCAACAACAATGCGAAACATAAAGCGAAACACAAAATCTCAAGAAGTTGATGTTTTGCCCCCTCTAGAAAGAAATCTACCATGGCTGCATCAAGTAAGTCTCTCTCCCTCTCTCATTCTCTGAGTGTTGCACAATGCAAGTTGCATGCTTTGCATACACTCTTGTTGCTTATGCAATTTTCTAGACCAAAATATGAGCAGGTTTGTGTGTTCGCATCACCGGCTTGGCTTGCTGCACCTCCTCTTTACTCTCCACCCTTGCCATTTCCTTGAAATCAGCCAGCCCACCCTATTGTGCCACTCGTGTGTGTGTATGTGTGTAAAAAAACAACTTTGTATGTGGCACCATGCATGTTGCATGCTTTGCATATAGGCTTGTTGTTGCCTGTGCCATTTCCCCCCTTGTAATATGTTGTCATATGTTTATTATAGGCTCTGTGAGAAGATGGAAGGCTCCATGTGTTGATTACCCTAAACAAAAGAAGTTCTGTTTGACGAAGCAAGAGTTTCATAAAAATATGGTATGAGTATGGAGGTAATCGATCCCCGTACACTCAGGGATGAGCAAATCTCTGAACATCAATGGTTGTCCATCTTCAAGGAGACCATAGACTACACCAAGCATCGAGTCAAATGTAATGAGATTCGAGAAGAGGCATTCTAGGAAATGATGGTGTTCCACCATAAGGTATATCAGCGACCCCCCACTAATCAAGAGATCACCCTATCATTTGCACAAGGCTATGTGGTTCATAAATGTCCACTAGGCAAAAAGGGTGAGGGAAGGTCAACAATTAATGTAGCATGGGCCAGCTTTGCCGAGGACCATGTTAAGGACCTAGAAGACAAAGGCTTCTTGCAGTACCAAATTGGAAAATGGAGGGCAATGAATTTGGGTTGGGAAACCTTTGCTAAACCAGACCTTCAAGAGCAAAATCCCTTTGCTAGGGGTACTATGCCTTCAAATGAAGGCGATGACATATCGCAAGATTCAAGACCATCCAGTGTCAAGAGGTGCTAAATTGGAATGCCCTATTAACTCTGAGAATGTCAGTAAGGCCTTGGGATTGGTTAGTTCACTCAATGATATGGTCATGCATGCAAAATATGACCTACATGATATTTCTGCTCGCTTGGAGGAGGCAAGGGTTGAGAAGAAGAGTAGCAAGGCCATGTCGGATGCCATCAACAATATTCGGCAAACTCTATTATCTACCCAAGATCAAATGTTAGCCCTACCTAAATGTACGAATGAGGTTGATGAAGCATGCATAAAGTTGGAAGCTACCATAGCTTCCTCAAAAGCTACACTTTAGCTTCTAGGTGTTCTGGTTGAAAAAGCCACTAGTCCTGAGTTGCTAGACAAGGTCATTGCATTGGAGGTATGAGTGTAGGCATTGTGTTTCACCTAATGTAAGATTCCTCCCTCTAGATTTTGAGATGTAAAGATGTAAGATTCCTCCCTCTAGATTTTGAGATGTAAAGATGTAAGATTCCTCCCTCTAGATTTTGAGATGTAAAGATGTAAGAACCTCCCCTTCAGTCTCATGTAATCATCCCCCCCTTCAGAAGTGTAAGATTCCTCCCTCTAGATTTTGAGATGTAAAGATGTAAGAACCTCCCCTTCAGTCTCATGTAATCATCCCCCCCTTCAGAAGTGGAAAAAGATCTTGTTTGACCCTGTTTTGGTCTAGAGAGAGAAAATATTCTAGAGAGAGGTAATACAGTTTTGAAATATTTTGGATAAATAATTTCTTCCAGACAATTCAAAGTGATCCCCTGAAACAGAATTTCAATCTGAAATTCCTAAGTTGCATTTAGAATTGGACGGTGGGGAACCAAGGAGTCCCCAAGTTCAAAGCTTTAAGCTTTATTTTGAGTTTAAAAATTTGATACCCTTATTCATTAAGGTTGGAGAATAAAAATAAAAGAAAAATGGCAAAATTTGGAAATATCTACAAGAAAATAATAAAGAAATACTCACATGAGAGGTGAAGGTTCCTTACTTATGAATTTTCAGATATTTTAGGAGACTTTTTGGAGGATTTTTGACACCTCAGGAGAGGGGAAACCCTCCATCAAGGAGGTACCTATAGAAATCACATCAAGGAGGTATTTTTTTATTCAAAAATATCATAAAGTGGCTAGATATTTCATCTCTCCTCTCTCCTCTTCCAAACTAGATCAAAAAGTGGGCAAAACTAGACTAAAACTTGTCCAAAATGGATCAAATTGAAGCTGGAAGCCTATAGATCCCAGTTGGGCTTGGTTGGTGGCCTCCCTCACCTATAAATAGACCCCCATTCCTTTGTATTTTCATCTTAGAATAATTCTATACCAGTGTAATTTTTAATTTAGTGTATTTCTATTATCCCTTTACCTTGCCTCTCCATTGTGAAGCTTTGGGGCTTCACTAAATCTCTTCTTCTCTTGAAGATTACCCTTTTCCCTTGGTGGCCAAGCTTCTTCTTTGAGAGCTATACAATTCTAGCAAGGTAAAGAATCAAGCAAACCAAGGGTAAGCCTAAAAAATGAAGTTTATGCTCTCTTTTATTGTTAATCTTCTTCCCAACCTCCTTCATGCTTGGGGAGCATTTTATTTTGTGGCTGAACTACTGATTTAAAATTGGTGCTTCAATGCCTTGAACATGCCCCCTTATATAACAAACAAGGATCAGTAGAGACAAATTTGCTTGAATTAGTAGATACTGCCACAAGCAATAAACCATCAAACATATGTAGAGAATTTTCATAGGCATGCTCATTGAATTTCACCTTTACTTTCCACATTGTAGCCAATAAAAATGCATTTCACTACCTCGTTATCAAGCCTAGTTCAAATTTGTGGTGGCATATATAAGCATATGCCAAACAACCAGAATTAAGCATGTGTATTAAAAGACATGGTGTGAGCTTAGCTATTGAATGAATCAAGCAATGCACAAGATCATCACATAAACAATCTCACACCATTAAAGCAACACATGCCACCACTTAGATGTTAATGAAGTCTAACCAATGAGCAATGGAGTATACTCAAGGTCACCACAAATGCATCACATAGACAAATACCAATGAAAGGAGAAAATAGAGAGTATTTCCAAAAAATGACCACTTACTATATTGATCACTAAGCAAGTACACAAAGTATGGGAACTATAATCTCCACTTAGCTATCACTACCTCTCTAATGTGTGAGTAGTAACCCCTGAATTTATAGGCTCATGAGAAGGAGGTGCCTAAAGCCCTTGATTCTCTCAACCTCCCTATGATTTCTCACCTGACTCACCTATGAAAAGATAGAGGGGAGAAGAGAGCCTGAGCTCTTGCAAGAACATACACACACACAAAAGCTAGAAGAGAATACACAACATGAGAGGCTAAAAATTATTCTTCTTCTTCAGATAACAAAAAAGGTCAACAAAGAAGATAAAGTGATTAACACACATAACAGAGTATATACAAGCGGTCCATAATGTGAACATGCTAAGTGGAGTGGGTAGGTGTGGACTAGTTAGTGTAATCCAGCTATAGAATCTCTGGCAAATATATGCCGGTGCTAGCTACCAAACCCGCCAGTGATGTAAATGATGAACGGTCATGCAGGCACCTCATGAGTGTCTGCTCATGTTGAGCTTGACATCTCAACTCTCCCCCTCAAGCTCAACTCCAGCTCATAAAATCCAAGCATATCTTGAAATCTGTAGAGCTTCTCAGCTCCCAAGGCCTTTGTGAAGATGTCAGCGACGACCTGATCATGTGTGCTGACATAGGCCAAGTCGATGTTGCCTGCCAAGACTCTCTCCCTGATAAAGTGGTAATATACCTCAATGTGTTTTGTCTGCGCATGGAAAACTGGGTTCCTAGTAGCCAACTGTATACTGCTAAGATTATCACAATATATGACAACCTTTCTCTCCACATGCAACCCTAAATCAGCAAGTAGCTTACGTAACCAAGCTACCTCACATGTTGCCACCGCAGCTCTTCTGTACTCTGCCTCTGTACTATAAGGAAATTGTAGGCTTCTTCTTACTATTTCATGTCATAGTAGCGCTCCCCAATGGAAAAATAAATCCACTGGTAGATCTCATGTTTGAGATACTACTTGCCCAATCTGCATCTGTGTACCCATATAGCTCCAATGGTACACCTGTTGCATAAAACAATGCATAATAAATAGTGGCCCTCAAACACCTAAGTGTGTGTCACACACTGTCAAGATGTGGTTTGCGGTGGAACCAACATAAAGTGAACAATGTAACTCATATCTGGCCTGTTAATCATGACATAGATCAAACTCCCTACAATCTTCCTGTACATAGTGGGATCCTCCAACACATAATCTACATCTACACTAAGCTTGCCATTTTGATCTAATGGCACCGAGATTGACTTACAATCAGCCATCCCATACTTGGACAACATGTCCAATACATATTCTCTCTATGACAACCAAATACCATCAGGTGTGCGGTGACCTCAATTCCTAAAAAGTAGCGCAGATCTCCCAAATCCTTCATCTTAAACTTCCTTTTGTGAGAAGACTTTTCACATGCTCAATCTCATCCAAGTTGTCATCCCCAACAA
The DNA here is from genome assembly GCF_041138505.1 of Cibotium barometz. Lineage (NCBI taxonomy): Eukaryota > Viridiplantae > Streptophyta > Polypodiopsida > Cyatheales > Cibotiaceae > Cibotium > Cibotium barometz. The sequence goes on from NC_141059.1 coordinate 9,509,593, forward strand.
TAACATCATCTACATAGATAATGGTGATGATCACAATACCCTTATCACTCTTGCGTACATACAAAGAGTGATTTGCATCTGCCATATGGAAACCAATAGTGAAAAAATACTCAGCAATCTTGTCATGCCATGCTCATGGAGCTTGCTTCAGCCCATACAAAGCCTTACGAAGCTTACATACATACTCCATGTGACTTGTATTCTCAAAACCAAGTGGCTGATCCATATACACTCCTTCTTGCAAGTCACCACATGCCAGAATGCATTTTTTACATCCATCTGATATAAAAACCAGCCTTTAGTTGCAGCCACCACAATCATAGCTCTCACAGTTGCCATCTTTACAACCGGGGTAAATTCTCCTCATAATCAATGCCATGTGTCTTTGCATATCCTTTGGCTACCAATCTAGCCTTGTACATGCTTATGCTACCATCATTGTTATGTTTCACCTTATACACCCACTTACAGCCAATAGCTTTCTTGCCTTCAGGAAATGGCACCAAATCCCAAGTCTCATTTCGATACAATGCATCCATTTCATCATCCATAGCTTTCTCCCAACACACATTTCCAGTAGCCTCATCAAAACATGTGGGTTCTACAATCCCCACAACTTTTGCCATAAAATCATAGTGATTTGCCACATAACCATCATAAGTCAACCTCTACACAGTGATTTGCCACATTATAAGTCAACCTCTACATAGGATTTGACTCTTTCAGATCTTCATAACTTTGCATTCATGGCTTCCATATCCTTCTTCACACCGGGTGTCCTCATTGCTGGATTCCCAAGTTCCTCATCAAGGCTCATATCCAAACCACTAGACTCTCTATCAACAAGAGAATGCCTTGCAAAAATATCAGGCATACCAAGGGGCTCAACCACTTTCTCTTTGCCTTTATGTGATGTAAGCATAGTGATTTGCCACATAACCAAGGGGTTCAACCACTTTCTCTTTGCCTTTATGTGATGTAAAATTTTTTCTATATAAGCATAGTGATTTGCCACATAACCATCATAAGTTAACCTCTGCACAGGGTTTGACTCTTCTAGATATTCATAACTTTGCATTCATGGCTTCCATAGCCTTCTTTACACCAGGTGTCCTCATTGCTGGAATCCCAAGTTCCTCATCAAGGCTCATCTCCAAGCCACTAGACTCTCCATCAACAAGAGAATGCCTTGCAGAAATATCAGGCATACCAAGGGGCTCAACCACTTTCTCTTTGCCTTTATGTGATGTACCAACTACATTTCCAAGACTGGTATTATGTAGCCTACCACTCCATGGTCTATCAACAGAACCACTGGATGAGGACTCTCTTGGTGCACTCAATGACTGTGATTGTTGACTTGCATTCTGTGCAACCACATTTCCACTTACATCAATCCTAACAGCATCTTTTTCCAACAGCATACCAACTACTCATCTCATCAAATACAACATCCCTATTTACCCTCAATTCACATGTACCAGGATTATAGCATATATATACCTTTTTCTCAAGGGAGTACCCAATAAACACACATTTTTATACCTTTGGATCTAGCTTAGTATGCAACTCATCTGGCACATGCACATATGCAATACATCCAAAAACTTTCAAGTGAGACAAATTAGGTTTCTTACCACCCCACCAATAAACTTTTCCTTTGGCGTTACATCATGTATGGTTGTAGTAGGAATCCTGTTCATGATATAAACTGTTGTAGATAGCCTCAGCCCAATAGCTATGTGGAAAATTCTTCTCAGCCCCCATCAATGCTTGTGCTATCTCTACAATGTGCTTGTTTTTTCCCTCAACAACTCCATTTTTTTGCAGAGTGTATCTATATGTAAATTATCTCTGAATGCCATTCTTTTGCAAGAATTTAGAGAACTCATTGGAGAAGTATTCTCCCCCTCCATCTAACCTTAGGCACTTCACATGCTTTCCTATCTGTTTTTTAGCCACCATCACTCTAAAATTTTAAAAATGAGTGAACACTTCGCTCTTCTCCTTCATGAAATACACCCACACTTTCCTCGTGTGATCTCATCAGAATGTTACGGTAGTACCTACAGCCACTCATAGACATAGTCTTCACAGGACCCCATACATCTTAATGCACAACATCTAGTACATTCTTGATCACATTTTTGTCATGTAGAAATACATTCTTTGTTTATTTTCCAAATTGACATGCTTTACATACATTTTGCATACGTTTAACCTTAAACTTAGGCATCCCTGTCACAATTTCTTTAGCCTGCATAGACTTCATTCTTTGCACATTTACATGCCCAATTCTCTTATGCCAAATGTCTGTATATCTGCAACAACTCCTGAACCTTTTGCAAACATTGCAGCACTCACTTCAGGCATATTTACATTCAATGTAAACATTTTGCCCACTTTGTTTCCTTCTGTAACCAATTTGCACTTATCTTTAAAGTCTTCTAAATAACATCCACCATCAGGGTTAAATCGGACCTAAAAACCCTACTCAATCATCTGGCCAACTGAAACCAGATTCTTTGTAATATTCGGAACATGAAGTGCATCTGCAAGGTACGTCACCTTACCATCCTACATAGACAATGGCATATCTCCAACATGGGCAATTGGATGAGCAGTGTCATTCCCTGTTTCCACAAAACCTGGTCTTTCAAGGCTCTTCATTCCCTTGAACCACTCACCATGACTTGTCATATGGTTCAAAGCACCTAAATCAACATACCATACATCATCCTTACATGCTACTACATCATTTCTAAGACACAGCATTAACTACATGTTGCATAACAAATAAACTCTCATTATTTCTGCTAGAAGACACATAGTTATTTTGCTGCACTTTTCCATTTTACATGTCACTCTACTTCTTATAGAGAAATCTTCTTGCACATTTCTAGGCTTACCCCATAGTAAAAACAGCCTCATGTATCATTATGTTTCCTTTGCCAATAACCACGACCTCTTTGACTCCCCTTACCTCTAAACTGGCCTCTTCCACCTGTGTGTTGTTGTTGTGAGTCTTGGGACTAATGTTACTGCTAACCATAATTCTGATTACCTATTCAGCCACCACCTTGGCCATGTCCACGACGCTATCTCTTCCTCTACCTGAACTTGTGTAGAAGGCCTACGGCTCTGAACTGCTATTGTTTTGTGAAGACTGTTGATCTTCACCCAAATTCTTCTCTTCGATATCACCATTAACACCAAATCTATGAAGTTAGGAATGTTCTCCCAAGTTTGAATAGACATCTTGAATGCCTTGTATTGTAGCCCAAGACCACGTAGACACACTTCCACCTTATCATCATCATCAACAAAAACACCAATTGATGCAAGGGATTCCAGAATGCCCTTGATCTTCAAGGCATAATCATTCATGGACATATTTTTCTTCTCCACAGTATGAAGCTCATTCTTCAACTGAATCTTTCGTGCCTTTGTGTTAGTTTCATACAGCTTCACCAAGGTGTCCCATGCCTCCTTTAGGTGACTTAACATCTTATATATACCCAATCATAGTGTCCCATGCCTCCTTTAGGTGACTTAACATCTTATATATACCCAATCATAGTGCCTTGTATGCTGATAGAAATCCAATACATGACTTTCCTTGCTCCTTGGTTTCAATCCTTGAAATCTTTTACATCTGCAGCAATTGGATTAATCTCCAGTATCTCTGGTGCCTCCTCATGTTCACCTTCAATGGTGCCTCCTCATGTTCACCTTTAGTTTCAGTAACCTTTTCTCATGAGTAAATTTGTAAATCTAAACCTTCAAGCATGGAAGTTGTTCTTGTCAAGCTTCTTTGCAACAATCTGGTTTATTCCATCATTCGACATCTTGTCTTCAACACAATTTTACCACAAATACAACACTTGTTTGACCTACACAAACTACTGTATTCTCTACAGCGGTACTATACTGCACCCAAACTGTCACAACAACCAGTGACCTAAATTTTCATACATACACCCAATTGCACAGCCAATCGCCCTTCTTGCAATTCCAAAAACAGAGTTCTGCAGAGAATTGAAACTTACCCGCAATGCCCGTGAACACGGCACGAACTAAAAAAAGCAATATAGCTCTTGGATAAAATGTTTGAGGGCAGATGGAGGTGGGGAATACACCTCACATGCTTTTGAAAATTTCTTGAGAAAGAATGGCAAGACTGAAGAGCAGGTGGCCGACATCTTTACAAAGCCACTTAGCATGGAGAAGTTTGAGTACTTCCGTATTATGTTGGGAGTACATGGGATGAGCTTGAGGGGGAGTGTTGAGAGCTTTGATAGCCCAAGCTCATCTACATCTTCATCTATGGCATTACATCATAACCTTGAGAGGGGCTCTTGAGATTCAAGCTTGATGTCAGCTTGTGCCAGTTGCACTATGTGCTGGCATGTTAGGTAGTAACATGTGTGAGACATAAATGATCGTGTCCAGCCGGTCATAGTGTGTGGACAGTAGCTAGGGTTAGCTGTGTGTGGACACAACACAAGTAGTGTGTTGTAGCTTATGGATTATGGCTTTATGCATTATGTGAGAAGGGGCATGGCTTCCCTCTATGGTTAGGGTTTGACTAATACATTAGGGTTTGCTCCTGTGGGTGTGTCTCCTCTCCCTCTACCTATTTTTCATCAGTATGGTAGGGTGCATGGATCGAATGGTGCAATGGGTCTACTGGGAGATGTCTCATAATGTGTAGATGAAGAGCCTCCTATGGGGGAGACGCATTGGGAGACCTAGTGCTGCTTTTGCCAAAGCAAAAGTAGCCTGCTTCCCCCCCATTAGCATGTCTACTAGCCTCCCTAGAATCCCTACTACGTCATCGTGGTGGTGGTGAAGATGGAAGTGAGGGAGAGGGGGTGGGTCAGTCGAGGAAGGTGGTGTGGGCTCATCACAACCATATCGTGATGGGCCTGCACCACTCAGCCCTGTGCCATTTGGTCCTGCGCCTATCAAAGGCATGGTATGCCTCAATTGGCCAAGTGGGGTAGATTTCCCCCATGGCATTGACTGGCTCGATCGTAAGCCCACCTGCATATAAGATTTAAAAATAAGACTTATAGAACGTATAAAAGATTAAATTTGTGTATGTGAAAAGGTTGATGGAACCATACTTGTGTCTAAGTAAACTAAGACCAAGCTTGCTACACATATCGTTTGTTTATAATAGATAGCATATTTGCCACATGACGGTCTTGTGAGGGGTTGATCGACATTGCTTATACATATATGCATGAGGCAAAAAAATAGGATTTCTCTAACAAAAGACATTCATAAGCTTAGATAAAAAAAGGTGACATGTGATATTAGAACATTGTTGAGACCTCCTATAATATTACTTAGACAAGCGGGGTGGATAGTGCCCCTTTCAGATGATAGCTTCTGAGGACTTTCCACATGCTCCCCTCACTGTTAAAGCCAAAGAAAACTCCTCTTTTATTACAAGAGAAGGATAGTGAGAAGGTCGAGGGCTCCCCCTCCACTATAACCGCCTAATCGCGAGATAACCACTCCTAAATTGACATAAACAGCATTATAGATAGCCTATAACAATGCCCCATATCTCTATACATAAGCCTATGCATACCCTATGCATAGCCCTTATGCATACTGCATAGCCTATGCATAGGCTATGCATAGTCCTTATGCATACCTTATTCATACGTTATGCATAACCTATGTATAGGCTATGCATAGCTTATGCATACGTTATGCATAACCTATGCATAGGCTATGCATAGCTTATGCATAAGGGTTTAGGCTTATGCATAGGGTATGTATAGCTTATGCATACCCTATGCGTAAATAACATTCTAGATGGCCTATAACAATGCCCCATATCTCTATACATAGGCCTATAACAATGCCCCATATCTCTATACATAAGCCTATACATACCCTATGCATAGCCCTTATGCATAGCATATGCATAGGCTATGCATACCCTATGCATAGCGCATATGTATAGGCTATGCATAGGTTATACATAGACTATGCATGAGGGTTTAGGCTCATGCATAGCCTGTGCATAGGGTATGTATACCCTATGCATAGGCAATACATAGCTTTTGCATACCCTATGCATAGCCAATGCATAGCGCTTATGTATAGCTTATTGATCTAATCCTAATCCCTGGCACCCAAGGGCGTAACAAATTGAAGAGAAGAAGTATAAACAAAGAATGGAAAAAGAAGCTTATCTCAATTCGTATGAGTCGCCCCGTGGCCTAATACCTTGATGGTTGTTCACTTGAATAGACCTACAAAACATTATCAATAAATCAAAAAGTTAGTTCATTTTAACATATTACGCAATAGACCTTATACATAAGGCTTATGCAATAGACTTATGCATAAGCCTATGCATAAACCTATTGCATAAGCCCTATGCATAAACCTATTGCATAAGGTTTATGCATAAGGCTTATGCATAATCCTATTCATAAACCTATTACATAAACCTATTGGATAAGCCTATGCATAAACCTATTTCATAAGGCCTTATGCATAGGCTATTACATAAGCCTATGCATAATGCCATCACATGGCTTATTGCATAGGCTATGCATAGTCCTTATGCATAAGGTTATGCGTAAGGCTTATTGCAATAGGCTATGCAATAAGCCTATTGCATAAGCTATGCATAAGGCTTATGCATAAGCCTTATGTAATAAAGCTTATTGCAATAGGCTTATGCATAAGCCTATTGCATAGCTTATAACCTTATGCATAAACCTAGGTATACTGTCCGACCTTACGTAGTCTAACTAAGTTCATTTAGTTTACTTCTACCAGGATTCCTTTCAACTAAACATCTAGTTTTTGGGTAAATATCCATTTAGTGATTTTACCAATTCAAATATCCAAGATATTCTTTTTCCCACATAAATTCTCAACCTTAATTCATTAGGTAGAATTATGATGGAAATTCATCTTTTGACATTAGAATTTAATTCAAATCCATCTTTTCTCAAATATCATGGAAATTCATCTTTTAACTAAAATATCAATACCTATTTTTTTGAATAAACTTGAAATCCTTCTTTTTCTCATTTCAATGAGTACAATCCAATTATCATGGGAATTCCTCTTTAAATCTATTAAAATTCTTCTTAAAATTACATAAAAATAACCATTAATTTCTTTAAGCTAAAAAATCCACTTTTCTCATCTAAACATTTGAATTCCAATATAGTGGGAATTTCTCTTTTATCATTTAAACTTATCTACGCAAAAAGATAAATTTAACTAAATTTTTCTCTTAAATTTTAAATAAAAATCTTCATTAATTCCTTTGCACTAGGAATTACACTTTCTTCATTTAATTAATTGGATTCCAATATGGTGGGAATTCTTCTTTCATCATAAAAATTTATCTATACAAAAAGATAAATTTAACTATATTTTCTCTTAAAAATTAAATAAAAATCCTTATTAATTTCTTTGCACTAGGAATTATACTTTTCTTATTTAAACATTTGAATTTCAATATGGTGGGAGTTCCTCTTTCATCATAAAAATTTATCTATACAAAAAGATAAATTTAACTAAAATCTTTGATAAAATATACATTATTTTAGCATTCTAATTTTTTTTTCTCTAAATCATTGGAATACATGGATTTTTAATGTCATGGGGATTACTCTTTTAACATAAAAATAAATTACTAGAAATTTCTCTTTTCCCTAAATTTACTAATTATGCATAAACATAAAAATCAATTTCTCCATGATTTCAATGAGAATCATTCAATTAATCTAGGATGATAATTCCTAGAATATGGTAGGAAGTCCTCTTTTCATATTATGAATGAAAATATTTTATGTGTTTATTTTACAAAAATTTTACCATAGCTCCGCTCTGCTATTACTGATAATTCTCAAGTTAATTGAAAGAATGAAGTTTAATATTATTGATATGATTAGAATGACCACTAATTGGATCATTATCCAATTATGGATTGAATGAAAATGTTCTTATGTGTTTATTTTACAGAAATTTTACCATAGCTCCGCTGCTATTACTGATAATTCTCAAGTTAATTGAAAGAATGAAGTTTAATATTATTGATATGATTAGAATGACCACTAATTGGATCATTATCCAATTATGGATTGATTCATAATTTCTCTATGAAATAAATATCATAAAAGCATTAAAAAGCCATTATTTTGGCCTCCAATTAGACAAGCATAGAAATTACTTTTGGATTAGAGAAATGCTTCATGAGAAGCTTCATTTGGATTGAAAATAGGTCATAGGAATGACCTTTCTTTGGGGGTAGAGAGAGAAATGCTTAAAAACCATTAAAATTAAGCATAAATAAAAATTTATGTGTTTCTTTATTACAATTCATAAAAGAACTTCAACAGTAATCAAAAGCCATTCAAATTAAAGCTTCTCAAGCTTGAGAGGGGTTGAGAAGAGAAGCATTTGGAGTTTTAATAAGAAAAAGATAATAATCCACACTTTATCTTCTAATTTACTTGATTCTTTGATCACAGTAGAGGCCCCCAACCAATCAATTGGTTTGGTATGTTGTAGGAGTCACCAAGGAAGGTTGAAGAGATAGAGAAGCTCCAATCTCTTCAATTTTGTAGAGGTTTTTAGAGGATAATAGAAATTAAGCTTAGTTTAGAGTAATACCGGCATAGTTTAGTTCATAGATAATAATACAAAGTAATGAGGATCTATTTATAGGAGAGGGAGGCCACTAACTGAGTCCAACAAAGTTCTAGAATTTTCCACCTTCAGTTTGGCTGAATTTGGACAAGATTTGGACCAGTTTGGCTCCCTTTTTTATTTGATTTGGGAGAGAGGAGAGATAAAAATATCCTATTATTTTTTAGTTTTAAACTCATCCAAGCATATGAAGTAGGTGCCTCCTTGAAGGTCTCTCTTTTCCTTACACATGTGTCAAAAATGAATGATTACTCTAAAATATCTCATTTTTTAATTAATACTTCATAATTTTTAACTAATAAACCTAGTACTTGGTCAACTCTTCATCTTATCTGAGCATTTACTCATTTTTGGGTATTTTCTTTTATTCTTTGGATTTATCTTGTCCCAACACTTGGATTAATCTTATTGGTCCATAGGAACCTTAATTGGACCATAATCAAAAATTTCTCGAAAATCTGGACCCCTAGGCTAAGGTCTTCTGAATTAATTTTAATTAATTCCAATTGCACCTTGAAAATTCTATTTTGATTTTTTGTTTCAAGGAAATATTTTTTGATATTTGTAGAATTTATTTATCCAAAAATATCTCAATATTGATTTATCACTCTCTCTAGAAATTTTTATCTCACTAGGCAAAACAAGGAAAAATGATATTTTCTTGTATTCAGAAACATAGAATGATTACAAGGGATTGAAGTAGAGGCTTATTTGATATTCAGGCTGAGGAGGAATCTTACATCCTCTCCCACTTGAAAAATGCGAGATGTCCTCATCTCGAAAGTGGGGGTAATCCTTCGCCAACTCTTCTTCTTTTTCCCAGGTGGCGTCTTCTAGAGGGAAGAACTTCCACTTTACTAAGAATTCTCTAAGGACTTTGCTCCTGAGAATCTTCTCCCAAACGTTAAGGATTTCCTCAGGTTGGAGTACCATCTGGCCTTGGGTGTCGGAGAGATCAATTGCTCATCAAGCACGTGATTCAAGCTAGGTACATACTTCTTAAGCAAACTGACATGGAATACATCATGTACCTTGAGATGGGGAGGCAAAAGAAGTTTGTAGGCTAGATTTTTCACTTTCTTTATGATAGCATACGGCCCACAGTATCTGGGAGAGAGCTTCCTAAGGATAAGGAACTTCTTTTTGGTCGTACTACTCGAATGAAGACCATATCTGATTCTTCAAACTCTCTCTGATCTCTTTTTATCTGCATACTGTTTTTGCTGCCTGTCTTGGATCGCCTTTATATCTTTATGGATTGATTGCATCTGTGATGGTCCATGTCATCAAGCATTTATCTGGACATTCTGACTCTGATCAATGGGTCAGACCAAGTCAACGGTGTAAGGCAATCTTGTCCATACAAAGCTTTGAAAGGACGCATCCCAATGCTCCGATGATAAGAAGCATTGTAAGCAAATTCGACCAGATGCAAATGACTTAACCACTTCTTGGGTTCCCTACTATGCAGCATGACCGAAGGATATCTTCAATTACTTGATTCACCCCTTCCATTTGGCCATCTGTTTTGGGGTGATAGGCTATGTTGAGAGCCAAGAAAGTTCCTACTGCTTCAAAGAACGCAGTCCAGAATTTCTATGTGAATTTGGGATCTCGGTCACTTACTATCCTCCTGGGTAAACCATGTTGAGATATCAAGCTCATCTAGTGAGGCGGTGGACACTGATGACCCGCCTGAGGGATAGGCCCCACACTTACACCAATGGCATGGTTGGTGAGATCATGGGTGATATGCGGCTAGTGGGATGAGAGGCTGTGTGACAGCCATTCTAGAGGCTGGCATAGTTATAGTGCTAGCTCATTTAGTTGGGTTCACACTATAGAGAACCCTAGTATGTATTTGGTTGAGTACCTTTTCATATGGGTATACTCTTATCTTTGTATATGGTGTGTTGAGTGTTGAGTACCTTTTCATATGGGTATACTCTTATCTTTGTATATGGTGTGTTGAGTGAAGAAGAAGAAGATTTTCAGCCTCTCACCTTATGTGTTCTCTATTAGGGTTTTGTGAGTGTGTGTGTGTGCTTGCAAGAGCTCAAGCTCTCTTCTCCCCTACATCTTTTCATGGTATCAGAGCCTGGTTCATGCTAAGGGCTGAGCTGCAAGCAAGAGAAGCACAGGAAGCAATACGAGGGTAAGAGCTTCAACTACTCTTCCCTATTTGTGTTGGCGACTACATTGTCGGGAGCTCTATGGGAGGCACCGGCAAACGATCTCTGATTCACGAGCTTTCTTTGCAGGAGTAAAGCTATAGGGCAACTATATCGTCCTATCCGACACCCCGACAAAAATTTTGGGCCGAAAACGCGTTTCGGGCGCGTCACGACCTCCGTTTTTCAGAAAGCATGCGATTTTGAGCACTGCGGGTAAGTCATCGATTCTCTCTGCAGAACTCTGTTTTAAGAACTGCAGAAAGATAGATTGGCTATGCAGACACTGTGTGTGCTGCAAGGAGGTCAACAGTTGCCATTGGGTGTATGTATGCACATTGAGGTCACTGGTTGTGACATTTGAGTGTACTACAGTACCACTGCAAAAAATACAACAGTTTGTGCAGGACAAACCAGAGTGTTGTTTCTGGTAAATTTGTGTTTGGCAAGATGTCAAATGATGGCATAAACCAGATTGTTACTGAGAAGCTTGATAAGAACAACTTCCATGCTTGGAGGTTCACGCTGACAAATTTCCTGATGGGAAAGGGTTACTGGGACTATATAGAAGGTGAGCATGAAGAGGCATCAGAGATACCAGAGATCAATCCGACTGCTGTAGATATGAAAGAGTTCAAGGATTGGAACCAAGGAGCCAGAAAAGTTATGTATTGGCTCTCTATCAGTATACATGACACCATGATTGGGCACATACAGGATGCCAAGTCCCCCAAGTAGGCGTGGGACATCTTGGTAAAACTCTATGAAACGAATACCAAGGCATGAAAGATACAGTTGAAGAATGAACTTCATACTTTGGAGAAAAAGAGTATGTCTGTGAATGACTATGCATTGAAGATAAAGGGTATTATGGAATCCCTTGCATCTATTGATGTTTCAGTAGATGATGATGATAAGGTGGTAGTCTGTCTACGTGGTCTTGGGCCACAATACAAGGCATTCAAAACGTCTATTCAGACTCAAAAAAACATTCCCAATTTTACAGATTTGGTGTAAATTTTACAGATTTGGTGTATATGTTGGTTATAGAAGAGAAGAGCTTGGGTGAAGACCAACAGTCTTCACAAAACAAAAACAGTTTAGAGCAAAAGGCCTTCTACACAAGTTCAGAGGACGAGGTAGAGGAGGCCGTGGACGCGGCCAAGGAGGTGGCCGAACAGGTAATCAGAATTATGGCCACAGCAGCAACAACAACAGTCCCAGAATTCACAACAACAACAACAACACCCAGGTGGAAGAGGCCAATTTAGAGGCAGGGGGAGTCCAGGAGGTCATGGAAATTGGCAAAGGTACTATAATGATACACGTGGATGCTTTTATTGTGGTGGTAAGCTTGGACATGTGCAGGCAGATTGTTATAAGAAGCAGGCTGACATGCAAAATGGAAAATTACAGCAAAACAACTATGCATCCTCGAGCAGAAACAATAAGGATAATGAAAGGTTGTTTGTTATGCAACATGTCATTAATGCCATGTCTAAAAATGTAGAAGCTACACATAAAGATGATGTATGGTGCGTTGATTCAGGTGCTTCAAACCACATGACAAGTCATTGGGAGTGGTTCAAGGAGATGAAAAACCTTGAAAGACCAAGTTTTGTGGAAACAGGGGATGACACTGCTCATCCAATTGCCCATGTTGGAGATGTGCCATTGTCTATTCAGGATGGCAAAGTGAAGTACCTCGTTCCAAACATAACAAAGAATCTGGATTCAGTTGGCCAGATGATTGAGTAGGGTTTGTAGGTTCGGTTTAACCCTGATGGTTGTTATGTTGACGACTTTAAAGACAAGTGCAGGTTGGTTGCAAAAGGCAACAGAGTGGGCAGAATGTTTACGTTGAATGTACACATGCCTGAAGTGAGTGCTGCAATGTTTGCAAATGGTTTAGGAATTATTGCAGACACAGAAATTTGGCATAAAAGAATTGGACATGTGAATATGCAGAGAATGAAGTCTATGCAGACAAAAGGAATTGTGATAAGGTTGCCAAAGTCTAAAGTTGAAGGTATGTAGAAAATATGTGAAGCATGCGAATTTGGAAAGCAAACAAAGCATATATTTCCACGTAACAGAAATGTGAGCAAAAATGCACTAGATGTTGTGCATTCAGATGTATGGGGTCCTACAAAGACCATGTCTATGGGAGGCTACAGGTACTATGTGACATTTATTGATGACCACACAAGGAAAGTGTGGGTATACTTCATGAAGGAGAAGGGTGAGGTGTTCACTCACTTTCAGAATTTCAGAGTTATGGTTGAAAAGCAAACAGGAAAATATGTAAAGTGCCTAAGGTCAGATGGAGGGGGAGAGTACTTCTCCAATGAGTTCTCTGAATTTTTGAAGAAAAATGGTATTCAGAGACAGTTTACATGTAGATACACTTCGCAGCAAAATGGAGTTGTTGAGCGGAAAAACAGGCACATTACTGAGATTGTGCAAGCATTGATGAAAGAGAAGAATATGCTGCATAGCTATTGGGCTGAGGCTGTTTCTACAGTAGTTTACATCATGAATAGAACTCCTACTGACTGCAGCCATACATGATGTAACTCTAGAGGAGAGGTTTACTGGCAGAAAACCTGATTTGACTCATTTGAAAGTCTTTGGATACATTGCATATGTGCATATGCCAGATGAGCTGAGAACTAAGTTGGATCCAAAAGCTAAAAAATGTGTGTTTATTGGGTATTACCTTGAGCAAAAAGGATACAAGTGTTATAACCCTTCTACACGTGAGTTGAGGGTAAGCAGGGATGTTGTCTTTGATGAGATGAGCAGTTGGTATGCTGCTGGAAAAGAAGCTGTTGGGGCTGATGTGAGTGGAAATGTGGTTGCACAGAATGCAAGTTAGCAATCATAGTCTTTGAGTGGACCAGGAGAGTCCTCATCTAGTGGTTCAGTTGATAGACCATGGAGTGGCAGGTTGCATCATAATACCAGTCTTGCAAATGTGATTACTACATCACAAAAAGGCAAAGAGAAAGTGGTTGAGCCCCTTAATATGCCTGACATTTTTGCAGGGCATTCTCATGTTGATGGAGAGTCTAGAGGCTGAGAGATGAGCCTTGATGAGGAGCTTGGGATCCCAGCTATGAGAACACCTGGTGTAAAGAAGGCTATGGAAGCCATGAATGCAAAGCTGCAAAGATCTAGGAGAGTGAAGAACCCTGTGCAGAGGTTTACCTATATGATGGTTATGTGGCACATCACTATGCATACATGGCAAAGGTTGTGCAGGTTGTAGAGCCCACATGCATTGATGAGGCTGTTGGAAATGTGTGTTGGGAGAAAGCTATGGATGAGGAGATGGATGCACTATATGGAAATGAGACTTCGGATTTAGTGCAATTGCCTGAAGGCAAGAAAGCCATTGGATGCAAGTGGGTGTACAAAGTAAAACATAACAGTGAGATGGAAGCATAAGCAGGTACAAGGCTAGATTGGTAGCCAAAGGATATGCACACACATATGGCATTGATTATGAGGGAACTTTCAGCCCAGTTGCCAAGATGGCAACAGTGAGAGTTGTGATAGCAGTGGTGGTGGCTATGTCAAAGCAATGGTTTTTATATCATATGGATGTAAAGAATGCATTCTTGCATGGGGATTTTTAGGAAGAGGTGTATATGCTGCAGCCACCTGGTTATGAGGATGTGAGTCACCCCGAGCATGTGTGCAGGTTGAAGAAAGCCTTGTATAGCTTAAAACAAGCACCAAGAGCATGGTCTGACAAGATTTCTGAATATCTTGTCACTATTGGCTTTCATGCAGCCAAGGCAGATTTCTCACTGTATGTGAGACACAGTGATAGAGGGGTTGTGCTTGTTGTCATCTATGTAGATGACTTGATCATTACGGGGGACCATGATGCAGAGATCTTTGATGTAAAGATCTTGCTTAGACAAAAGTTTGAGATGAAGGATCTGGGGCAGCTCAGATATTTCTTGGGCATTGAGGTGATTAGGTCACCACATGGTATTGGATTACTACAGAGACAATCTGGCTTGGACATGTTGTCCAAGTATGGTATGACAGGCTGTAAGCCTATCTCAGTGCCATTGGATCAGAATGGCAAGTTGAGTGTAGATTCAAGAGAGATTTTGGAGGATCCTACTATGTATAGGTGCATCATAGGAAGCTTGATCTACATATCGATCACCAGGCCAGATTTGAGCTATGTTGTTGGGTTGGCGAGTCAGTTTATGCAGTTCCTCGGAAGCTGCATTTGGATGCATTGAGACGCATACTGAGGTATGTGAGGTCTACTTTGCATTGTGGACTATTTTGTGAAACTGGGACAGAGATATGTGTACATGGGTACACAGATGCTGATTGGGCTGGTAGTATCTCAGATAGAAGATCTACTAGTGGCTTCATGTTTTCTTTGGGGAGTGCTGCTGTGACTTGGAGTAGCAAGAAGCAGCCTACGGTTGCTCTATCCAGTATACAGAGGCCGAGTACAGGGGAGCTGCTATGGCAGCATGTGAGGTAGCTTGGTTGAGAAAGCTACTTGTAGATTTGGGTCTATCAGTGGATAGACAAGTTGTCATTTTCTGTGACAACATTAGTAGTATACAGTTGGCCACGAACCCAGTTTATCATGCTTGCACGAAGCATATAGAGGTCCACTACCATTTTGTCAAAGAGAAGGTCTTGCCGGAGATGTTGACCTTGTTTATATCAGCACATAGGATCAGGTAGCTAACATGTTCACCAAAGCATTGGGTACAGAGAAGCTTCGCAGATTCAGGGCTTCGCTTGGTGTACATGAGATGGAGTTGAGCTCGAGGGGGAGTGTTGAGATATCGAGCTCATCTAGTGAGGCGGTGGACACTGATGACCGGGGATAGGCCCCACACTTATACCACTGGCATGGTTAGTGAGATCATGGGTGATATGCGGCCAGTGGGATGAGAGGCTGTGTGACAGCCATTCTAGATACTGGCATAGTTATAGCGCCAGCTCATTTAGTTGGGTTCACACTATAGAGAACCCTAGTATGTATTTGGTTGAGTACCTTTTCATATGGGTGTACTCTTTTCTTTGTATATGGTGTGTTGAGTGTTGAGTGAAGAAGAAGAAGATTTTTAGCCTCTCACCTTGTGTGTTCTCTATTAGGGTTTTGTGAGTGTGTGTGTGCTTACAAGAGCTCAAGCTCTCTTCTCCCCTGCATCTTTTCAAACCATGCAATCTGAAGATCTCCTTAAGAAAAACTCTGGCAACATCCACTGCAGAGTATGTTTCTTTCACTGGAATTAGATGGGCAACTTCTGTTAGCCTGTCTTCTACCACAAAAATGGAGTTGTAACCTGATTGCACTGAAGGTAATCCAGTGATAAAGTCCATACGCATGCATCACTGGAATCAGATGGGCAACTTTGGTTAGCCTGTCTTCTATCACAAAAATGGAGTTGTAACCTGATTGCACTGAAGGTAATCGAGTGACAAAGTCCATACTGATGCATTCCCACTTCATCTGTGGAATGTCTAGAGGCTACAGTTTCCCTAGCATCTTGACTCTCTCTACCTTGACTCTTTGGCACAACAAGCATTTATATATTTCCATTACAACTTTATATTGATTAATGTGCAGTTACAAAAAAAGAGATGGCATTGTGCTCTAAGCATGGCTGAGTTACATCGATGATGGCCTATTAACTAGCTTATCCATTTACTATTACCGAGACTGATCCCCACGATTGTGGTGTTAAATGTGCCTGACTAGGCTACCATGACTCTAGCATTCCAACTCGCTTGGTTTTCCAGCCCCAACACCTCGCACACTCGGTGGGTCGGATTTCCAATTCGACGACTCAAACCATCAGCCTCCCTTAATGTTGTCGGTATAGTGGAGTTAATCACCCGACGATAGGGACCCTATTGGATGCTTTGTGGCATCCTCCTCATCTTAGGCACATTCTTGATGCCAAAATCCAATAGGTGCTTGTTCTGCTATGCACATCTATGGTTACCATTTTCTTCTGTGAGTAGACTTCTTAACCCTAACATGCTCAGGCGCATTCCTGATCCCACAGGTTCGGAGGCTCTAGTCTTCGACTCCACCCATCTCATCAACATCATTGGCAGCAGTAGGTTGGTTCAAATTGTTCAGACCGGGATGAGGTTGGGGAGGGGCTGATGGTGTAGGGAATGTTGCCTACAAAAAGGTGTCCATCCTCCGCCAGGCTCCGGGTTCGGGTAAGTTGGCACTTGCTAGGATCTGCATGTAGTAACATCCTTGGCAGATTGTTTCTATGAGGTTACTTTGTTTGCATGAGATTGCTTTGTTGCCTGATTGCTGCTTGTCACATGTCAGTGACCTCCGTTTGGACATATGCGAGTTCAATGCACGGAGGGTCACATTCTTGGCCTCTTTAAGGCTAGCGATGGTTGATTGGATATCCTTGTGTGTGTGTCCTGGTGCTTCTCCTACCAACTCCATGGGCCTCTTTCCTGATAGCTTGGTTTTTAGCTCTTTATGTGAGCCTATATTTTGCCCCTGTCCTTCGTGTGGCCTACTTGTGTTGGTCTTTGTAGGGCATCTTCATGGTTTCCATCCTATTGTGTAGTAGCTCCTCATAGTTTTTCTAGAGGACCTTCGCATGCTCCTTCAATAGGGCCATGGGCAAAGTCCTCCCTGGATGTGGCTGCCCCGGAGGATGACGCCATTGCCAGTTGTAAGTTTTGCATGTTGAGTGACTCCTCTGGGACCTGGAGAGGCCTCACCTAGGGCAGTCAGCTTGGCATTTTGCTCCTTTTATTTGGCATGCTCCTACTCCAAGCTACTCCATCTTCAGAAGGAGGTTGTCATGTGCCACAAAAGGAGCCGATCCCTTTGGTGGTGGGGCCTAGGTTGGAGCCGTTGTTGGGGCTGATGGTGGACTAGCATTTGGCTCGGTGCTCCAGATTAAGCATCCTCATTCATCATCCGAGTTGACATCATCCCTTGGTCAGATTGCAAGCTACTTGCATTGGCCCGTGAGGATTAGGTGGAGCTAGTCCATGAGGTTCTCCCATTGACAAGTCAGGTCATCCTCTACACGGTATCAGAGAGCTTGACCAGGATCTCCGTGTCAATTTGAATGGTACTAGAGGAGGGGCCGGTGTGCAACTTTAGCTAGGCTTCAATTTCCCTAACATGGTATTAATGCAAAGAAAGAAAGATATAAAGAAAGAAAAAGATAGGTTTCCATTAAAGCTTCCTCTACATTGGATATGAGAGAGAGAGATTAATACACCCATGAACATAATTAAAGCATAACAAGAGTTAATGAACACTCATAATTAGGTCATATGCATGGGATCATATTATCATCTCCCTTCACATCATACAAGATATAATGGGGTGGCGTGCTTTATATAGCAATGGTTGAGTGACTCTTGGGCTACCCCACTAGCCCACTCTCTAGTGTAACCCCTCAATCATGTGGGTGTTCCCCACTCTCCTATGTAACCTCCATGGGTGTTCCCCACTCTCCTACATAACCTCCAGCAACTCCTCATTCCTACAACCCCTTTTTTTTAATGGACAATTACCCCTAATGAAGTAATCCCACTTTATCTTAGTGCTAATATAAGTGGATGCTACCCTCCTACTAAAGGGTGTGTGCACATGGAGTGCATGCACACACGGTCTAACCCTTGTCACACCCAATGGGTCGGATTCCCAATCAGATGACCCTAACCCACAAGCATAGGGCCATGCCAGTGTCGTGCACATAACATATCTCATAGTGTAAGTATAGTGCAACCCTTTTATGGTAGCATGCCAAGGCTAGGAACCCATCAAATACAATGCCATCCACACATGATCATATAAAATGAAAACATAAAACCATGTCTGCACAAGAAGATCCAAAGTCTAGAACTATGGAGTATATGCTACTTCTCTGCATGAAGCATTGGCCTTGGATCCGGAGGCCAGTAGTCAGAAAAACTAGATGGATATGTCAATGTCAAAAATGAGCTGGCTGGCATTAGTCGGGAAGCAATTTGAATAGGCAAAATCTCGGCCATCAAACATAACAACGGACTACACCAAGGGATCCTACATACTATCGGACCATGCATAAATAGTTTCATGTGGGTCAGAAATTGGAACTCAACATACATATGACCATCATGTGTGCTTGGAGTGTCATCACAAGCATGCACAGAAGGCCCAAGAAATGGGACCTCCACATGAGTATCAGGAACCTGAAAAATAGACTCAAAGAGAGCCCTCACATGTGTATCATTGCCAGCCAAAGCTAGCTCCTCCGGATCGTCCACATCAAGAATAGAGATATCCATATGCAAAATAGTATCGTCAGCATCCTCTGCAATACCATAGACTGAGATAGAGAAGAGGAATCAGCACATGAATCATCTGACTCCAATAAATCAGCACGGTGAGCTCCTAACTATCTGACATGTCAGCAGGGTGAGCTCCTAACTATCTGACATGTCAACAGTCGGAGTCAGACATCCAATACAAAAACTATCATGAGCATTATTTTAACCATCATCTAGACCATCTGCCCACCCACTGGACCCATCCCGATGTGAGGCTAGGGACATCCAAGGACACCTGGCTCTCCTAGCTCTTCTTATCCTCCCATGCTCCCTCAAACTCCACCAAACCCGTTTTGATTTCTCAGCCATCAAGATTCCTATTTTGTTCCCCCATGTTCTTGCTCCCCCTCTTCCTCTCCTCTAGGGATGCATACAATGCAAGTATCTCATTCTACAATGCTCTAAATCTCTTCATGATGCAAACACTATTTGCATGCTTACCCTTAAAAAATTTGCACTTCACGTGGTCACAACAATATTGGCCATACTTAGCATTCAATGCACATGCATGCCTTATCTAGCCTAGCCTCAATTTTTTCTAACAATGCACATGCATGCCTTATCTAGCCTAGCCTCAATTTTTTCTAACAATGCTTTTTCCCAAAGATAGATGGAAACTTTTAGAGCATCAAGAATGTAGAGTACCTCCTCCTCAAATACACTAGGACATGGTCCCTCTCATGGCCGTTGAAATGCCTGGTCTTATGTCTTGATGTGCTGAGTTTGGTCCCTAACAGCCTTTGAAGGGAGCCAGCATGACTAGATCTCTTCACATGACCCCATTCAGACTGTTGTTCTGATTGAAACCCTAACTACCCCCTTGGTGCTTAGGTTCACTGGTGCTCTTGCAACATCTTACACAGGACCATGTCATTACTGCCATTGCTCGTGATAATGCCTGTGTCTTTGCCTGGAAGGGAGAAACCCTATAGGCACATTGGTGGCCCTTGACTGGGGTCCAAGAGGTGGCCGAGACTTGATTGTTGATGATGGTGGAGATGTCACCCTTCTGATTCATGTGAAGGCAGAAGAAGCTTATGCCAAGGACGACAAAAAGCTCCCAGATCCTTCTTCCACTCACAATGCAAAATTCTAGATTGTACTCTCAATTTTGTGTGATGGGATCAAGCACGATCCCAAGAAATACCATGAGATGAAGGAGAGACTGGTGGGTGTTTTAAAGGAGACCACCATCAGTACCTCCGCATCAGAGGAATATCCAAGATCTTCTCTACAATGTAAATATGATCCTTTACCACAGGAGACTTACCAAAGTATGTATCAGCGGCATCTTGGAGCTTTGGGCATAGACTAGCAACCTCTATTGGCATTTATGATATCAACAATTATGTTTCATTCGGAGAACATCACCTTAATTTTCATGCCAACATTCAAGGATCCCCAGTCAACACTACAGAGGATGGTGCAAGGAGATGGGTTGAGAAACCGCCTACTATAGATGCTAATGAGGAAATAGACTGAGAGCAAGATGTGACCAGACTGAGTCATGAAGAATAAGTTTGAAAACCTTTATGGGTTGAGAAACCGCCTACTATAGATGCTAATGAGGAAATAGACTGAGAGCAAGATGTGACCAGACTCAGTCATGAAGAGTAAGTTTGAAAACCTTTACGGGTGCCACCACTCGTTTCTCGATGGCCTTATGAGGGCCATGGATGTTATGATTGCTGGCAAACTTGTAGTTATTTATGGTTATGGTGATGTTAGTAAAGGTTGTGTAGATGGCCATGAAAGCTACAGGGGCCCAAGTGATCGTTTACTGAGATTGATCCAATCTGCACTCTCCAAGCTTTGATGAAAGGCTCCTGCTCACTCTTGAAGAGGAGGTAGCAAACAAACTTGCTTTTCTCAAAGCTATCATGGTGGCATGCTATGCAATCTTTGAAAGCTGCAAATGCAAAGGAGGTTGCATTGAATGTATTAAATATGGCCAGTGAAAAATTGAAAGCATGTGGGTAAGAGAGTCGAAGACTCCAGCATCGTGGTTGCCAAAGTGTTGTCGAGTGACCACTACCCGATAACCTACTAAGTGTTCTATGGTTATGCGTGCAACATACACCAGCGTGACACAAAAAATCTATACAGAAAGACGCAAAAGATATAGAGTAAATCGAATTACAAGAGATGCAAACAATTACAAGAGATGGATCGACCCATATATACTACCAAATTGAAAGCAAAAAGACTAAAAAGATGGATATATATAATGGTATACTTTGATCAACACAACAAACTAATAGCAAACCACTGTATAGATTTCCGTTACAACTTTATACTTCTTAATGTGCAATTACAAAAAAAGAGATGGCATTGTGGTCTAAGTTACATCCATGATGGCCTATTAACCAGCTAATCCATTACAGTTACCTAACTAAGCCATGATTGTGGTGTTAAATGCGCTCGATTAGGCCACAACTCTAGCGTTCTGACTCACCTCATTGTTCGGCCCCAACAAAGGTTTAATAGGGTACCTATTCCACACATAAGTAGTATGAAGAACTACTATCCAAAACTTGTATAGATGCTACTGGACATTTATTATATCTCTATGTATTCTCTGTTATGTGTTGAACAAGAGTGTTGTGTCTCTATTTTAATCAACATGTGCACATGAAAGTGAGTGAGAGAATTGCGTAAAGGAGTGAGAGTAGAGTGAGAGTTTATGAAGTTCATAAGCAGAGTGGTGTTCTAAGTGTCTCCATGACCACTCTAGAGTTGGTGTTTGAATCCAAAAGCTCTAGCACGTGGCTACACATCTCCCACGGCATTGCCTGGCTCGTCTATTATCTCAAACCGATGTCTTGTTGTTTCTCATTGATTTCCCTCTCAGCGGAATGGCAAGATAGCAATTTAAGGTAACATACCAGTTAGGCAATGTCGTGGGAGATGTGTAGCCACCCGCCAAAGCTTCTAGATTTGAACACCAACTCTAGAGTCGTCATGGGGACACTTAGAACACTGCTCCGCTTATGAATTTCACACACTCTCACTCCACTACATAACTCTCTCACTCTCTTTCATGTGCACAACATGTTTATTAAAACAAAGACAGAACACTCTTGTTCACAACACATACCAGAGAGTACACAGAGATGTAATGAATGGCAACATTGTTCTTTTGTTTAATATATTACTTCCAAAATCAGTACAGGCTCACTACTTTTAGCAACTGCTTGACACAAGGCTATGACTCCCTCAGAACTATGACTATGTTAAGCATCACATCGTTGGTTTCCAGTACTAGTTGTGAGGTAACTATAGCGTGCAACCTCTGCATACTTCAAACTCGTACATCTTGCTTCTAACCTTGAGTAGTGACCAGCCATCATTTTAAGCTTAGTCTTCTTGATCTTGGCAATGCCTACTCTGGTGGCTACAGCCTACCACCTTCACACGTGCAGTACCGAGGTGGTGCTCACGATGTGGAAGGTGGTTACACTGAGCATTCTATCGCCACCACTGAGCCACTAGGCACAACACTTGGCATGCCCGGTGCTGGAGCTTATGCTTCGAAACCCATTCCCTTGACAATTTTTTCTTTAAACTTCATGAATATTTCTGGAGGAGTGCAATTTGGAATGTACACATTATCTAAGTACATGGCATACTTGTGCATCCTCTTCAATTTTGTTTCCTGCTCTTCTGAGAACCCAAGACCCTTGTTGTTGGTCTGGGGAGTCCAGAGGTTGAAAACTCTTACGACTAGTTGGAGTAGGGTATGCCCTTAGAATTTCCTTTTCTGCCATTGGGATAGGCCTCCACTCGAACTGTGCGGCTTCTTTGTACTCTACCAAATGTTCTAGAAGCGAGCTTTGTTTCTTTTCCACATCTAGATCTCCAGTGCTCCACTTCTAAACATCAGCACTTGGTATCCTCAGTGGGAGCATCTTCCTTCCCTTCGGATTCTGAGAGAACAAGTATTGAGAGCATGGATGTCCTAGAGGTAGGGGTTTCCTGGTCAGTATGGACCTTATTCTATCTGCATTTTGAAAGTATGGTGTTGGCTCTTTGTTAGTTTTCAACAGCTCTAAGAACTTCACATGGGAGGCTTCAAACAATGGGTTATCCATGCTGGACCAGACCATGGGACAGTTGAGCTGTTGGCTAGTCTATCTTTGAAACACTCATTTTCTTTATTTAGAGCTTGGTTGGCATCCTGCAGCTTTCAGACCTCAACCAGTAGCTCTCCTCTCTCTTTCCTTGGCACACCAATCGGCAACATCTTTGTGTTTTTTATGGCTAATTCCGCATCACCCTTCACTTTGGCGAGTTCTTCTTATAGCCTGGTGACCTCTTCTTTTACTTCAAACAGCTCCAATTTCCACTGCAATCTTGTTTTTTGGGTCTATTTTACCCTTTTCGCCCCACTAGTCATGCCTCCTCTATCTGCTTCTGGAGTGATGTCTTATACTCTTCCTAGTCTCTAAGCCTTTCTCTTCTGGGTTGATCTTCATTTTCTAGACAGTACTACATTTCTAATTCTAGCATGTTCAGCTGACTAATTGTGTCCATTTCAAACTTTGTGCTCTTCTCGAGCTTTTCCTTGTATTCTTCTGCCTGTGTTTTGACCTTGTCTATGTCTTCAAAGGCTTCTCTTAAAAAATTTGCATATTCTTGGGAGGGTGTGGCGTCCTGCAATTCCTAATGTAGTTCCTTATTTCTTTCTACTAGCTTCTTAGCCTCCTTCTCCTAGTGAACTGCCTTCCAAGAAGTGGCCTTCAGGGCTTCTACCAGGCTCTGGTCCTCATTTCTTACCTGTTTCTCCTTTTTGGAAGTACTTGGCTTGGGGGACCCCTAGCTTGCAGGGGGTTGTTTTTGTTGCTGCTACTATTGTTGTTGTTTTTGTTGTTGTTGTTGTTGTTGTTGTTGTTGTCGTCGTCGTCGTCGTCGTCGTCGTTGTCATCATTGTTGTTGTTTGTTGTTGTTGCTACTATGGTTTCTGCTCCTTGTCTATGTCATCATCTTCATCTAGGTCATGGATGACCTTTTGAGCTTTACAAGCCATTTGTTCATGTATTTCAAGAAGGGCTTCCAAGGCTTGGTCCCACACTTTGCTGAGTCTGGCCTTTTCTGTTTTAATGATTGCCGCATTAGCATCAAGCGAAAAGCACATAATCTCTTCTTCTTCTTGGGTCTTCAGGGCTTAGACCTCCGTCTGGGTGACTACCAACATTGTTGTACTCTCTAGAACTTCTTTTTTCAACCATTGGATGGTGTCACCCCAGAACTTGGCTGGCTTTTGAGCTTTTGCTAATTCTGCCTTGAGCCTTTTCCACTTGAGCTTGGATCATGTTTTTCTTGCTGGTGAGGGTTCTTCTCTTCCCTTCACTCAGCTCTTTCTGCTAGAGTAAGTCCTATTCCACCATACTGAGATTTTTTTGCATCGCTACATTATGTTGAGCCATATCTATGCTTTATTCTCCAAGTCCCTGGCTTTGGCTGCAGCATTTTTGAGCAGCCCATGTTGCTGTTGATTCAAGGTGCACATCTGATTTACGGTGCCCTAGGCCTTTGACTCATATGCCTCCACTGAAGGCGAGGGCTTGAGAGAGAATGTTCTGGGCCACAATCATCAGCCCTTTGTTCATGTGCAGCTGCTAGGTGAGGAGTTGCGCCTCCCCAGTTCTCTGGGTACCTTGGGGCTGTGGCTTGGTCCTTCCTACATTTTCTATGCCAAAGTTGCCACCCAAGGCCAAAGTTCCGATGGTATGAAAATCCCAGCCCCTGTAGACATCTTGCTCTTTTGAGCTTCTTCTTCTCTCTTTTTCTGTTGTTCCCCTTCTTTCTTCTTTCTCTCTTCCTCCTCCTTCCTTCTCTTCTCTTCTTCCTTCTTTTTCCTTTTCTCTTCTTCTAGCTTTTTCTTCTTTTCTATTTTTGGAGCCGGCTTCCTGCTTCTGTCTCTCTTCTAGTTGTCTTTTTCTTTCTTCTTCTAGAAATGAGTACATTTCCTTCCCAACTACCTCATCTAGCAACAAAGAGTCCATAAACAGAAGTGGAAAGGGATCCGAGATAGGTGCGACATTCAGCTTGCAATACTCCACACAGATTCTGATCTTCATGTTTGTTTTGGGCGCTGCCACAATTGGGGATATCCAAGAAGCTTTCTCTACTAGCACAATGAAACCTACTCTTAGTAGTCTGTCAAAATTTTCTTTCACTTGTTTGGCATAGTTAGGGTTCATTATGTACCTCTATTGATCTTCATGTTTGTTTTGGGCGCTACCACAATTGGGGATATCCAAGAAGCTTTCTTTACTAGCACAATGAAACCTACTCTTAGTAGTCTGTCAAAATTTTCTTTGACTTGTTTGGCATAGTTAGGGTTCATTATGTACCTCTATTGTTTGACTAGTATGGCTCCTTCTCTTAAATTGATGTTGTGCTAGAAGAATTTAGGGTCAATGCCCTCCATGTCCTCATACAACCAAGCAAAGACATCTTGGTATTCTTTCAATAAGGACACCAACTCTTGCTTGAATTCTTCTTCCAGTTCCAAACTAATCTTCATAGGCTTTTCTTCTTTTTCATCTCCCAGATTCACCTCTTGTAGTCTATCTGGGCTTATGGTTCTCTTTTTGCTTCTGCACCCAATCACGAATCTTTTGCATTTCTTCCTTTGCTCTAGATTTTGGGCCCATTCAACCTCTTTCAAGGATTTCTCCTACATGGTTTTGCTAAGTTTTGTTCTCCTTGAGCCCTCTAGATTTGCGGAATTTGATTCTTTTTTCTTCATTTCTTTGGCTACTTCTCCTGCTTTTTCATTTTTTACCTCCGCATAGTGCCCCATCAATTCATCTACATGTAACATGTACAAGGGCACCAAATCAAGATGTTCGCGGAGTATTCTGTCTTCTTCATCATCATCAAAGCCTACTGACATATTGAATGTCTCTGTATGAACTGGCCTTTGAGCAGGTGTTATTGATCCCCTTACATCGAAAAGATCAACATGGACTTTTTGCTTCCCCTTTTCTGATAGAGATTCTATTTCGGCCCCAATCCTACTTTACTTTGCCATGTCTCAACAACTAGGGCCTTCCCAATAACACCTGGTAAGACGACCCAATGTGGTTTTCAGTTGGTTATGACCACCAAGTTGACCTTGAAGTCTACTTGTTTGATTTTCATTTAGACCATTTTTATAATTCCTTTAGGAACCACCATTCTATTATCTTCCATTCTTATGTTGAATGGAATGGGCTCCCATTTGAGACCCAATCCTACTGTAGTTTCCTTAGTAATGGCATTTACTCCGATCCACCATCCAGTACTTCATTATTGATGAGTGCGTTGTTTAGGTGGATTGTGATTTTGCCCACTTCATCATCTCTGGATGCTGGGGGTTCCTGAGCTTGCATTCTAGGGTTTCTTCTTTTCCTGAGTGTTTCAATTACTTGCTTAGTACTTCAATAGCATTAATACTACATTGCTTTGCAACCAATTAGCATCCTTCTTGCTTTCTTCCAAGAATATTTCATTGTTGTGCTCTATGTGCATCTTGTGCAGATTTTGCTTGCTTCTAGGAGATTTGCAATGACTTTGTATGAGCCATCCTCCTTCTGCTTTCCTTGGCTTCTTTCTATTTCCTTAGTGGTTTGAATCTTCACCTTCTCCTGATGTTCCCAATCCATAGCTACCTTCTTGCGGGAGATTTAGGTGAGTCCTGATTGTCTAGCGGAGTTATCACTACACCAAATTCATTTGCTTTAGCCCTTGTGACTAAGAAGATTTCTTGAATCTCCATTTGTATGTCATTTGGCTACATCATGTTGGCACTTGGCGTATTTTGTTTGAGTTACATCAATTCCTCCTGTCTTTCTTCATCATGGTTTTTCTTCATGGTACATTCTGCCTTGATGTGCCCAATTTGTTGACAATAGTAGCATGTGAAGGTGGTGGAACCAACATGTCCTTGGCTTCTTCTTCCTGAGTAATTTCCATGGCCTCTGCTCCCATACCTTCCCATTCCTAGGGGCCTTCTTTTTTCTCCTTCGATGTTGTTCACCATGGGAGCTCAGATAAAAATTACTTTAACTCAATCTAAATGAGAAAATGATTATCCTAACAAATTAGGAAAAGAGGAATGTTTAATTTAGCTTAATCAAGGAAAATAATCATAATTATGCTTATAATTATGGTTAAAATTATGATATGTATACATAGTTTAATTTTAAGCTTAAAAGAAGAACTTCTATCATATTTTCATTATAAGTTTTTATTCAAGTAGAAAAATTGAGAATTATCAGTAATAATAGCAGCGAAGCAATGGTAAATTTTTCAGAAAAAAATACATATCTTATTTTTATGCATAATACTAAAAGAGGAATTTCTACCATGTTCTAGGTTTAGAAGTTTTAAGCAAAAAGAATGATTTTTATCATATTCATGGAAGAGTACTTTTTTGTATTTATGCATAATTATTTAATTAAGAGAAAAGAGGAATTTTTTATAAATTTATTTTATGCATAAGAATTTTTATTTGTTAAAAGAGGAATTCCCATGACATTCAAGATTCAATCATTTAAATACTAAAAGGGGAATTTTCCACATATTCCAAAATATGGATATTTTTATTTAACTTAAAAAGAGAAATTTTCATGGTATTTACGTAGAAAAAGGTCTAAATTAATTTTGATGATAAAAGAGGAGTTTTCACCATAATTCCACAAAAAATTAGGGTATACTAATGTTGATTAACTTGGTGGAAAGAATATTTTACGATATTTATATGTGGATAAATCAACAAATGATATATACTCAAAATTGGATTATTAGAAGAAGAGTATTTTTATAAAATCTTGATATTCTTGTATAGAACTATTTCTTAATTCTATTGTGGTTAGGAAGCAAAGAAACTCATAAAGTTAGAATTTTCCTTACGATTACAAGTGCCGTTAAATTATCATAATTTTTTATTAAACCTCGACCGTGAGAATGGCGGCCAGTAAATTACTTGCCCATCTCTCGAATCTAAATAAAGCAAAAACCTTGTGACCAATTCCAAATATCCGATACAAAGAATAGACTACCGCTGAATTAGAGAAGTTTTCCTTTAACCGAAATCACCAAGAATTAAGTTAGAATTTCAGTCAATTGATGGGTAGATTACCCTAATACGAGACCAATGATTCTCATTAAGAAAATCTGGATTGTGGGAAAAAGGGTTTTGTGAATCAAACTCAAACCGCGAATTCTACTTGCATAGAACCTCTGTTTTTAAAGGACTTTTTTACGCCAAAATGCTAGAGGAACCATTTGGCTTGTGATTTAAAACTAAGGAGAGATTCATTGCAATAGCTGGCGGGGAGTCATCAAAGGGCGTCGCTCACGGCAAAGCCTGCCGAGGTCTTGACCAGCCTCGGTACGGTTAAAATGGTGTGCTTCCGATACGATGGGCGAGGACCGACGAAGCGGTCCCTGAGTGAAGTGTTAGGACACCTAAGTAGGATCCTAGAGGGTTCTGACCAGGTGATGCACGGGCTCGTGGTTGCTAGAACACCCATACGTATGTCAAGGAAGATTCGGATGAACTGTGGAAGGGAATTATTTTTGTGAACTAGATTTTGATATTGGATCTCGTTGGTTGACCAGTTGGTCTTCAACGGAGAGTCCTGATGATGACTTTTGTAAAATAATGGACTAGATGTTTTGGTGGAGGATTATGATTAATAATACTATGGTTTCACTGAAAGATTATTTTAAAGGCAGCCGAATCTGTTAAAAAAGCAATTTCATATTGGGTGTGTAAGTGGTGTGTCTACCTTGAATTTTGCTTGAAGCACCGGCTAGGGAGCCTGGGAACTCTTTTCCTTGGTACTCGGGACAAAATATAACCAAATTTTTATATAAAGGAATCCCACCAATATAGTGGTTGGGCAATTGGCTAACCCATGGCGGGTAGGTTGGGGTTAGGCTGGATCGGGGGATTCCTGCGATACAGATAGATACGATTAAGTTACATCAATTAGATTAAGTCCTAGGAAGACCCTTGTTCTGTGGGAAGGAATCAATAGCTGTGCCTCGCTAAAGGGGGGGAAAAGCGGTGATTCTATAGACCAAGTGCAAGTCTCTTCCTTGATCTAACCATGTGACTTACGAGTTCCGTCAGATCTGTTTGGTTAGTTAAGACTTTGACTCAATAGATTAATTCTCCTGTTAGATGATTTTCTCGGTGGAATCGCTCGTGCCTTTTGGGCGAGGGAAGTTTTTCCAAGTTCAGTTTTGGAGGAACTGCCGGGCTAGTCTCTTGTCCGGACATCCGTGGGGGCGAGGCCCCAAGTGTGAATCCCTGCCCCGCGTGAGAGCCCAAACGCTACTTCCACCGTCAGCGCCCAGAGGCGGTAATCGCTGAGGAGGCGAGGGTCTCACAGCAGCTGGTATCAGAGCTTTATTGGAAGCTAAGAAGGAAAAACAAATTTTATCAAAAATTTATAATAAAAACTCAGAAAGAGCATTTACGTATTGTATTTTCATTCCGTAGTCAGTGGGATTAGATGCTTGGATGTAAACTCTATAAATTGAGGCATTGGCCTAATGAGAATTTGCTAGTTTTTAATTATCAATGCCTACATTAAGCTATTAGTTAATTGCTCACTAATCTTATCTTAATCATCTTCTAATCTCATTGTTAATGATGTTGATTCTTGCATTTGATCCACCATAGCTCATCACATTGCTGCAAATTTAACATTTATCTGGTATTCCCGATCTCACTCAGTCTCAGGATATGACTGCTTGCCTTTGAGCATATCCTCTCCTCCGCTTATTACGACTCAAATGAGCAAAGCAAGACTCGCAAATCATTTTGAGGAATTATATTTCCCGGACCCCGGCTAAGAGACGGTAGCATACGTGGCACGCAGGAGGGCAATATATCCATGCCTCTTGCAACCAGCACCTGATGCTAAGGAAGAATATCTCTTTAACCATGGTCCTCTTGAAGCTAAAGGTGGTTCGCGGTGTTATCCTATATCACATCACACCTTGAGATTTTAGGCTTTCTTGTCATATTTATAGACTTCTTAGATGTTTTATCCCAAGTAGTAAGATTGTTGCACCTTTAGCCGTAGGGAACAATTGTATCGCGGCATGCCAAAAGCTCAATATCGCCGTCTCATGCTTATACCACGGAGTTTTGATTTTATGGAGCCATGATGCTCTATGTACATATTGCAACCTTTATATAAATAAAGAAATATTTTGTGGAAAATTCTCAGTTATATAAGTGATTTGTTTATTATATGATGAATTGAAGAAACAAGATCCAATTCTCGGACATATGTCATAGATCTCCAATAAGATCGATTATCTTGTTTAAGCAATTTTTTTCTAAACCTCTTATCATTTTTGACAGAATCATGAGGCATGTGAACCGTGGGCGATAGCCAGATCCTCTCACTGATGAGGAAGAGCTTGAACCTAATGTTCGCAAAGCCCTTCACAAAACCGAGCGAGGTCCCTTCAAGGGTGAAGGGGAGAACTTGGGCAAGGCTGTGGAGAAGTGGGTCGAAGCGATGGAAGAATACTTTGATATCACCGGATACATTGAGAGGAGCAAAATGGCTCTTGCGAGGCTGAAGATAGTGGAAACAGCTAGGGTGGCATGGAGAAACCATTGCGAGACTAACCATCTGGATAGGAACACCCGGTCCTAGAATGATCTCAAGACTTACTTAAGGAAGAGATTTTGTCCCTCGGATTTTTGGAAACCAAGATGAACGAATTCTTAGAGTTAACCCAGGGGAGAAAAACTATTGAAGAGTATCACCACGCGTTCACTCTTCTCCTCAAGTACTCACCACTGCTAGACGAAGAGCAACTCATGGCCAGGTTCATTCGAGGAATGAACGAACCTTTGGACACCCTGGTCAAGAGAATGCCAAGCCAATTTCTATGGCTGAAGCTGTAAGGATGGTGAAAGACAAAGTCCTTATTGTTAAAGTCTCGCCAAAGCCAGCTTCCTCATCCTTCAAGAGGTTCCAAACATCGGGAAGTTCTTCCAACCTTCCACCTCCAAAGAGACACCAAGGTTCCAACTACAATCAGGAGACGGGAAGTTTTAGAAATGAAGGAATACCTTTTTCTTGAAGCTATTTTTCAGGAACTCCGACTCTTTCTAGAATGCGGAGGGAAGAGCTTTGAAGTGAAAACAGGTGTTTTGGTTGTCAAGGGTTTGGGCACCAGCTTCAAGGATTGCCCAACTCCTTCTATGGGCCAAGGAAGCTAGGGTCCCAGAGTTCAGAGAGGCAGACTTCTTCATCAGTCCTATCAGGGTCCCTCATGCCAAAATCAAGGCAACCCTAGAAGAGTGCCACCTCAGCCCTGCAGCCTCCATGAAAAGTAGTCTCCAAACTCCCTCCCAGAATTGGGGAAACCAAAGAGAGAGAGTTCCACCTCAGACTGCAACAACAGCTAGGCCGTCACTATAACTGAGGAAGTGGAGGAAGAAAAAGGACAGATCTATGCCGCGATTGAGCATCAGGGGTAGAATCGTCAATTCTCAGTCCTCCAAACTCCAGCAGAGTACCGGGTAAGCAATTCAAGCTTTTGATTGATTCATGCAATACTCATTCTTTTATTTCCCCAGCATGTCTGCGTAAGTTAGTCCTAAATCAAAAATCAGGGAAACCTATGCAAGTGAAATTGGCTAGTGGAAAGATTCTTTTCACACACCTTGAGAGACAGACCCTATTCAGTTTAGTCTAGATGGGAACGTAACATATTGCGAGTTCAGAGTCCTACCCTTGGGAATCTATGATGGAATAGTTGGAATGGATTGGCTCTATAAGAATCAGGTTGACATTCATTGTCACAATGGAACCATCTCTTTCCTTGACCTTCACGGGAATAAAGTTCAAGGAACTGGAATTTCTAGATCCCCAGTGCTGCAATTAGTCAAAGCTTCTAAATTGTTAAAGGGACTCAGAAAGAGGCAAGCTGTTTATGTCATTAACATGAATCCGGTAAACATAAAATGCAAGGCTAAAGAACCAAAGTGGTTAAGTGAGTATGCCGATGTATTCCCAGAAGAGCTGACTGAGATGCCTCTGACTCGCGAAGTAGATCATGAGATCGAGTTAACCCCCAGAGCTCAACTAGTAGCCCAGTGTGCTTACAAAATGCCAGTTCTGAGAAGTTAAGAAAATTGCTAAAGCAAGGATTCGTCAGACCCAGTGTTTCACCTTGGGGTGCGCCCATTCTCTTTCAGAAGAAGAAAGATGGAACATTAAGACTCTGTATTGATTATAGAGGATTGAATCAGTTACAATTAAGAATAAGTATCCTAGGATTGATGAACTTCTAGATCGATTAAGTGGAACCCAAATGTTCACGAAGATAGATCTCAAATCTGGGTACTACCAGATCAGAATCAAGGAACAAGACATCCCGAAAACAGCATTCAATACTCGCTATGGGAATTATGAGTTCACAGTCATGCCATTTGGATTGACTAATGCCCCGGCGACATTTAATCGTGTCATGCAAGATATTCTCAGAGAATACTTGGATGATTTTGTTCTTTTCTTCTCTTTGATGACATCTTGGTATACTCGAAGAATACTGCAGATCATGAAGATCATGTGTGCAAGGTCGTGGAAATCTTAAGGAAGCACTGACTCTTTGCAAAAAAGAGCAAGTGTTCTTTCTCTGTTGACCAAGTGGAATACTTGGGATTCATAGTGTCTAAAGATGGGATTTCTCCTGATCCCACCAAAAATCCAAGCAGTCGTAGATTGGTGAGATCCCAAGACCATGAAAGAAGTCAAATTCTTGGGATTAACCGAATGGTATAGAATCTTTATATCCAGGTATGCTCAGATCCCAACACAATGAAAGAAGTTAAAGGATTCTTGGGATTAACCGAATGGTATAGAATCTTTATACCCAGGTATGCTCAGATAGCATCCCCTTTAACTAACTTTCTCAAGAAGAGTACCCTATTTCAATGGATTGCTATGTGTCAGAGTGCCGTTGATAAGCTGAAGATAGCCCCCTAGTAACCAACCCTGTCCTTAAATTGCCAGATTTTACCAAACCTTTTGAAGTAGTTTTACTGATGCCAGTGGTTTTGCCTTAGGCGGTGCTCTTATGCAGGAAGGTCATGCAATGGCCTATGAATCCAGAAAGCTCAAAACACATGAGAGAAATTATGATGTCCATGACTTGGAGTTACTCTCAGTAGTTTATGCTCTGAAGTTGTGGAGACATTATCTTTTGGGACAGAGGTTCGCCTTGATAACAGATCATCAAAGTCTGAAGTGGATCTTCACCCAAAGGGATCTCAACATGCGTCAAAGGAGATGGATGCAGACCGTGTAGGAATTCGATTTTGAAATTAAGTATCGTCCAGGGAAAGAAAATGTTGTAGCAGATGCGCTCAATAGAAAAGCCTCCTTTCTTGCAATAACATTGGTGTCAAGTCCATTGATCAGTGAAGCAAAGGAGAGAATCATGTAGGATAAATTCTTTGCCCCTATTGTTACCCTTCTGATGCAGGAAAGCAAGACTCCTGAGGAAATGAGTCGAGTTCTTGGGTACAAATTGGATGAAGGATGCATTTATTATAATAATCGGCTATGCATTCCCAATGATGAGGAAATAAAGGGTAAGATTCTAAGAGAAGCCCATGATAGCCTGATAGCTAGACATCCAGGGTTTATAAAAACCTACATGTCTTTAAAGAAAAGCTTCTTCTGGCCAGGACTCAAAAAGGATGTAGTTGATCATGTGCGACAATGCTTAATGTGTCAGAGAGTCAATGCAGAGAGAGTCAAGATGCCAGGAAAGTTGCAGCCCCTTCCACAGATGAAGTGGGAATGTATCAGTATGGATTTTGTCCCACTGGACTACCTTCAGTGCAATCAAGTTACAACTCCATTTTTGTCGTAGTTGACAGACTAACCAAAGTTGCCCATCTGATTCCAGTGAAAGAAACCTATACTACAGTGGATGTTGCCAGAGTTTTCCTCAAGGAGATCTTCAGATTGCATGGCTTACCCAAGAGGATAGTAAGTGACAGAGATCCTAAGTTCACATCGAGATTCTGGACTACATTCTTTGAAGCAGTAGGAACTTTCTTGGATCTCAGTATAGCCTATCACCCCGAGACAGATGGCCAGACTGAAAGAGTGAATCAGGTAATAGAAGATATCCTTTGGTCATGCTGTGGTAGGGAGCCCAGAAAGTGGTTAAGCCATTTGCACCTGGTTGAGTTTGCTTAAAATGCTTCTTACCATCGAAGCATCGGGATGAGCCCTTTCAAAGCTCTGTATGGACAAGATTGCCTTACACCATTGACGTGGTCCGACCCATTGATCATGGTCGAGATGTCTAGACAGATGCTTTATGACATGGACTAGCAAATGCAATCAATTCGTAAAAGATATTAAGGCTACCCAAGATAGGCAAAAGCAGTATGCAGATAAAAAGAGCTCAGAGAGAGTGTTTGAAGAATCAGATATGGTCTTCATTCAAGTACGACCCAAAAAAAGTTCCTTATCTGAGGGAAGTACAAGAAGCTCTCTCCAAGATACTATGGACCGTATGCTATTATAAAGAAAGTAGGAGATTTAGCTTATAAACTTCTTCTGCCTCCCCATCTCAAGGTACATAATGTATTCCATGTCAGTTTGCTTAAGAAGTATGTACCCAGCCCGAGTCACATGCTTGATGTGATGAACGATTGATTTCTTTGACTCAAGACCAGATGGTACTCCAACCTGAAGAAATCCTTGACGTAAGGTTCTCAGGAGCAGAGTCCTCAGATAATTTTTGGTCGAGTGGAAGTTCTTCCCTTTAGAAGATGCCACTTGGGAGAAAGATTAAGAGTTGGTAAAAGATTACCCCCACGTTACGAGGTGAGGACATCTCACGTTTTTCAAGTGGGAGAGGATGTAAGATTCCTCCTCAGCTTGAATAATGAATAAGCTTTCACCTCAATCCCGTGTAATCATCCCCTATTTTAGAATGCAAGAAAATATTGTTTTCCCTTGTTTTGGCCTAGAGAGAGGAAATGTTCTAGAGAGAGATAATTCAAAATTGAGATATTTTTGGATATAAAAATTCTCCTAATATCTAAGATATATTTCCTTAAAATAGAAGTTCAAAATAAATTCTCCAATGTGCATTAGGAATCAATTAAATATGTGTATTAAAGGCCTTAGCTTAAGCGTCCACATTTCAGAAATTTTTGGATTATAGTCCAATTAAGGTTCCTAAGGGGCCAATAGGCTTAATTCAAGTGTTGGGATGAGATAAATCTAAAGAATTAAAAACCCAAAAATAAGTAAATGCTCACATAAGATGAAGAGTTGACTGAGTACAAGGTTTATTAGTTAAAAATTAAGGTATATTAGTTTAAAAAATGAGATATTTAGGAGAAATGATGCATTTTTGACACCTTGGTAAGGAGGGGGAGCACCATCAAGTAGGCACCTCTTTCTTCATTATTACTTGGGTTTTTTAATTCCAAAAAATGTGATATTTTTATCTCTCCCCTCTCCTAGAACAAACTGGATCAAAAAGGGAGCCAAACTAGTCCAAATATTGTCCAAATTGAGTCAAACTGAAGCTGGAAAGCTCTAGAACCCAATTGGACTTGGTTAGTGGCCTCCCTCACCTATAAATAGACCCTCATTCCTTTATATTTTCATATTTGAGCTATACCATGCCAGTATTATATCTTAAAATAAGCATATTTCTATTATCCCTTAATTTTCCTCTTCTCTTGGGGAGCTTGGAGCTTCTCTCTCTCTCCAACAACTCTTCAAGTTTGCTCTTCTCCTCTTAGTGGCCAATTGATTGGTTGGGGGCTTCACTACTAATTAAAGAATAAATCCAAACTTAGAGCTAAGACTAATTTTTATGGTTTTTTCAATTATTTCAATGACTTTCTTCTTCTCAACCCCTCTCAAGCTTGAGAAGCTTTCAAAATGATGGTTTTTATTCAAATGAAGCTTTCCCTAAGATTCTTAATGTCTAATTAGAATTAAGTTAATCTTTATGCTTAATTGTAATGCTTTCCTTAAGTAAATCTCTCTCTCTCTCTCTCTCTCTCTCTCTCTCTCTCTCTCTCTCTTAAAAAGAGTAGTCATCTTTATGGCTAAATCTTTAGCAAAAGAATGTTTCTCAATGATAATCTCTTATTTCAAAACTAAACTCTAGGATTGATGAGTTAGAGATTAAGAATTGATATTTTCATGATTTTGTGTTAGTAAAAATAATGGTTATTTCTTTTTGGATTGTTTATGAGTAGATAAAAATTACTTTAACTCATTCTAAATGAGAAAAGGATTATCCTAACAAATTGAGAAAAGAGGAATGTTTAATTTAGCTTAATCAACGAGAATAATCATAATTATGCTTATAATTATAGTTAAAATTATGATATGTATACATAGTTTAATTTTAAGCTTAAAAGAAGAACTTCTATCATATTTTCATTACAAATTTTTATTTCAAGTAGAAAATTTGAGAATTATTAGAAATAGCCAGCAAAGCTTTGGTAACTTTTTCAGAAAAAAAAATACATATCTTATTTTTATGCATAATACTAAAAGAGGAATTCTAACCATATTCTAGGTGTTTAGAAATTTTAAGCAAAAAGAATGATTTTTATCATATTCATGGAAGAATACTTTTTCGTATTTATGCGTAATTATTTAATTAAGAGAAAAGAGAAATTTTTTATAAATTTATTTTATGTATAAGAATTTTTAATTGTTAAAAGAGGAATTCCCATGACATTCAAGATTCAATCATTTAAATGCTAAAAGAGAAATTTTTGGCATATTCCAAAATATGGATTTTTTATTTAATTTAAAAAGAGGAATTTTCATGGTATTTAAGTAGAAAAAGGTCTAAATTAATTTTGATGATAAAAGAGGAGTTTTCACCCTAATTCCACATAGAAAATTATGGTATACTAATGTTGATTAACTTGGTGGAAAGAATATTTTAATTTATTTGTACGTGGATAAATTAACAAAATGATATATACTCAAAATTGGATTATTGGAAGAAGAGTATTTTTATAAAATTTTGATATTCTCGTATAGAACTATTTCTTAATTCTATTCTGGTTAGGAAGGAAAGACACTCATAAAGTGAGAATTTTCCTTACGATTACAAGTGCCGTTAAATTATCTAAAGAAAATCCTTAGGAATCAAAGTTAGAAGTAAATCGAATAATTTTTTGCTAGACCTCGACCGTGAGAATGGCGGCCAGTAAATTACTTGCCCATCTCTCGAATCTAAATCAAGCAAAAACCTCGTGACCAATTCCAAATCTTCGATAAAAGAATAGACCACCACTGAATTAGAGAAGTTTTCCTTTAACCGAAATCACCAAGAATTAAGTTGGACTTTCAGTCAATGGGTAGATTACCCTAATGTGAGACCAATGATTCTCACCAAGAATTAAGTTGGACTTTCAGTCAATCGATGGGTAGATTACCCTAATGCGAGACCAAATCTGCGACACAAAGAATAGACTACCACTGAATTAGAGAAGTTTTCCTTTAACCGAAATCACCAAGAATTAAGTTAGACTTTCAGTCAATTGATGGGTAGATTACCCTAATGCGAGACCAATGATTCTCATTAAGAAAATCTGGATTGTGGGAAAAAGGGTTTTGTGAATCAAACTCAGATCGGGAATTCTACTTGCACAGAACCTCTATTTTTAAAGGACTTTTTTATGCCAGAATGTTGGAGGAAGCATTTGGCTTGTGATTAAAAACTAAGGAGAGATTCGTTTGCAAAAATAGCTAGCGGGGAGTCATCAAAGGACGTCGCTTGCGCGGCAAAGCCTGCCGAGGCCTTGACCAGCCTCAGTATGGTTAAAATGGTGTGCTTCCGGTTACGATGGGCGAGGACCGATGAAGCCGTCCGTGAGTGAAGTGCTAGGACACCTAAGTAGGATCCTAGAGGGTGCTGACCAGGTGATGCACAGGCTCGCGATTGCTAGGACACCCATGCGTATGTGGAGGAAGATTCGAATGAACTGGAAGGGAATTATTTTTGTGAACTGGATTTTGATATTGGATCTCGTTGGTTGACCAGTTAGTCTTCAACATAGAGTCTTAATGATAACTTTTGTAAAATAATGGACTAGATATTTTGGAGGATTATGATTAGTAATACTATGGTTTCATTGAAAGACTGTTTTAAAGATAGCCAAATCTATTAAAAAGGCAGTTTCATATTGGGTGTGTAAGTGGTGTGTCTACCTTGAATTTTGCTTGAAGCACTGGCTAGGGGACCTGGGAACTCTTTTCCTCAGTATCCGAGACAAAATATAGCCAAATTTTTATATAAAGGAATCCCACCAATATAGTGGTTGGGGCGGTTGGCTAACCCATGGGTCGGTTGGCTGGATCGGGGGATTCTTGCGATACAGATAGATACGATTAAGTTACATTAGTTAGATTAGGTCCAAGGAAGACCCTTGTTCTGTGGAAACAGCGGTGCCTTGCTAAAGGGAGAAAAAAGCAGTGATTCTATGGACCAAGTGCAAGTCTCTTCCTTGATCTGACCATGTGACTTATGAGTTCGGTCGGATCTATTTGGTTAGTTAATACTTTGACTTGATAGATTAATGTTCCCGTTAGATGATTTTCTTGGTGAAATCGCCCATGCCTTCCGAGAGAGGGAAGTTTTTTTGGGTTCAGTTTTGTAGGAACCGTCGGGCTAGTCTCTTGTCCGGACATTCGTGGGCAAGGGCCCGAGTGTGAATCCCTACCCTGTGCAAGAGCCCGACGCTGCTTTCGCCATCGGCACCCTGGAGGGAGCAATCGCGGAGGGGGTGAGGGTCTCACACTTGCCTTTATCCTTGGTTACTAAAGCTTGATCACTTCTAAGCCTCTCATAAGCATTCTTTTTGGACTTCCTCCTACAATAGTAAGCTTACAAGCTCCTAATAGGGGTGTCATTGCCTCTCAATGAAAACAATACCTCATGAAGACCATATGTCCAGACATTCTCAATTGTTATTTGACGTTGTTGTATATATTTGCCCTTACATCGATCACACACACAACAAATGTTTTCTCTCGACCATGCCTGAGAACCAACTTTTGACCCTTGATGATCACTGTCAGACATCTTCAACCTACCCAAAGCTGATTTAGGGTTCAAACAAAACACACAACACCATCCAAAACTGTTGACAAAAAATTACCCATGATTTTGCTGCTACACAGTGACCTACAGCAGCGTTTTTTCGCTACATGTTGAGCAACGACCTGGAAACTGAGACTCCCACCTATAAAATGTCGCCGAAGGTAGTCAAGTTCTACCTACTTCCCCTACCCTACACATGCAAAGGCTACGCCTATAGCTCATCTATTCCTCTCACCACACCTCTTCTTTCAAGGCTATTCCATCAATCATCTCTTCCTCTCCAAGGTAAGTACCTCTTCCTTCTCCCAAGCTTTAATGCAAAGCTTCAATGCTTTTTATTATTCCAAGCTTTCATAGAAATCTTGTACATAGCTCTATGTGAGATTTTCTTCCCCTTCCCTCCTCTCTCCCTTGCCCTAACCCTAGCCTAATGCATAGAGCTCTAATAGAGAGCTCTATGTGAGATTTTCTTCCCCTTCCCTCCTCTCTCCCTTGCCCTAACCCTAGCCTAATGCACAGAGCTCTAATAGAGAGCTTTGATAGAGATCTCTCCATCAAAGCTATTTTTAAGAGAAAATATAGTTAAATTTATCTTTTTGTATACATAATTTTTTATGATGAAAGAGGAATTCCCACCATATTGGAATCCAATTAATTAAATGAAGAAAGTGTAATTTCATGGTTATTTTTATGTAATTTTAAGAAGAATTTTAATAGATTTAAAGAGGAATTCCCATGATATTTGGATTGCACTCATTGAAATGAGAAAAAGAAGGATTTCAAGTTTATTCAAAAGAATAGGTATTGATATTTAGTTAAAAGATGAATTTCCATGATAACCCTAACCATAGAGGGAAGCCGTGTCCCTCCTCACATAATGCATAAAGCCATAATCCATAAGCTACAACACACTACTTGTGTTGTGTCCACACACAGCTAACCCTAGCTACTGTCCACACACTATGACCAGCTAGACGTAGTCATTTATGTCTCACACATGTTACTACCTAACATGCCAGCACATAGTGCAACTGGCACAAGCTGACATCAAGCTTGAATCTCAACACATACAACGTGGATGTCGATGGTGCCCTCGTGTGATGGATGCATGAGGAAAGCAAGTCATGAACCGCATGCATGTACTTGCAAACCTAGAGTTCATGAACTCCTTCAAAAAGTGGAAAGCACATGATGAACTTTCAAAGCAATATGTTATTGATGTGCTTAAGTCAAAGTTCCATGTTCTACATGCGGGTCTTTGCTTCTCCAAGAGCGGATGAAGAGACAAATCAAGATTTTTCTCTCTAATAGGTGAGCAAATATCAAGAGAGCAGCAAAGAATAATTTGGAGGAGCCGAGCATTTTTATGGCTGAGGAGTGGAGGCACATACGCAGCTTTGTGAGAAAGCACCCACGTGCTTTTCAACAACAAGCGGCGGCAAGTGCTTCCCGACTGCAAAAGTGAGGAACTTCACACTTCGGCTCAGGAGGAAATTCCTCCTCCATTGCTCATTTCGTAAGTATCGTTTTTAGTAATCATTTCTTCTCTTTCATTTTTTTTTGTACTATATTGTTTTCTTTAACTAATTGTATATTTTCTTAATTATTTTTGGTAGAGGAATATTGTTGGGTGTGACCCAATAAAGGAGGAGTACAACTATGGATACAAAGCCCCCCATCAAGTGAATGAGCATGTGATTAGAGTTAATCTTATAACTTTGCATTAAGCACGCTTCTGCATAGTAGTCATCTTACATTGGTATCAAAGCATGTCTAGGTCATTCCTAGGAAAAGTTTTTCTTCAATGCTAAGGTTTGCATGTAAATCGATAAATTAGGGTTTACATTTTTGCATTAAATCAATCTTTTTGCATCAGCTTTTTCCTCATTGTTAGCATAGTGTAGTACTATAAAGTTTATATTTCAATCTAACATGGTTCTAGGGTGTCTAGGATACATGTAGAATCCTAGGTTTAGGGTTTTGGGACTGATTATAGCAAAAAACAAGCGTTTCTTCATGGCAACCATAGAGGATATTTTCCCTTTGATGAAAAGACAAAGTGAAGCTAGTTGGACAATGTTCAAACGAGCATCCCAAGAAAGGGAAAAGATTTATCAACAAGCATGTGAAGACCAAGATCGCCAAAGGGAACAGCGTAAAGAAGAAGCAACGCAAATAACGGAACAGCATGAACAACATAAAGAAGAATCAAGGCAAAGAAGAAAAGACGACGTAAAACGGGAAGAAGAGTATTAGAAAGAAATAAAGAAGCTTTTTGCCATGATGAGTCAAAGCACTCGAGTGAAAGACCAAGGAAGAGGACAAGAGTACCACAGTAGAAGACCAAGGACAAAGGATACCAAAGAGGCACTAGAAACCGTGTTGGATCCACAGGTCGAGGTCAACCAAGAGGTGCAATTGTTCGAGCATGCAAAGCCACAAACAATTCCAGATTCCATGGGAGTTCCCGAGATCATCGTACCCATCGACGAGGTGACATTTCTCAAGGCTCCCACAATTATCTCCGAATCCATTGACGAGGAGAAGATAAGTACTTCAGTATTGCTGAGATATTCATGGAGTCTACCATGCCAATAGAGCTTCCAACAAAGGCAAAGGGGCAACTTCCATTCCCCTCAGTTTCCCAAGGAGATAGTGGTGGAGACACCATATGGGAGATCCAATCTACAGTGGAATCGACAGCATGGAGCAAATGTGCATCATGTGCACCCCAAATCCAAGTTTAGCAAGAGGGAATGTCATGTGCACACCTTAATCTGATGCCATGTAGACATGATTATTACTTATAGCCGCCTTAAGGGCAAAGTTAGAGGTTGTATATAGGTAGTTTGGAGCAAATTTGGTGGCCTTAGGTGCCCAAGACATGCACCAATGGTTGGGACATATTATGGGCACAATATACACATTTTTATGACTTTTTATGGCCTAAAAAGTGAAAGCCAACATGATTTTGACTTGCTATCACTTTCCTATATAAACACAAGTTATGGGTCATTCATAATGATTCAAAGAGAG
Source organism: Cibotium barometz (assembly GCF_041138505.1). Classification (NCBI taxonomy): domain Eukaryota; kingdom Viridiplantae; phylum Streptophyta; class Polypodiopsida; order Cyatheales; family Cibotiaceae; genus Cibotium; species Cibotium barometz. Next base: position 9,552,000 of record NC_141059.1, read on the forward strand.
ATATTGTAGAGCCAAGACCAAGGACATGCAATCTAACAGTTTTCATCAACTAAGTACATCTCCAAATCAACGTTTTTCATCAACCCACAGTGGAGTACAGTAAGCATAAGTTCATTCATAGCATTCATAGTAATCATTGTAATTACTCATTCATTCAATAATATATAGTAGGAGTAGGTTAGGTAAAGAGTCTCTATCTTCTCGTTCTCTCTACTTCTCTATGTCATGAGGATGTGATTAGCATTAATCTTTATTGCTTTGCATTAATCAACATTAAGCACACTTCCACATAGTAGTCATTTAACATTCATTAGGAAAAATTCAGGCTCCAAATGGGCCCTTTAAGGGCTTTGCATTAATCAACATTAAGCACACTTCCACATAATAGTCATTTAACATTCATTTAGGAAAAATTCAAGCTCCAAATGGGCCCTTTAAGGGCTTTCTCTCTCCTCCTAGAATCCCAAAAAAGTATAAAAATAATATTATTATATTGGGTTTCTCTCTCTTCTTTTCGAATCTAAATTTGCCTTTTTCTATATTTTCTAAAGATATTCAATACTTATCTTATTCTAATGTTCTTAAATTCTACATAACTTCAACCATTTTGCGAGTGAAAATTCAACATTCATGGGAAATTCGGGCTCCAAATGGTCCCTTTAAGGGCTTTCTCTCTCCTCCTAGAATCCCAAAAAAGTATAAAATTTGGGCTCCAAATGGTCCCTTTAAGGGCTTTCTCTCTCCTCCTAGAATCCCAAAAAAGTACAAAAATAATATTATTATATTGGGTTTCTCTCTCTTCTTTTCAAATCTAAATTCACCTTTTTCTATATTTTGTAAAGAGATTCAATGTTTATTTTATTCTAATGTTCTTAAATTCTATGTAACTTCAACCCTTGTTGCGAGTGGAAATTCATAAATGTGAAAAGCTAGTACTCTGTAAAGTAAGAAAACAAGTATAAGGATATTTCTAACTTATGTAGTAACTATGCAACTATATTTCTAACATAAGTACAACATGGAATTAGAAGATGTTGATTGGAAATAGTGGCATTTTTAAAAAGAACTAGAATATATCTTCGAGAGCAAACTTAATATTATGAAAAGTTCTTTTTTCAGTGCAATTAAACACGCTTAAGTTGTATTCTAGTGCATTTTCATGAAGTTAGGGTGGTTGTCATTGGGCAAGTTTTCCTAATTCAATAGCCACTCTTCTGCATTTGAATTTCCCTCCATTCAAATCTTCAATCTCTCAACAAGGAAGCCTCTAAGCTTTCACTTGAATCTCCTCTTTCTTCACATACTATTTATGTATGGATAACAATGAAGAGAGATTTAGCTTTCTAGTGCCTTTAAGTGGAACCAAAAAGTCATATTTACCTTCATTGATTTTCTATACTCGATTATTATTATTGCATCAAGAAGGGCATCAAGAAGTGTTGCTACAATACTTAATAGAGGTATGGCATTAATTTTTTTGTTATTTGAAATGCCAGTATCTTAAAATAATGATAATGTTTTACTACACCGTATATTTTTGCAAAGAAAGGAGTTAGTTGAATTTTGAGTATTGTTTTGTGGTCTATAGAACATCAGAGATAATTCTAAGAAGCGATGTATACATAGGGACTTGGATGATGAGCATTCTCTCTATAAGAGAATAAATGCTTCTAAGGTGAACCCTTATGTAATGCAACAAGCCAAGGAATTCGGGAGAAAGCATGTTGATATATGGGTGGAAGGATCAATTTACCCACCTGATCCCTTGACCCAACAACCACCTAAATTTTTAGGCCTAACTTCTTTGATCAAATGTGTTTGTGAGAGCAATGCTAGCTTGCTTGGTTACACAATAAAGCTTTCTAATCAAGTGCAAAGCATTTGGATATCACAAAGGATGCTGATGATGAAGGAAGCTCAGATCAAGCAGTTAAATACTCGACTGTCTAACAAGCAGAATGAATACAATGAGTTGGTAGAAGTTGTTCATGCTCAACATTTACAAATGGCATGAATTGGATCAAAAAGCAAAGGATCTAGAGGCCAAGAACAACGAATTAGAAGGAGTGTTCAAGAAGACAATCAAACATGGACCCACCTCTAATTTGGATGCATGTGAACGAGCAAGAGAACAAAGACCACTTATTTACTGCATTGTCAAAAAATAGTGGAAACTACAAAAACCGTATACATGCCAACACTGATAAGCTAAAGAACCTTAAACAAGATAGTGGAGCACTCTCAAACATCTTCTCAAGAAGATAGATGGTGAAGTCTACACTTTTTCATTCAAAGTTCAGAACAATTGATGATCTCATGCATGCATGATTGCAAGATGTGAAGAATGCATTTACTGCAAGTAGAACTCAAGGTACTTTTGTGACAAAGTTGGTTTAAGTAGAGAATCCTATGCAATGATCTACAAACAAATGGATGTAGGTTTTAAGTCCGTGTTTCAAAACAAAAGGGTAACTCCACTGACGTGCCCTTAAAAGCAAGACAACAATTGAATAACAATGTCCTTGAACTCATTGGTGAGCCTAAACATATAGTTCACTCACATGTATTCAAGCATTGTGCTAAAGAAGTAACCTTCGATCTGAATCCAAACAACAATTTTATCTTGGATGTGTGCAAATTGCAAGCTGCAATGGTGAAGTTCTATGATATGTCTGTTCAAGAATGTGGTGACACGCTGAAATTTGTACTAAAACTTGATGAGAGTGAAATTTTAAAGAATCAAAAGATAGAAAGAGTAAGTTTGACATTGATGATGAACATGGCATTGGATCCTTCCATAAAGCCAGGTAATCCTCAATACTTCAGTGTTCAATCTAAAAATGAAATCTGGTGGCTTGCAGCATTTGAGGTTCCAAAAGAGGACCATGAGATCCTAAAGATGGTTTTCAATCTAACAGAGATTCCTATTGTGGTTCAACGTCAAAAAGTAGGTGAAATTCTACATGTGGATGGTTTTGGAGACTACTCAATGGAATGGTATCTTGCAGGTGATCTAAAGACACTAAAGTGCATGTTTGGTGTCTCAAATGTTGCAAATTCAGAGTTCGCTTACTTGTATTGCATGCGCTCAAGGAAAAAGGGTAAGAATGGAAAAAAGGCATGGAATATGAATGCTAGGAAGAATGGTGCACCGACTCGTGATCGTTCATATGGAATAGCAGAAAAATGGTTAGGGTGGATCCAAAGTGGGACCCTATACTTGACATTCCTTTAACACAAGTCCATCCTTGTACACTACATGCCATCTATAGAATTGTGGAAAAAATAGTTTATGAATATATATGTTTTTCATATAAGATGCAACCAATGTCAGAGGCCCAAGCAGTGTGTAAGAGAGTGGAGGAGGTTCTTTTATGCGCGGGTCTTTACAAAGGGAAAGTGAAAATCAAGAAAGATGAGAAGAGGTTAGGTGCAAGTGGAAATGTACCATGCAAACCAAGTATTGGTGGAGCCAAGGCTAGAAAATTTTTACCACCACCAAGGAACTATGAAGGCCATTTATAGTTCTTCAACCATGGAAGTATGAGGCATGGAGAAAGTTACACATGGTTGTCCCAGATTGTAGTAATAATGGCCAGACTAGAATTGCAAAAGCTAATGTATGGATTGCCTTTGATAAGGTTGTTACACTTCTACAAAAAATGACATTCAACGAAGAAGATTTCAACGACTTTAAAGAAGCTATGACTACATTTTACAAGTACATGGTGGAAGCATGGACATCAAGTAGCATAACACATTATATGGTAAGATCCCCAATTTTGTATGTTCTTATGTTCTTATTGAAAATAACCAATGTGCATATGCTATTGTCACTTTTATTCCAGCACATTTTGGAGGCTCATGGTCCCTACTTTGCAAATCAGGTAAGCTTAGCTATTTGGTCAACCCAAGGCATGGAGCACTCACATTGGCAAGCTCATTGTGGGTTTCAGAAGGCCACCTCTCGCATGGTGGTGGAATCCATGAAGTCAGTGCATTGAGGCAATTACTCATGTGGTATTATAGGAGGATTGCAGTTAGGATAGAGAAGAAAGAAGCCAAAGCCGATAGAACAAATTGAATTCATGAGGCTTAATGCTTTGGATATTGAAAATTATAAATCAGTGACTTGAATAAAATTTGGATTCATTGCAATTTATGCTTCTCTATATTCACCACCTCCCATAGATACTTTCAAACTTTCAAACTTTGACATTAAAAACATGGATATAATAGAGCCAAATAAAAAGGGCTATACTCCAAAAGTGTCAGTGTATACATTAAAAAACCAATTTTACAAAGATGGGAGTCTTCTACTGCTACTCCTGATCCTGCCGACTAGCATCCTCTGGTGCGTGAAGTTTTACTCTCTTTGCAGATGGCTCAACATCATCCTACAATCGTAGAACGGACAAAACTCTCGATCTTTTGAATTTGAGAAGTTCCCTTTTGCCATATTCACTTAACATCTTGGGATCCCTGATCCCACATGGTCATCCATATGCAATGTAGGCTAAGTAATATTTTCTCCTTAGAGCATACACTCTGGGGCCCTGTCCGAAGGTTCCCACCGCTACTTGGTTCTCGAGAAGCATGATTTTGTCTGCATTCCACCTGACGGGGTATCCCCCAAGACATCTAGATATTGTTTTGATTGCAAACAATGGGAATTCAACTTTATCCTTTGAAAACTTTTTATGGAAGATAATCACCTCTGGAAATTTAAGCCGGTTCTCCCAGCGTGCTGAGTCCTTTCCGTGTCCTCCCACCCGTGATCCTAATGCGCGAATGAGAAAATCATCGCATTAATAGACCACCAGCTAACAAAACAAAGTTGTCCATAAGCTAACAAAATAAATGCAATATGCAACTTCATCACAATATTCAAAATTATTATAATCAAACCTTCTAATTCTCATCATTTAACGAGTAAATTGTTTGTCCATAAGTTGATTGATGACTCGACATCTTGGACAATTGAAGACTCCTCTTCCCTTTGCGGACTATTAAGTCTTCTTTTTTGAACATCTTAAAATTCCTCTTCAGTGGTGGGAAGGTTGGCTTCATAGTGATGAGCATCCTTATACATCATCGATTATATCTCAACAGGAATATGGTACTCACTGTTCTTGACATTTAAATCTAGTAGAAGATACTTTTCCACACTTGGATTGATGAAATTGTCTTCTTCTTCAAGATTCTATGCGATGACAGTAGTCATCCCTGATGTTAAACAAAGCTTGAATATCTATTAGGAGCACATATTGGTGGTCACCTATTGGAAACACAGGGAGGACTGAGGTTGGAATGTACTCTATTTCCTCTACCACAGCGGGCTCCTCATTAGTAGCTATAACAACTTGGGTGTCTTCTTTTCTCTCTAAGGGCATCAATATCAAATTGCTCACACTAAGTTCCCTCTCCGTAGCCAAGTTTATCTCCTTTGCAACCTCATGAACTTCATCATCTTCTGCTCTTGAAGGTTCCTCATCTCCTTCTATTAAACCTTTCTCATCCTCAAGCAACAGATGATGCAAATAGCAAATAAACCCGTAGTGGTAGTCAACAAGATGACATTTACACGTGTGTACTAGGCACTTACTATGTTGGCGAGTGATGCCTTTTATAGTAAGTGCCTAGTACACACGTGTAAATGTCATCTTGTTGACCACTATGGGTTTATTTGCTATTTGCATCATTTGTTGCTTGAGGATGAGAAAGGTTGGCGAGTGATGCCTTTTATCACGTTGTAAGTGCCTAGTACACACTTACTAGGTGTATATTGTGCAAATATATAGAAAACACTAAAAAGTGGCTTCTAAAAATGAGATGGTGGGCTGGAGATCACCCATAGGGTTCTGAATTTGCACTATAGTCTGACCTTGTATAACGCGAGTCAATACAACATGATTTAGGGTGGACATTCTCGAGTAAAGCCCTATATCGCATTGTAATGAAGCTCAAAGTCATTTTTACTAAAAACAAGAGTATGGGCCGGAGATCGCCCATAGGGTTCCGAATTCGTGCTATACTCACCTTGTATAATGCAAGTCAGTAAGTACAGTGTGATTTAGGGTGAACGTTCTCAAGTAAAGCCCTACATCGCGTTGTACTGAAGCTCAAAATTATTTATTAATTATACATGATTTGCATAGGAAAAGAAGGAATCAATCATATGAAAATGAACATTTTTAAGACCGATAAGACTTGAGACCTCAACTCACCTTAAAATTGCCTTAGGGTTAGAGGCTATCACAGCTGAGTGCTGGGGAGATCTGGAGAATTGCCAACACCAGTCACACCGTCGGAGAGAAGCAAGCAAGAGCGAGAAAACAGTTGCACGGGAAAAAAAAGCCAAGAGTGTTTGAAACTCACGCTATAAATAATGCATGTGGGAGTGCGTGTGTTATCACACGGTCTTAACACATGTGGCAAGATTTCATTGGCCGATGATCACTCACGTTCATTCACTCAAGATTTCATTGGCAATGATCACTCACGTTCGTTCACACGAGTGATAGACACGTGTCACTCATGCATTCGATCATCATTGCATGCCACGTGTACTTAACGCCAACGTCATCATGCGACATCACATCTACTTAAGGTGGGACTCCTTTTGTTAAACCCTAAATCGTTGAATTAAGCCTTAAGCTCTCCATAAACAGTAGTGTCTTTTAATCGATTTTCATTGTCATGATCTGCTCTCCGTCATGTACACCATCTCATCACTTCGTGGATGATATCTTGTTGACGAGTAAGTGTCCATTTCTCAATACAATGTTTATTAACTTGCACCACGTCTCCTTCTTCCTTTTCTATGTGAACTCCCAAGCGCGTTTCTTTCATTGTGAAGTCAATACAATGCGATATAGGGGTTTCAATGTGTTGAAACTCTTCCTATCGCATTGTAGTGAATTGAATTCAAATATGTTGTTGCGTTTCTTTGATTGTGAATGCAACAAAACGCGATTTACTAGTTTGAATATGTTGTTTGTTTGCATATTATATCGTATTCAAGCCAATTTTCCATGTTGGAATTTGCTTCATTGTTGATTCAATATAACACGATATGCACCATTCTATGTATTGGATATCCTCTTATCACATTGTAGTGAATTTTATCGAATATGTTTTCTTTATTTGTCACTTGAGCCTATTTTGCAATGTTGGAGTTCCTTTGATTGTGAATGCAATACAACGCGATATGGGGGATTCAATGTGTTGGAAGTCCTCTTATCGCATTGTAGTGAGTTTTGTTAAAAATTTATCCTTATTGGTCCTTTGAGACAATTTTATGTGTTAGAGTGCCTTTGATTGTGAATGCGATACAACATGATATGGAGGATTTAGTGTGTTGGAAGTCCCCTTATCGCGTTGTAGTGAGTTTTATTCAAAATTTGTCCTTATTGGTCCTTTGAGCTAATTTTATGTGTTTGAGTTTCCTTTAACACGAATTCAACACAACGCAATATGGGGGGGAGGGGGGGCAATGTGTTGGAACTCTTCCCATCGCATTATAGTGAATTTAATCCAAAAAAAAAATCCTTGCTTTTTATTTGAGCCTTTTGGGCATGTTGTAGGTTTTTCGATTGTAAGTACAACAGGATATTTGGGTTCGAGTGTGTTTGTTGTCTTCATATCGCGTTGTAGTGATGATACAAAGAGAATTGAAAGAGCAAGGAGAGAAGATGAATTTCAAGAATTGCATAGTTCTAATGTACAAGTGTGCTTTGAGGTATTTTTCCCCCTCCTTCGTTGTGAGGTTACCAGTGCGAGACACTCCTCAATACTTCCCTTTCGAGGTGGAGGAGATTGATGTGTTATGCAGAATGCACAAGGAGCTCAACGACAGAGTTATGGAAGAAATTTTAAGGTTTGTCATGTTCCATGCCCTAAACTTTAATTTAAAGTGTTATTTTTTCTCTAAGTAATACGATGTTAATTATCTGTGTAGTTTGGTTTTATCAAATCTGCCACACGAAAAGCTCAGCACAGGGTATATATTTTGGATTCTCTTATATCCCTGCTTCTAGTTTCGGAGAATGTTTCCTACATGGATATATGTCTATGGTTTAGGCACATAGATTTGAGCCATGCCCAGATCTTTGTAATGACTTGCCATGAAGCGTAAGTGTCATGTGACCTAAATTGTACTTTTGGTATTCTGACATAAATACTAGATTTACCATCTTATATTGTTTATTGACTTTTTTAGTTGACATTAAAGTTTGATTATTATATATAGTGAGGCGAAACGATGCTATCTTGTCAATTCAACTACATGATTTCGTGGTGGCAACATGAGGCAATAAGTCCACGCGATTATTTTTTACACACACAGAGAGAGAGAGAGAGAGAGAGAGAGAGAGAGAGAGAGAGAGAGAGAGAGAGAGAGAGAGAGAGAGAGAGAGAAATGAAATGAAATGATATATTAACATCTCTAAGAGGCCATAATGGCCTATGAGACCAAAACTAAGAGTACATCTGAAGTTGGTGTCTCATCATCAAAGAGAACAAGACTAAAAAGTACAATAAACTGATTGTCCTACAGTTATAAGATTAGAACTGCAAGACTCCGAGCTGATACTACTGAGTAGAAAATACTAGAAAATGTATATCAGGTAGATCCATGTATGCTGATCAGTTAAAGTGTTGCCCTCTCCTTAGATCAAGTATCTCTGCCATGGGGCTGTCTAGAATGGAGAGGTCGTAGAAGCGAGGTAGGCGCCTCCGATGTCGAGCAATAATGGCTCTCATCTGGCAATGGTGAGGATGCCGTGGTGGTCGGGATCCTAGTGGGCATGGCCGACGAGCACGACATAAGATAACTGCTCTATCAATGGGTGGTGACTCCCTGGGAGCGTGGTCGATGCTCTGATGGCCCAATGGAGGAGGTATCAAGAGGTGTGTGGGTTGGGTTGCTGTTGCTGGTGCTGGTGCTGAAGAAATCTATCAGGGTCCTCTGTCTAGGTACATCATCAATCATCATAATTAGTGGTCTCTCCATTTGCCTCCATCCCTCATCTGTCCCTCTCTGAGATTTGTGTATACTGGGCCCCCAAATTGGAGCTCCGTATAGGAGGGTCGGTGTGACAAGCGTATCAAATAGCCACAATTTGGTGCGTGGCTCCTGAAACTGTATGTGTGCACACTGCCTCTCAAGTGCCCCCAAGGCTGCATGCCCTCGAGCTAATCTAGCTATTGCTGCCTCCTTCAGGGAGAAACGCGGTCCTGTGAAAGTAACTCCCAAGTAGACATATGACCTGACGTACTCTACCAGCTCCCCTCGGAAAGTGAACTGAGGCTCTGATCTCGTCACCCATGCCTGTGTGGTGTTAAACACCATAACCTTGGTTTTCCCAAGGTTCACTGTCAGATCTCTATCTGCATAGAAAGCCTGTAATGCATCCAGGTGTCTCTGTAGTCCTCCCGGAGAGTCTGAGATTAGAACAATATCATCAGCATATAACAAGATGGATATCAACACCCTTGCCAAGCATGCCCCTGGGCCTCCCAATCTGTCTACATAATCAGAGACCGCATCAATGTACAGTCCAAAGAGGGTGGGCGATAGCGGGCATCCCTGCTTCACCCCTATCGTGCTGATCACCCTATCAGATAGTCTGCCTGGAGCTCGGACTCTACCTATCTCACAGACTCATACAAAGCATATATCCCCTACTGCATATCCTCGGAGAGAGAGATAGAGATAGATAGATAGAGAGAGAGAGAGAGAGAGAGAGAGAGAGAGAGAGAGAGAGAGAGAGAGAGAGAGAGAGATTATTGGCATTTGAAAAATGTTGTGTAGATCTATTAGAAAGTTAATAACTAGTATTGAGGCCTTTACCCAGGAGGAGATTTTTGATTCAACGGAGATCATTAGATGCAGAGTCCCAGAGCAACATGATGGCTTTAGCTATGGTTGGAGAGTGTGCTACAATGCCATGTGTTGCTGCACGCAATGTTGGCACTGCCCTTAACAAATGTAAGCATGCACTTCTTCTCCTAATGATACCTCAGTTTCTTTGTACATTCATTCTCACTGATAGAGCAAATTTTTCATATGTGTAAGATCAACGACTATTGGATTATACAAATTCAGTCGTACAACTATACAAGGCCACAACAATTGAAACTCTAGTTAACAAATTTGGGTAACAAGAGCCTAATATGCCATATGCATTTGTACCTCCTCCACAATGACCAATACCAATGCCGCTGCCACGATAGTATCCACACAAATGTCAATCGACAAGGAGTGGATCCACCTTGGAGATTCGCCATCCCCTCGACGGGTTCAAGCTCCGACTCTCCAACAAGAAGAACACTCCCCCCCACAACAAGAGCAAGCTTCCCCTACCCGATATAGTATTCTGTGCCAACCCATTCACCTTTGATGCAATGTGTAAATTCTTTGTATTAATTGCTCTCGACATGTATTAAATTTTATCATGTTGAATTTTAACAAGGCATTTTTGTATCTCCATGTTGCAATAATGATCTTTAAGAGAACTTGCTTTACGATAATGTCTTTACATTAAATGTTCCTTTCGTTCTCCATGATTCCAAATTCAAGCTATACTAAGTTCACGTTGTTAAATTTCAACAAACACGACTATGAGACAGATATGTAGAATAGGGTTCCATATTCGAGCTAAAAAGAACTTCTATATTGCATGTTAGTACAACACGATTTACGTTGGATGTTGGGGGCAAGAGAAATCCTTATATCGTGTTATTGTACTAACTTGCACTATTATAGATGTAGCAAGGTCTATATTGCACTACTATGCAACAATAAACAAGCTTGTATGTAGAATTCAAAGTAATGTATGTAAATAACAGCTACAAAAAGAAGAAAGAAGTAACATTTATACAACAACATGTAGACCAAAGATAACTCTTGAAATTTTATTATTGATGGAAAGGTTATAATCTCAAGGTTTCCATAACCTCTAGGATGCATGGTTCAATACAAACAAAGCAAGTTTTGGAAGCTTCGCTTTTGCTTTCGATTTTCCTACCATCTAACTTAAAATAGAAATCCCTTAGTGCATCACTACACATCAATTAGATCTCTTATCTAAGAAAGGCCAATGGCCAATGGCTTTCTAGATTGACCACCAAACGAGTCTCAACCTTGTAATTGGATTACAACATCAATGTAGAAGAGTGAGTTCCATCAGGCATGTCTTGATCCAAGCTTTGCCAGGCACCTCTCCATAGTCGCCATCTTCTATACAAAATCGCATGCATAATGTTTGCCTCCCAATGAAATATCTGGTCATAAAAACAATCAATGCTTAAAAGTAACGGATGTCACCCTAACAGAATTTGCTACAAACATAAACTTAATGTTTTGATTTCACCTAAATGTAACATTTGGTATTGTTACTTTACATTCAATGGCATCTTCTACAGAGGTCCTCTTTACATCCCATCCATCCCTCGAAAATTGGTTCATTATTATCAGGAACCTCACTTAATATGTTAACTTTGTTTTCTTGACACCCTCACATGATGCAAACATCTGTGCAAAGGCGGTAAATGGTATAAACCAACTCAAATAAACGTCCTTAGAACCTGTTGATGGTTTCATTGCTACATGCATATCTGTTCTTATCTTATTCTTGTATGCTGCAATGATGTCTATGCAAGAAAAAATCCATTTTTGGCTAGATAATGGTGGTAGTGGGATAGACTCCAATCTACCAACATTATCATTATATCGTTTTCATTAGCCAAAACATACATGGAATTATAAAAAATGATTCTCTGTACTACTAAATAGCATATAGCAATGTGCCTATCTCTATATGAAAGACATTAATTCTTCCACTGATGCACTCCACATTCTTCCACTCCATATTTGATGGATATAAAGCTATAAGAAAACTTTAATGCTTAGCTATAGAGCACAAAATAATAATTGAACACAGAAAACAAAGACTACTTATTGAATCTTACTATTTGTCTTAGATCTTGTACTTTTATCATGGTGATGTAACATTATGTATGTGTGCATATAAACATGCTGCACAAGGACCTTGATTGCACCATTTAGCCCCGCTGTGCAGAGCTCCATGATCCTACCCTTCCAATGCTTGTTAGGATCACCAATATCTTTTTGTTTTACCTTGAATGCTCCTCGAGTGTTGGGTCTCATCTCGTGATCCTGTCTGACTTCCTTAATCGCTAAGGGATCCAACTGCCATCAACATCCTTCCTGTTGATGAGAAGCTCCACACTTCAATGCTGTGTGCAGATGTGTTTTCTCCTAGAGCTCATCTACAAAGGGAAAAGAGAACATTATTACTATTTCATTGAGCTCAACACTCTAAATAACGAAAATAAAACTTTAAATAAATGTTGTGAACCTTGCACTCCGTTTTCTTTATAATCACGTTTACAAATAACCCAGTAAGTTTTCGCAAATGATACCATAGTCAAAAAGATTAACGAACATAACAAACAAAATAGAAATCATTATTAGTAAACATAGCTTAATGAAGTTTATTAGACTATTAAGATGGAATAAAAAAGAGCTTGAGAGAAGAAGAGATGAAGCAAATATAACAAACAAAATAGAAATCATTATTAGTAAACATAGCTTAATGAAGTTTATTAGACTATTAAGATGGAATAAAAAAGAGCTTGAGAGAAGAAGAAAAGATGAAGCAAATATAACGAAAATAAGCGACGCTGTAAGAGGCAAAAAACGAAAAGAACTAAATTCAAATTATAGAAAAAGACTTCAATCAGACTAGCTTTCAGCCAATCTGGCATCTTTTTCTAATATTCCTTCTGACATACATTTTCATCAGTAATCCGACCATACTCTCCCACAAGGGCTAACTATATAGAGATCCCTGATCGAGAAATGCCAATCTGTTGTTGCTAATGAACTTGCACACGAGGATGATGGCCTACGACAATGAAAAGATGCAGGGGAGAAGAGAGCTTGAGCTCTTGCAAGCAGACACACACTTACACAAACCCTAGAAGAGAGCACACAAGGTGAGAGGCTGAAAATTTTTCTTCTTCTTCACACAACAAAAGAGGTCTACAAAGAAGATAAAGTGAATAACACACATAATAGAGTATATACAAGCGATCCATAATGTGAATACGCTAAGAGGAGTGAGTAGATGTGGACTAGTCAGTGTAGTACAACTGTCGAATCTCCAGCGAAGATATGTCGGTGCCAGCTACCAAACTCGCCAATGATATAAATGTCGAACGGTCATGCAGGTGCCTCGTGAGTATCAGCTCATGTTGAGCTTGACATCTCAACACTTCCCCTCAAGCTCAACTCCATCTCATGAACTCTAAGCATATCTTGAAATCTACGAAGCTTCTCAGCTCCTCCCAAGGCCTTCGTGAAGATGTCAGCAACCTGATCCTGTGTGCTGTCAATATCGCCTACTACTGCCAAGACTCTCTCCCTAATGAAGTGTCCCTAATGAAGTGGTAATGTACCTCAATGTGTTTCATCCGCGCATGGAAAACTGGATTCCTGGTGGCCAACTGTATACTACTATGATTGTCACAATATATGACAACCTTTCTCTCCACATACAACCCCAAATCAACAAAAGTAGCTTGCATAACCAAGCTCCTTACATGTTGTCACCATAGCTCCTCTGCGCTCGACAAGGTAATCGTGGGATGCTTCTTACTGCTCCATGTCACAGAAGCACTCCCTAATGAAAACATAAATCCACTGGTAGATCTCATGTCTGAGATGCTACCTGGGTGTGAATGACCTCAATTCCCAAAAAGTAGCGCAGATCTTCCAAATCCTTCATCTCAAACTTCCCTTTAAGAAGACTTTTCACATGCTCAATCTCTTTCAAGTTGTCACCCCTAACAGTAAGATCATCTACATAAATGGTGATGATCACAATATCCTTATCACTCTTGTGCACATAGAAAGAGTGATCTGCATCTAGTATATAAAAACCAATAGTAACAAGATACTCAATAATCTTATCATGTCATACTCGTGAAGCTTGCTTCAACCCATACAAGGCCTTACGAAGCTTACACACATACTCTGGGTGACTTGTATCCTCAAAACCTGGTGGCTCATCCATATACCCCTGTTCTTGCAAGTCACCATGCAAGAATGCATTTTTGACATCCATCTGATGTAAAAACCAACCTTTAGCTGCAGCCACCACAATCACAACTCTCACAGTTGCCATCTTTGCAACTGGGACAAATGTCTCCTCATAATCAATCCCATGTGTCTATGCATATCCTCAAAACCTGGTGACTGATCCATATACATATCTTCTTGCAAGTCACCATGCAAGAATGCATTTTTGACATCCATCTGATGTAAAAACCAGCCTTTAGCTGTAGCCACCACAATCACAACTCTCACAGTTACCATCTTTGCAACTGGGACAAATGTCTCCTCATAACCAATCCCATGTGTCTATGCATATCCTTTGGCTACCAATCTAGCCTTGTATCTGCTTATGCTACCATCACTGTTATGTTTCACCTTATACACCCACTTACAACCAATAACTTTCTTACCTTCAAACAATGACACCAAATCCCAAGTCTCATTTCCATACAATGCATCCATCTACTCATTCATAGCTTTCTCCCAACACACATTTCCAATAGCCTCATCAAAACATGTGAGTTCTACAACTTGCACAACTTTTGCCATATACACATAGTGATGTGCCACATAACCATCATAAGTCAACCTCTGCACTGAATTTTTGACTCTTCCAGATCTTCATTACTTTGCATTCATGGCTTCCATAGTCTTCTTCACACCAGGTGTCCTCATTCTGGAATCCCAAGCTCCTCATCAAGGCTCATCTCCGAGCCACTAGAATCTCTATCAACAAGAGAATGCCCTGTACAAATGTCAAGCATACCAAGGGACTCAACCACTTTCTCTTTGCCTTTATGTGATGTAGCAACTACATTTTTCAAGACTAGTATTATGACGCAACCTACCACTCCATGGTCTATCAACAAAACTGCTGGATGAGGACTCTCCTGATCCACTCAATGACTCCTGGTCCACTCAATGACTATGATTGCTGACTTGCATCTATGCAACCACATTTCCACTTACATCAACCACCCCAACAGCATCCTTTTCAACAACATACCAACTACTCATCTCATCAAATACAACATCCCTGCTTACTCTCAATTCACGTGTAACAAGATTATCCATTCATATTCCTTTTGCTCAAGGAAGTACCCAATAAACACACATTTTTCTACTTTTGGATCCAACTTGGTATGTAACTCACCTGGCACATGCACATATGCAATATATCCAAAAACTTTCAAGTTAGACGAATCAAGTTTCTTGCCAGTAAACTTCTCCTCTGACGTTACATCATGTATGACTACAGTAGGAGTCATGTTCATGATATAAACTATTGTAGACACAGACTCCTCCCAATAGCTATGTGACATATTCTTCTCAGCCACCATCAATGCTCGTGCTATCTCTGCAATGTGCTTATTTTTTTGCTCAACAACTCCATTTTGCTACGAAGTGTATCTACATATGAATTGTCTCTGAATGCCATTCTTTCGCAAGACTTCAGAGAACTCATTGGAGAAGTATTCTCCCCCTCCATCTGACCTTAGGCACTTCACATGCTTTCCTATATGTTTTTTCAATCATAACTCTAAAATTCTGAAAATGAATGAACACTTGACTCTTCTCCTTCTCATGAAGTACACCCACACTTTTCTCGTGTGGTCATCAATGAATGTAACGTAGTCCCTGCAACCACCCATAGACATAGCCTTTACAGGATCCCATACATCTGAATGCACAACATCTAATACATTCCTGCTCACATTTCTGTCATGTGAAAATACATGTTTTGTTTGCTTTCCAAATTGATATGCTTTACAAACTTTTTGCATGCCTTCAACTTTAAACTTAGACAACCCTGTCACAATTTATTTAATCTGTATAAACTTCATTCTTTGCACATTGACATGCCCAATTCTCTTATGTCAAATGTTTATATATGCAACAACTCTCTCCTGAACCATTTACAAACATTGTAGCACTCACTTCAGACATATACATTCAATGTAAACATTATGCCCAATTTGTTGCCTTTTGTAACCAACCTACACTTATCTTTAAAGTCTTCTATATAACAGCCCCATCAAGATTAAACCAAACCTACAAATCTTGCTCAATCATCTGGTCAACAAAAATCAGATTCTTTGTAACGTTCGAAACATGAAGTACATCTGCAATGTACTTCACCTTATCATCATGAATAAACAATGACACGTCTCTAACATGAGTAATCGGATGAGCAATGTCATCCCTTGTTTTGACAAAACCTAGTCTTTCAAGACTCTTCATTTCCTTGAACCACTCACCATGATTTATCATATGATTCGAAGCACCTGAATCAACATACCATACATCATCCTTACAGGACTCATATACAAGGACCATCCAAGTCTAAGCAAGCAAAGCGATGTCTTCATGAGGGAGTGGGATCAAGGGATCTTTTTCTCATCGACCCCCACAAGACTTTGTTGGCATCTTTGTGCCCCATATTGATTGAGATCACCCTACAGTCTAGGAGGTTTTTTTGTGATGGCTTCTAACCATGATTTTGTATGGTCTATTCATACTTAATAGAAGTCTTTTTTGCCCAAAAAGGGGAAAAAAAAAGATCTTGAAAGTGGCCATGATGAATTGAGTACAACTAGAAGCACCCCTAAGTTCCAAAAAGAGAGTTAACCCCTTCATTCACAAAGAGCTAGCCAAGACTTGCAAGACTCCCCTAGCTTTAAATTTGTCTTGCCTTGTCTCAAACCACTCTAAATATTTGGAACTTAGGGGTGCTTCTAGTTGTACTCAATTCATCATGGCAGTTTGGAAGCTGTGAAGGGAGTAATGTTGGGATTTAAAGCCTACCCAAGATCAAAGATTTGTAGCCACATGGACTCATTTACAAGGACCATCCAAGTCTAAGCAAGCAGAGCACTGTTTTCATGAGGGAGTGGGATCAAGGGATCTTTTTCTCATCAACCCCACAAGACTCTATTGGCATCTTTGTGCCCCATATTGGTTGAGATCACCCTAAATTCTAGGAGGTTTTTTTGTTATGACTTCTAACCGCGATTTTGTATGGTCTGTACATACTTAATAGAAGTCTCTTTTCTATCCCAAAAAGGGGGGGGGGGGGGGGGGGGGTGTGAGCGGTGGTGGTTTAAAAAAATCTTGAAAGCAGCCATGATGAATTGAGTACAACTAAAAGCACCCCTAAGTTCCAAAAGAGAGTTAACCCCTTTATTCACAAAGAGCTAGCCAAAAATGGCCAAGACTTGCAAGACTCCCCTAGCTCTAAATTTGTCTTGCCTTGAGTTTCAGACCACTCTAAATATTTGTTCCATTTCTAGTCTTAGCCTATCCTCACACCTTGAGCTTTGCACCTAACCTAAGTAGCATCTAACAGGTAACATATGAAGCTTGTGAAGAACCTTGTCAACCTGCTTGGATTTCACAGCAGTGAAACAGATAAGACAAACTGCTGATGATACATATACAGAGACACAAACAGGTATGCACATAAGAGGTAAGACAAACTGATTATAACATACATATATATAGACACATGAATGCATTATAAGAGGTAAGGCAAACTGCTCATGATGCATCTGGGAGCTAAGAGAAACTGTTGATGATACAGATAAATCAACACATGAATGCATGCAGCATGGGGGTGAGGTTAACACCTATCCTTTTCCCTGGAAGAAGCAATCAATTACACTCTGCAAACAATAGAAGGGTCCCGTTCTTTTTATTTTGCGAATGTACTTGTGCTTTGAAGAAGTGAGGACCTTTTAAATTTCACGTGCTGAGCAGCACTTGGGATCACAGCCAAAGTTTTCAATAACCTAGTATACAATGATATGCACAATTACCATTACAAACCTGAAAGTTTGTAGATTTTTGTGTTTCTATTCAAATGGCTGGAGCTCATATGCTGCAACAGAATCCAAAATCCAAGTATGGCCAGCTACCTTTGCCCCGCCGACCACACCTGCAAAGGACTTGGCTTCCAAGTATCTAGCTTTGACCGTCTCCTCTCGGTGGCACACACTCGTATCAGGAGTGATGTCCTTGCTATATATCACAACATTGCATACTTTAGAATCTCTTTCTGAAGCATCTGGCATTCTATTGAGGATGCCTCCTCCAGCAGCTGTGAGGAGAGCTTGCAGGTCAGCTTTGTAAGCAGCAGCATATTCTCCCAGAAAGTAGAACCTTAAACCTTCAAAAAGTCGGTGCATCTGCAAACAGAGATCACATCAAATACTTCTATATTCGACAAGGAAAATCAGAAGGAGAAAGCCGAATTGAACGTTATCTTCTGTTTAGCTCTGTAAGTTTGAAAAATTGCAGTTGAAAACTAGGAAACTGATCTTTTCAAACTTCAAAAGGGATACGGTAATCTGGGCTTTTTAGGTGTTGTGGATACCTTTGCAATTGCCATACCGCGCGCATGACGAGGTCCACCTATCATGCCATGGATATCTATACTGACTTCATATGGCTCCTCATTGACAGACCGGCCTGCTGCCATGCATGCAGCTAGCCCTGCCACAGACAAATGTGACAGAATATTAACAAGTGTGTAGGAAACACTACAAGCTTGTTTAAATTGTCAATGCTATACAGGCTTTGGATGGTGTGTGCCCAGATGGGTTTGACTGTTTTGTATGAGTTGATTTGTATGCATGTCTGCTATTTGAGTTCTTTGGTTTTGATAAATCAGTGTGCACGCCATTGTTGCCAGAAACGGGAACAGGGAACGGGGAACGGAGGCCCTTGGGGAAACAAGAACAGGGTTCCTTGAGGGAAAACGAGAACGGAGCAACGCCATGTCCGCATGTTCTGACATACAATAAAAAAGCATAGCAAACAAAAGACATACCTAAGAAAATAGTTTATGTAATAGATAAAGGCCTTATGTATGACATGCATTGAAACATGATAAAGGCCTCATATATTACATGCATTGAAATTATGTTCTACAAAATGGCATATTTGGAAACGGGGGAACAAAGAAACAGGAACAACAAAGCAGGGGAACAGCATTTAGCCATTTTTTAGGTGGAGGAAAGGAATTCCCTAGTAACTATGGTGCACGCACATGCACAAGGCCAAAAACTAAATGGGAACTGTATAAGAGTGACTTAATTCGATCAAAAGAGTGAGAAGATGTAGGTGTTTAAATAGAACTTACAATCAACTTTTAAGATCCACTTTCCCTCCAAAGTGGCCATCAGATACTTGAACGTTCTTCTAGCAGCACCCATCTCATCTGTGCCAGCAATAAGATGTGTAATACAAGGGGTCCATGATTTTTGGAATGTGGCTCCTGTATACCGCACAAAAGTAGCCAATAACTCCTGCACGCAAAGATCACTAAGAATATCAACATCGTAGAATCCATACCACACTACTTTCTCATAGCAATGCTCTTACATACTCCTCGGTGCTACATGGACAACAACGCTCTTACATTTGCTTTGGGGCTCAAACCAGAGCCACAGAGAACCCAGTTTGAAGCTGGGCATTTTCTTGAAGATTCTTCGATGCTAGTCTCAATCTTCACAGGTTTGGATAGAGTGAAGGCTTCTGTGGTTGCAACATTACTTTCAAGGTTGCATTCATTAACAAATAATGACTCGCTTCCTTTCTCTTCTACATTAGTTGGATCATGCTCATTTGCAGACTCTAATTTGCATCCTTTTGCACCTTCATCAGGAAATCTTGAGGCTACATGCTCAGGGCACAAAACCAGGAAGTTGCCCTGCATTTCAAAAAGTTAGTTCTAATTTGGCCCAAGAAACCACTCTCCATACCTGCAGAAACTCATTTTAGCCTCATGATACAAGCAAGAACTTAACAGGGTACTTACATCATCCCATCTGCATGACAGGGTGTGGGCACATGGATAGTGGAAGCTCTTGCGGCATCGTTTTACATAGCAACCAAGAACTGCACCCTTCAACCCACATACATGGCACTTGATCTTATGTCCCCGGGCAACCTCTTGGGGAATATTCTTTGCAACATCATCCACATAATATACACCAGGTGCCCTGTATAGTGTTAAAACACATCACATGTAAGCTAGGTTGAATCTGCAAAACCAGTTCACCAAGAAGAGTGCTGAGAATAACTCATACAATACTCACCATTCAGCACAGTTCTTATGCACACTGAAGATTTTCCCAGTTCTTTTACCTCCGCTTACAGGAATTCCCTTTTTATAATGAATCATTGGGCCTGCTACCTGCATTACAAGTAGCAGTTGCATTAAGCATTGGAGAAATTAGAAGTAGGGATACCTTGAGTCTTAAGATTCTCAAGTTACCAAGGAATCATCTGTGGTGTGACAAAAAGCACAGCTGACTTGCTCAACATCTTCTGCTTGATTTGGCAGCAAGACATCATTCCTGCGGTTTTTATCAGCAGTTTGAGCTTGGACCATGATAGGTTCAGCTCTAATTTCTGTGCTTAACAAAAGGTCCAAGTAAGTATTGTAATAAATATCATAAACTACATAAGCTCTTCATCTATACCAAGCCAAAATGCCACAATATTTTTGGTCCTGAATAATGTTTAGTTAACTGGTGATTACCTTGGCTGGAAGGGATATTTGGGGATTGGGATAACTTGTCATCATTCACCTTTGGCTCACTTCTCAATGTAGGTCCTATATTTACTTGACTAAAACCAACCCTTTCCTGGTCAGGAGGCAGCACAAAGACTATCAGCACTCAAAGCACATTGATAAAAGTGGGCCCAATGCATTTTGGATTGGATTATCAAGTCCAAGCGTGAGCTAGAATGGATCACAAAACAAAAGCATTAACATACCTTTGTGTGTTCTTCAGCTTGGAAGCTTGCTTGGTCTTTTGCCTTGCTTGTAGCACCTTTTCCCACACTTGGTTGCTCAAGATGAAGGAGAACTTGAGTCTGAAGTGGCTCACTCGGCAAGTACACCTTGTTTTCATAGGAAACCACTGAGGGTCCTGTAGCTCTTGCTTGCTCACCTATTGAAGCATGAGCAAATCTTGGCTCTTTCTGTTCATCTTCTGTTCCATTTGCACCAAGATCTAAGCTTTCAGTAACCAATGTTGGATGTGTGTTCATAGCTTTATGTTTCCTTTCCAACATGACTAGTTGTTCGTGTATATCAATTGGCAAAGGAGGACAAGGGAGCTGTATACGTTTTGGTGCTGGTAAGATTCCTCTGCAAGGAACCTCCACAGAAGAAGCCCTTTTCCTACTCTCAAGCTCAGCTGCATCCATGGTTATGTCAGACACCCTTTCCCTGCTCTCGTACCTCCTCTGCCTCTTCACTGCACTAGGGCTTAAACAGTCATCCTCAACTTTCACATTGAAGACCATGTTTTTCACCTCCAAGAAATTTGGTCTCTGGGAATCATCATGGTACTGCACCCCTGCTCACGCGACAAGACATTTTTCCCAAGTTAAGGGGAATCCAAAAACTGAAAGCGGTAGACAGCAGCAGATACATATACATAAAGTGAATAATAACTGTTAAGTGCTATGTATCTGCATGAATCATAAGATTAAGGATTTGAAACTATTTAGGCAATCCCATCACAATGGCCCCAATATCTCACCTATTTTATGCATCATTTCAAGGGGGACAAAGCCTTGCAATAGCCTCTTGACTCGCCTCACCCCTCTAAGCATATTGGAAAGGACTGTCCAAAGAACAAGTAGAATCATAGTTGCAAACATTCGCGAATGCAAGGCTTTGCAAACGTTTGCAAACGTTTGCAGTTTGCATCCCTTTGCAAACTTTGCCTGCAATTTTTTTAACAGTTTGCATCCCTTTGCAAATTGAGTACATTTCCAGCACTCTTGAGTCTTGAGTCTTGAGTCTTAAGTTCTAAATTCTAACATCTTTTAAGTTTCAAGCTTTCAAGTTTTTCATTGTGTTTTCAAGCATTGACTTTGAACATTCTATTTATGCCCAAAAAAATAATTTTTTTACCCGCCACGAATGCGAATGCATCCACCCTCGATGCATTCTTTTGCAAACTCGGCATTCTCGAATGCGAATGCACGAATGCAAAGAATGCTTGCAACTATGAGTAGAATGGTAAGGGCAAGGAGAAGTCCAAGGAGAAGGTCCTGCCGCAGTCGTATCTCCGACACCGACACCATCTACTACCACAACTAATCTTCACTTGACCCAATCTGGGAGGACCTCAATGGTCCTTGGCCGGTATGATCTAGTGATGTGCTGAGGGATGCTTCATGGACATACGGTGTCCATACTCTTTGATGGAGGAGCCTCAAAGGACATCGTTAGAGACCGTGTGGTTGAGTGGTTGAAGTTGCCTACAACGGTGGACACTAATGGCATGGTCCTAGCCACCACCATGTGAGGCAAGCAGAAGCAATCGAACCAATTTCGGGTTGCAAAGACCTTGGAGGATGCCCCTTTTGCTTTTGGGGAGTTTTCTAAACATCGCACCTTCAAGGTGGCACCTTTGGATCAGGTGGATATTATTCTATGCCACCCATGGTTGTATGATCATGCGGGCGTGGTCTACCATAAGGAGCATAGGTTAACTTTTCAAGATACTTCTGACTGCTCCTTAAAGGTGAATGGGGAGTCCTTACCATCTCACACAAGCCCTGCTATTGCAGTTATATCAACCCTTTAGATGAACAAGTGGCACGCAAGGGTGGTCATACATGTATGGTATATGTCCATGCTATTCAACCAGTTGACTTGGAGGTTTGGCAGCACATAGACATCACATTTTGGACGAGCATGGAATTAACTCTAACACGGCTTGAGGACCACTAAAGATGAGCATGGGAATCATGTGGAGACAGCCTTGGAGATGCCCATAATTTACAGCTTCACCCCCGAAAGATAGTTTTTCATGATCATAATTTCTTTTTTGGGACATGTCCGGATGGAATCTCAATGGATCCGAAGAAGATTGAGGCCATTGTTCTATGGCCCATACCAAATATGTACATGAGCTTCGTGGATTTCTTGGCCTTAATAATCTTTTATTGATGTTTTGTGGAGCATTATGCCAAGGAGACCAATTAAGCAAGCCTATTTTGAGAAGCTCGAAGTAACTATGGCATTTGCTCTTGTTCTCCAATTACCAGATTTGGATGAGCCATTCACAATTTTCTATGACGATAGTGCAGGAGGCCTCAGAGCACTGTTGCTACAACATGGGCACCCGGTTGCCTATGTTAGCCAAAAGCTCCATGGTGTTGAGTTATGATATTCCACATTTGACCAAGAGCTACTTGCAAAGGTGCATGCCCTTCGAAAGTGGTGCCACTATTTGATTGGTTCAAAGTTCCAAATCTCTTCAAATCACCAATATCTTAGATATTTGTTGAAACGATCACAACAAGACATGTCTCCCCACCAATTACAATGGTGCCTTTTTTCCTCAATTTACCTTTCAAATTGATTATTTGCTTGGTAAGGAAAATGTGATAGCCGATGCATTGAGTCAAAGGCCACATCTAGTGCACACTATGGTGGTAACTGGTTATACTACAAGGATCAACTTTGTGTCATCAAGGGCGGTGATTTCCGCCAAGTGTTTCGATACAAGACACATGATGTTCCCATTTCAAGACATCGTGCAGCCAAAACCCAACATTGGAGAAGTTATCCCGTCTTTTCTTTTAGCCTCACATGAAGCAAGATGTTCATTAATATGTACAATTCTACCAAAAGTCAAACAAACACCAAGAAAGCTACCAATACGCTTCACCCATTGCCAATTCTAGAGTTGCCATCCACAATTGCCATTAGAGGACATTTCTATGGACTTTGTGATTGGATTCCCGAAGAGCCAAAGGTTCTAAAATGATTATATTCTTATTGGTTAAGTAAGTAGACCTACCTCATTCCTTGCAAGTCAAAGGCAAATGCTCAAGAGGTGGCTAGGCTTTTCATCCAAGAGGTTTTGCTTACATGTACTTCCGAAGAGGGTCAACTTGTGTGAAAATGGCATTTTATCCAACCCTAAAAAGGGGGGATTATTCTAGATCTATTAGATTTTATTCATCTTTTTTGTGTCTTACTACCGGCTGACTGCCCTTTCACTGGACCGACCAGCAGCCTCCCTTAATATATATAGCATAGCCTCATCATTCAGTATTTTGTACCACTTCATAGACACATCAAGTACCACATCTGCTGCTGCTGCTGCTGCCAGCACTTGCACATCATCTACTTCATCATCATTGGCTGTCAACTCCAGCACATCAGCATTTCACATCGTCTCATGGGATCCCAATTTCCAGAAACGCCGTTTCTGGCCCACCGAAACGTTTCGGAAACGTTTCCGTTTCCAGAAACGGCGTTTCCAAGGCCCTGTTTTTCCAGGGTTTAGAAACCCGCGTGCTGTTTTTCGCCGCCGTTCTGCACGCTTATTTCCGCCATTTCTGATCTATCATTTGAGTCTTTGACATTGAACTTGAGCAAAGATGTATTTTTCAAGCTTTTGTAATGTTTTTATTAATTATATATGTATGTATTAAACCCTAAAACCGAAACTCCGTTTTCCCGTTTCTTCCCGAAGGCTGAAACTCCGAAACTCTGTTTCCCGCCGTGCTCTGCACCCCCGTTTCCGAAACTCATGGAAACTATGCATGGGATAGCAGCCCTCTCTGCTACAGTAGAGCATACCAGCGTTTTACCTCAGC
Source organism: Cibotium barometz (assembly GCF_041138505.1). Classification (NCBI taxonomy): domain Eukaryota; kingdom Viridiplantae; phylum Streptophyta; class Polypodiopsida; order Cyatheales; family Cibotiaceae; genus Cibotium; species Cibotium barometz. The sequence continues at coordinate 9,576,781 of NC_141059.1, forward strand.
TTATGGGACAGCAGCCCTCTCTACTACACACAGCACATCAGTGTTTTTATCCTCAGCTTATGGGACAGCAGCCCTCCCTGCTACCTTCATCACCATTCAAGTACCACAGCACCCTTGTCACTAAAGTCTACATCATCATCACTTCGGCTTCCGCTGCCCACTACCACTGACAAGAGCCTTCAACACCGACCACCTCTCGGAGTGCCTTTGCCTCACATCGACGCGCGAGCCTTCATCACCGACCATGCTTCAGCTCTGACATCGTCTTGGCTTCTGCATTGGTCTTCTTCTACTCTAAGTCACCTCACATCAAAGGGCTCTTGTACATGTTTTCACTCACTATCATATATACACTCACTCACCCATTTCATGCTGTGTTGTTTTGCTCTGCTATCTCGTACATTTGGTCCTTTCGTCCTTTTGCTCTCACACAACTCAAATAGGGATCCAAAATTCACCGGAGGTTTTTGGAGGCCCTTATTCTATGGTTTGGGGATGAAGTTATAGTTCAATACCACCTTTCAACCCCAAACAGACAGCCAAATCGAGAGCATGAACAAGACTATGATCAAGATGCTATGGTGTTATTGTCAAGAGCATCAATCTCTTTGGAAGTTCTTGTCATTGGTGGTGGAGCATGTCATCGATGATACGGTGCAAGCATGAGGTGGTATATGGTTGTCCAGTTATGACTTGAGCTCTTGAAACTTCCACAAGAAACTATGGTGCAAACCATGTGGTTTAGGATTTGGACCAGCTATTGCGACAAGTTCAAGAAGAAATAGGGAAGGCACAGACAAAGCAAGTCCGCAAGGCTAACAAACATCATCGGGATCGTACCTCCTAAGGAGATTGGGTTTATTTGAAGGTCATGAAGCAAAGGCTCAAAAAATTCATTTATACAACCTCAGGAGTGGATCAGCCTCCCATACTGATGAGGAGATGGTGCTAGAGCCAAAGCTTCATTTAGTGGTGGATCCACCTTTATCGTGAGCAATTGAAGCAATCCACATAGCCTACAAACACCATCAGGGTTGCCCAGGGATCCAGCTTACATCGTTGTTTGTCATGAGGTATGATGGAGTAAGTCAGTGAGCCAAAGATTCACAGATGAGAGAGGTCAAGTGCTTGACCAAACCAGAGAGCATATGGTGTTGAACTACCCAGAGTAGTTGTGAAAAGCCTATTTTGGAGATAGGAGGCCATTGCTACAGCCTCTTCCCAATAGAGAAGGGCAAGACCAGCATTCTGCAGCATAAATCATGCAATCTCCATCAGAGAGCGATTTTTCGCTCAGCTACGCCATTTTGGTGAGGCATGTGTGGCACTGTATTGATGTATGATGCCCTCAGAGAGTTGCATAAGGAGATGAACTCATTGGAGACGTATTCACACCTCTGTTGTCAGTATGCAACATCTTAATCTTCAGACTGAGTTGATTCTCCACATGCTGCTTGTAAACCTTGAAGTGATCCAAGGTTGCTGCTTTATGTGACGTTACTTGTTTTTGGTGATGAAGAGGGTGCTCATTGCATAGTCGCTAGGCGTTTCATGAAACACGTTTCATAAACGTTTCTTTCAAATCCCAAAAGTTTCAAAAACGTTTCGGGGGGGGGTTGGTTACAGGCCCCAAAACTTATATATAAGTTTATAATATGTAAAAAATATGTTGCCTTCCCTCCAAAACAATATTAAACATGCATCATTTACACATTAAAACATGTTTTCAAGTAAAAACTAAAGAATTTGGGTAAAAAACACTTAAATCGTACAGTTCCTAAGTGGACATGAATGAAACGTGTTTCATTAATATGAAACGTTTACGAAACATTTCATTTCATTCAAACTGAATGAAACATGTTTCATTCAAACTGAATGAAACATGTTTCATTGCAACTATGGCTCATTGTTGGGCCACAGGTCTAAGTGGCCTAACTGAAGCGGTTGGGTTGTCGCTGAAGGGGATCATGGGAAGCGAGGATGATGAGCTTTGCCAATAATACAACCTTCACAGAGGTCAATAGAGACCAGCTTGAAATCAAGGCTGGTGGCGATGTTGAGCCACTGCATTTGTTGGAGGGCATGCTGGCCTGGATACCCAAGGTGTTAATGCCCCCTAATTGTCTACAGATGACTGGTGATGGCTGCAGCTACAACCTGTGTGACGCCCAAAGAAACGCCCAAAGAAAGACGACCCTGTTGAGGACATTTGATGTAAAACAATTTTGCCTGTAGTAAGACAGGCCTTAATAATGCAGTATTGGTGGTAAAACTCAATGCTTGCCCCATTTGCAGTGAATTCACTCACAGACAGAAGGTTCTTTGTAAGGCCAGGCACATAGTAGACCCATACAATACGAGTAATCTGTCTGTGAGTGAATTCACTGCAAATGCTTGCCCCATTTGCAGTGAATTCACTCACAGACAGAAGGTTCTTTGTAAGGCCAGGCACATAGTAGACCCATACAATACGAGTAATCTGTCCATCAGCCAGGAGGCCATGAATGTCCCGAAAGCCTTCTGCATGGCAGACACTGTCATCCCCAAGGTAAACAACAAGAGGCTTAGGCGAGTTTATAATTGGCCAACCAGTCATAGTTGAAGGTCATATGGTGTGTTGCTCCAGTATCAGAGAACCATTGATCTGAAAGTTGAATGCTGGACTCATGCGAGGTAGCAAACAACCAAAGAGGCTGTGATTCCTCATTCATTGAGGAGGAAGCTGTGGCAGCAAAATGGACTTACGGTCTTGTTGATTGGGGACCGTATTGATCACAGCATTTGGTACAACAATCACATTCCAAGTGGCCCCGACACTTGCAAATTGCAGGGAGTGGGCCGGTGTAAACTTTGGTTGGAGGGCTTTGTCGAATTTTGCCAAGAAATGGAAAACTAGGAGGGTTTCGTCTCACAGATGAGGGCTTGAAGCCTGCGACATTGGCGATGGGCTTAGTGCTTCTTGCACTGGAAGTCCGGAGTATCTCCTCTTGGAGAATCTTAGCCACAAGAGTCTGCAACAGCAACAGATTGGCCACAGAGGACTGAGTGGTGATAAAAACCCTCATGTTGTGGGTAGTGCACCAATAGAAACATGGACTGAAGTTGGGGAGGGATGGCCAGGCCCACCACAATTGTCTCATCAAGTATAGACTGCCACTCATCCAAGAACTGAGAGGCTGGCTGTCCATTCTTGGACAGATTGATCAATCTTTTGACCAAGGTGACCTGATAGATAAGGTCTTTGTTGTGCTCATAGGTTGAGCGGAGGAAATCCTAAATCTCTTGGGAGGTGCAAAAAATCCTCACCATTTGGACTTGGTGATCACCAAGATGTAAAACAATTTCCAATTTAGCAGCCACGTCCCTTTTTTGCCATGCTGCTTGGGCAGGATCGGCTGCTCCTGGATCAACTTCAGTGCCAGAGACCAGTGGCCCGAGGTCTGCACGCTGAAGTAGGAGTTCCATGCAAACTCACCAAACAAGAAAGTTTGGCCCAGTGAGCTTATCCATATGAGAGCTCCGACTTGTGATGGCTGCAGAAGCAGCAGGTTGAGATGGTGCAGAATTAGCCCCTGGAACTCTTAAGTGCAGGACTGCCAAACATTGCATTTTTCAAAAGCACAAAGGAAAGTGGCCTAAAAACATGCCACAAACTCATCATGTACCAAAAAATCAGAGCTGGTTACCGACATCTGTGGGCCTGTCAGCACAGGCCCATGAAGTCCACCCATACAGCCATTAAAGCAGAGATTATTATTCACCAGCATGTTCAAGTCATGCTTTGAGATCTTACTTGCATCATTAGGTGTTGTGATTTCAGGCAAGCAGGACCCCAGACCAGCAGCAGTTTCCAAGCTTTGGTATATATCAACCAGATTGTCCAATTCAGGTGAAAATCTGGCTTCTGCACTCACCAGCATGACACATGTTAAGATAAGGTTATGCATACATGATAATCTCTTCTTGATCCTACTTGGAATGATGGGTGATTAAAGGTACAGTTCCCCTTGATTCTAGTTGCACATGTCAAGCTTGAGTCTTACGGCGAGTAGTAGCCGGTTGTTTGCATTTCGGACAAGCAGACATTTCCTTCATTGATTGAAGGAGGCAAGACCTGAAAGGTTCACAGAATCGTAGAAGTCACGGCTTGTGCAAAATAGGTGCATCGAATGTCAGGATGTTTGCTTACATGCAGAAATGGTGGTTACAATGAAGGCAGGCGGGCTTCTGCAGGAGGCGATGGCTGCAAAACAGCAAGAAATTAGGGTTAGCGCTATCTTGAAGCGGAAAGCGATTGAAGACTATCAGGAAAAAGATGGTTAGGGTTAGGGCTGGCTTGAAACAAGAAGAGATCGTTTAATGGAGAAGACAGAGTTACGGATTAGAATTAGGGTCAGGGTTAGATTGTAAGAAAGCAATGGTTTTAAGGTGAAGATAACAGACACGAATTACGGCTAGGGTTAGCTAAATCCATCGTTCAAGGAGAAGTTCACAAACAGAGTTAGGTTGAGGGCTTGAAAATTGCATTTTGAGCAGAGATCGACACAGATGAGAAGAAAATGCATACCAGATGGAGCAGTTGAGTGCCTGTTTGAGCCTGCACAGATGAAAATGGAGATCCGGAGGCTGCAGAGAGCAGCGAGTGGACTGTGGAGATTGTGGTGAAGAAGCCATAGCCAGCAGAAGGATTAGTAGGAACACAGATCCAGGTTTTGCGCTGTTTGTGTTGTGTTGGCTATTCTGGTCTGAAGGAAATGCTAACCACAAAAAATAAAGTGTTGCCTCAAAAGTGGTGCATCTTTCAAATTTGAATTTTTGAATTTTGGCGTCCAACCTTCAAAGTTTGAAAAAAAATTGTGTGTGTGTGTATGTGTGTGTTTTGGGGAATGGGGGGGACTAGAGCTAGTGTGAGTGTGAATAGAGAACTCATAAGCCCAACTCTAACGCCTGGCTTCACAAGCTGCTTATGCCCAAGCTCTCCTATTGGAAAGGAGGCACCTTGCTATCAAAGAGTGTCCCATGCTCTCAAGCTCCTACAAAAGCTAAGTCAAAATGCACTTCTTCTTCATATTTCCTTACTAACATGGGCCAATTGTCGAGTTTTATATCAAATCAACAATAAATGCAGTCTATGCTTGCATGTCCAAGCTTTGGAGGGCTGAACCATTCTAAGCAAGCCCCAGCATGGAAAGTTTGGTGGGTTTACAACCTCAGTCGTGCATCGTTGTATTAAGTGCATGGACACTGCATTTTTGTCAACTAAAGTCACGGCCTCATTTTAAGGGATGTTGTAAGTTTATGCTTATGAAGCCACCTTAATCTTCCATGGTGATGGTTGTTTTATTCTCTAATGAAGATGGTCATTGAAAGACTGAAGCGGCATGGAAGGGCTATGTTCAAAGCATTAATTTAATGAATTAAAGAAACCATTCATTTGTTGATTTTCTATGAAAGTTTTTTAAGAGATATCACAAGACTTGAAGAAGGGGAGGGAAGGTTCGCATATGTTTGCTTATCGATCCCCCTCATCCTATGTGAGCTTTAAAGATACCTAAACCAAACATAATTAGATCATACTCTCATGCTACGTCAAGTTAGGCAAAATGTTATGGTCCACTATATGTGAACCTTGTTAAGGTTGGGAAATTTTTTTGTTGCTTTGGAGGAGGTCAAAATTCAACCCACCCTCTATGATCCAAAGAAAGTAGTGCAAGTCTCTTAGGTCCTTCATGCCAAATCTATGTTATAGTTTTTTTTTAATAATTAAAATATGCCCTTTATGAGTCTTACTATAAGGTCATTCACACCAAGCAAGCATTTACAATACATGCTTGCCATTACAAAACTTCTCAACTTCATTTTCCATAGTCTTTTTGCTTCAAGTTGCTTCCCACAATCAATGCCTCTTACCAATAGGCATACATGACCAAATAAGTCAACAATAGCTAATGCACTCCGTAGGCATACATGACCAAACAAGTCAATAATAGCTAATGCAATGGAGGCAAGGTTTATGTCCAAGCTTCATAGCATTCCCTTATGTATAGCATTTCCAATTTATTGCTCAAAAATGCACAAATCAGCCGGATCTTTGCCCAATGGCTTAAGGGAAGCTTTAAAAAGGATATGGAAGCTTCAAGCAATCATGATAAAGGCATGAATTCTTGTAGAAAGCATGTAATAATTGCAATGGCACTCTACATCTTGGATTTTTTAACCAAAATGCATGGGAATATTCTACTTCATTCTTACAAAATTAGGGCATATATGCATCAAGAAAGTAAAAGCCCTTGGCAAACAATTTCTTGCAAGATTAAAGCTTCTTACTAGGGTTTGGCAAAACTCACCACCATAGACCATTGAAAGAAGGGAGATCTCAACCTTTGTCTACTTTTATGGCTTCTCATGTTGCTTTGACATGTACTTCTCCATCGTTCAGGGTAATACCAAGAATCTACCTATGGAAAAGACTAAGTGGTTTGATACTAACAACCACTACATTGTGACATCTAAGGCATGCAAGCGCATCTACGTAGGCCTCCCCCGCCAATTCGTTCTTGATGTGAGCAAATCCAATCTCTCAGGCAGCAACACCAAATAAAAAGGAGTCCTTTTGGCCTACAGTTTTCTCTTCTCATCAGAGCACTCTCTGATGCTGAGCTATCGTGATCAATCACGAAGATGTTCCTTGGGAGCCTGTGAAGAATGCCATATCCAAGCACTAATAATCAGATTGTTAATCACTTGGTGCAAGAAAGGGGGTGTGATTTTTTTTGCGAGCTTTTGAGACAAGAAATGGTGAGCTTTTAGATTTCTAAATTTTTTTAATAATTTGGAGAGTTTCTTCTTCTCTCTATTCTCTCTCCTTTCTTATTTATCTTCTCTCCTCTCTCTCATACCTAATCTCTCTCTCTCTCTCTCTCTCTCTCTCTCTCTCTCTCTCTCTCTCTCTCTCTCTCTCTCTCTCTCTCTCTCTCACACACACACACACACATATACACAAGTCACCATTACATTACAAAAAAATATCTATTGCAAAATTTCATGATTCAAACTTAAAAAATAGGCTTAGAAGGCCTAAATATGGTAAAAATGATTATAAACATGAGTATCGAAGCTAGCACTAGCGGTTTTGAGGGATTCCCATACCTTTTTTTAACTCGCATATGCACATAAGTCATCATTATATTAAAAATTATTTTTCAAGTGTATACAATATTTGAAATTCTAAAACTCATCGAAAGGTACCCAAGTCTACATTTGTTTTCATACGCTAACTTCTGAGGACGACTTAGATTTTTTTTTTCAAATATTTAAAATTCATAACACTCATCGAAAGGTACCCAAGTTTACAGTCGTATTCATGTGTTGCTTTGAGGGCTTCCCAAAAAAATTTTCCAATATTTGAAATTCATAAAACTCATCAAAAGGTACCCAAGTTTACAATCGTTTTTACCATATTTGGGCCTTCTGAGTCCATTTATGATGTTGAAAGTCTGAAATTCTAAACTTGAAAAAAAGTTGGTAATATAATGATGACTTATATATATATGTGTTGTATAAGTTTTGCTTTTTTTAAAAAGGTTTAAGGGCTTTTCAAACCTTGTTTAATATTTGATATCATGAAACTTATTGAAACATACTACCCCTTTGTTATGTCAAAAGTATGAAATTATGCACTAGAAAAAGTATATATATAATGGTGATGTGTGTGTGTGTGTGTGTGTGTGTGTGCGTGATGACACAAGTTAGTCTCAGCGTAGACTCACGTGGGGATGGGATATTGTGGGTCTCAAACATCTTTTTGAGGGCCCTAGGCATCTTTTTGAGGGCCCTAGGATATCATGAAACTTATTGAAACATACTACCCCTTTGTTATGTCAAAAGTATGAAATTATGCACTAGAAAAAGTATATATATAATGGTGATGTGTGTGTGTGTGTGTGTGTCTATGTGATGACACAAGCTAGTTGTTGGAATTAGGGTTGCAGGAATGCACACACAACTTCAAGAAGATGAGGAAGCTTGAGCACAACACAGTAGTGTATTATGAGTGCCAAAAATGAAAGATAACAAGCCCTAGAAGATAATGGGCGTATATACAATGCACGGGGGAAAAAACCTCCTAGTGAGGGAAAAAGTGCCCCGGCGGTCCTAAGTGTGTTCACACACATCACTACTATAATATGGTAACAAATCCCCCCTGGAGTGATGCGGTGAACAAGAGCTAGCACTCATGTATAGGGAAGTGTCTAGCTATGTGGACGAATCCACAAAAGGGAGTAAGCCCAAAGCTTTGCGAAAAGCTTCGAACTTCTCACGAGGCAGAGCCTTTGTGAAAAGGTCTGCAAGGTTATCCTGTGTTGGCACATAAGCCAAACTGATCTCTCCTGCAGAGAGTCTCTCCCTGACATAATGGTAGTGCACCTCAATGTGCTTCGTACGAGCATGGAACACTGGGTTCCGCGCAACTGCCAATGCGCTCTGACTGTCAGTGAAGATGGTGGTGGCAGATGGCTGCCCAACACCCAAATCAGCCATAAGGCGTCTGAGCCACACACACTCAACCGTAGCTGTGAAAGCTGCCCTGTACTCAGCTTCACAACTAGAAGTGGCCACAGTAGGCTGCTTCTTGCTCAACCATGATATGCATGAGCTTCCAAGCATGAAGCAAAAACCACTCGTGGACACGCGTGTGTCATAACAACCAGCCCAGTCAAAATCTGAAAAAACATGTAAATCTGGCGGCAATGATCCCCCCTTGGGATAAAACAACCCAAGATGCCGAGTACCACTCAAATAGCGAAAGATACGCTTCACTGCCTGCCCAATGCTTAATGCCTGGGCTATGCATAAATCTGCTCACCTGTGAGACTGCAAACTGAATGTCTGGCCTCGTAATGCATACATAAATGAGGCAACCAACAGCTGTCTGATAGAGTGTGACATCAAAGTGATCTCCAGCATCATGAAGACTCAACTTCAAACCTGTCTCCATTGGAGTAGCAATAGGCTTGCAGTCTTCAAGGCCAAATCTCCGCAACAATGTTTCAATATACTTTGTCTGACACAAAGCAATACCTCCATCACACTGCTTAAATTGTATCCCCAAATAATGATGCAAATGCCCCAAATCTGACATCTCAAAAGAGGCATTCAAATCAGCCTTAAAATCAGCAATATGACTCTCATTTGGTCCTATGAGCAGCATGTCATCGACATAGAGAGCAATGATTAGATGTACACCATCCACACGTTTAACATACAAAGTGCTTTCTGTTGGACTATTCTGAAACCCATGTGCAGTCAAATATGCATGTATTTTTTCATACCAAGCTCGTGGAGCTTGCTTTAAACCATATAAAGCCTTTTTTAACCTGCACACTTTGTTTTCCTGCCCTCTTTGAACAAAACCACGAGGCTGCGATACATACACCTCCTCATGCAAATCTCCATTTAAGAACGCAGTCTTTATGTCCAGCTGATGTACATTCCAACCATTATGAGCTGCTAATGCACAGATGCTACGAACAGTGGTCATACGACATGTGGGAGCAAAAGTCTCATCAAAATCAATGCCCTTCTCTTGAGCATAACCTTTTGCAACAAGCCTAGCCTTATGGCGATCCACTGTGCCATCAGGCTTACGCTTCAATTTGTATACCCACTTAGTGCCAATGGCCTTCTTGCCAGGGGGCAAGTCACATAAAGACCATGTACTATTCTTCATAATAGCATCGTATTCTGCTTGCATAGCAGCCATCCAATTTTCTGAACTTTGTGCCTCATCAAATGAAACAGGCTCACTTTCATCGCACATACTAGAAACAGCCAATGCATAACAATCTGACGCATAAGAGGCACCATGAGAGCCAGAACGAGTGCGACTAGACAAAGGGGCATCCAACTTGCTGTCACGCAAATTCTGCACCAGCCATCTAGGCATGTTCCTAGAGCCCTCAATCTCTTGTCTCTCATCCTCAAGTGTATCATGCACATCTGCATCAGATATAGGCTGATCTGTGCCATCATTTAAAACCTGCATAGGCTGAAAAACTGCCTCATGAGGTATTGCACTTGACTGTGCACCACTGAAAAGAGGCAACAATGTATCATAGACATCACGTGAGCTGATATCTGTCTCCTTAGTACATGAAACCAAGGGCTGAACTGCATCTTCCACAAATACAACATCACGGCTAACCAAAATGCGCTTTGTCTGTGGATGATACAAACGATAGCCTTTGCTCTCAGCACTATATCCAACAAAAATACATTTGACAGCTTTGTCATCCAATTTTCTGCGATGTTGCACAGGCACTAATGCATATGCCAGGCAACCAAAAACACGTAAATGGCCAACAGATGGCTTGCGGCTATGCCAAGCCTCATATGGAGTGACAACCTGTAATGCTTTGGTGGGACACCTGTTTAGTACATAAGTGGCACACATGACAGCCTCAAGCCAAAAACCATGTGGTAGACTTTGACTCTTAACCATACATCTTGCCATTTCCATGAGAGACCTGTTTTTTCTCTCAGCCACACCATTTTGCTGTGGTGTATACGGCACTGTACATTGGTGTTTTATCCCACGCCCAGCCAGAAATGCATTAAATTCTGAAGACATATACTCCCCCCCTCGATCTGAACGGAGGGTGCCCATCTTACTTTCTGACACATTTTCAGCCATAACCAAAAACTGTTTGAAGCACAAAAACACTTCGGACTTTGCCTTCAAAGGATATACCCATGCATGCCTGGTAAAATCATCAATGAAAGTCACGAAGTAAAGGTAGTTTCCAAATGATGGAGTTTGCATGGGACCACAAACATCACTGTGAACAAGCTGCAATCTGCGTTCAGCTCTCACTGATCCATCTTTGGGAAAGGAAGCACGCTGCATTTTACCCAATATGCAGCCCTCACAAACATGCTTGACAGGTGCCTCAAGCTTAGGCAAAGAAGACACCATTTCAGATTTCTGCAGGCGCAGCAAACTTGCAAAATTCAGATGACCAAAACGTGCATGCCACAGTTTTGCATTTGAAATAGCCTGCGTATCCATAATAGCACATGCTGAATCCTCTACACATTTGCCATCCATATTGAGCTTATACAGCCCTCGACATAGTGAACTAGATGCTACAATGATGTCACCACAAGAGAGATCATGAACAGTACATCTGTCATCCACAAATTTTACAACCAAACCTGTTTTGGCAAATGCGGAGACTGACAGCAGATTCTTTTTGATCCCTGGCACATACAATGCATCAAAAAGTGTAAAGGTGTTGCAATTTGCAACATTCAGCACAATCTGTCCAACTCCTTTAACGGGATAAGAGGAGTTATTGGCACAAGTGACAGTATTCCCTGTGGGAGCAGACTCAAGGAAAGTGAATAAACTGCGCTGCGAGGTGATATGCTTAGTGGCACCACTGTCAAAGTACCATACATCTGAATCTACTGCAGACATACATGTGTCATGCAAAGATGGGTCATAACTGCACTGCGCATTGAATGCCCATTCTGTATCTTGAACAACATTAGCAGATTCATTGTTAGAAGGAGAGGCATCTGCAACAGCCATACCAGCCTCTTTCTTCTTAGCCTCTTTCGCAGCCAGCTTAGGACACGCTTTGATGACATGATCATTTCCCTTACAGTACTTGCAAAATGTCTTCTGTTTGTCACCCTTCTTCTCATCTTTGTCTTCCTTCTTTGGTTGCGCAGCATTTGCAGATTTCTGCTTACTAGAAGAAAAGCTAGCTTTACCTTTCCCGCTTCTCTGACTAGCAACGAAAGCTTGATCTGCGACACGCATAATATTCCTGTTTTGCCTTGACTGGTCTTCTTGCAGCAAAACAGAAACTAACTCCTCAAATGATAAGGCATTGGGATTGCCTTTCATCATCAAGCGAAGAGTGGAAGCAAAACCCTGATAAGAATCTGGTAGACCATTCAAAACAGTCTGCACAAGTGAACTGTCTGACAGGATTTCATCTGCAGAAATGAGCTGCTCTTTGAAATCCTTGATCTTTGTCAAAAAGCTATCCATAGAATCACCTTCGTTCATATGCTCACTCTCCAACTGTTTTCGGAGGTAAGCAACACGAGCCTCATTTCTTGCCTGATACAATGTGGCAAGTACATCCCAAGCATCCTTAGAAGTCCTGCAGGAGCGAATATGTGGGATAATGGTACGTTTGACAGACAGCGCAATCAAGGCATGAGCCTGCGCATCTCTACCATCCCAACGAATCTGCTCTGCTGAAAGTGGTGGTTCTCGAACAGCTGCTACAGCACTTGTGCCTGCACCATCATCAACAGTACCTGTTTCTGATGTGTTTGCAGCATTCCCAGCCACAATAGGACGTGCATCAATACCCTGCACAATGTTCCATAACCCCTTTGCTACCAATACATGTCGCATCATATATGCCCACAATGGATAGTTGGTGCCATCCAACTTATCCTCAGCAGCCAACATGCGGAATACATCATTGTTGTCAGCCATGGCCAATGACTGTACTACTAGATGTAAATGCTGTCTGTAAGAGGTAAACCTGTATAAAATCGACCTGTGCTATGTAGCACAGCCCAAAACAGACGAATGGGCACCTGTCCTGCAGATTTTAATCTTGACAGAAAATCTGCACAGTAGGACGATTTTGCCTGCGCAGTACTTGGAATGCAAAAACGGAGGGCGAAATGACTTCAGATCAAAATTCTGAAACGAACGAGCCCTACGGGTTCTCCCACGGCATATACTAACCTGCAGACGCTCGTGAAACCTCGTCGCAATCGGAGGAGATGAAGCGGCAGGTGCCGGTGATGTTGCCCGGGAGGAGGAAGCCTGCTCTGATACCAATTGTTGGAATTAGGGTTGCAGGAATGCACACACAACTTCAAGAAGATGAGGAAGCTTGAGCACAACACAGTAGTGTATTATGAGTGCCAAAAATGAAAGATAACAAGCCCTAGAAGATAATGGGCGTATATACAATGCACGGGGGAAAAAACCTCCTAGTGAGGGAAAAAGTGCCCCGGCGGTCCTAAGTGTGTTCACACACATCACTACTATAATATGGTAACGCTAGTCTCAGCGTAGACTCACGTGGGGATGGGATATTGTGGGTCTCAAACATCTTTTTGAGGGCCCTAGGCATCTTTTTAAGCACGTTCAGTTTGGCCAAGGCTTTGTGTGGTGCGGGATTTGAATAATAAAAGACATGGAAGCTCCCACCATGCAAAGTTTTATCATCGCAACTTATTGTAATCCAACATGCACTACGGTGTGTGATTTAGAGAGAGAGAGAGAGAGAGAGAGAGAGAGAGAGAGAGAAGGAGAGAGAATAATTGATTATAAACTCCACCATAACCTAGCGACAATGTTTTGAAAAAAAACTATAAATTCAAAAGCTCACAAGATATTCTTGGTAGCTCGCAAAAAAATAATCCCCCAAGAAAGGGAATCACAAAGTCGTTTCTTGAAAGCCTGTGAAGAACGTCGTCTCAAGCACTATAAACCACTACAGCATAATATCAACCATAATCTCACTGTAGCCCCCACCAAGGGTGCCCACAGTGGTCAACCAAAGGAACCAGAGTTAGAAGCAGCGGTGCACGCCACAGCATTGAAGGTGCCGCACTGATACTCCAAGGACCTAAGGGGCGCCACCACACTGTCACTCCACTAAGGGTGCCCGCAGTGGCCAGAGTCAGAAGTAGTGGTGCATGCCACAGCATTACTAACACTCCAACGACCTAAGGCTGCCCGCTGCACTGTCACTCCACTAAGGGTGCCCGCAGTGGCCAGAGTCAGAAGTAGTGGTGCATGCCACAGCATTACTAACACTCCAATGACCTAAGGCTGCCCGCTGCACTGTCACTCCAACGGCACCTTCCAAGGATAGGAGATTCTACCATAGATATCATCATCAACGGCATCTTCCACAGATAGAGGATGCCACCGACTCAACTGCGGGCACATATGGCCTCGACTAATCTCAAGCTGGGTAGACTCATCCGTGCGAGCTGGACATCTCTTCTCATACCTTTGAAGTCTTTGTTTGTAGTCGCTTGTCTTGGTCTTGAGCAGTTTGTCTTGAGCTATGTGTCGTCCTCTTCACTTTGACCTCTGCTAAGTGTGTGCGGTACAGGGAGATGGACTTGTAACAGTGCTCTTAGAGTAATGCAAATGTTCATGTTTCCTATCGCACTTTGTTTTCCGTTCCACTCCATCCTATCGTCTGTGTCCGTCATGAGCATGGAGGACTCTGGACATACTGTCCAAAGAGAGAGCCCACCACTTAGTGTACTGGGCAACCAACCCTACTACAGGTCCACTAAAATTTGGCATGCCAAGTGGGACTCTCAAAACGTGGAGTCTTGATATCTCACCTTACCTCTGTGTCCTCTCTGTATCCCCAATACATGCTCCCGTAGTGGTTCAGTCAGCCCATCTAAGAGTCCTCTCTCAATATGTGGTCCTAGTCGGAAGAAGTTCAACTTCATACCACCTAGGGATTCCCTTCCACCTCTTCCTATTGTATCCAACCTTCATAACCCCACTCTTCGAAATAATATTGGAGGCCAAGCCAACCTTCTTGGTCCGATCAATCCTCCTGGTGTAGAACCTCTTTCCAACGGTGTTGGGCCGAGTCAATGTCGAGCTGCCAACATTTAAAGGATCATCCACGGAGGATGTGGATGACCACATCCGATGATTCATCTCCATTTGTAAGGTCCAGGGCCTTGAGCAGGAGGATGCCTTCTTGGGTACTCTTTTCGTCCACTCTACAAGGCTCTACAAATAAGTGGTTCTGTCAATTTCCAGCTAACCACTTTGCAGGCTGGATCACTCTGAAGGAAACCTTCCTCCGCACCTTTCGTCCTGGTCACTATGAGGACCACATCCTCCAAGAGCTAGGGAATCTATAACTGCCGCTAAGAGAGAGGGTGTCAGAACTCATGACTTGGACCACAACGCTGGTGGCCCGCTTACTGACTTACCCTAGTGACTTCATGGTGTGTCAATGGGTGACACAAGCCTTACCCAAGTCCACCCAACAGAAGATTTGAGAGACTTGGCCCACACCAACTACATTGTTGGAATTTCAGGAGCTAGCCTCTTAACTTGAGAATGCATGACTGATGTTTAAGAGTGTTGTGGGCTCTGTATGTTCAACAGTGGCGCAATCGGATGACATGGGGGATCATCTAAAGTGGGAGCTAGAGGCACTCAAAGTGATCCAGAAACCTACGAGTAAGGAAAGTACCCTGCTCCAACTCAAAAGGAATATTGAAGAATTGAAGACTCATCACAAGAAGCAAAGAAGGGCATGTGGTGTGCTATATGTCAGTCCCTTGGACACACTATCCAAGAATGCCCAAAGAGGAGGTACTAAGGAGGACATGACAACAAAGATTGCTACTACCTCAAGGGGTTTCATTAGCTTCATCAGCAGTAAAATCCTCATTCCACCTTGACAGCCTCTAACTTTGCTCATTATACTACAGTTGCCCTGGTTGTCCCACAAACCTTCCTTGCTGCTACACTGCCTCCTTGCCAACCCACTCCTCAGGTGACCTACCTTCCATCACTCATCCCCATTCCTCCTGAACCACCCACCATGGCAACAGCCCCCATGAACCATCCTCCTCGACTCTTCAACCTTGCAATTACCCCGTCATCTGCTATAGATGTGGAGAATATGGTCACTACTAGAAGCCGCTACCTCCTTCCTGAGGGTGCTCCGCTCTGCAAACATTGCCCTGAATCCAAGGATCATTATACCTGGGATTGCCCCCATCAAAGAGCCTCCACTTCCTCTAACTTCACATTTCCAGCTTTGACCACCCACTTAGTCTTTGTAGGAAATCCCCCATCCGCTTGCCCACCTCCCTCTCCCACCCTTAGTGTGTCCATCACACCAACAACAACCATTCATGAGGATCCACCATCCACCATAGTAGTCACCCGATCACAAAGGAAGGCTATGGCTATAGAACAAGAAGGGGAGGAGCCCATGATAACGCTCTTCCACTTCCCTGCACATAGTCACGAATCGATCCTTCTTGCAAGCCTTCAAGGACCTCCACAACCTACCATCTGTGTTAGACAACCCTCCTGCTAGGGGCTTGTCAGCCTTGTGAGAGGGACTCATCACATATGGGCCTTGTGAGAGGGCACAAAATGGTCAAATATTCCTCTCACAAGGCTGACAAGCCCCTAGTAGTGATGAGTTAGAACTCCTTAACTGGCTCCAGGTAGCAGAAGGCCTGACATCCTACATGGTGGACATCATGGAGGTACCAACCAAATCTCCCACAGTGACAAGTCAAAACTCCTGCTAGGGGCTTGTCAGCCTTGTGAGAGGGACTCATCACATATGGGCCTTGTGAGAGGGCACAAAATGGTCAAATATTTCTCTCACAAGGCTGACAAGCCCCTAGTAGTGATGAGTTAGAACTCCTTAACTGGCTCCAGGTAGCAGAAGGCTTGACATCCTACATGGTGGACATCATGGAGGTAAATCTCCCACAGTGACAAGTCAAAACTCCTTAACTGGCTCTAGGCAGTAGAAGGCTTGACATCGCTTGACATCCTACATGGAGGTACCAACCAAATCTCCCATAGCGATGAGTCAAAACTCTTTAACTGGCTCTAGGCAGTAGAAGGCTTGACATCCTACATGGTGGACATCATGGAGGTACCAACCGAATCTGCCAACTCTTCCTCTAAGCACTATAAGGCCATCGACCTCGGAGAACCAATCACATGGGCCGCCACAGAGGGCACAAAATGGTCAAATCTTCCTCACAAGGCTGACAAGCCCCCAACAACCAGTCTGACTACTACCCCATTGACTCAGCAGAGAGAACCACCATAGGTATCTGAGGACGCACCGACTTTTCCAGTGGGGGAGTGCCCTAAGTCTTGGATAGAAGATCACTACCGCAACTTCCTGACTCCTTTCCTCTAATTCCTCTGAACCTTTTGACTCCTTTCCTCTGAATCTTCTGACTCCTTTCCTTTGATTCCTCTGAACCTTCTGACTCCTTTCCTCTAATTCCTATGAACCTTCTGACTCCTTTCCTCTGATTCCTTGAACCTTCTGACTCCTTTCCTCTACTTCCCTGAACCTTCTGACTCCTTTCCTATGATTCCTTTGACCCTTTTGACTCCTTTTCTCAGCTTCCTTTGACTCCTCTGATCCTCTATACCCTTTGCTTCCTATGACTCCTCTGCTTTCTCTGCACCCTTAGCTTCCTCAGCTTTCTCTAACTCCTTTGATTCCTATTCACCCTCTTCTTCCTTAGCTTCCTCTCACTCCTCTGATTCCTATGCACCCTCTGCTTCCTCAGCTTTCTTTGACTCATCTGATTCCTCTACACCCTTTGCTTCATCTGCTTCCTTTGCACCCTTTGCTTTCTCAGCTTCCTCTGACTCCTTTGATTCCTCTAATTCCTCTGATTCCTCTAACTCCTCTAACTCACCTGACTCCTCTAACTCACCTGACTCCTCTAACTCACCTGACTCCTCTGATTCCTCTGACTCCTCTAACTCACCTGACTCCTCTACTTTATTTGACTCCTCTATCGCTTAGACAACCCCATCCTCTTGCCTCGTTAGCCGATCCCCTCTAATTCCTCCTGTAACCCCTTTCCTTGGCTCATCCGACACCCCTCTTCATTGACTTATACATCATCGGCACCTCTTCTGGACCTCATCATGGTCCCACCATCCTCACACATGGAATGCATTCTGATTGCCTCTCATATCCTGATGGCATGAAGGTGTTGGGAAGGCAGCAAATTGCCATGTTTGCTTTCTTGGGCGAGTTTACCCAAGAGTGGTCACAATGGTCCAGTTTGCCTAAGTGGCCATGCCTCCGCCCTCTACCGTTGATCCCAAAGCTTCATTCATTCAATCCACCATATTCTCTAATGCTATGAGGAACGATAACCAAGTAGCTACCTCACTAAATTCTATCTTACATGTGCTTGATTTTGATAGCATCTGATATACTACTTTCTGGTGCTCGGACTCCAATTGAACAGGCTTATGTGCTTGACTTGAGAGTCCAAAAAATTTATAATTAAGCAGGTTGTGAGAGCAACTGACTGTGCAGTACAATACTAATTATTGATTTGTCAGAGCCCCCTGCAGTAAGGGGCAGGGGGCGGAACCCTCGTCAGATTCCTTGTTGCCATTCCTACTGAGTCCTTCCTATGGAATCCTCCCAAATAAAAAAAAAATCCTCATAAAAAATCATTTTTCCCCGACATGCTTGCTTCTTTGCGATCATTTATTTTCTTCTTCCCTCATATTGAGGATAGTGAGCACTCTAGTTGTGGGCGACTTGTAGCCACCAAGGGTGCCCACAGTGGTCAACCAGAGAAACCATAGTTAGAAGTAGCGGTGCACGCCATAGTATTAAAGGTGTTGCACTGACACTCCAATGACATAAGGCTGTCATCGCATTGTCACTCCGACGGCACCTTCTAAGGATAGGAGATTCTGTAAGAATATGGCACAGCTGAAATAGATACAATAAGAGAAAGTACACTAGACAATGCAATAGAGATAATGGAGAGAATTTTAAAATTTTGATCATACCAAACAAGAGATAGGTACAATATGATGGTGTTGCCCACCCGTGCGCTCTAGTGTAGAGCTTAGATGGTGATCTAGACAGACTCTAGATGGAGGGCGTACTGAGAGTGCAGGGAATATATGATCACAAGCATTGGATGCCTTTGCTTGTGCCAACTATGTCCATTTATACTGCTATAGGTAGTGCGGTGGATGCATCCAAGACATGGGCAGCTATGCTGCATTAACATGGCTCACCACCCGCATATTCATAACGCGTCCCCATCGACCATCGCCCACTAATAATGAACTTAGTTCCCAAGGGAATATTCTCTATACCATTTCGGGCTGGGGCCCCTCATCGTCTCCTAACCATTAATGGTCACAACTACGACCCCTTCTAGCATCTAAGCTGGGGTTTCGACTAAAGATATGTGCACCAATGGCTTCTCATCATAATGGGGCCGTACAAATGTGCACCACACATCAATGTAAGATACATGCTGAGAGGCCGCATTGAACATATACTAATAGATTCTACAACGGATATCGCCGTGTTGAGGGCATCTTCCCCAAAGATAGAGGATTCCACTGACTCAACCACACGAGTTGTTAATCCAGTTCTAGGATTAACAAGAGCTACCGCCATTATTTTACATCAAGGAGTCACGGTAGATACACCAAAGGGTCATACATTCAAGATATGAAGCAATAGTGTCCAAAACTATAACTTGGACGGGCGCTCGTAATGGTGTGAAGACGGAGCATTTATGGGATTTCTGCTTCAAAGAGCGTGTGGTAGGCAAGATAGGATGAAGTCCTAAGGAATGTACTTCATGGATACATTATGAGAGTAGTCATTGTAATAGCATTAGGCCTCTTATGAGCCTAAATAGCCCGGTCGGCCACAGTTTAAGTAAGTGTGAACACTTATGGCCATGTATATAAGTGGATTTCTCTCATAATACAACATACTCTCCCATTGTGCAATTGAGTCTTGCTCTTGCTAATCCTCTTAATAATCTCTCTCCTCCCTAATGCATGCTAGTGAGTGTGTGAATGAAGTGAGGTGAGAGGAGGGACGAGGACTCGTAGTGCAACGCGACGGTGTGACAACGCTCGCGAGAGACGCGGTGGAATTGCTTCTCAAGGAGTTGTAGAGCTTGGAGACCTCAACGGTTATGAGCTCGGCCATTAGAAAGATCCTGATGACGGTTACGATTCACCAGGCAATCTCTTTTTGGATGTGTTTCAAGGAGGGTTAGGGTGAGCCATAACATTTTTGGTGCCACTGCCGGGGAGCCATCCCTTGGCTTTTTCCATCATTTTGCCTCTAATCTATGCATAACCCATTGCCCATTATCTTGATTAATAGTTTCCCATAAAAAAGATGTGGATTTGATGGGTGATTTGTGTGAGATTTAGTCTAAAATAGCTCTCTTTTTTGTTTTTGAAGAAAAGAATGCCTTCTGCTTAATTTTTAGATTAATTTGTTGTTTTGCTGGTTTTTCATGTTCTTAGGGCTTGCACATAGTTTATATCAGGCTTAGTTTGCATCCATTGCATCAAACAATTCAATAGAATGTGATTTTTTGTGAATGTTAGCTCTCTTTAGTTTAAACATAGAACTAACATCATTAATTTTAGTTTAATTGTGTGGTTTTTGTTGAAATTGTTTGGATTAGAGTGTTAGAAAGCACTAGGAGTAGCTTAATCTTTTAAAAAATTTCTTAAAACCATAAAAAAACCCTTGAATTTAACTAATTTTTCTTAATGGACTGGTTTTTGTCATTAAGGGTGATTAATCTTATTCAAGAGGCCAAAAATTAGAAAATGTGTTAATTGGGATCTAAATTGATTATATGAGTAGTTGAAATTGGGATTTTTGAGTGTTTTGATGCATCAAAACACCTAATCACATCAATTGTTTCATCAATTGGAGAAATTTGACTCTCTTCTTAATTTTTGCCTTAAAAGAGGAGACTATAATTAAGAGTCTAATTAATCTCCTAATTGAAATTAATTTACATCTAAGGTCATTCACATGCGTATAGCACCTAAGCTAATTAGGGCAGACGGACACCTGTTTGATCCAACAAAGAGTATGCCAAGCCTCGTGAGGCTGTAAACGGGCAGTGAAAAAGTATAAAAAGCAAAAATAAAAATATAAAAAGCATTCATATGCGTATAGCACCTAAGCTAATTAGGGCAGACGGACACCTGTTTGATCCAACAAAGAGTATGCCAAGCCTCGTGAGGCTGTAAACGGGCAGTGGAAAAGTATAAAAAGCAAAAATAAAAATAAAAAATAAAAAATTGTGATTGCTCATTAAGGAGCATTTAGGCACTCTAACATGGCCACGATAGAGGGATTGCGAGGGATCACACAAGCACTGAACCCAATGGCTAACATCTTTAAGCCATTGAGATCTATGCCGCAAATTCACCTCCCCATGCCATTGGCCATGCCTATAGTAAGCGTGTCACGAGCTTTGGTCCCTTGCCTAACATTCCTGCAAATCCTATAAGTACCAACCCTTTCCTGAATGCCCACACCTTGGACATACTGAGACTAGTCTAGGAAGGGGGGTGGCCCAAGGACTCAGTGAGTCTCTTCCAACAAGAGCACTCACATATGGCCTCAATGACATACAAAAATACGGCTGTACAAATTTCCAAATTATAAGCAAATATGACAAAACAACAGACCCTGTTCAATTCATTCAAATATTTGAACAGAGATGTGAAGCCTTTGGAAATCCTAACAGCCCCACTAAGGTACATGCGTTGTTGAACTTATGCTTAGAGGGAAAAGCTAGTCGATGGTTCATTGCATTGATGCCGGTGATCAAGACCAACTTCAAAACCTTGAAATCAGCCTTTATACATGGCTTTTCCAGACAAGGTGATCGATGGAGTGTAGTAACAGAACTCTATTCAATTGAGCGTCAACCAAATGAATCCATTAGAGATTTTATCCTTCAGATAAAACTCTTGGACTCACGTTGTGAGTCATGGAAAAAATTAAACAATATTCAATTGAAGAGATGTTTCATGATGGGCTTGAAAAATAACAGCTTACACAACTTGATCATTGTATCCAATCCGGAAACATTTGTATCCAATTCGAAAACATTCGATCAATGCTGCAAAGAAGCAATACGTTTAGATGACAGCATGCTAGAAGATGAGCATGCTACGAGGTGTTCCTCATCTAAACCAAGTGAAGCAACGGCAAAAGAAAGATCGATCTCGAAATTGACATTCCCAGAATTTATGCAGCTAATATATCTAAGAGAGGATGAAAACCTTCAAAACCAGACATCCTTAATGCCTCTATGCAATCACTACGACCATCCCAATCCTTATTGTGCATACAAGGCACATGATCTTCTATACTGCATATATTGTAAAACTTTTGACCATGATACTAAAAAGTGTCCTGCTTCACCCACAATGGACTCAAAACCTCCATCTCCCATGCACCAAACAGAAACAGTCCAAAGGGTAGAAACTGCTCAGGAAGCAGTTAATCAGACACTTCAGTGTTTCTATAATCGTGGACCTTACAAGGTGGCAGACTGCACAGTTTGGAATACTTCCATGCCCATAGTCACTGACACCTTGCGACCCATGTGTGAACGATGTGGCGTTGATCACATGTTCCAAGATTGCCCAAGACGAGTTACTTCAATTCAACTCGTCTTGTCTCACAAAATACAACTCTTAACATCTTAAGTACAAAACAGGCAATTGTCCACGGTGCCCTTGAATGTGCTTACATGCTTACAAGCCAAGGCACGAGAAAAAGTAACACAAAAGACAATACCTCAACATGGGTAGAAGAACATGCTTTAAAGAAGAACCCAAATGAAAAAGCAAAACCTTCTAAACCCAAGAAAAATAAGGGACAACAAACTATCGAAACCAAGGTTGAATTAAAAGACAGGGAAAAGGAGTCTGTAGAGGACATAAACCGGGAAAAGGAGTCTGTAGAAGACATAAACCCAAAAAGGGACATAAACACGAAAGAGTCAAAAGCTATACATGATGTAGAAGCATCCACCTCAAAGACCACCACACAAACCTCAACACCCATATGTGCGACACAGGATACAAAAACCCAAAAGAAAACTCGATCTCATTGGTAGCAAGATAGGATGAAGTCCTATAAGTAATGTAATTCATGGATATATTATGAGAGTAGTCATTGTAATAGCATTAGGCCTCTTATGGGCCACAGTTTGAGTGTGAATGTGAAAATATCCATCGAGAAAACTTGGATAATTCATATTCAGAAAAGGGAATCTGGAATCCCTGGGAGGATCGAGGATCCAATGAGTAAACGGAAGTTTAGAATTAGTTCTCATTAATGAAGCTTAAGGAATGAAAATACAATATGTAAATGCTCTTTGAGTTTTTACTATTCAATTCTGATAAGGTTTATTTTCCCTTTTTAAACCTTCAACAACACTCTGATACGTAGATTCAATGGGATCGAGAAAAAGTACCTTTCACTAGGCCAAGCAATTGGCAAAAACTTAGAAAAGTCCTATTAGTATTGAAAGTAGAAAACGGTACTAAAAGTGGATGTGATAAGATGTGATGTGGATCTGAATGAATGTGATGCGATGTAAATGGATGCGATGTGATTAGATGAGATGTGAATGTGATGTGATAAGATGTGAATGTGATGTGAGGATATGTGAGTGGATGTGATGAGATGTGATGTGATGTAAATGGATGTGGATGTGGATGTGATGTGATGTAAATGGATGAGAATGAGATGTGAAGTGATAGATGTGCATGTGAATGAATGGATGGATGTGGATAGATGTGAATGTGAATGAATGGATGGATGTGGATAGATTTGCATGTGAATGAATGGATGGATGTGGATAGATGTGAATGTGAATGAATGGATGGATGTGGATGAATGTGATGAGATGTGAATGGATGTGATGAGATATGGATAGAAGTGGATGTGATGTAATGTGGATGGAATGAATGAGATGTGATGTAATGTGGATGGAATGAATGTGATATGATGTGGATGGATGAATGTGATATGATGTGGATGGATGTGAACGAGATGTGACAAGAAGAGGATGGACGTGATGAGATGTGAATGAATGTGGGATGTGAATGGGTGTGATGGATGTGAATGGGTGTGATGGATGTGAATGGGTGTGATGAGATGTGAGTGGATGTGATGAGATGTGATGAGATGTGAATGGATGGATGAGATGAGATGTGAGTGGATGTGATGAGATGTGAATGGATGGATGAGATGTGAATGGGTGTGATGGATGTGAATGGGTGTGATGAGATGTGAATGGGTGTGAATGTGATGTAATGAGATGCGGTGAGATGTGAATGGATGTGGTGAGATGCGGTGAGATGTGAATGTGATGTAATGAGATGTGAATGGATGTGATGTGATGTGGATCTAGTTAGATATAAATGGATTAGATATGATGTGCATAGAAGAGATGTGATGTGATGAGGATCTGGGTAGATGTGAATGGATGTGAAGTGATGTAAATAGATGTGAATGTGATGTGATGATATGTGGATGTGATATGGATCTGAATAAATGTAGATGAATGTGATGTGATATGAATGGATGAGATGTGATGTGGATATGTTGTGATGTGATGTGATGAGGATAGATGTGATGAGATGTAATATTATGTGATTGGATGTGATTGGATGTGATATGATGTGATTGGATGAGATGTAATATGATGTGACTGGATGTGATATGATGTGATTGGATGAGATGTAATATGATGTGATTAGATGAGATGTAATATGATGTGACTGGATGTGATATGATGTGATTGGATGATATTGGATGATATGATGTGATTGGATGTGATTGGATAATATGATGTAATATGATGTGATTGGATGATATGATGTGATTGGATGATATGATGTGATTGGATGAGAATGGATGATGTGATTGGACGAGAATGGATGATGGATGATGGGAATACATATGACTCCATGTGGAATAAGCAATGTGAATTGATGTAGAAGAATGTGGAATAACGAGAAATGATGTGAAACAATGTGGAAAGATGAGATTTCGTTAGAAACTGTATTTATGAAACCTGTTTTTAAATGACTGTTTTATGTCAAGAATGTTGGGGAAGCATTTTGACCATCTTGTGAATAAGGTCATGGAGACCTAACTCATAAAGTTGCAAAGCTGACGGAGAGTCAACGGAGGAGATCTCGCATAGCAAGGTCATCGGTCGAGGTCTTGACCAGCCTTGGTTTGATTTAAATGGTGAGCTTCCGCCGGTATGGTGGATGAGGGACCAAGGAAGCGGCCTATGAGTGAAGCGCTATGTGACCTACGAAGGAGCCTAAAGGGTGCTGACCATACGGTGTTTGGGCTTTGGGTCGCCGGAAGATACCTGTTTTCTGAACTCGGGTATGGATCTGGTTGATTGGCCTTGCTGGTCCTCAACGGATGAGTCCATGACTCTTTTATATGGATCTGTTGGTTGATCTTGCTGATCTTCAATGGAGAGTCCATCTGGATTTTCTTATGTGATTATATTTTCGGGTACTATGAGCTAGGAACTATTGAAAAGGCCCCTGAGTGAATAGGCGGTGAGTGTTCTGGTTGCCAATGATGCCATAGGTACACCGATGAAGGAATGATTGTAAATTGGGATTCAAGCTAGATATTTTGGAGGATTATGATCAATGATACTATGGTTTCATTAAAAGATTATTTTAAAGACAGCTGAATTTGTGAAACAATCTAAGTGGGGAGCATTTTGACCATCTTGTGAATGAGGTCGTAGAGACCTAAGTGATGAAGTTGCAATAGCTGACGGAGAGTCAATGGAGGACGTCTCGCGTAGCAAGGTCGGCTGAGGTCTTGACCAGCCTGGGTTCGATTTAAATGGTGAGCTTCCAGTACAGTGGATGAGGGACCAAGGAAGCAGCCTATGAGTGAAGCACTAGGTGACCTGCGAAGGAGCCTAGAGGGTGCTGACCATACAGTGCTCAGGCTTTGGGTCACCAAAGATACCCACGCATGCATCAGGGAAGAAAATGGAACAAGGAGTTAGAGTTGTTTTCTGAACTTGGGCATGGATCTGGTTGATTGGCTCTGCTGGTCCTCAACGGATGAGTCCATGGCTCTTTTATATGGATCTGTTGTGGTTGATCTTGCTGATCTTCAATGGAGAGTCCATCTGGATTTTCTTATGTGATTATATTTTCGGGTACTATGAGCTAGGAACTATTGAAAAGTCCCCTGAGTGAACAGGTGGTGATGAGTGTTCTGGTTGCCAATGATGCCATAGGTACACCGATGAAGGAATGATTGTAAATTGGGATTCAAGCTAGATATTTTGGAGGATTATGATCAGTGATACTATGGTTTCATAAGAAGATTGTTATAAAGATAGCTGAATCTATGAAACTGGCAATTTCATAGCTGAATCTATGAAACTGGCAATTTCATATTGGGTGTGTACGTGGTGTGACTATCTTGAAGTTTGCTTGAAGCGTCGGCTAGGGGGCTTGGGAACTCTTTTCTCTGGTACCTGGGGCAAAACATAACCAAATTTCTAAATGGATCCTATCACTACAGTGGTTGGGCGTTTGGCTAACCCATGGGATTGGATGGGGTTAGGCTGGACTGATGGATCCCTAAAATGAGACTCAATTTTGTTATGTTATGATAGTTGAAGTAAAATATTGGATAACCCTTGTTCTATGGAAAAAATTCAACGGTTGTACCTCTTGATGAGGAAAAAAGCGTTGGTCTCTATGATCCAAGTGCAAGTCTCTTCCTTGATCTGACCATATGACTTACAAGTTCGGTCGGATCAATTTGGTTTAAGGCTCTTGACTACGTTAGAATAGATTTTTTTGGAGGAATCACCCGTGCTTTCTGGGCGAGGGAAGTTTTTCGGGTTCGGTTTTGGAAGAACCGAGGGATTAGTCTCTTGTTCGGATATCCGTGGTGGGCGAGGCCCTGAGTGAGAGGCTCAGCCCTACGCAAGAAGTGCTACTTTCGATGCTAGCACCCCCGAATTCATTGCGTAGAGGGGGCAGGGATCTTTTAGTAACTGTGTTATGAAAGTCATACAAATTGATATTCAGAATGAAGATTCATAAATTGGAAATTGGGTCTTCAGATAGAAGTACCGCAATTGTATGGAATCCTCGACTTGCTCGAGGCTTAGATATAATGGTATTAACCTTATAGCTCCAAGGACCGTGAACTACCCGTATATACCGTGGGTATATCTGTAGCTCTTTACTAACAATATATACGAGTAAATCTAAGACCTTGAAGTTATAAGCAAAAATGTTATCTAGAGGATGAATTCGAATGCCAGTTGATATGATTTTTTGAATTCTAGTTGAGAATTGATGAATTGATTTGGATTCTGATTGAAAGATGATGATTTGTGAATTCTGGTTGAAAGGAGATAAGTTGAACAAAGCCACAATGAGGATGAATGGGACGAATCCCAGTGATGACGTTAGTAATTGGAAGACGATTATGACTTCAGCAAATCACTACGAGATTAGTGGATTGTGTTGACAGATTGCCGCTATTTGACCCAACGGATCTAATTAAGGGATGACAAATTGAAAACCTGCATAACTAAAATTTCTATGAGGAATGTTCAAATGAAATTTCGAGTTTAATGGACCATTATTGTGTTAAGAATATGAATGAATTATTCTTTGGTAATGAGTTTTGTATGTTCTTCTTGTAGAAGGGATCTTTATCCTAGGATTATGTGGGGGGGCTGACCAAACTATAAAGAACCCTAGAATCGGTTGGATCTAAAGTTGGATTTGAATTATAAATAAAGTGATCTTTTTACCTGAGCATCTTGGTTAATTTGGGAAAAAAAAAGGGACTTAACAAATAGGATCATGGATCGAGGTCGTGGTGGTGGGAATGTTAACCCCCAACTCGATGAGGAAGATCTCGACCTCTATGTTCGTAAAACTCTTCATAGATCGTAGCTTGGACCTTTCAAGGGCGAAGGGGAAAACTTGGGTGAGGCTGTGGAGAATGGATCGAAGCAATGGAAGAATACTTCGATGTCACTGGGTACAATGAGAAGAGTAAAATGGCTCTTGCAAGGTTGAAGGAAGTAGAAACAGTTAGAGAGGCATGGAGAAACCACTGCGAGACAAACCGTCTGGATTGGAACACCCAGACATGGAATGATCTCAAGATTTACCTAAGGAAGAGATTCTGTCCTTGGAAACCAAGATGAACGAATTCTTAGAGTTAACCCAGGGGAGTAAAACTATTGAAGAATATCATTAGGTGTTCCCTCTCCTCCTCAAGTACTCGCCACCACTGGCCAGGTTTATTCGGGGACTAAACAAACCTTTCAATATTCTAGTGAAGAATGCCAAGCCAGTTTCTATGGCCGAAGCAGTGCGGATGGCAAAGGATTTCACCAAGGCCTTTGATGTCAAGGTCCCACCGAAGCTAGCACCATCATCTTTCAAAAGATTTCTAGCTCCGGAAGGTGATTCCAACTTTCCACTGCCTAAGAGACAACAAGGTCAATCTCAGGATATAGGAAGTTCTAGAATGGAAGAAAGGTCCTTTTCCGGGACTCAATCCCTGGAATTCAACTTCAAAAGTTCCACCCTTGAACAAAGAAGTGAAATGCTATAACTGTCAAGGATTTGGACATCGCAGTATGGATTTTCCAACTCCTTTTGGATCAAGGTTTGTAGGGCAGGGAAGTCAGGGACCAAGATTCCAGACTCCAGCTCCTTTCTTCCAGAGTAATCAGGTTCCTTTTCGTCAAAATCAGGGAAATCCCAGAGGTAGATCCTCTAACCAATCCTCAGTTTCAATCCAAAGTAATGCAAGACCTCCGTCTCAGAATAGGGGAAGTCAAAGAGAGATGTTCCCAAATCGATCGTCCACTTCCAAGGCAGTAACGCTAGAAGTAATTGAAGAGGAAGAAGATGAAAGAGATTATACTCCACCTGCGAGATTATACTCCACCTGCGAGATGAGGACATCTCACGTTTTTAAGTGGGGTAGGATGTAAGATTCCTCCCTCCAGCTTTTGAGGTGTAAAGGTGGAAGAACCTCCCCTTATGTTCTTGTAATTATCTCCCTTTCTGAAATAGAAGAAAGATCTTGTTTTACACTGTTTTGGCCTAGAGAGAGATAATCTAAAATTGAGATATCTTTGGATATAAAAATCCTCCTAGTGTCTAAAATGGATTCCCCTGAAACAAAAGTTCAAAATGAACTTTCCAATGTGCATTAGGAATTAATTGAAAATGGTATAAGGGACCTTAGCCTAAGGGTCTACATTTTTAGAAATTTTTGGATTATGGTCCAATGTTATTGTTTTAATGTCTCGATCAAACACTCTCTCTCTTTAACTCACACACTCTCTCTCGTGTTGTTGAGATCTCACTCCAATTGCTACATCTCTCTAAAAAATTAATGCCATGGAAGAAGCAAAAAAAAAGGCATTGTCATAACATGAGTGAACAACAATAATGTCTAAAACCAATATATTTCGGGCATTACAAGCTACTGAAATACATGAGTATAGACGCCGTACTCCCCGGTGCCAAGAAGGAAGGTGGTATGGGGTAGGGAGCTCTACCAAATGGTGCAAGTGTGGGTGGAAAAAGTGGCCTTTGTAAGATCAGGCGCGCGGTGCCCATGAGGGAACTGCAAATGAACCTACTGGGGATGTATGTGGCATGACATGTGTAAGATTCCTCCCTCCAACTTTTGAGGTGTAAAGGTGTAAGAACCTCCCCTTCTGTTCTTGTAATTATTCCCCTCTCTAAAATAAAAGAAAGATCTTGTTTTACCCTATTTTGGCCTAGAGAGAGAAAATATCTAGAGAGAGAATCCAAAATTGAGATATTTTTGGATACAAAAATCCTCCTAGTGTCTAAAATGGTTTTCCCTGAAACAAAAATTCAAAAAGAACTTTTCAATGTGCATTTGGAATTAATTGAAAATGTGTATAAAGGATCTTAGCCTAAGGGTCAAGATTGTCAGAAATTTCTGGATTATGGTCCAATTAAGGTTCCTATGGACCAATTGGATTAATCCAAGTGTGGGGATGAGATAAATCCAAAGAATAAAAAAAAAATCCAAAAATGAGCAAATGCTCACATAAGATGAAGAGTTGACTGAGTACAAGGTTTATTAGTTAAAAACTATAAGATATTACTAAAAAATGAGATATATTGGTATAATGATACATTTTTGACACCTTGGTAAGGAGGGGGAGAGACTTTAAGGAGGCACCTATTTCAAACATGTGAATGAGTTTTTAAATAAAAAATATTAAGATATTTTTATCTCTCCTCTCTCCTAGATCAAACCAAATAAAAAAGGGAGCTAAACTGATCCAAATCTTGTCCAAATTCAGCCAAACTGAAGCTGAAAAATTCTAGAACTTATTTGGACTCAGTTAGTGGCCTCCCTCACCTATAAATAGACCCTCATTCTTTTGTATTCTCATCTGTGAACTATACCATGCCAGTATTACGTTAAAATAATGATATTTTCTATTATCCCTTAAAAATCCTCTATTTTTGGAGAGAAATTACAGCAATATGATGAGCTATGGTGGATCAAATGCTAGAATCAACATCATTAACAAAGAGATTAGATGATAATTAAGATATAATTAGTGAGTAATTAACTAATAGCTTAATGTAGGCATGGATAATCAAAAACCAGCAAATTCTCATTAGCCCAATGCCTCAATTTATAGAGTTTACATCCAGGCATCTAATCCCACTGATTTCTCCTTGATTCACTCCACCTCTTTTGCTTGATTCTCTCCCAGAATATCTCCACACTTCCTAAATCTTCTCATGCTACCCTTTATTCTCTCCCAGTAGATTCTTCTCACCTTTTCACAGGTTCTCTCACATTTACAGATTCTCTTTTACAGCCTCTAACCAAGGGCTTGTTCTCGCACACACCCTATTCACTTGTATATTTCGACACCTCCCCTCAAGTGAATACTCCTAGCACACCTGGACCCTATACCAAGTATATTGTTTTGTTTTTGGGAAGTATGCTATACGCATCTAGTGTAGCTTTTTAGGGTTTTAGCATGTTCTATATGTGCTGATGAATAAATGATCTAATGAATGCTCAAACATGTTCAATTTACTTACTATATCCCAAGAGGTCTGTCTCATCATCTTTTATACTCTTCGACCTCTGATCGTGGGTTTCACCATGCGAAGGGGTCACCTGCCATGTTTATGGGACTGCCGCTCATTTTCATGCTCATCATCCTTGGACTGGGGTCCTCAGATTCCTCATCTAAGTCATCCCGTGGCCGTGACCTTTTTTGGGATGATGGAGGCATGGATTTCTTACCCTTTTTCTTCTTAGGGGTCAATTCTTGCTCAGTGGTAGGCTTCTTGCCCTTTTTGGCCACTGCATTCAACCAACATTAGAACTTTAAATTCTCAAAAAATAGGCTTCATACTTCGTACAAATTAAATATTTCACAAGAAAGCGTACTCTGAAACTGCTCTGCCTCCACTCTGGAGGAAACTCCCCTTTGGGTAGTCTAACCACCATGGGCAAAGTATTTATGTGTCCTTGCCTTGAAGCTCATCGATCCACTCTTCGGGGTACAATCATGTCTCCTCTACCTCAGACAGGACCCATGCGTCTGATGGGTGCTCGGGAATGTAGACCCAATCACATACACTACTTCACCACCTAATACACAACGATTAAAGACATTTAAGAAAGAAATGCAAGAGGCATGACAACTTCTCCACCATGCAAGGCGGAAATAAAAGAGTTGTGGTAGTTTATACTTGTACAAGAGGCATCGTGCTTTGCATGGCAGGTGTGGTTGTTGGTCAAGATCCAAGGTGGCATGCATTTCTCCTTTCCACCTAACAAATGCCTTCTCAAAATGAGACTTCCTGTAAGATTTCAGGGCATCGGTGATACCTACTCCAGAGTCTACTGTGGCTCTTTCGTGCATGCCGGCTACTACAGGTGAGTCCACCACCTCCAGCTTCATGTACAATTTTAGGGTATACTCGGTCAATTGGAACCAATACACATGATGATGGATCCATATGAAGAAGGCTCTGTTGGATGTCGGAATCTGCGCATCCCTCATAGTGAACTCGCCATACCAGCCAATATGTCAAGCAGCCTACATTTCCTACATTATAAACAAGCATTAGGTTTCTAATTACTTTTTTTAAAAAATGTAATGCATCAAGCGAGCTGGAGATCTTACTCTTCATTTGAAACATGTGCTCGAGCAATCTCTCTAGCTTCGGAGTAGTGAATTTGTTAGCCTTTTCACCCCAGCCTTGGTACAAGAGCACTTTTTTAAAAAACTCTTTCCCACAGTTGGGGTTGGCAATTTGTGCCAACTCATGTCACCTTTTAGTGAAAAGTGTCTCCGTCTCCTTTAGGGCATCCCTATAGTTCTTGTTGAACATTTCTACATTCATCATGTATTCTCTACTCCCTCGCTTAGGCAAGCCATTGATCTTGGCATGGAACGTGGCATCGAAGTTTGACTGTAATGCATTTATATCTATTTAAGAAACATACTTCGAAATCAAAACATTAGGAAACATAATTCAAAATCAAAACATACTGCAATGTGCACACACCTTGAAAACTAATTGTAACAAGAGTGCCATGGGAAGATTTAACCACTTTGATATCTTGGGTCCCCGATGAGTAAGCGCTTTCTGGGCCCATGCACGATTAGCGTCACTAAACTTTGACAATAATGATTGTGGATTGGCAAGATCCACACGCTGCATCATAAATATATGATGTGCCATTGTGTTTGGCACATGAATAGTGACCTTGAAAAATTTTTGTCCATACTCCGAAGTAATTATGTCATGTTGCCCTCTCCAACTTGCTTCACCCCTCTCTCTTCATGGAGGGGGGTTTCACATTTCTGTAATTGGAAGTTGTACCTAAATAAACTTGGTTTTATTTTTAGTTCTCAAACCAATAACCTCAATTGTAGAGGATGTGTTGTTGACATGTTTTTCTATGTTCACTCCCTCTCAAATAATTATGTCATGTTGCTCTCTCCAACTTACTTCAGCCCTCTCCAACTTACTTCAGCCCTCTCTGTCTTCAGGGAGGGGGGGTATTTTTTGGGATCCGCTTGCCCGATTTCCAAAAAGCGCTCGCTCGAAAATGCTTGCCAAAAAACCCCCCTTTCTCGGAGAACTTGGGATACTTCATGGTGGCAGCTAGTTGTGGAAGCATGTTGTAGTTGAGAAGGTAGGGTTGGGATAAATAGCGGTGGGGGTGGGGTTAAATATGGGGTTGTAGTGGTGAAGGTGGTATGAACAGTGGTGGAGGTGGGATTATGGGTTCTTCTTCGGATTTGGATTCCGAGGCTTCGGGTTTAGGTGTTGTGGGGGTTCGTCGGGTGTGGCAAATTGGAGTTCCCGAGCTTCAAGCCATGCTAAGTAGCGCAGTTCACGTGTGGATAGGAACGATTTATTCGAACACAAGGGATATTGATTCGAACACAAAAACAATCAAGCTGCAAGTAAAACAGCACAAAAAGGAGGTAGCAAGACGCATCGAGGTCAACCAAAGTGTTGTCGAGGATTGACCGTTGTCCCATATGCCAGTCGGATACGGATCATGCACAAGATAAATCATAGTCGAGTGGCTACAGGCGACTGTGCAAAAGGAAACCGACTACTAAGACTACTCGGCTCGTGCGAATGATCCCGATCCTTGCATAACAGATATACCCAAAGACTGAACAGATAGAATCGCTAATAATGATAAAAGACAAGATGATAAAATAGACAGATGGGCTGACCCGAGAGATACACAGAGAATGATACAAATGAAAGTGATCTTCC
This sequence comes from Cibotium barometz, assembly GCF_041138505.1. NCBI lineage: Eukaryota > Viridiplantae > Streptophyta > Polypodiopsida > Cyatheales > Cibotiaceae > Cibotium > Cibotium barometz. The sequence continues at coordinate 9,610,289 of NC_141059.1, forward strand.
TTTATTGCAAAGAGACGGAAATACATAGAGATAGTAATCTTACAAAGTCTTATCAAAACGACATTTACAATGTTCGGCTTGCATCCTTTTATACTTCTCTTTCTGAGTCCTAGTGCAATACAGAGACATCGTCATGTTCAGAATGACACGATGGATTTATAGAGTAAAGATCTATTAACTAGTGATAATGGGCACCGTTTCTGACATTCGAAGGCACCGCTTCGACTCAATGGTTGGGTGACAATTTGGCTTCGGTTATTCAGCGGTTTGGCCAATGGCCAACAGTAGGCATAAAGTGGATGAAATTTTAGTGAGTCACTAGAGCCCCTTTTGGAGTTTTTTCGCACTCAAAATGCAACAATATTTGAGAGGATATCTTGCTTTGAGTTCATTTATGTAGTTCATTTTCTTGGGGATTTATTTCAACACCTTGCTATACTTTGTAAAGTTTTTCAAAAGGATTATGTCGACATTACTGATTTGGTTAATGCTGAAATTTATGCTTTGGAGATGGAGTTTATCATAGATCCTTCTATATATATCAATGCAGGCAAGGAAGATAGTAAATGGTTTCCTATCATCCCATTTTATGGGCCACCCAAAGGTTGTCTTCATGTCTTAAGATCTTCCATTAAAGGTGAGGAGTTTAGAAGTATGAAGATTAGATGTCTTCTTAATGGTTCAGATCTTGAGCATGCTATCAATTTTTAAAAATTGTTCACTACATATATTATCAAAGATTTGAGCAAAAGATTTGTGAACAATTCAGTTTTGGTTTGCTTGAAAGTGCTATCTCCCTCTTGCTATCCTTCAGTTCCTAAATTGACGAAGAGTTTTGGAGGTGAAGAACTAGATACTTTGATATCATTCTATGGTCAAAGCAAGACAATGCTAGATGGAGGTGTTTCACATGAGAACTTATTGGATCCAATAATATTGAGGAGTGAATTTCAAACATCCAAAATTGAAGCTGCCACTGATTGGAGAGGTTGGAATATGAGAGATACATGGTCATTGATTAGTAATACAAATAGTACAAGAAAAGTATGGATCCTTGCTTAAGTTGGCACACAAGTGGCTTTAGTACAATGTTGTAGCATGTCAATTTGTGAGCGCGGTTTTAGTATTTAAAATATTATTTAGTCAAAGCTTAGAAATCAAATGAATACAAAGACTGCAGGTACATTAATGCGGATATTAATTGAAGGTCCTCTAGTAGATGAGTTTGATTTCACTGATGCAAGAACTCTTTGGCCTGATGATGTGAAAACAACTCGACATATTTATGCTGATAACTTGATATATTTATGTCAATGAAAGGTAACTTTTTTACATAATAGTATTTCTGAGCCTTTTGTTCCAAATATCGAAAGATACTTTTTTAACCAATGAAATAACTTCTTTACATAGTATTTCTTAGTCTTTTGTTTTAAATGTTGAATTTAGCTTAAGTAGCTTTATTGATTTACTAGGTGCAACAAGACAACGGGTGACATTTGCTTGATTGGAAAAGTTAAAAAGCATATTCTTGGCCAATGATGAGACAATAAGATATTATCATTTCATCAATGATAAGTTGCAAGGTTGTTTTTCTTATGATCCTTTCCTTTTTTTCCCCTTTTTATTTGTCACTTTCTTGCTTTCTTCTTTTCTCACCACACAATACCTTGTCTTCTCTTTCTTAAAAAAAGCGTTTTCTTAATTAATCATATCAACTTTCACTACTTTCTTTTCTTTTTCCTCTATTTCTTAATATCTTGCTCTCATCTTGTGATTTTATCTTTAATTAGAGTATTGTTAAACATGTTCTCTCTTTTGGTTTACACGATTGTAGTTTGGCTTTTCCTTTTCTTTAATCTTCACTTATTTCTTGCGTACACATTTTGTTTTGTTTGTTTGTTTTTCTTTAATTTCTTTTTCTTTATGGTCTTGCAACTTAACTATATTGTATGATATACTATGAGGCACAAAGAAGAAATGCTTTGAAGTTTTGAGTTTGGTATGTAGATTTGCGAATAACTGTATTTTTGCAATTCTTTATGGACCTATCGTGATATATCATAAATACGTGGTTATCAAATTTGCAACGGGTTTTTTAAGGGTTCTTTTTTAAGTTTGCCCTGAAAAAACCTTTGAAATTTCAAAAGGAAAAAATCCTTGAATCCCAAAATTTGAAAAAAACCTTCCTGAATTTCTAAGGAAAGGTTTTCAAGGTATAGGATTTTTTTTAATTTATTTTTTTTCACACTGGCCTGGAGACAGGATTACCTTTTGACGGACATGAATCTATCAAATTGGATGGGAGACTGTAAGTTTTTTTCTTTTCGCCATTTACATGTAAATTTTGATAAATGAGAATTATTTTCGGAGGTATTTAAGGTCCAATTAGTTCCCAAAAACGTACATATGACCCTCGTCAAAAATCAAGCTTGGTCATTCCCAAGCATTGGAATGCCACCCACTCATTCCGCCCAGAATGGAAGGGAGGACCTCTTAATAGTCACAATTGATTGTTTGGGCCTGCCTATGCCTAGAGTTCTAACATGGCAGTATTGAAGCTCGTGAAAAGTGAGGCATAGTATGGGTTGCAAAAAAAACAGGAAACAAGAAGGAAACAGGTTTTGATGAAGAGCCCTTACAAAACCGTACTAAGGAGCAAGAACTGGAGACTAAAAAGGCTATCCATTTTCTGCCGCAGCGTACATGGCCTCACACCTACCAATTGAATGAACATTAGTGTGCATTACTCTGCTCCTTCGACTAAAAATTCATGTGATTTTAATCTTACGGTGCATGATCATCGACCATTGTCTCAATGCACCCGTGAGGCTTGTGCATTCAACGATACAGATAACATGCAGCATGAATACCAAGTAGAGTATATCTTCAGGCCAGGGGACTGTAGAGTACGTCATCGAGGTCTTACCCAGTTTGTGGTGTAAATTTTTAGTTGGAATTAAACATTGTCTTTTAACTCCAAGGGTTGAAAAAATTGTATATTTTAGTTATAAATCCAAGGATTTCTGGGATTTCCTTCTGCTTTCGCGCAGGTGTTCAATTAAAAGCCTTAAAGGCAAAACACGTAACTGATTAGTTGGAACTTGGAGTGGCAGCATGGACAACATTACATTTAGACATTTAGCGCACAATTGCACAGCTGGCATTATCTAACAACTTTTTTTTGTCACCTTCCTTAGGGCTACCCCAAGGTACCTTTAGGGTCATTAATCTTTATCAATTGCCCGAGCGGCGAGATGGGCTCTTTTACAGCTTGTAATCACAAGTGACGCACTAAGATTCTTTAGTTAATTAATAGACGCATGTGCAGAGGATTGGGAGAACCACGTAAGATATATTAAAATCCAAAATGCGGCCACGACTCCACCGGGAAAGGGATCCGGGGCATAAATTTCAATGTCCAGCTGGCCCAAAAAAAACAGTAACCAATTCTTCTGTTTTCGCGCACAATTACTTACACAGCAGGCGGTAGACCTCGCATCTAACAACACAGTTGTTACCGCCAGATCCCAAGACTAGTAAAAAGAATCAACCAATCCTACGTTCCTAGGGGCAGGTGCTCGCTCAAGAAAAGAAGAGGAAGGCTAGCGACAGCTGTAGGGCGGCCACCAGGAGGCAAAAACCAACGTGGGCGGACGTGTGGGAACTGTTTTCACTGGACTTGGGTGAGCCGGCGGCATGGCTAGATGGAGCCTCCGGAGGTGGAGCCGGTGGGGAGAACGTTGAGGCTGGAGCGGAGGCCGGGGCCGATGACGGTGCCGGAGTCGGAGTTGCCGTCGGAGATGGCGTCGGAGACGGCGTAAGTGTCGGAGTTGGCGAAGGCGCGGCACCTGGCGGCAAGCCAAAAATGTCCGTCGGCAGCAGCACGGTCGAAATGCCGTACAGGCCAACAGGCTCCTGGCTGTAGAGTGTCGGCCCCACGGCCACCTTGTTGTAGCCAGTATCTATTACGCTGCCCCCTCCTTTGCTTTGGAAGATGCCGGAGTATTGATACTTGCCACCCCCTGAGCCGCTTGCGAGCGTCACCTGCGGGGAGCCGAGCGCACTCAGTTCCTGGCTTGAGTAGTAGTTCCCCAGACAGTGAAACTCCAGCAACGCCACTTGCTCAGCACTTGAGAGCTTGCTCAGAGCACCTTAAACACCGAAACCAGACAAGATTAACCAAACCTATTAAGGAAAGGAGTATGTATATAGACCCGCATAGACAAAAACATTACTACCTTCCACGTTACATCCCCCCGCATCCTCCATCTTTTTTTCAAACGCTGTCCTGAAGATACTAGATTAGATAGGAAACCAGTAGAGATCATTACCTGCAGGCAACTTCTTGAATGCAGCATCGTCAGGTGCAAATATAGTCACACCAGGTGGGGTGTCGTGCTTCAGCAGCAGGGCATCCACTCCAGTTGCTTTGATAAGAGAGAGAAACGTATTGTAGATTTTGCCCTGGAATAGAGCGCCAATTGTCGTTGAGAGATCAACATCAAAATGTACTTGACGAAATATGCCGCACCTGTAGAGCCAAAGCAGACCAATTACCATGGTGGAAGTTGCCCGTACCTGGATTAAGATTTGCGTGAAGTTGACAGGAGCAGGGGCAGGTTCTGGGGCACCAACACCATCAGGCACAAGAACGGAACTGACACTCACACAACTGATGTTGTAGGGATCCTTGTAGAGTTCATTCTGCACGACAGCGGTCAAGGGGGCACCATGGTCAGCCCGTCCAATGTGAATGTTCCCGCCCTTGTAAGTGATATTGACGAAGCCTTCGTTACCGTTGGCCTGGCCAGTGGTCTGGTAGAGCGTGGTGCTGAGGGTTGTGCCGTTGGCGATTTCCTTGAACTTAGCGATGTCAAAGTAGTCAAGGAGGACGTGGTAGCTGATAATGTCGTACACAGTCTGGGCGGAGAATGAAGAGTGCTGCACAATGGGGTCAAGCACAGAGTTGGGAGGAGCTAGCACTGTGATGGTCCTGCGCGAATATATTTGCGAAGCAACTCCACTCTGCGTGCAGAGTGAGCTAAAAGTAGAGTAGTCAGGGTGAGGGGCCAAGATTTGAGTGATATTGTTGTTGGCAGAAGAAGGAGAGAGTGAGAAAAGAAGCAGAGAAAGGAAGAGAAGGACCTTCATCTTGCTCTGTGTGTGTGTCTCTGTCTCTTACACACGCAGAGTGAGGAAGAGAGCTTGAGCACGAAGATCCAACCAAGTAGGGGATATTGTTACGGTTAGTGAGCTTTTAAATTGTAGAGAAACCAGCTCAGGCTTTCTGGCTAGGGTGCGGTAAAGTGTGAAGCGGACTTTTTAATTCGGGAAAAAGAAAAGCCGCCACCAAAAAATGACGTGGCTTGCCATGGGCCAATTTGTCCCACATGGCATCATTTCATTCTTTCCTCGACACCAAAAGTTTCCTAAGAGGGTGACACGGCAGCAGAGTTGCCGTATGGTTACGTGGCATTTTGTTACGTAGACTTTCCTACCGGCGGTACCGGTTACCTTGCCGTTAATTGCTGTAATACCTACCATATCACACATGGGCACCAAAATTTAGCGAGACTCCATTAATTTCGCACAACACTCCTTTTGCTGGCAGACCTGCCAAACTGGCCACCTGTGTGGCCCCGCCACGTTTTGTGGCTCCTGAGTCCTGTTGCATTTCAACTATCTGCTCAGCTTTTAGGCAAGTAGCAAAAAAATTTCTTTGAAGTTTGTAGTGTGCAGAAGCAGAGTGGGTTTCCAACTTCAATTTGAAATGTGACTCTAAAATGTGATTTTTTAAATTACAACAGACCCCCTTAGTGGAGTGAGGAGAGGGGCAGGCAACCCTACCCTAGACTTCAAAATTGAAGGTCTAGGTGCTATCTCCCCCTTCTTTTGAAGGCCACTATTAAGGAAACTTTGCTTTCATGGCCTTTATTTGCAAGCTTCTTTTTAGTGGTAGCCTTCACCTTAAGGCTAAAATGGCCTTGATGCCCATTGCAGCCTTCAAGTTTCAGGCTTGGAGAGGGGGTGGCGCAGGCCAAAATCGAACCCGCGTCCCCATGTATAGAGAATGCTGCTGTTCCCCCTCTCCTTTGACTCTAAAATTTGATTTGAAAACTTTATGACATGTGCTTAGTCATGAAGCACTTTCACCGAGTTACACATTATGCATGTAAGTGTTTTAAAATCCACAATAATGATGAATTGTTTTATGCCTAGATAGTTTGCTTACAATGTGTGTTTTCGATTATTTCTAAGTATGTATTTGCATAGCAATGCTCAAATATGCACTAGCATAATCAATGAATATAGGAAAAGAGATGGGCTAATCATTGCATGAATACAATTTGTTGTTATTCTCATGCATATTTTTGAACGCGCTTTGGGATGATGTGATTAAAGAAGTGGGCTAAGCATAAATTTCAAGATGATAGTCATGAGTACCTAGTATCTACCAAAAAAAGTTGTCATATCAACAAACAAAGATGCTCTATGAGCTAGAAGGTAAAAAAAGAGGAATGAAGCTTTTGTAAAGAGAATTATGATAACATGGGGTACAAGTTATTGTATACCTACACGTTATGGACTTTTTACATGTGGTATAAGTTATTGTATACCTTCATGTTATGGTCTTTTTACATGAGAACATTAAATATTTTAAAGAAATTAAAGGAGAGAAGAATCAAAAATCATTATGTCTAGTGGTAGTTATGCCTATTTTTTAAAAATCTTCTTTACAAGTGTAATGAGGTAGATTTGGTATGCACATGCACATGGGGAACGGGGCTTAGGCACTTGGGCTCACGGTCATTCACATGTGTATACTTTGGGGAGCCTTGGACTATATTAGGCGTAGGGCTTATGGACATTGTACCCTTTTGATGAGCTTTTACTCTATAGACATCTTGTCTTCTTGGAGCTTATGCCCAAGCTTTCATGGCACTCTTTCCATGTTTAGGTGCTACTCCCTACTAGGATGAGTAGGACATGCTAATGAGTGCAATCCCTAGGTCTCCTTTATTGCATTGGTATTAGAGCTCTAGCTCTTGGCTTAGATCTTGATGTTTTTGATTAGGGAGTGATTAGTGCTTAATTCATTTTTAGATTAGTGCTTTTACATAATTTTTAGATTTTTACTTGATTTTGTTTTGAGTGGATTAGCAATTGGATTCGTGATAATCTTTTCAGATATATGCTAATCACACATTTTAAAAACCCTAATTTTTGCACAGATTTGAGAGAATCCTAATTTTCGAGTTCAATTTTACATTCATTTTCTTGAAATTTATTGCCAAACCATCTTGATTAGAGTTTTTCTTCAGTTATCCTACACATGAACCCTAGTTTTTTTCATCATTTGCCTAGATCTGGGGAATCTTGGCACTTTTGGAAAACATATTGGTTGTTGTGTAAACTCTTGGTGCAGTTTTCAAGAAAGTGTGCGGAATTACTAGTGTAGAGTATTGCAGCTTACAGATTCAAGAAGAGTTTTCAGACAAAACTGTATAGATTTTGGTGTTGTTTTCATCAAGAAAGTGCATATTGTTAAAGATCTTGGAGGCAAATTACAAATCTTGCAATCTTTGGTAAAGAAAGATTAAAAATGCATGTTGTTCAAGCCTTGGGAAGATTTTGTTATAGTTTTCAACAAAGAAGTGTGCATAATGCAGTTCTATACAGAGTTTGATGTGTAGAATGAAGTTTACACAAATCTTGGGAAGATTTTGTTATAGTTTTCAACAAAGAAGTGTGCATAATGTAGTTCTATACAGAGTTTGATGTGTAGAATGAAGTTTACACAAATCTTGGTGTTATTTTATAAAGTTTGCAAAGACAGGGGTGTAAAGTTCAAGATCTTAGTGCTGTGATCAAGATTCATCAAAGTTTGATCCAAACTTGCAATAGTAAGAGTGAACTTTATCCTAATCTTGCTTGATTTTACATTTTCTTGAATATTGTGCAAGAAAGTTTTCTCAGATCAACAGCTACAAGAAAAGTGTAAAGTTTCTTAAGAAGGGAGCAAAACAGTGGACATCAATGTTTTGGTGCATCATGTTTATCAAGAAAGGTACAAAATAATTATGCATCTTTAGTGCAGATTTATGCAAACATTGCTATGCAAAATGAATTTCATGGAATCTTGGTGCAAGTGCGCAAAAATTGATAGATTATGGTGCAAATACAATTGACAACCTTGTTGGGAATTGAACCTAACCCTTCTGGTGTGCAAGCACCAGTACACAAGCAAGTGCTCAGGGTCCCTAACTTGCATACAAGATATCACAAACAAATCTAACCATTATAAACATCAAAGAGAAGACCTTGCATACTGTTTGAAGAGAGATCAGAAATTAAAAAAGTTGATAGAGTTTATAGCTTTCTTATGGAAAGTGCATAGCTATATAACGTTAGCTAGCCACAGTGGAAGTCAAGCAACATCAAGGTTTCATTTCAAGCAATGCTTTCAAGAAAAAAAGAATTAAACACCATCACTGTTGATACGATCAAAATCAAACACTAAATCAAGAAGGAACTTATTCAAACGCAGTGCAATTAATCTTTGCCACTACCCACAAGGTTGGGATATTGGTTGTTGAAGCAATATAGATCATTAATTGATCTACATGCAAAAGAATTTTGCAGTCGGCTAAGGAGGATGCAAGACATCTATGCTTTAAGAAGTTAATTACTCTCAAACAACTCCATAGAAACTAAGCCTATGCTATGCTAATTGTGTTAAAAAAAGAAAGCCTATGCTACTAGCAGAAACTAAGCCTATGCTACTAGCAGACATGCTAACTGTGTTAAAAAAAAAAAGCCTACGCTACTAGCAGACATGCTAACTGTGTTAAAAAAAGAAAGCAGAAAAAGCAACAAGCTATGACATAACCGACAAGGCTTGCATAGATCCAAGCAACTTGATAAAGGTTGTTGAAGCCTAACATTTAAAAAAAATAGTCAAGCATTGGACACTGTGCAGTTGTCGTTTGGAAGGATTTCAAGCTCTCACGGTCTAGGCACCACACTTAGTAGTTGAATTAGCCCAAGCAGCTCTCAAGCATCCACAGATCTTGAGCTCATCGGAGAATATACAAAACACAAATTATCGCTCTACTCTCTCTTTCTTTCTCTGCCGTTACAACACAATGCAAAATGTCTTGTTTTCTTCTTTCTCTACAGAAGCGTTCTTCACTAAGCATCAACTCATGATGACTGCAACAACTTGTCTTCTGTAGTTGCAGTTTGGCTTGCCTTCATTGCCGTCTAGCTAGGGAGGCTCATCACAGCTTGACACTAGGCATGACGTTTCCCTACGAGACCTCGTTTGCAGTGTAGCAGTTTAGGAGGATCAGTGCATCGTCTCTCTTATTTTTAGTTGGCGAAGGAGCGGCGCAACTACATCGCCTCTCTAATGATCCGCTTCATTGCCTTGCACACTTGCAAGGTTCAACGCAAGCACGACTGCAACTTTTAAGCACAACTGCATTGTTTTATAACAATTAAGCACATATTTTCTTTTTTTAAGATAGTGCAGCTTAATTAAAAAAACAGAAAGTAAAAAAAGAAGAAGAAGACAGCTTCATCTTGGGCAGTCGATAGTTTAATAGAAGATTAGAGCGGCTTCATTGCCTTCCCTTCGAGGCTGGCGGTAGAGAGCAGCGCAGCCCCATCAAGAGTAAAGAGAAAAGGCGTGTGAGAAAGAAAAGGAGAGAGGAGATTTATAGAAAACACAAACGATGTTTGGGCCTAGGGTTTTCTACTTTCTTTTCTATTCACACCTACTTGCCCATCCATGTTTTGTCCAGTCCATCAACCTTACATTCCACACATTATTCCATTTCTTTTGACCTATCGGCACCCATTTTTGTCCAGCCCTTATCTCTTCACACATATTTGGACCTTAGGGAGATTTACGTGCCTTTGGATTTGTTTGGGCTTGTTCATATGCTTGCACATTGTGGGTCTTGTTCACACGATTTATGCTTTATAGGCTTGTTCACGTGCATTGACACACTATTTGGGTTTATTCACACGCCTTGAGCTTCTTTGGTGATTTTTTACGCGCGCGAGGTGTGTCATACGTGTTGATGCATTATTGGGGACTTGTTCACGCACGATGTGCGTTTGGTGCATTGTTGGCCTTGATTCACATACACTCTAGGATTGCTAGCGTTTGTTAACACTATTTGTGCTTTTATAGCCATGATCATGTGCATTAGCACATTATGGCTTGTTTCACACACTTGGAGATTTTCCAGCCTTGGTTTGCATGCTTTGGCTTTTTGGGTGTGTTCACGCATAGCTATGGGTTACTCTTACTATTTTTTACCCATATTATGACCAACATACTACACATCATTGTCAAGATCTTATGACGCCTTAGAGAAGAATTACTCAAACTCAAACACAAAAATTAATAGAACATAGAATTTCGACGAATTGAAGACCAAAACCATACATAAACAATTTAATAAAATAGCATAAACCATGAAAGCTTGAAAATAAAAAAGAAGTCATCGTCGACACAAGGTTGGGTTCAGTCTCCCCTGGGTGAGTGTGGCTCATCATACTGCTCACCCATATTTAAATACTGCTCATCATACTGCTCACCCATATTTAAATAAAAAAGAAGTCATCGTCGACACAAGGTTGGGTTCAGTCTCCCCTGGGTGAGTGTGGCTCACCATACTGCTCACCCATATTTAAATATATCGATGCTTGCTATTTACAACAAGATACTCTAAAAATAAATCCTAATAGCTTTTTGAGTCTTTGAGCATGCAAATTCCTTCGAAAAATATAGCAAGTCTAATTATAGAGTCTTGGGCCTACTAAAAGCATAAAAATACTATTTGGTATATATAAAGGTTTGAGGCTAAGGCCTTCCAAAAATATAAATGCCAAATATGAAAACCTAAGAGGTGATAACATGTCTACCAAGATATCTCAATGTGGTCCACCAACGCATGTTCCACCCCGCGACTAACTCATACTTTGCCACTCAATCATCGCCTACACCAAAAAAAATATTAGTTGCGCACACAGCCAATTAAATATATCTACCCACATAGCCGATTAAATACATTAATCTTGACTATATCATACCAGCGCACACAATCACATTAATCTTGGAAAATAATATATCATATTAGTGCACATAGCTGATTAATCACATTAATCCTAAAAAATGATATAAATAAAAAGGTGCATCCCATACACAAATACTACTCCAATCTACATACTTCACATATGGCATCACACATAATTAATCAGATCCACTCCCACATTGGATTCACTTACAATGTCTTTACACATGTCCCACGTGTCTTAGAGTTGATCGGATTCACTCACAATCAAAGTTACACAATCTTTACATGCGTCACACATGTCTTAGAGTTGATCGGATTCACTCACAATCAATTTATCAATTAATATGCATGTTTCACATGTGTCACAACTTGTTGGATTCACTAACAACCAGCTTGGGTAACCCTCTAAAGAATTAATCGGATTCACTCTTAATTGTTATACCACACTTGGGTCACCCAAGATAAATAGTCAATTTTATTATTCGTTAGCAATATTCTTCATCATCGATGTCACCTTATTTCCCTATCAGATCCTGATCATAGGACCTCCACCCATGCACTATTATCATAGCTCTATGCATGTTATCATGAATTTCCACGTGGTGTTGTGGATCATATATCATTTGTCGCATTCACACATACCTTCAGCACATCGAGGCTTAGACCTCTACATCATCATGTGTCGATTTCTCGTTATGACGAGATGGTGTACTCATGGCACGGTTGGATGTTTGAGCTTGTGAGTTCGATGACTAGTCACTGGTGACATTTGTTTGATGAGAGGGAGGTTTGGGCCAGATGGTCAAGATCCACATGGTCTAGATGGTCCATAAATGGTGACTTTGTCGCTTCATTGCTTGGCTACCTTGATATGGAGGGTTCGACATTGTTCGCATGGGAGGAGTCTTCTTTCGGATACTTACATGAGTGTCCCGCACTCTTGAGCCACCATGATTATGTTTCAGAGGATGCATACCACATGATGGGAAAATTTTGAAGTCACTTTTGAAGGCAATATGAGAGACTTAAGATGTGAGATATCTACATCATGTGCGTTATTTGAATCCGCACACATCAAAGAGAGGTATAAGCCGCAAGGCAACGCTTCCCAAGTTCCAACACAAGTTCGAGCCCGAGTTTGACTCTCGGTAGTGCCAAAAGACTAAGAGAACCAAAAAAACCCAAAAACAAATTCCAAATCCCGATCTAGGTGGTGGTTCACATAGGTGGGGGGCCCAAATGGGCGCCCAGACACGAGCAAGCAACCACTAGTGTGAAACGGGCATGTTGGGTATCAACTCAAGCGGCTCGACTTCCCAAGCACTCAACACTAATAATCACTCCCTATCACTCCTAAGTTAGGCGCTAATCACATGACTTAGCGCTTTTCTACTCTATGTCGCAAAGCGACAAGAAGGGGCTTCGAAGGGTCGTAGTTTTGCAATCGGGTGTCAGATTGAGGATGTGAGTATATAGGTATGTTCCCGCAACTTATACTTCATGTCTACTACCTAGTCAGTGCAAACGATTGAATCTTGCTTGATTTAACTCCGCTCAAAAGTAGCTCCCGTCGAGAGAGGTCTAGAGTGATCCGAGGGCCCCGTTTTGGGGACCCAAATTAGACTGGAATCAAACCAAACGGTGCAGATCAAATGTTTAATCCTTACTAAACCCGTCTAATTCATATGAAACAATTTACAATGATTCTGTGCATTTTATGACCAATTTTCACTCATTTTTTGAGTATTCTATGAATTACAGCTATATGTGAGCGAATGGCAGTGGTGGGCCAGGGGAATAGCCTCAAATAAATCCTAGCAAGAACAAAACCATTAGCCACTAAGGACCTAATAGTCTTTGATCATTTCTATCCTCTGCTCCTAAGTGCAAATCCTTCCCCAGTTCATAGATATGGGACCCTCACATATACACCACTTTATATCAAGTCTCATGCTGCCCAAACACCAACCATAACATGTTCACCAATCCCACTCTATGTTTGAATACTAAATAGATGGATTCACATATGGTTCATCCCTTCTAGCTCTCTCAAATACCTAAGCCGAGCCCAACCAACCCAAGAATCATGTAAATAGATGGATTCACATATGGTTAATCCCTTCTAGCTCTCTCAAATCCCCAAGCCGAGCCCAACCAACCCAAGAATCATGTAGATAGACTCTCCACCTAGTTTGCAATACCCTTACTAGCTGTCTCTCCCAAATAAACACTAGAGAAGATGCAACAATCCAAAAAGATATATAGACAACGACACTTAGGGATTTTCTATATTAGTGGTACCATAGCTCTAGTAGGGTCTCCTCATGCCCAAAACACATTAGAACACATCAGCCATGTTTATATACATCATCTATACCTTCCAAGATCATCTCATCTCCTATAGACTCTCTAGACACAATCCTAAAGAACAATAGTCCACCAAATAGGAAACTTCAGCCCCATCAAACATCCATGAAAGTATCTCAGATCACCTTAAGAATTGATGTGCTTGTAGAAAAACATATGCACATCACATACTAGGCCCCATGTATAGGAAACCACTAGGCTAGTAGATCTGAGGACTGCAAAGTGGCACCCTGCAAAACTGCTAAAGTTGAAATCTTCAATGCCCAATCAACCTTGGAAACCTGTAAACTTCATTGGAGACTTTCCAAAACTGAATATCCTCAGTTTCATGCATCAACCAACACCATGCTGACTGTCCACCTTTGTTCTCATAAGCAATAAGGAGAATCCATCAAACTAGATGCTTACAATAAGGAGTCTTATCGACCCACTCCATCGGCCCCTTCCTAGAGCTACCCATCTTCTTCCTGATCCACTCAGCTTGCAAGTTAGGGTCAGCAAGAAGGGGTTACTAGAAAAAAGAATTGAGATTGGAAACATATTGGTAGACATGTATGCTAAGCATGGTGCTGGGAAAATCACAATATAGGATGTTGTGTCGTGGAATGCATGGATTGTTGGGTATTACCACCACAACACTTTAAATGCCAATCTGATTGTAGCTGTGCCAACTAGAGTTTTTGTCTGCATGACTGCCATAATACTCCAAATGCTAATTTGTCCGCATGACTGCCAAGATACTCCAAATGCTAATTTGACTTTATAGCCATCCAAGACAGACCTTGGTCTATGTGCATACCAAATTTAAACTCAGTTGGACTTACGGAGTGACCATACGGCACTTGGATGTCAGGCAGGGAAGTTGCCATTAGCACATTAGTGCCTTCATGTAGTGCAGGGTGCCAATCCATGACTTGATAGACATGTGGACCACACTTCATTTATCCCGAATACTAAGTCAGATGTTAACTAGATCATCCAAGCACCTGCGGCCCATCTTTGCCAGTGTTGGGCTGACAACAATGCCAAAAGTGCAAACCGTGATCGGCATGGCCTATTCACGCATGCTTAACTCAAAAATGGTTGGGTATTAAAATTTGAGTTGAACTAGAAAACTATTTATATATAAAACTACTACACTTTTGTCTTCTTCATCTCCCTCATCCAAGCTACCACAAAAAAGTCACATCTCGTCCAAAATGGCTCCAACTAGCTATAAACAGGATGTAAACAACCATATAGGCCAGTGTCAAAACCTATTGATGGTATGATACGGCACTCGAGGTACCCAATCATGACATAGACATGTGGTACAAACCTAGTCCAGCCTATCCACCAAGTTCAGACTCTATTTAACCATCCGTGTGGTCACAATTGCCATTTTTGTCTTTGACCTTCCGGTCAGCTTGCACTGTAGGAAGCTACTAGTTGGATTCACCTTTTGTGTGCCCATGTAGATCATCTAAACCAAGATCTAATCGCATGGCCATGAAGCCTTAGGCCTAATGCACATCCCAAGAATGTCAAATCTTGCAAATCACTTTCCTTCTTTTAACCACCTGTAATTCATCATTGAGTCCCTCTCACAAAGTCTAGTTTAGGTTAGCGTGAGCAGCTCTGGTCTTTGTCGCGCCAAATAGCTTAGTTGCTTGATCAATTCCTTTCTCAGAGGTCTCTTCATACTAAGACAAAAGGGCACATAGCCCACTCACCATTGGGTATGAAAAAGAAAGAAAGGAGGGCTTCCACTTACCAGGGTTGCTTGAAGAAGAAGATCACACCAATCTTTAGGGCTTTCACTCACCTAGGTTTGTAGCCCTTTGATGCAAACTTGAGATGATTCCCATTTTGGCTGAAACACATAGCTCAGTGCATGTTGTGAGTAAAGGGTCTGAGCACAGGGTGTGAAAACTTTGTCAAGAAATTGTTTTTCTTTCACAACCATACTTAGTTTTGTATACACTGTCACTTAAGGGTCTGAACACTTTTCAAGAAACCCCCATATAATATCATCATTGCCTCTACATAGGTCCAAATGTTCTACTCATCAAAAGCACTTGCTGGAGGTAGTGCAGTTGGCATACATGTCAACTACACAATCATATTAGTGCTTCTCAAGAGCACCACACATGGCATGCATATCAACCACAACCATGCCAAGAATTACTATATCCCAGCAGCTCCAAGAATTTATTTTTCCTTGTCAGCTTCTCCTATCCATGGCCAAGCCCTCAAGTAAAAAGTTATGGAACCTTTCTAGGTTAAAGATTGGAAGCCTTTATAAATGATATACATCTGAGACTTATTAATTTCATCCACTTCTTAGTTGTTACAAAAAGCAAAAACTGGAAACACCATGCTGCTTTTCCACGTTCATGAAAGATCTTGCGGCTTTGCCACTTCCATGAAAACCCTTGCTATCACACCTAAGTTGAGAACCCACTTTGCTGCATCCATGCACAACCTTGCTATGACACATACCAAAACATAGTATTAGAACCCACTTTCTGCATCCATGCAAAATCTTGCTGTAACACATGTTGAAACATACCATAACATAGTAATCAAACCATAGAGGCGGCATTCATGCAAAAGCTTGCTGTACAAAACATAATATTCAAACTTGCTTCGCCGTATCAATATAAAAGCTTGTTGTAGCCCATGTCAAAACCATGTATTCGAGCTTGCTTTGCTGCATCCATGCAAAACTTTGTTGTAACCCATACCGAAACATAATATTTGGACTTGCTTTGGTGCATCCATGCAGAACCTTGTTGTAATCCATGCAGAAACTATGTATCCAAACCCACTTTGCCGCATCCTCACAAAACCTTGCTATAAACAAATCCCATACCGAGAATTGGTTAGGGAAAAAGAAAATCATACAAGAGTTTAAGGCTGAGTGGTCAAGGAAACCATTGAAGTACCCATCAAAAATGTTGCAAAATCAGCCACTTGTGTGATTCAAGGTCCTGTAAAATGATAAAAAAAGGAAATCCAACTCAAAGCGCGATAATGAATGTAGCTTTCTTCATATTAGATAGGACTACAAAAAAGAAGAAGTGCCTACCAAGTGTCCTTAATGCCCCTTTACAAAGTTATTGAATTCATTCCAATAATTCTCATCTAAAGTATGCTTGTTGCTGTTGTAGTCATAGGTGAGGTTTGCCAATGCAATGACACTCTCAATATCTATCATGTCAAGATCTATAAGCTCATATGTGAAGCGTCTTGGGCCTTTTACCTTTTGATACCACCCAAGCTGGACTTCCACTCTGGAAGGTCTATCTGAGAGGTTGAACCCTCTCTTATATTCCACATAGCCCCCACCAACCTTTCTCTTCATTTTTTGAACTCGTTCAAGGTACCGTACAACTTGTGACTTCTTTATTTGTGAAGAGTTTGGATTGCATTTCCTTTGCTTTTTCTTATTTTTTCCTCTTCTTAAAAGTACACATCATAATTGGAACCTATCCCAAATAGATTCTCATTTGATGTAGCAAGAGGTATCTCTTCCTTAGAGTAGTATACTCCTTGCTGAACCCTTGTAAGTCTATCTTTAGAGAGTATGGGATTTCCATTAAGCTGGCTTACCAATGTGGACTTCAAGAGAGTACTACCATCAATGGTAACAACTGGGTTCACTGGTTCTTGTTCATTTAGGAGAGGATCCAATACATGTCTGATTTCACTTATGGAGGCATCATTGTCTATGTCCTCTGTTTTTGACACATGAACCGCTTTTGCTGGTATTCTTCTTTTGAAAAGGATTCTTGTGCATATGCATCTGCAAATTCACTTGACCAAGGCTCCAACGACCACTTCATGTCCTTACCCTTCGGCTTCATATGGAAACTTCACACATTTCTTGAGCACTTTTCAGCCCCTTCTTCAAAGCTTTGATGATTTTCTCATCAGGACACACAATCATAGTGTCCTATATTTGTTCTCTTTGAGATTCAATTTCCTCCATACATGTTCTTCCTTCTTGTTGCCCTTGTAAAGAAAGGACCTTCATCTTTACATTTAAAGTGTGCAAGCCTGTTCAAACTACCAGCACTATGTAGCATATCCATCAAGTCATAAGCATGCTCTTGTCCCACCATGCTCCCAATCTTACTGAAGAAGATTTCAGCTGCATCTGAACTTGTAAGATGTAAAGGGCACTTAAGGGCCAGATAAAAGTATCTAAAGTACTTGATTAACATGACCACAAAATGGCATGAGAGCTACACATCTAAGAAAGCCTCCTTGGTTTATGAAGTTTCTATTCAATGTATAGTTGGTATGATGAACAACCTCCAAATTTGAAAGAAAAAAGAGACTTTGCCTACAAGATGGACTCAATCCACAAGGCTCGTGCGGAGACAAGAAGATGTCGATGTAGTCTTTGGTGATTTCAAGACAAACTTGTGTTCCCAGCATGCTCTGCTCTTTTCTAAGTATTCCATTGTTTTCCTTTTCTCCCAAACACCATTGCACTTGTCTACTACATATTCTTTGAGTTCTAGCCCAATTTTGGTAGTCATCTTGCCTAATATCTCCCTCCCTTAGCATATGCTTGTGTTGATGGAAAAAGCATCAGACACAATAATGACATCATTTAAGATGATCCAAACATCGCCAATACCCAACTGACACTTAGGCTTATCAAGAACATTGACTAAATTTTTCCCATCATGTACAAAGCCTTGATCATGCAGCCCAGAAACTTCATTTTCTGAAACTTTTGCTGAGAGTGGTCATCCACTTAAGCCCAAATCTACAACTTTTCTTTTATACATAATTGGAGAGAATTAAAGTTCTTTGAATATCACCATTGATGCATGCCCAATAATTAAACCAATTGTGGGCTTTAGCTTCTCATTCCATAAGCTTGAAATGGCATCCCATTGCTTGCGGACAAAACTTGCATCAAATCGGTTGCAAGTGCAATAAAATACTAGAACCAAGCGTGGGAGGGCATTATGCAATAGGTTTGCAAGGAAAACTCTTGCATGTCCACCAATGACACAAATTTGAAATGCATCCAAAATCCCACTTTGATCATGCATGCGGTCATACACTCATGATCTAAATCTGATTTATATCCATCAAAACTTGTGTCATCCTTTGGATTCCACCTATAAGCAATAAACGAGCATCAATACGCAAGCTCATTTGCAATCCTCTTGCACATTAGGAATTTTTTGGACCCAAAGAAGGCCTCTTGGATTAACTTTTGATTAGGAAATGGACCAATAGGAAGAGGGTTGGGTACACATTTTTGACTTCTTTGACCCTAGGGGGCCTAGGCTTTGGTTTTTTGCTAATGGGGCCTAATTACTACTCTTGTCCCCCTACCTCCTGGTCCCAAACTTAGAGGTCCCCCCCACCTAGAATTACGGAGATTAAAAACCCTAAAAATTGATTTTTTTTTATTTTTTTTTCCCAAAAGTGTGTTTTCCCTCTCAAACTTCCCCCCAACATACTCTAGGTTTGGAAAGCTCATTTTGAACCTCTTTCTTCCTCTTCTAAGCTCTCCATTGCTGCAGAAATTGCTGCAGAAACTCCATACCTCTCAAGCTCTCCCTCCTTCTCAAGCTTCCTCAATGTCAAGCTCCATCTCCCTCTTTCTTTCTTTTCTAAGCTCTTCATTGCTACAGAAACTCCATCCCTCTCAAGCTCTCCCTCCTTCTCAAGCTCCCTCCCTCTCCCTCTCAATCTCCCCCCTCTCTCTCTCTCTCTCTCTCTCTCTCTCTCTCTCCCTCTCTCTCTCTCTCTCTCTCTCAAGCTCCCTCCCTCTCCATTGCTGCAGAAACTCTATCTCTCTTTAGTCTACTCTAGGTTCAGGAAGACTATTCTCAAACTCTAACCCTCTTTTAAGCTTTCCATTGCTGCACTGAAAACCCTGACTTTCTCTCCTCTCCACTCCTCTGTTGTAAAACAAGCTTTTCTTTTCCCTGCTTCTCTTTTCTTACCCCACCATGGCCTCTTCCAGTAATGTGAGAAGACCTAGGGAGAAGGTGGAAGAGCTTGTGGTGCTGCATAATAGAAGAGATAAGAATGGAGTTTCGGCTCCAACAAGATTCAGGGATGGGGCACCAACAAGATTCAGGGATGGGGCTTGGGTCTACATGCAGCCAAGCTCTAAGGGCCATATCGAGTGCGTCGATTAGGGAATATGCTACATCATTGAAAGGGGCAGCTACAAGGCTTCAAGCATACTAAGAAGGAAGGACTGGCTGCCATAGTGCAACGTGTATACCCTTGGAGACCTATACATTCAAGGCCAATGACCAAGGTTTCCTTCAAATTGTCAGTGTAATATAAACACAGCTTTAACAACATGCTAATATTGGATTTTTTGTTTCAAATTTTCTTATGTCTCTATCTGTAGATATTTTCCCCTCTAATTATGTTGAGGAACAACCACTCCAAAGCCTCATTGGAGTTTTCTATGCTATGTCTCTATCTGTAGATATTTTCCCCTCTAATTATGTTGAGGAACAACCACTCCAAAGCCTCATTGGAGTTTTCTATGCTATGCATGCATCCATTGGAGAGGCAATGTTTGTATCTCAAAGCCCAAGTGATCTTTTATAGAACAATACCTTTTTCTTTTCTCACTCATATTTTGTAGATAAAAAACCAGGTTTATTTAGCAAGCTAGAAGAGATCCCCAACCCCCCTCTTAACAATCCCGAATGGCCCAAACCTAAAAAGAAGACATTGAGCAAGAGGTAATTGTAAGATTCCTCCCTCCAACTTTGAGGTGTGTAGGTATAAGAACCTCCCCTTCTGATCTTATAATTTTCCCTCTCTGAAATAAAAGAAAGATCCTGTTTTACCCTGTTTTGGCATGGAGAGAGAAAATATCTAGAGGGAGGAAATTCAAAATTGAGATATTTTTGGATATAAAAATCCTCCTAGTGTCTAAAATGATTCCCCTGAAACAGAAATTCAAAAAGAACTTTCCAATGTGCAATTGGAATTAATTAAAAATAGGTAAAAAGGACCTTAGCCTAAGTGTCCAGATTTTCAAAAAATTTTGAATTATGCTCCAATTAAGATTCCTATGGACCAATAAGATTAATCCAAATGTAGGGAGGAGATAAATTGAAGAATAAAAGAAAAACCCTCAAAAATGAGTAAATGCTCACATAAGATAAAGAGTTGACTGAGTATAAGGTTTATTAGTTAAAAATTAAGAGATATTTAGAGGAAATGATGCATTTTTGACACCTCACTGTGGGGATCTCCCCTCATGAAGGAGGTGCATATTTCACATGTGTGGGGGAGTTTTAAATTAAAAAATAATGAGATATTTTCATCTCTCCTCTCTCCTGTTTCAGCTAGATCCAAAAAGTAAGCTAAACTGACATAAAAATGATCAAAAATTGACCAAACTGATCTGGAAAATTCTAGAATTAGTTTTCTTGGTTAGAGGCTCACTTTTTCCTATAAATAGAAGCCTCCCCCTTTGTAAAGCTTAATGGTGTTTATGCATTGTTACTCTGCTCCTGTCCTGAGCCATTTACATTGAATTTCTTGATAATTCAATTTTTTTGGCTTAATCCTCTCCAAAGTAATTGGTGGCCACTCTTGCTTCAAACAAGAGTAGAACCCTCAATCCCTCAAGCCAAAGGAAAGCTTACAACTCCATGTAAGCTAAATTTTCTTACTTTTTAATTTTAAATCTATGGTTTTCTTGATTTTCTTGTTTTATAGTTGATTGAAGTAAATTCTAATGCTATGCCTTGATGAAAAGGCCACCCCCTTCTCTTCTTTACAATTCAGCCTTTTTTAATCCTAGAAAGATTAGTTAAATGATTAATTAAACTTTTCTTATTATTTACTCTCTTGATTTCTAAAAATTGAGTAGATTAGAGTCATATACATCTAGTTTGGGTTAATTTAAGTTGAAATTAGAATGAGAAAAATGAGAAATGGTCAGCTATACAAAGGAGGTTATGGCAAAATTTTCTAGAATTTTGTGGAAAAGAAAGTTTGTTTTTATGTTATTCCAAAAGAGTAATTCCCACCATGTGTGCATTCTAAAAGAAATATTCTAATTACTCCATGTACATATTCACCTATGAATACGCATGGATATCACTGATATTAATTATTAAAATTCATTTCTATGCATAGAAAGATGCATAATGGAAATTTTATTATTATAAAAGTGTTATTTTCATTAAATTTGATTTTATGCATAGAAAGATACATAAAGGATTTATTTTATTTCAAAAGTGTTATTCTAATTAAATTTGATTTTATGCATAGAAAGATGCATAAAGGATTTATTTTTATTTCAAAAGTGTTATCCTCATTAAATTTGATTTTATGCATAGAAAGATGCATAAAGGATTTATTTTTATTTCAAAAGTGTTATCCTCATTAAATTTGATTTTATGCATAGAAAGATGCATAAAGGATTTATTTTTATTTCAAAAGTGTTATCCTCATTAAATTTGATTTTATGCATAGAAAGATGCATAAAGGATTTTTTTTAATTTCAAAAGTGTTATCCTCATTAAATTTGATTTTATGCATAGAAAGATGCATAAAGGATTTTTTTTAATTTCAAAAGTGTTATCCTCATTAAATTTGATTTTATGCATAGAAAGATGCATAAAGGATTTATTTTTATTTCAAAAGTGTTATCCTCATTAAATTTGATTTTTGCATAGAAAGATGCATAAAGGATTTATTTTTATTTCAAAAGTGTTATCCTCATTAAATTTGATTTTATGCATAGAAAGATGCATAGGATTTATTTTATTTCAAAAGTGTTATTTTTATTAAATTTGATTTTATGCATAGAAAGATGCATAAAGGATTTATTTTTATTTCAAAAGTGTTATCCTCATTAAATTTTATTTTATACATAGAAAGATGCATAAAGGATTTATTTTTATTTCAAGTGTTATCCTCATGAAATTTGATTTTATGCATAGAAAGATGCATAGAGGATTTATTTTTATTTCAAAAGTGTTATCCTCATTAAAATTGATTTTATGCATAGAGGAATTATTTTTATTTCAAAAGTGTTATTCTCATTAAAGTTAATTTTTATGCATAAATAGATGCATAAAAGGATTTTTATAAAAGTGTTATTCCCACTGAAGTTGATTTTTATGCTGCATAAAGATACGTAAAGAATCTTTATATCAAAATTAGAATTCTCTTAAATTCTATGAAATAGATGTGAATGAATGGATGGATGGATGTGATGTGAATAGAGGTGATAAGATGTGATGTGAATCAGATAGATGTGAATGAATGGATGGATGGATGTGATGTGAATAGAGGTGATGAGATGTGAGATGAATAGATGTGATGAGATGTGATGTGAATCAGATAGATGTGAATGAATGGATGGATGGATGTGATGTGAATAGAGGTGATGAGATGTGATGTGAATCAGATAGATGTGAATGAATGAATGGATGGATGTGATGTGAATAGAGGTGATGAGATAGATGTGAATGAATGAATGGATGGATGTGATGTGAATAGAGGTGATGAGATGTGATGTGAATCAGATAGATGTGAAAATCAGATAGATGTGAATGAATGGATGGATGGATGTGATGTGAATAGAGGTGATGTGATGTGAGGTGAATAGAGGTGATGTGATGTGAGGTGAATAGTTGTGATGAGATGTCATGTGAATCAGATAGATGTGAATGAATGGATGAGATGTCATGTCATGTTCACGAATGAGGATGTAAATGAATGATATGGGATGTGAGTGGATGTATGTGAAAGAATGGATGTGAATGTGTATGTGAAAGAATGTGATGTGGATGTGTATGTGAAAGAATGTGATGTGATGAAAAGAGATGTGATGTGACATGAATATATGTGGATGTGAAGTGATAGATATGAATGTATGATTAGATGTGGGTAGTCGTACAGATGAACGATTGGATGGATGTGGATGAATGAGATGAGATGTGTATGAATGAGATATGATGTGGGTAGAAGTGATGTGATATAATGTGGATAGAATGTATGTGATGGGATGGTTATTATGAGAATGTATGTGGTGGATATAAATGAATGAATTTGATGGATATGAATGAATGTGATGTGATGGATGTAAATGGATGTGATGTAAATTAATGTGATGGATGTAAATGGATGTGATGTGATGTAAATGAATGTGATGGACGTGAATAGATGTGATGGATGTAAATGGATGTGGTGTGAATGAATGTGATGGACGTGAATAGATGTGATGTGATGTGAGAATGTATGTGATGTGGATAGAATGTATGATATAATGTGAGAATGTATGTGATGTGGATAGAATGTATGTGATGTGGTTAGAATGTATGTGATGGGATGGTTATGAGAATGTATGTGGTGTATATGAATGAATGAATGTGATGGATATGAATGAATGTGATGTGATGGATATAAATGGATGTGATGTAAATGGATGTGATATAAAATGAATGTGATGGACGTGAATAGATGTGATGGATGTAAATAGATGTGATGTAAATGAATGTGATGGACGTGAATAGATGTGATGGATGTAAATATATGTGATGGAGACGTGAATAGATGTGATGTGATGTGAATCGGGATGTGAATGAATGAGATGTGATGTCATGTGAATCGGGATGTGAATGAATGAGATGTAATGTAAATTGGGATAGATGTGATATGTGATGTGAATGATTATGATGTGATGAGAATAGGAATACAGATGAAATAAATGAGGATTGATGTGAAACAATGTGGAAGACGAGAGTTCGCTATAGAAACTGTATTTATGACCTGTTTTTAAAATGACTGTTTTATGTCAAGAATGCTGGAGAAGCATTTTGACCGTCTTGTGAATGAGATCGTGGAGACCTAATCTGATAAAGTTGCAATAGCTGACGGAGAGTCAATGGAGGATGTCTCACGTAGTAGCAAGGGCGGCCGAGGTCTTGACCAGCCTCAGTTCAATTTAAATGGTGAGCTTTCGATACGGTGGATGAGGGACCAAGGAAGCGGCCTATGAGTGAAGTGCTAGGTGACCTGCGAAGGATCCTAGAGGGTGCTGACCATACGATGCTTGGGCTTTGGGTCACCGAAGATACCCACACGTGCGTCAGGGAAGATATTGGAACAAGGAGTAAAAGTTGTTTTTTGAATTTGGGCGGCATGGATCTGGTTGATTGACCTTGCTGGTCCTCAACGGATGAGTCCATGGCTCTTTTATATGGATCTATTGGTTGATCTTGCTGATCTTCAATGGAGATTCCATTTTGATTTTTATAAGTGAAAATATTGCCGGTTACTATGAGCTAGGAACTATCGAAAGGTCCCTTGAGTGGACAGGTGGTGAGCGTTCTAGTTGCCAATAATGCCATAGGTACGCCGATGAAGGAAAAATTGGAAATTAGGATTCAATTGGAAATTAGGATTCAATTGGACATTTTGGAGGATTATGATTAGTGACACTATGGTTTCATTAAATGATTGAGACAGCTGATTCTGTAAAAAAGGTAATTTTATATTGGGTGTGTAAGTGGTGTGACTAGTTTTAAGTTTGCATGAATATCCGGCTAGGGGGCTTGGGAACTCTTTTCCCTGGTACTCGGGACAAAACTTAACCAAATTCTTAAATGGATCCCATCACTACAGTGGTTGGGCGGTTGGCTAACCCACGGGATTGGGCTGGACTGATGGGTCCCTAAAATGAGACTCAATTCTGTTATGGTACGATAGATGAAGTAAATCCCGGATAAAAATTGTTCTATGGAAAAGAATCAACGGTTGTGCCTCTGAATGAGGAAAAAAGCGTTGGTCTCTATGATCCAAGTGCAATCTTTTCCTTGATCTGACTATGGGACTTACTGGTTCGGTCAGATCAGTTCAGTTAGATAAGGCTTTTGACTACGTTAGAGTAAAATTATACTGGAGGAATCGCCCGTGCTTTCCGGGCGAGGAAAGTTTTTCTGGGTTCGGTTTTGGAAGAACCGAGGGATTAGTCTCTTGGCGAGGCCCCGAGTGAGGGACCTTGCCCCACGCAAGAAGTGCTACTTCCGTTGGTAGCACCACTGAATTCGTTGCATGGTGGGGTAGGGATCTTTCAGTAATAATCGACCTTTTATAACTTAGAAAAATTTGTAATTATGTATAGGAAAATATTTTGATTTTTCCTTTGATTGCAGACGGTGGTTGAAATTGACGCATTTGCTGGGAGAGGCGGCAGCGGCGGCGGGGCAGAGACCAGGCCAAGGTCCATGGACATGATGCTGCGTTGGTGCACTATCTTGGTCGGCTTCCTGTGGATGGCATCACTATTATCCATAGGCACTACACCCCTCAATCTGCCTTCACTCTCTTCTTTTTGAAAGCCCTCTCTAAGGTGCTCTGTGTAGCCTCTATGGTGGCGCAGAGCACCAAATGTATAGTTCTGATTAAAAAATCCCTTGCCTTCGATGTTTTTGGTTCTGGATTTAGGGGTAAGCTTCTTGCTTGTATAGGTATAGCCAAAACCATAGGCATAGAGGATCCTAAAGAAATAGCCCAATCACCTTGAGCACACTTTGTCCAATAACAAGAGAAGGAAGCTCAATATTATAAGAAAGCTTTTGTAAAGATGATGTATCACTTCTTATTATGAATACAATACAGTTTTTGCAAACTTATTTTCATCAAGTATATCATTGTTTTTTTTAGTTTGTACCATCAATTTTTTTGTAAATCAGAAATGACCCTGGGAGCCTGGGGGAGCAGTGCTAGAACAGTGCGAATATTTTGAGCCTGCACCGCTACTGTAGAGTCCAAATTTGCAATGTTTTGGCACAGCTTCCCCAACCCTTCAGGAGAATTTCTAATGCATTGGATGACAAATAATGTATTTTTACACATGATTAAAGGTATTTTTATCTTATAAATTACTATTTTTCATAATCAATGTACTCAACTTCATTATAAATGCATTATAAATAATCTTGAGTGGCTGGGGGAGCAGTGCCAGAACAGTGCGAATTTTGAGCCTGCACCGCTGCTGTAGAGCCTAAATTCACACAGTTCTAGCATAGCTTCCCCAGTCCTCCAGGAGCAATTCTGATGCATTAGATGACAAACAATGTATTTTTACACATGATTAAAGGTGTTTTTATCTTGTAAACTACTGTTTCTCACAATTAGTGTACTCAACTTCATTATAAATGCATTAGAAATGATCCTGAGTAGCTAGGGGAGAAGTGCCAGAAAGTGTAAATTTTGAGCCTGCACCGCTGCTGCAGAGCCTAAATTCGCACTGTTTTGGCATAGCTTTCCCAGTCCTCCTGGAGAAATTTTGATGCATTGGATGACAAACAATGTATTTTTACACATGATTAAAGGTGTTTTTATCTTGTAAACTAATGTTTCTCACAATTAGTGTACTCAACTTCATTATAAATGCATCAGAAATGATCCTAAGTGGCTAGGGAAGGAGTGCCAGAACAGTGCGAATTTTTAGCCTACATCGTCATCGCAGAGGCTAAATTCACACTGTTCTGGCATAGCTTCCTAAGTCCTCCAGGAGCATTTCTGATGCCTTGGGTGACAAACTGGCACATGATAGACACTCCATGTTAAACAAACATGATGACACTGAAACATTGTAAAGAAAAACTTAAAATTTTAATTATCAGAAGATTACAAATGAAAGCCAAATAGGCTTGTTACAAAGGGGGTTTTGAAACAAAAGAGTTTCTTCAAAAAGAAGGTTAATATCTAAGATCTCTAGATCGTGTCTCGCTCGCCTCGAATACGCCGAGCTAGTTGCATGTCCTCGGCAGAAATGGTAATCCTCTTTTTGCATGTATTGCAAGGAGGTTGGTATCTTCAAAAAGCCCAACAAGGTAAGCCTCGGAGGCTTCTTGCAATGCTTCAAGGGCAATCTCCTGCACACGGAACTCTGTTCTATATCATTGGAGAATATCCTTCACTGTGCGAGCAAAAGGGGCTCTTCTTATCAGCAACTCAGTGTTCCTCTGATAAAACTTGATTTCTTGTAGAGCCCTATGCCCTTGGCGCATCCTTCTCCTTGGATCTCTCTGTGTTGTGTTGGTGCATTGGCGAGGTTGAGACTTCCTTGGCTTGAAGAGCTTGACCTTTCTATGCTTGCGTGCACTTGCAGGAACCTCCTCTTAGTCTCTCTCATAGTTTGAATCCTCCTCCTCCTGCTCTGCTGTGGTACCTGTGTATCAAGTTCCTCCCGGGTAGGTAGGGGACCCTGTCTTGGTAGTAGGGTCTTGCCACTTGTGGTGCTACGCAATGTAGGAATACCTTGTCCTGCACTTGACCTCGTTATGTTTGTAGCAACATCTTGTAGAAAGTCCCATAAGGTATCTTTACCACCAAACTTGCCTAACCTATGGGCTTCAATTATATTGTTGCGCAAAATATTTTTACATCCTTTCGATTGAGAGACTCTATGCTGGCTTCTCTTAAAGTCTGGACTCTTACTAAAAGAATGGCAACTTGAGACTTTGCCCACCATAGTTACATAGAAAGGTCTCTTACTTACTTTTTAGCAGAAAGAGTTGCATTTCTAAGCTCACTCTTTGTAAGATAATCTAGTCTTCTTCCACAACCGGTACCCCTATCTCCTCTCTCGTTCTCAACTTTCTCCTCTCTGTACAATCTCATCAACAAGTTTAACTATCCCCTTGCAATGGTGGCATGTGCAACCTTCCAATGATTGTCCATCTTGTGAAATGCATATGCAACTAATGTGACGAAAGCATCCATCCACATGAAAGTTAGTACCTTCATCATGTAAGGTCGCCTTGGTATGAGGCTCCACAAACCAATGCTTTTCCACCACATTGATCATCTAAGAAAGGCTTTAACATACTTGTTACCTACTTTGACCTCATAGCTCCAAAGACCCCAACACAACAAGTTGAAATTTACAAATGAACTTTCATTCTCTTTACTATGATTTGAACAACTAGAGAAAGCACTCATATGTGGGCTTCCGGTTTTTGTTGAAACCAAAAAGCTATTGAGAGATCTTTGCTTTGGATCATGCTCCTTATCATTTCGAGGATTCTCTCGCAAGCCTATGAGTGCTACCTTTGAACTTTCCTCTTTTTTCATGAGCGACTTGATATGAGAACTGTGTACAACTCTGGAGGACACAAAAGCAGCCATGTATCATCGTATTTGCATCACATCTTCACCAAGGTTTTTTCCTTAAAAGCATGTAGTGTAGCTTCAACCACCTCAAAATACCGACCTATTAATATGATAGGAGACGAGTAAGAGACTCGATATGCAAGATAATATTTGAGGAAGGAAGAAATCATACCTTCATTTATTGTTCATAAAAGAATGCAGCTTCTCTATTGCACCCTCTATCTCTCTTTTATCATCCTTTTCTGGTTGATGCACTACTTTGGGCATATCTTCTTTTCATAGTCCTTGAGAAACCATGTACTTGAGCTCATGCTTTTTACTCTCTAAGATGTGAAATCTCATGAAGTTAGAGAAACAATTGTAAGCTGCATGCTTGCCTTTTGTCAAGCCTTTACCATAAGTTCATTACACTCATGACACCGAATTCACACATGAGGCACCCCATTGAAGTCCTTAGAATGTAACTCAAACATATCATCACTTCACACTACCATTTCCTTCAGCTTTCATCTAACTCTATCACACTCCCATTGCCAAAATTCAAGAATACTTGGGCTCAGTAATCTACTAGAAATCTTTGACATGTTCTATTGAGCTTCAAGATTTGCTTCAGTAATCGGTTGAGAGTAATGTCATTTTCTTGGAGGGAGAGTTTCCTCCGTGCCACATCATGAAGTCCTCTTGATGTGAACTAGGAGTTGATCATTGATTGTCCATCATTCCTCTTGCCATTTGGTTAATGTATACTCATCCTCGACAAACTCAAAAGGTTCCAGTAGAAGCTTATCACCTTCAATTTGTCCACGAACATGAGAGAATGTGGGCTGACCTGTATCTCTTCTCACCCTAACAACACCTAATTCCTCCTTGCTATCATAGTCAACCACTTGAATCCTAAAAAAGGATGCCATGATACCAAGATTGATTCTACTTCAAAACAAAATGAGAACCTTAATTAGAACCAATGATCCAAACTTCTAAACACTTGATGGAGTTAGTGATAGTGCTCAACATCCCTCACAGATGCTTGTGGTCTCATCATCACTAGTCCTATAACATATGCATGAACAAAAACCAATCCTGAATACTATTTTCTTGCCAACAAATCATGTAGCGACACTTCCCTCTTGGATGTCTTGGCCCTTGGAATGCAGCAACACTTGTGAAAATGAGATGCAATAACTAATTTCTATCTTTGGTATTTATACCCCCTATCTATGCTGCTTGTCCTGTTCATGTTTTCCTCCACAAATTGGTCCAACAATATAAATGCTTTTTTTAATCATTGTTTTCACACTATGATGCCCTCGCCTTTTTGCACTACTATCCAGCCACTGGTTGGGGCTGTCTCAGCCTGTGCACATGAACATCACTAAGACATGTGCAAAGAGAGAGGCCATTTGTTTACTTCTTGTGGACATTGAAATATATATATATATATCTCCCCCATTTGCCGTTTTGCACCTACGTGCTGTGCGCCCCAGCTCCCCCACAAACCTTTCTGCTGCTGCGAGACCTATGCGCCCCAGTCTGTTGTTTCACACTTGTGTGCTGCGCACATGGCTCTTCCTCACCGTCTCCATGCATAAACAAAAACCAATCCTGAATACTATTTTCTTGCCAACAAATCATGCAGCAACACTTTCCTCTTGGCTATCTTGGCCCTTGGAACACATAAAAACTTGTGAATAATGAGATACAATAACTAATTTCTATCTTGGGTATTTACACCCAGTCATCCTGTTCATGTTTTCCTCCACGACCTGGTCCAGAAATATAAATGCTTTTTTTATCATTGTTTTCACACTATTGATGCCCTGGCCTTTTTGCGCTACTGTCCATCCCACTGGTTGGGGCTATCTTAGCTTACACATGCTGCCTAGCCAGCCAGTTGGCTGCCCACGGAATCTTCTCCGCTTGCCCATACCCTCCCAAGAGTTGTGCATACGAGATGGAGAAATATTGGGAGTTCTACCAACTATTCTTGAGCAACAACTCAGTTGAAGAAGGAAGGAGGCGGTTTCGAGAGCCCCGTCCACTCACCCCCATCATTGATCCATAGGTTTGGCAGACCTATGCTAATTCCCTCTATCATGTCCCAGATCAGCCACCCCTCCCACACTCACCAGAGCCTTGACCTACTAGCCCCACTCTCTTTACTACAAATTTGGAGACTACAGCATGGATGAGCCGCATATCATACTAGGATCCAAGGCGAGCACTTTTCATATGCCCCATATATACTCGCTCCTTTCATTGCCCACCCATTTAATCAAGCACTTATTGTAGAGGGCTTCCCACCCACTTGGGCCACAAACACTATTATTTTTTTCCATAAGGTTGGCGACCCTATGGAACCCTGGAACTACATGACTATTATGGTTGGCTGAACTATATGGATCAGTGCTCGAGGTTGAGCCCAGCACCGTAGTAGAGAGGGAAGGCTTACGATCCTTGTTTAGTTTGGCTTTCATCGAAATCACTCTACTCTGGATCATATCTTCACTTTGCAGAGCCTCATTGAGCAGGCTAAGCTAGAGGGGACCGGCGGTGCCTTTTTTGTTTCTTTATGGACTTCCACAAAGCTTTTGATACTGTGCCTTGAGACATGATGCTTTAGAGAATTTAGGCTTTGGGATTTCCCTCACAGATGGTTTGGGGGATTATAGCATTATATGAGAGGGTAGTGGGGAGAGTTCGCTGCCTAGGAGGACTATTAGGAGACAGATAGCACCATAGGTGTTAAGCAGGGATGCCCTCTATCTTTAACCTTATTTGGGATGTACATAGATGAGATCTCTGACTTTATTGATAGAGGAGGTTTCTCATTGTCAGGGATCCTTATTTCTTTGATGCTCTACACTAGTGATATTGTTCTGATCTTTGACTCATAGGAGGGCTTACAATGACATATGATAGCCTTGGAGGAGTTCTGGAGGGAGAGGGGGTTGATAGTGAACTTTGGGAAAACCAAGGTCATGATCTTCCACACCGAGGGTAAGGACCGACACACAGATCTTCTATGGAGGTAGCCAAGTCAAGGTGGTGAGTTCATATGTGTACGTGGGGGTGATTTTTACTAGCACAGGGGGTGTTTTTCCATGAAACATGCTTCACAAGACCGCTTGATTCGAGCATACACAACTCTATCTTTGGTAGAGATTCAGTGTCACCAAGCACACAGTGATCTTCCCCCTCTTGCTCGGGACTTGTACCAGCATGTTCATCTTGTTTGGTTGATATAGAGAGTAGGTATCCACCTGCTCTTTTTTTTTGAGGAAACACAGAGCTATAATAAGGTATCCACCTGCTCTCTAAATCAACCACCAGCATGTTCGTCTTGTTTGGTTGATATAGAGAGCGGGTATCCACCTGCGTTTTTCTCCATCTCTCTCTCTCTCTCTCTCTCTCTCTCTCTCTCTCCCCCCCCTATGTTTCCACTTTCCCATCTTCTTATGTGCATTCCTTCATGGTATCAGAGCACCAGTGACTTGCAGCATTAGTTTCTCCCTCTTGTTCCTTCATTGTATCATCAAGGATTTGTGTTTTCCTACTGCCCCATATTCTGCCCTATCTATAGCCCTTCTTGTTTGCGTTTTTTTTTCAAATCTGCAGTTGTTGCGTTTTTTGGATAGTTGCTACTGGTAGTTCTACCTTTACCTAGGCTTCATCGTTTTAACCGAAGGTTCTCTTCAGCGTTTTTTCTCATTTGAGGTGTGGAAGCTAGTCGGCCTGTATTTTCAGGTTTTGTTGGCTGCGTTTTCTTCTCCAATGGACACATATTTCTTACAGAGGGGGTCTTTTGTGGATTGTGGCTTTTGGTGACAGCTTGGTGCCTGAGGAGGACATTGTATTTTTTGATTTTATTTGGCATTTTTGCTGATTTTGGAGCATCTATAACTGCATTTTCTTCCTAGCCTACACAGTATCCCGTTTTCTCCTGTTCCTTGCCTTTTGTTAGCAGCGGAGTGCATTTTTTGTTGGATAGCACTGCGTTTTGCTTCCCAAAGGAGTTTTTTACACTTAGAGGGGGCCCATCTCAAGATACTTCACTTGAGGATCAGTTTTGGGAGTTGTTTTGTACATGTAGAGACTTTCTTCTCTGTGACTAGAGTTTGCAGATTTTGGAGGAGAGTAGTTCTTCCTTGCGGTGCCGAGAGTAGTGATCTTTTCAGAGATCCTGAGTAGAGTTTATTTAGTCTGAGCCTACGTTCTTTGCAGTGTTTATAGAGAAAGGAGGGTGTTTTGCCTATGAGGTGTGATCCTTACACAACGATCACTTATTTGTTGATTCTAGGGATCTGATTCTACTTATAGAAGAGTCTTCTGCTATTAGTGCTTTTGATGACTTTGTTACCACTGCAATTTATATTCTTGCTTCCCTTCCTCATTCTAAGGAGTCTACCTCTACCTCTCATTGTGTGATGCTTTTGAGGATGCCCTTCCACCTGCTAGTTCTGCATTTGGTTTGATGTAGCATGCAAGGTTATCTTAGAGGATGGGCTTTTGGACCTGGTGGGATGCTTTGGATCTATGGGGTTGCTAGCCATTGCCTGGGGCATAGTGGTACTTCTAGAGTTTTTTGGATTTGGATCAGAATCAGGTTGGTCTTGTACCAGTTCAGTGACATCATTTTTCAGAGGGGGATGTGGAGTCCTTTCATCTAGCAATGCCCACCTCAGTGGAGTGTGCTTGTGTACAACATTGGGTAACTCATGGTACAGAGTTTGAACAGATGAACTCCTTCAGCATTTGGCAAATCTTGTTACAAACTTTGACCATATGGACTCAAAGGGCTCCAGTGAGAAGTAGCCTACTTCTCTTATCTATAGGATCTGATCCTAGTTGGTTTTGATATTTTTCAGACCTTCTCCACGCTCGAAACACACATTTAACTTTGGGGAGTGTTCTTACACTTGGGAGTGGAACCATTATTTGGAGCAGCATAATGGAGCCTATATGGTTGTTTTGTTTCAGAGGAGTAGTGTACGTGGAAGCTTGTTTTGTTGCTTTTGTAGTTGAGTTACTGAGGAGATTACTTTTGGAGCCTTCTTGGTATCTGTTGAGGACGGCGTCTCTAACTTCTTGGAGTTCACTTAGCATTTGGTGCTGAGAGGGGGTGTTAGACATCATCATCCCCTTGCTGTTAGCTCCTTTATGGTGTCTTATTTATGCCCCCCCCTAGGGCTGACCATGTTGGCTTGAGGGTCCTAGTCACCCCCTTTCACATCTTCCCACTTTTTTCTCCCATTTTATGGAGTCGTGGGACTTTATGCCTAGTCATGTGATGCTGGTCGGCTACCCTTGTTTGTGCATATATATAACTGGGATTGTCCCCCCTTATACACAAACTGTATTCGCCTCTTGCATGCCTTGTGCCTCTACATTTTGGCTTGTTGCAGTCCCTCACATATGAGGTGATCTTCCCCCTCCTGCTTGAGACTTATACCTGAATGTTCATCTTGTTTGGTTGATATTGAGAGTAGGCATCCACCTGCTCTCTCTCCTGCATTTCCACTTTCCCATCTTGTTTGGTTGATATTGAGAGTAGGTATCCACCTGAGTTTTTCTCCATCTCTCTCTCTCTCTCTCTCTCTCTCTCTCTCTCTCTCTCTCTCTCTCTCTCTCTCTCTCTCTCTCTCTCTCTCTCTCTCCCTCCTGGGTTTCCACTTTCCCATCTTCTGTTGTGTATTCCTTCAACCCTGTCTATGATGTATGTTGCCCAGTATGGGACTCCAGTTTATCTTCAGCCGACTAGCGCAACTGACAGATCGAGAGGCCCCAGATCTTGATGTCATCTCACGGATGATCAATAGTAAACCTTCGATTCCACATGATATTGTATGAGCTGAGTTTGCTGCATTTCCTATGGTGATCGAGGCCCTCTTCCAGATGATAGCTTTCATTCAGAGAGTTAGAGCCATGTACCCAGACCGACTTCCTCGTCGTGCACTAGAAGTAGCATAGAGGATGGTCACCAAGGCCGAGAGTGCTCATGGTATGTAGAAATACTACACTGGTTTTCAGAGTATGGACTCTCGACATTGACACTCCCTTCTTTTTAGTATGATGAGGTCTCCCCATACTTTGGGACTCTCTCATGTGATGAGAGGAACCGAGTTTTGAGATACGATCTACTGGTAGCTGCACACTTGTTGGACATGGATTTTCAGCTACACACCTATTGGTAGCTACTACACACATGTTAGATAACATGGATTGGCCCACCAGCCCAAGCCTTGGTGTGATAAAGATGCAATACTATCATGACCATTTTCTATAGCTCATAGAGGACGGTCTTGCAGAGGCCTAGGTACATAGATACATGTCACATGCTATGAGGGTGTGACCAATGGATAACTCAAAGTTTCCTCACACACCTTGGAGATCGAGGCAAGACACGCTGCAGGAGTACCACGAGAAGCACACATATGCAGACTATGTCATCAAGAGGTTGAGTCGGAGGAGCACTTTGTATGTAGATGCTTGGCCTACTATGAGATTAGAGGGAGATACCACTGCTTATTTTGAGAGGGTTTCGGACCACTATGCCAACAAGTGATTAGAGGGAGATACCATTGCTTAGTTCAAGAGGGTTTCGGACCACTACGCCAAGTGATTAGAGGGAGATACTGTGACATGAAAAATTGATATCTTTCATTTTCAATTTTGTGCATATTTTGATGGTTTCTCAACGGTAATAAGGTGGAAGCTTGTCCAAGAAGATTGCGACGCCCACAATGGAATAACGGCGTGGTGATGCGGCGGCTTGGCAGCTACCCTAATAACAGCATTCTATCTTCAAATATAATGGTTTTACTTGATTTAGGGTGCACACATTGTAAATGCCACAAGTATGCTTGATAAATACTTTGGTATGGTAGATAGGCTAGTGATGTGGAAAATAAAAGTGGGCCTTCATGCTCACATGGATTTTAATTGTATTATTAATATAGTATTCACCATAAGGCTATAAGTTGGGGAGTGTGGAAGGCATGTAGAGGAGTGTGTGTAGGTACATAATTGGGAAAGATTCTTCTAGAATGCCTACATGGAAGAGAAGAATTCTGCTATGTGTAAGTGGGATCTCCACCTACATGCCACTTAGACTTGGCTATTATCTCATCACACTTTCAAAGTCAAAAAGTCTTCAATTTTATAATCAATAGAAGACTTAGCCTAAGAGGACAATTGATCTGGTGACATCTACCCTTATATCACTGAAGGGTTGAAGATTTTTATGTTGTAATTTGTAACAATGGAAGAGAGGGTGATTCTCCACCTATAAAAGGAGCCCTCCTCTCCCTTTCAAATCAATGAATGGAGCCTCCTCAATTGAGCATTTTGTGTCATTACCATTCTCTTATCTTCAAACCCTTATTCAAACACTCTCTTTACATGTGAATGTCTCATTTAGCATTAGCTCCTCATGCTCAGCCCAATTTTGGACCTCTTTGATGATTCATGTTAAGTGGGATAAGGAGTTATTATCTTGGCGGGCCTGTGACTTTTCAAGGTAGCCCTTGCCTTATTGCCGCCCTCCTATGGTTTTAGT
The DNA here is from genome assembly GCF_041138505.1 of Cibotium barometz. Classification (NCBI taxonomy): domain Eukaryota; kingdom Viridiplantae; phylum Streptophyta; class Polypodiopsida; order Cyatheales; family Cibotiaceae; genus Cibotium; species Cibotium barometz. Next base: position 9,646,430 of record NC_141059.1, read on the forward strand.
AGCGGTAATGAGCATGTGGAAAGACTTTGGGGACCATAGGTAAATCTTTACGATTGTCCGCTAATGAGCAATGTTAACCCTTACCCTCTAGCTTGAATCATGAAGGAGATGAGAGGCAAGAGGCTATGTGAAAATTGAGGTTTCATGCAAAGAGAGGGAAGTGCAGTTTTTGTGGTCCAATACCCAAATTTCAACTGGTAACTACTCTCACTCAGGTATTGGTTTCTAAAATTGATTATATGGCTAGGAAGCTCTTTATACTCTCTTTCCACTCATATAACTAACTTCTTAATCCTTTACTTCATTGACGATCAGAATTTCTCCCAAAGTTGCTAACTTTTAGCAGTTTTATAGTCTTGTAGTAAAATGCTTTTGGGGTGTGTTCACACCTACATGACCTCTTTCTCTCACCCTTTCACTTGTACATCATATATTTCAACACCCCCTCTCAATGCCACCATGGGACAATGCCAAACATGGAGCAAGGTGAGTATTGGACATACAAGAACAAAATGACCCCCTCTCAACCATAGAATAGATGACAAGGTAGGTAGCCTTTATAAATAAGGCTTTTACAAAAGTGATGAGTTATAGAGAAATGTGGTTCACTCCCAATTCTAGCAAACATGTTTTACTCCTCAACTAGAAGAGTTGAGGAGTAAACATGCTTTACTCCTCAACTAGCAAACATGCTTTACTCCTCAAATAGAAGAGTTGCTTATCTTGAACATTTGAGGAATTTATATAATTCCCCTCAACCTTAGTAATATCTTTGGTACCATCTCTTCCATAGTGGCTTCATGCACCACCCTTGTTGCTCCTTCGCTTTGATGAAACCATCTTCTTGTAAAAGACAATCTTCCAGTGGGATTTGGATGTACCATTCTTCATTACATTGGCTTCATTGGTTGCATCTTCGTGCTTCTCCAATCCTTTCTCGTGGTAGACATGTTTCATGCGTACCTATCTCCTTCTAATTATGCTAGCCTCCTTAGTCCAGCTCTGCCACATAGGTTAACACATGGCTGCCACCCAGGTTTTAATAGCTTATGCATGTGCTTCACACAATATGCTTCTTGTTTCCACCTTTCACTTGACTTGACGTTGAACTTCCACCTTCGTGACATGTGGTACATCCACTTGTCTTCTTGTCTGTGTGACTCCTCCATGGTGATGGGCTTCCTTCATGCTTTATGGTTGAATATTGGCACATCCATAATTCCATCCACTTCATCCATGCATGCTTCATGCTAGCCGCTTTATATCCATGGTTCATGCTAACCGCTTTATATCCATGGTTCATGTGGTGCAAGATTCAATGAAAAATGATACAACTTGTTGATGTTAGACAAATCTTTGGCCATGGGAATGAGAGGGTACCTTACGAGGTGGCAGTGACTACTCTCTTACAAAATAAAAGGCTCAAAGAGTGATTGAATCACCCTCAATGGTAACAAGTTAGTTGATCAAGAGAGATACCAAAAATATGAGTCAAAGAGCTTTCATTAGCTCTACAAGTCTTGGGGTTTAAGGCTCCTTGGTTGACCTTAAAAAAACGTGACAGTTTGGCCAAAACGCTGATAACGCATCGTCTAATAAGAATCTGTTGTGTACGACAAGCTTCGAGTGCATTTGCCAGCCCATTTTTCTTCTCCCTCTCATGGATCGTTTCTTTAGAAACACAATGGATTTGCAGATATAATGCAAAGATGGATGAAAATTTATGTTTTTCTTGTTGTTGTTGTTGTTGATGTGAGTGATGAGGATCCTCTTCTTCTTCTTCTTCTTCTTCTTCTTCTTCTTCTTCTTCTTCTTCTTCTTCCAAGCTTCAAGAGCTTATTGATGTTGATAAAATCTCCTCTTTGATGAAGCTCTTTTGTTGCCTTCCTTCTTGATGCCTTTTTGCTTCTCACTTTCTTCTACCACCGTCCTTCTTGATGAGGATGTGAATGGCTTATGATAGTGAGAGAGAAAGAAAAGGGGATTGAAGGGGAACTTCTCCTTTGTAAGGCTCTAATACCATGTCAAAATTATGGGAAGTATGCACAAGGAAGCCATAGTTGATGGCAAGATAGAGCAACATATATGAGGGAGAGAAAGAACACAAGATGTGTAGAAAGCTTCTATATTACCTTCTATTTCAGCCACTCCAAAGTTGGCTTAACCTTCACCTTTATGTGTTGGTTGCGTTGTGTTACAAAAAAGTGAGGCCTCCTACCCTTTATATAGGGTCTAGAAAGGGATAGGTTTGGTGGGCCAACCCTAGATCCCTTTTCCACCCACATGCCCACTTTATTTGGGGTGTGTTCATACCTACATGACCTCTTTCTCTTACCTTTCACTTGTACATCATATATTTCAACAAACATACCCCCCTTCTTGATGTAGATTTTGTCCTCAAAATATGTGATGAATATTTATCAAGGCTGTATGCTGAATGTATGTTGGCATTGGAAATGTTGGAGGTCTTGGAAGATCTACAAGGCAACATGGTACAATAAGTAAGGTGCTCTTGTGGAAAATATTTAAATTTAAGCATAATGCAAACACCTAATCAAGCAATGAGGTAAGATTTTTACGACTGGTCAAATTTTTTAGTTAATACAAGGGTAATATTAAGGTTGGTCCAAATTTGATCTAAACTAAGATGGAGAAAAAAGCATGCCTTGGGTTATGACCTTAGTCTCCATACACTATCACTTTGGTGAAAACATCTTTAGCTATCATCTAGTCTCATAAATGAAAGTGCTAAGTGATTATTACATCCATTTGGTTTGATTATTTTATTTAATAAAAGAGAAAAATATAAAAGTAGGGCGCCACCCTGTGAGACCCAAGCAATGGCCCCAAAGACCTCATACAAGAGTATCTAAGAGCCACTAACTACCTCTACAACGATGGTTTAAAAAAAACAATTTAAACCCTTTATTGATAGGTTTTTAGCCATAAGGTCCCATCCCATGGAGATCAAGGCTATGGTCCCAAGGATCCATCACTAAAAGAGCCAAAAGTCCTACCTAGATTGCACATAGCGAGATGATTATCTTCTTATGGGTATTTTTTTATTTTTGTTTTTTTGTTTAAACTAGTTTGGGTTTCACAATACACCTAGAAGGCTCTATTCTAACTAAAGAGGGTATACTAAGGAAGGTGGAGTACTTGGCATACTTTAAGGTCAATCTCAAGAAGGATTGAATTAGGACCACTGTTGAAATATACGATGTTGTACAAGTGGTAAAGGGTGAGAGAAAGAGGTCATGTAGGTGTGAACTCACCCCAAATAAAGTGGACATGTGGGTGGAAAAGATCTAGGGTTGCTAGCCCTTGGTGAACCCTATATAAAGGGCATGAGCCTTCACTTTTTATAACACAACACAACCAACACATGAGGGTGAAGGTTAAGCCAACTTTGGAGTGGCTGAAATTGAAGGTAATATAGAAGCTTTCTATACATCTTGTGTTCTTGCTCTCTCTCATATATGTTGCTCTATCTTGCCATCAACTATTGCTTCCGTTGTGCATACTCCCCATAATTATGACATGGTATCAAAGACTTGCAAAGGCTAAGTTCCCCTTCAATCCCTTTTTCTTTCTATCTCACTATCATAAGCCATTCACATCCTCATCAAGAAGGACGGTGGTAAAAGAAGGTGAGAAGCAAAAAGGCATCAAGAAGGAAGGCAACAAAAGAGCTTCATCAAAGAGGAGATTCCATCATCATCATCAACAAGCTCCTGAAGCTTGAAAGAAGAAGACGATCTTCATTATGACACAAGAAGAAGAAGAGGAAAAAGGAGAAGAAAACATAAGCAAATTGGTGAATCTCTGGTTTTTCCGTCTAGAAATTCCATCGATTTTTTTCCGTCATCAATCTTCTTTGAAGATGTCAAAGATTCCTCAATAAAAGAGGACCATAATACTTTTTGAATTTACTACCATTAACGAAACCGACAATTTCAACTCCATCAAGAGTCTCAACATGCATAGTACCTTGAGGTGTTATTTCGGAGACTCAAAATGGTCCTTTATAGGTATGTTTTAGTTTCTTATTTTCATTGTGCTGCGGACTCTGTACATAAGTACTAAGTCTCCCTCATTTATCCTTGAGATTATTATCGAACGACTTTTTTCGTCGATCCTTTTCTGTTTCTTACGGTAGCAAGGTGTAGACTTGCGGTGTGAGATCATGAATGTTGTGGTGAGATGTTGGATAACATCATTTATAAAGTGTTTCCCTTCATCACTCACTAGCTCAAAGGACAACCAAAGTGGGTAATGATGTTCTCATAGAGGAACTTAGCAATCGCCACCATGGCATCCACTTTTTGTGAAATACATATATATATATATATATATGTATATATATGTATATGTGTATGTGTATATATACATATATATATATATATACATATACATATACATATATATACATACATATATATACATATATATATGTATATATATGTATATGTATATGTGTATATATACATATATATATATATATACATATACATATACATATATATACATACATATATATACATATATATATATATATGTATATATATATATATATATATATATATATATATGTATACATATACATATACATATACATATATATACATACATACATACATACATACATACATACATACATATATATATATATGTATATGTATATGTATATGTATATGTATATGTTTATGTATATGTATATGTATATATATATATATATACACACACACACAAACACACACACACACACATACACATTATATAAGTATATATATATATATATATATATATATATATATATATATATATATATATAATGTAAGCATACAAAGGAGAACAAAAGAGTACATATATGAAGCTTTCAAACATTGAAGAACCATGTTATGTGCACTTAACTGCTAATTAAGTCCTTGTTTACCATGTGATTTTTTAAAAAGAAGAGCATAACAAATGAGATACTCTAAAAGCAAAAAATGACCACAACAACGTGATATGGGACATCCTATGTTAGCTTATGCTCCATATCACGTTGTGTTGTTTTCATTAAATTTATTTTTTATGCATAGAAAGATGCATAATGAAAATTTTTTTATTATAAAAGTGTTGTTTTCATTAATTTAATTTTTATGCATAGAAAGATGCATAATGGAATTTTTTTAATTTTAAAAGTGTTGTTTTCATTAAATTTAATTTCTATGCATAGAAAGATGCATAATGGAAATTTTTTTATTATAAAAGTGTTGTTTTCATTAAATTTAATTTCTATGCATAGAAAGATGCATAATGGACATTTTTTTATTATAAAAGTGTTGTTTTCATTAATTTAATTTTCATGCATATAGAAAGATGCATAATGAAAATTTTTTTATTATAAAAGTGTTGTTTTCATTAAATTTAATTTCTATGCATAGAAAGATTCATAATGGAAATTTTTTTATTATAAAAGTGTTGTTTTCATTAAATTTAATTTTTATGCATAGAAAGATGCATAATGGAATTATTTTATTATAAAAGTGTTTTTTCATTAAATTTAATTTTTATGCATAGAAAGATGCATAATGGAAATTGTTTTATTATAAAAGTGTTATTCTTATTAAATATGATTTTTATGAATAGAAAGATGCATAAAGGATTTTTTTTAAATTATAGAAGCGTTATTCTTATAAAAATTGATTTTTATGCATAAATAGATACATAAAGAAATTCTTTTTATTTTAAAAGTGTTATTCCTATTAAATTTGATTTTATGCATAAATAGATGCATAAAAGGATTTCTTTTCACACACAATAAGAAAGAGGAATTTAGTGCAAGAACAAATTTTTAAGAGCGGGAGAGCGGGAGAGAAAGAAAGAAAGAAAGCTGTATATTAACGTCTACTAGAGGCCAAACTCAACCTATGAGACAAATCAATGTACAACTGTCAATGTCTTCTGGATGTCCAGAAAAAAAAGGACAAAATGAACATGAAATAAACTATGAAAGTACTGAGCTAGTGGGGGGGTGTGATGGATCCATCCGATCACTCACTTGCACGACTACCCACATCTATTCATACATTCATATCTATTACTTCACATCCACATATATTCATGTCACATCACATCTCTTTTTATCACATCACATTCTTTCACATACACATACACATAGACATACACATCCACATCACATTCTTTCACATACACATCCATTCTTTCACATACACATTCACATCCATTCTTCCACATACATCCACTCACATCCCATATCATTCATTTACATCTTGATTCACATGACATCACATCTCATCCATTCATTCACATCTATCTGATTCACATCACATCTCATCACATCTCATCACATCTATTCACCTCACATCTCATCACCTCTATTCACATCACATCCATCCATCCATTCATTCACATCCATCTGATTCACATCACATCTCATCACATCTATTCACCTCACATTTCATCACCTCTATTCACATCACATCCATCCATCCATTCATTTACATCTAATCTGATTCACATCACATCTCATCACATCTATTCACCTCACATCTCATCACCTCTATTCACATCACATCCATCCATGCATTCATTCACATCTAATCTGATTCATATCACATCTCATCACATCTATTCACCTCGCATCTCATCACCTCTATTCACATCACATCTATCCATCCATCCATCCATCCATCCATCCATTCATTCACATCTAATCTGATTCACATCACATCTCATCATTTCTATTCACCTCACATCACATCACCTCTATTCACATCATATCCATCCATCCATTCATTCATTCACCTCACATTACATCACCTCTATTCACATCACATCCATCCATCCATCCATTCACATCTATTTCATAGAATTTAAACATAGAATTTAAGAGAATTCTAATTTTAATATAAATATTCTTTACGCATCTATTTATGCATAAAAATCAACTTCAGTGGAAATAACGATTTTATAAAAAATCCTTTTATGCATAAAAATCAACTTTAATGAGAATAACACTTTTGAAATAAAAATAAATCCTTTATGCATCTTTCTATGCATAAAATCAATTTTAATGAGGATAACACTTTTGAAATAGTGTTATCCTCATTAAAATTGATTTTATGCATAGAAAGATGCATAAAGGATTTATTTTTATTTCAAAAGCGTTATCCTCATTAAAATTGATTATGCATAGAAAGATGCATAAAAGATTTATTTTGAATTATAAATAAATCCTTTATGCATCTTTCTATGCATAAAATCAATTTTAATGAGGATAACACTTTTAAAATAAAAATAAATCCTTTATGCATCTTTCTATGCATAAAATCAAATTTAATGAAAATAACACTTTTGAAATAAAATAAATTCTTTATGCATCTTTCTATGCATAAAATCAATTTTAATGAGAATAACACTTCTGAATTAAAAATAAATCCTTTATGCATCTTTCTATGCATAAAATCAATTTTAATGAGGATAACACTTTTGAAATAAAAATAAATCCTTTATGCATCTTTCTATGCATAATCAATTTTAATGAGGATAACACTTTTGAAATAAAAATAAATCCTTTATGCATCTTTCTATGCATAAAATCAATTTTAATGAGGATAACACTTTTGAATTATAAATAAATCCTTTATGCATCTTTCTATGCATAAAATCAATTTTAATGAGGATAACACTTTTGAAATAAAAAAATCCTTTATGCATCTTTCTATGCATAAAATCAAATTTAATGAAAATAACACTTTTGAAATAAAATAAATCCTTTATGCATCTTTCTATGCATAAAATCAATTTTAATGAGAATAACACTTCTGAATTAAAAATAAATCCTTTATGCATCTTTCTATGCATAAAATCAATTTTAATGAGAATAACACTTTTGAAATAAAAATAAATCCTCTGCATCTTTCTATGCATAAAATCAAATTTAATGAGAATAACACTTTTGAAATAAAAATAAATCCTTTATGCATCTTTCTTTGCATAAAATCAAATTTAATGAAAATAACACTTTTGAAATAAAATAAATCCTTTATGCATCTTTCTATGCATAAAATCAAATTTAATAAAAATAACACTTTTGAAATAAAATAAATCCTTTATGCATCCTTCTATACATAAAATCAAATTTAATGAAAATAACACTTTTGAAATAAAAATAAATCCTTTATGCATCTTTCTATGCATAAAATCAAATTTAATGAAAATAACACTTTTATAAAAAAAAAAAATTCATTATGCATCTTTCTATGCATATAAATTAAATTTAATGAAAATAACACTTTTATAATAAAAAAATTCCATTATGCATCTTTCTATGCATAGAAATTAAATTTAATGAAAATAACACTTTGATAATAAAAAAATTTCCATTATGCATCTTTCTATGCATAGAAATTAAATTTAATGAAAATAACACTTTTATAATAAAAAAATTTCCATTATGCATCTTTCTATGCATAGAAATCAATTATAATTATTAATATCAGTGATATCCATGCATATTCAAGGTGAATATGTACATGGAGTAATTAGAATATTTCTTTTAGAATGCACAAATCGTGGGAATTACTCTTTTGGAATAACATAAAAACAAACTTTCTTTTCCATAAAATTCTCGAAAATTTTACCATAACCTCCTTTGTATGGTTGACCATTTCTCATTTTTATCATTCTAATTTCAACTTAAATTAACGCAATCTAGATGTATAGGACTCTAATCTACTCAATTTTCAAAATTCAAGAGAGTAAACAATAAGAAAAGTCTAATTAATCATTTAACTAATCTTTCTAGGATTAAGAAAGGTTGAATTGTAAAGAAGAGAAGGGGGTGGCCTTTTCCTCACAAAGGCATAGCATTTGAATTTAATTCAAGCAACTGTAAAACAAGAAATTCAAGAAAACCATAGATTTAAAATTAAAAAGTAAGAAAATTTAGCTTACATGGAGTTGTAAGCTTTCCTTTGGCTTGAGGGATTGAGGGTTCTACTCTTGTTTGAAGCAAGAGTGGCCACCAATTTCTTTGGAGAGGATTAGGCCAAAAACAATTGAATTATCAAAAAATTCAATGTAAATGGCTCAGGACAAGAGCAAAGTAATAGTGTATAAACACCATTAAGCTTTTACAAAGGGGGAGGCTTCTATTTATAGGAAAAAGTGAGCCTCTAACCAAGCAAACCGATTCTAAAATTTTCCAGATCAGTTTGGTCAAATTTTGACCATTTTTGGGTCAGTTTAGCTTACTTTTTGGATCTAGTTGAAACAGGAGAGAGGAGAGATAAAAATATCTCATTATTTTTGAGTTTAAAACTTATCCACACATGTGAAATAGGCACCTCATTCATGAGGGGAGATCCCCACACTGAGGTGTCAAAAATGCATCATTTTCTCTAAATATCTCTTAATTTTTAACTAATAAACCTTGTACTCAGTCAACTCTTCATCTTATGTGAGCATTTATTCATTTTTGGGGGTTTTTCTTTTATTCTTCAATTTATCTCCTCCCTACATTTGGATTAATCTTATTGGTCCATAGGAACCTTAATTGGAGCATAAATTCAAATTTTTTTGAAAATCTGGACCCTTAGGCTAAGGTCCTTTTTACCTATTTTCAATTAATTCCAATTGCACATTGAAAAGTTCTTTTTGAATTTCTATTTTAGGGGAAATCATTTTAGACACTAGGAGGATTTTTATATCCAAAAATATCTCAATTTTGAATTTTCTCTCTCTAGACATTTCTCTCTCCAGGCCAAAACAGGGTAAAATAGGATCTTTCTTTTAGTTCAGAGAGGGGAATAATTATAAGATTAGAAGGGGAGGTCCTTACACCTGCACACCTCAAAAGCTGGAGGGAGGAATCTTACACTGTGTGTATCTCGGGCTAGTTTTGTGAATCCTTGAGTGGGGAGAGGTCTTTGAATATTAGTTATGCAGGGCTCGTTTGGAGGGGAGAGCTATTGGTGTTGTTCCTACACAGTAGGGCTTTGTAGTTTTTCTTGGAGAGGCTCTTGGTATGTCTTGATCTCTGATGCCACAACCGCTTCCAATTGCTGAGATTCTTTGGTGACATCCACTGGTAGCCCTCTCATCCTTTTGTCAGTCTTCTTCTTTCGATCTTTCTTGATTGACTTTATGAGCTGTTGTGTCTCCGTTAACACTGCTTGTCCTTCATCCACCCTTTCAGTAGATTTAGTAGGTTGACTAGGGATTAGGTCTAGCACGCTTTCCTTTGGTTCATCTTTCACTGGTCGTCGCTGTGCCACATGGTTAAGTATTTGTGTTAACAGGTATGGGTTTGGGTACCTTGGACTGATGTGCCTTGAGATAATTTTCCATCTCTTTGTGCATAAAAGAGGCCCAATCGTCCTCCTCTTCATGAGCTTTGGCAACCTTGTTAAGGATGTTGACCTTGTTATACACCTGTCAAACTGGTTTGATTTGCATCATCAACGACATTGCTCTGCAAGCTTTCTCCGTGGCTTCATCCTTGATGTTCTCGTACTCTGCCCCATTGGAGTTATAAGAATATCTCTTTAGCATCTCTTTGATAAGCATTGTATCTATTCTGTGTCTGTGGGCCTTGACTGCCAGGGAGTTGTAAAGTGTCTCTGATGAGGTCTTCTATTATAAGCAGCTCTTTTGTGGTACCATCTGCCTTTGTAATTTTTCCTCTCTTTGTCTGCTTGTCATATGTACGGAGATATTTTGCGCAGAGGTCTGTGTCGATCACTCTCAGTAGCACTGCCGAGGTCGACTTTTTTCAGCTTATCTTTTACTTTCGCATCTTCCAATATATGGAGGCACTCCTTACTATGGCACTGCAGAGTGATTTTTCCATGTTGTGTAGTGACCTGTTTTTTGATGAGAGTACCCTCGAAGGACTGGGCGTAAGGGCCCAAGAAGTTGGTGCTCAGCTTGCTGGCACTTTGGGACCCTATGGCACTGCTAGCTTGCTGGCACTTTGGGCCCTATGGCACTGCTAGCTTGTGTTGGAGGTGGTTGCTCCCCGGGACTCAGATTCTGACATAGACATCTGTACAATCATATATGGAAGCCACCTTTTTTCTTCTTCCTTTTTTTTTTGGGATTTTTATATATGTTTAATTAGTGTTAGTATGTGAGGGAAAGGTTCGTGAGGGCCTTCTCATATAGTAGAATGTGTGAATTTGAAGGCGTAAAAGGTTTCTCTGTGGAAGCAGGAGACGTGAATGTGATGCATGAACGTGAAAGTCTCACGTGAAGATTGGGGACGTGAAAGTCTCCCGTGAAGATTGGGGATGTGAAAGTCTCACGTGAAGATTGGGGACGTGAAAGTCTCCCGTGAAGATTGGGGATGTGAAAGTCTCCTGGTGAAGATCGGGGACATGAAAGTCTTGCGTGAATATGAAAGTCTCCCGTGATAATTGGGGACATGAAAGTCTCACGTGAAGATTGGGGACGTGAAAGTCTCTTGTGAAGATTGGGGACGTGAAAGTCTCACGTAAAGATTGGGGACGTGAAAGTCTCTCGTGAAGATTGGGGACGTGAAAGTCTTGCGTGAACGTGAAAGTCTCCCCCGTGAAGATTGGGGACATGAAAGTCTCCCGTGAAGATTGGGGATGTGAAAGTCTCTCGTGAAGTAGTAGACTTTACCAACTTTTTGTGAAGTAGCAGACTTTACCAACTTTTTGTAACAATGAGGCTAGATTTTTCATTTTATACACCTTATGTATTCATGCAGATTTTTCTTGGAAGGTTGATATCTTACGTTTTTACATTTGCATTTTACGTTTTCATTTGTTGATTAGTCCATGAATCATGTAATAATAAGCAAAAGAGATATTATTTCAACACCCGTCCCAAAAAATATACACATTCAAAAGAAACAACAACAACAAAAAACAAAGAACAAAAAAGAAGGAAAAGAAAGGTATAGCTCCCACCTTGAGAGGTCGGGAAAGCGATGTCCGGAGCAAGGAGTCGAATGCGCACAAGGAATCAAAGAAGGAAAAGGTGAAATCACCAGTGAAAGTGACGAAATCAAGAAAGCAAATCGATTTTATAGCGTAGCCATCGGACAGAGCGGACACGTTAAATGAACAATCCACGTGTCATTTTGTGATTGGTTCCGCAATTCTTACCGTTTCACGGCATGAACTTCTTTGCACTTTTTTACGGTGTGAAACACTAAAAAAGGTTCACGTCGTGAAACAATTTGGGGTATTTCACGACGTGAAACACCAAAAATAGTTCACGTCGTGAAACATTTTGGGTACTTCACGGCATGAAGTACCCAAAAATAGTTCATGTCGTGAAACATTTTGGGTACTTCACGGCATGAAGTATTTTTCGTAAAGTTTATAAAATCGAATTTTTGTGCTCAAACACACCCGCATGCACATGATGATGCATTGTTTTTCTTTTTATTTTAATTTTACCATGGAAACCAAAGGTTTTATCTGGTACTTCTAGGCATTTTTTGATGAAATCTTTTTAATTCGAATTGGGAGATTTTTAGTGTTCCTTCCACCTAATTAAATATTTTTGTTTGTGGCGGTGACTGGTTGTGTATTGCTTATACTGGGGACACCCTTGCTTTTTCCTTCACCCATCTTGTTCAATTCTGTATTTACTGTGGGTATTGTTGTTGCTTGAGTCATTTTCAACTCAGGTTTCTAAATTTGCTTCCTTCTCCACACAAGTGTAGGTGTGGGGTTTGTCCTTTTGGGGAGTTGATGCTGAAAGCTCTTACCCTCTTTTGTATATTGATTCGAACCTGTTGTGGCGTCTGTCATAGATTTTCTTTTGGGTAGCCATATTTTTGTATTGCCTTGATAGTAGCCTTGTGCTCAGTAGGTCCTTTTGGATCCATTGTTGATGGTAGTCACATGAGGCTTCTGCAAGTTCTTGACCTTCTGTCACTTTGTAGGTGGTGTCAATGGTCGACTTTTGAACTGGGTTCTCTCATGAGAACGCTCATCATTCATTGGTTCCTTCCTCTCAGGTTGACCCTTTGGGTAAATCTTGGGTACCCATTTTATATGTACTCTTGTATGTTGGGCTTTGTGTAGGCAATTTGAACACGGTGGATGTAGATTCTGTTTTCTGAGGTACTGCTTCTGCAGCAATTTGTTTGCCTTGATTTGCCGAGGTCCATAATGGTATGGACATGACTTTTTCACCGATGGTTAGCGATGCTGTTCTGTCTTCCCATTGGATATTTCACTTGTTGGTGGGCACAGATCTAGGATCATCCTAAGATCATCTCCTCTTCCATTATACCTGTGCAGGCATTACAAACACCTTTCCATCCAAGGGATTATTACTCATGGAAATGTTAACATTTAAATACCCAATGGCCTTTATGGTTGTTAAGTGCACACTACAAACTTTTGCCTCTGTGTGTTCCAGGTTTGGTCTCCCCAAGGCTATCCAAGTATCATATGAGATGAGCTTGTGGCTCGATCCTGTATATATCAATTGCAACACTTGTGCAATGCCCTTATTTTTGTTGTGAGTCCCAACTTGAGTCTTGATGGTTCAATGTTTAGATCCTCTTCGTAGAATGTATTTTTATGATTATTAAGGTCTAGAGATGTGAAAAGGTGCAAAATTATTAAAAATATTATTTTTTGGATTTCACATGAAGGGGGAGGTAGTTATAGTCGTGGAGGAGAAGAGGGAAGAACTTCTTGATCATTTGGGGGCTAAAGAGGGTGATTTTACAGTAAGATTTGGCTATTCTATGATTCTATCTCTCATATTTATGCATTCCCGTCTCTATTTATGCTCTTCCTCATGCCTAATTGCTTAATTAATTATTAATTATGCTAATTAAATGAGTGATTAGTGGAGATTATGAGATATTAATAGTTTTTCTAAAGTATTAGTCTTAGAGAAGGTGGAAACATCAAAGGCAACAACACAATTGTATTTTCCTAATCAAATTCTTCCATTTTCTTGAGGTTGGTACCCTAATTTCAATGGGATTAATGCATAATTATAGAATATTAGATAAACTAATGAGTTATTAACAAAAGTTATTTAAAAAAGAGAAATGGCATATTCCAATACATTGAATCATGATTTTTCCTATCAACTTTGAGGAAGTTCCCGATTTATAATGAATTATTTAAAATTGATCTATTTTAGGGTTAATGAAGAAACTATTTAAGGAAATTCTCAAATGTGTGTAAAGTGTCCAAAAAGAGGAAGAAAATAATGAAGAAAAGCTATATGTAAAGTTTTTGGAAATATTTTTGGATATTTTACTAATTATTAATCAATTTCTAAACTAGGCTATTTTGGTAATTTAACTAAAATAATTGGTTAGATAAAGAAGTTTAGGGTTGACCAAAATGTTAGTGTTGAGGGTGTGTTTGAGTGTTGACATAAAAAATTTGTGAGAGTGTTTTGATATTTTTTTTCTAATTATGGAAAAGGATTTTCCTTGTTTTTGAGAAATTACTAAATATGGAGATAATTAGCTATAATAAGTAAAACACTTGAGATAATTTTATAAAAGTAGGGTGAAGTTTCTCAATGTTTAAGAGTCTATATTATGATAAAACATCTCAGATAAATGCCCAAAGGAAAATAAAATTATTTTTTAAAGTTAATTTGAGGGCATTTTTATAAACATTTTATCTCTCAAAGGTTAAGGAATTTGGAGATGGTGAAAAAGAAGATTTATGCTAATTTTTTGAGTTATTTATTTGATTGAAAGTTCTTGGAAAGATTCTAAGTCTAGCTTAGGGCTATAGTTCAAATTGATCATTTTCAAGGATTCCTTGGAGGACTCTTATCTCCTAATGCGTGAGGAATTTGGGAAAGAGTTAAACCAGGACCCTAGCTTATTTAAGTAGTTATTTGATTTGTAAGATAGTTTGGTCAGATTTTAAGTCTATGATATAGTTGTAGTTCAAAATGGCCATATTCCCTAGCTGAGTGGAGGATAAATAGTGAGAGTTATAGAGTGAATCAAAGGAAAGTTGCTGAATATAAATTATTTCCAAGTGCTTGCTCAAAACAAGTGGGCTCCAAGTCTTGTATTGCTTTAACCATGTAAGCATACGATGGGATGTATATCCATCTTATCTCAACCTATCAATAGGGTACCTAGCCCTTCTAGTCCTACATACACCTAGCAAGGTGCCCTCAAAACAGTCTTGGTTCTCCTTACACCAGGAGTAACCATAGATGGAATTCCAAACTCCTCATCATAAAGGCTCTGCTTAGAGCCGCTAGAGTCACCATCCACATATGAGTGACCTGCTAATAGATCAGCGCACAAAAGGTTGATCTACCTTTTCCTTCTCTTTGCATGCTACATGTGTACCTACATCTATCCTCAACTTGCCTGACCATGGACTGACATTGAATCCACTACTAGAGAGGACTCTCCAGGTCCACTACTAGAGAGGACTCTCCAGGTCCACTAAAGCACCTATGATTGCTACTCTAAATGTGGTGCAGAATCAGCACTTATTACATCTACATATTCTATGGCCTTCACCAACTACTGCATACCAGCTACTCATCTCATTAAAGACAACATCTTTGCTTACTCATATCTCATGAGTGGTAGGATTATAACATCTATAACCTTTCTGCAGCATAGCATAACCAATAAAGATACATTTCCCTGCCTTTGGATCCAACTTTGTTCTTACTTCATCAAGAACATGCACATATGCAATACACCCAAACACTTTCAAGTGAGACACATCTTGTCTTATGCGTGTAAACTTCTATTCAGGTGTTATACCATGAACAGCTATAGTGGTTTTCCTGTTCATAATGTACATAGCAATTGCTAATTCTTCTACCCAAAAAAATGTAGCATATTCTTTTCAACCATCAAGGCATGTGCCACTTCTGCAATGTGCCTATTTTTTCTTTCCGCACCACCATTCTGTTGTTTTGCAGATTTTACCTACATGTAAATTATCTCTTAATTCCCTACTTTCTCACAAAATTGCTGAACTCATTGGAGAAATACTCTCCCCCACCATTGATCCCATGCATTTTTCCTTCTCGACCAAGACTTTAAATCTCTAAAAGTGAGCAAACACCTCACTTTTCTCCTTCATGAAGTAAACCCACACTTTCCTAGTGTGGTCATCAATGAATGAAACATAATATCTGCAACATGCAATTGTTGTTGCAGTCTTGGTTTGTCCCCATACATCTGAATGTATAACTTGCACTGACATGATTTTCATGTGGGAAAGCATGTTTAGCCTGCTTACCAAGCTGGCATGCTTCACATACTTTATGCATACCATTAACCTTAAACTTTGGCAAATTGGGCCTGCATAGACTTTAGCTAATGTATATTCAACCAATGCACTTGTGCCATATGTCAATATTTGTAGTAACACCTATTTCATGCGAAAACATGGCTGGCTTTACCTCAAGCATGTTCACATCCAAAGTAAACATCCTGCCATTTTTGTTACCCTTTGCAACCAAGAGACACTGATTTTTGAAGTCTGCCACCCACAAAACATCCTTGAGAATTAAACCTCACTTATTTTTGTAGACCCTACTCAACCATCTATTAACAAAAACCAGGTTCTTTGTAATATTTGGAGCATGAAGTACATCTTTCGAGTACTTCATTTTTTCATCCTCACCATGACCTCTACCTCTGCCTCTACCTGAATTAGAGTAGAAGGCATGTTTTGATGTGTTCTTACTTTGTGAAGAAGAGTCCTCACCTAAAGACTTTTCTTCTAGAATCAGCATAGACACCAAGTCCTAAAATTTGGAAGCATTATCTCTGAGTGCAATCGAGGTCTTGAATGGCTTGTACTCTTTGCCAAGCCTGACGTTCAAACAGACACTCACCAAATCATCATCTTCCATCAATACATCGATGGACCCAAGGGATTCAACAAATGCCCCTAATCTTTAAAGCATACTTATTGATAGACATGCTTTTCTTTTCCACAGTATGTAGCTCTTGTTTTAGCTGTAGGTTGTAGTTTCCTTGCCTTTGTATTGGTTTGGAACATATGCACACAAGGTTCTGCCATGCAACTGCTAGAGTGTTGGCATCTTGTATGTGTCCTATCTCATTGTGTCTGTGACATCAATCAAAAGCCAATACATGACTTTCTTTGCACCCTTATTCCAATCCTTGAATGCCTTTATATCTTTTGGAAGTGGCATTCTCTTTTGAGGCTCCTCATTGTCTCCTTCAACATAGTCCCAAAATCCTTTACCCATCAAGAAATTGGTCATTCTACACTTCCAAGCATGGAAGTTATTCTTGTCTAGCTTCTCACTAACAATCAAAAACCTGCAAATAGATAATTTGTGTATGCATCCTGTAACACAGCAGTATGTTTTGGTGTGGCTGTTGTTTAGCGGTACTTCAGCATAACCTATATGTCACTAGATCTGACTACATTACATGTACATACTCCCAATAATACATACGCAAACACTATCTACACTCCCAAAATGCACTACACTTAACCAGATTTTGACCAGAGATAGTTCTTTACCAGAACTTGTTGAAACTGCCAAAAATACCTTGCAATGATCGAACAAAGACCAAAACGTGAATCTGGCCACTAAACTCAATAAAAAGTATTGCATACCACACAAGCACCTCTAAGCATACCACACAGGCACCTCCAAGCCTACAAAGACAGCTCCTCAATTGGAGATATGTAGCTTCCACAACTATCGAGGGGGTGTTGTACCTAAACAAGAAGGGGAACATATGTGATGATGCTCTTACTCATGTATCGCTTCCTTCCTTGCTTGTCGTTGCCTCTTACTAAACTCCTTAGCTCTCACACAGACTAGAGCTCTAATACCATAAAGAGAATGTGGGGGAGAGAAAGATCTTGAGTTCCTTGCAAGCAAACATACACACACAAGGGAGTGCAAGACCCAAAAGAGAGATGGATGGCTGAATTTTCTTCTATCCTCTTCTCTTCTCAACAACCATATAACTAAAAGATAAGAGTATAGAAATAAAAGGAAAGTACTCTTCTACATAACATACAATGGTCGATCCATAGTGTGAACCCGATTATATGAGCTGGTGCTATAACTATACCATAACTCTAGTACTTCAAAGTGGCTGTCACACAACCTGTCATCCACTGGAAGCATATCAACTATAATCTCACCAACCATACCAATGGTATAAGTGCGAAAGCTATCACCCAGGTGGGTCATCAATGTCCGTGCAGAACTAGTTGAGCTCGATATCTCAACATTCACCCTCCCTATCTATCCTCTCACCGTGCCAACCTCTCCACTTGGGCTCATCTCTTGGAGTGTACGGATAAGTGTACGAATAAGCAATAGCCGCATTGATGCCTCCATCAAGCTCACTATTTATTGAAATGTCAAGCTCAACAACATGAGCTAACGCTCACGAGGTGCCTGCATGACCGTTCGACATTTACATCACTGACGGGTTTAGTAGGTGGCCAACCACTGACATATCTTCGCCAGAGATTCTACAGCTGGACTACACCAATTACTCCACACCTATCCACTCCACTTAGTGTGTTCACTTTATGGACCTCTTGTATATACTCTAGTATGTGTTTTAGTCACTTTATCTCCTTTATATACCTCTTTTGTTGTGTGAAGAAGAAGAAGAATTTTTAGCCTCTCACCTTGTGTGTTCTTTTCTATGGTTTGTGTGAGTGTGTGTGTGTGCTTGCAAGAGCTCAAGCTCTCTTTTGCCCTGTATCTTTTCATGGTATCGGAGCCTGGTTTATGATGAGTGGCAAGCAAGAGAAGCACATGAAGCAGTACACGGGTAAAAACTTCATCTACTCTTCCTCCTTTGTGTTGGCTACTACACCCTTGTTGTTGGGAGCTCTTCAGGAGGCATTAGCAAATGAAATCTGATTGAGGAGCTTTCTTCGTAGAAGAGGAGCTTTAGGGAAACTACACGTCTGGACCTCCGTTTTTTAGTTCGCAGGTGTTCACGGGCACTGCGGCGGTGGGTAAGTTTTGATTCTCTATGTAGAACTCTATTTTTGGAACTGTTGGAAGGGCAATTGGTTGTGTAGACACTCTGTAGACACTATGTGTAGTGTAAAGAGGTCTTAAAGTTGCCATTAGGTGTATGTATGCAAATTGAGGTCACTGGTTGTGAGAGTTTAGGTGCAATATAGTACCGCTCTCTGCAGAGAATACAATACTTTGTGTAGGTCAAACACAAGAGTGTTGTTTTTGGTGAGTTTGTGTTGCAAAAAAGATGTCGAATGATGGAATTAACTAGATTGTTGCAGAAAGCTTGACAAGAACAACTTCCATGCTTGGAGGTTTAGATTAAGAAATTTCTTAATGGGAAAAGGCTACATTGGAGGTGAACATGAGGAGGCACCAGAGATACCAGAGGTTAATCCAATTGCTGCAGATATAAAAGAATACAAGGATTGGAATCAAGGAGAAAGAAAAGTCATGTATTGGCTTTCTATTAGCATATAAGACACTATAATTGGGCATATACAAGATGCTAAGTCACCCAAGGAGGCATGGGAAACCTTGGTGAAGTTGTATGAAACTAACACCAAGGCACGAAAGATTCAATTGAAGAATGAGCTTCATACTGTGGAGAAGAAAAATATGTATGTGAATGATTATGCCTTGAGGATCAAGGGCATTGTGGAATCCCTTTCATCTATTGGTGTTTCTGTTGATGATGATGATAAGGTGGAATTATGTCTACATGGTCTTGGGCCATAATACAAAGGTATTAAAGATGTCTATTCAGACTCCGGAGAACATTCCCAACTTTATAGATTTGGTGTCAATGCTGATAATTGAAGAAAAAAGTTTGAATGAAGACCAGTCTTCACAAAAAAACAAAAGTAGTTTGGAGCAACAGAATGGTCAGTAGAGCAACAATCCCAGGATTCACAACAACAACACATAGGTGGAAGAGGCCAGTTTAGAGGCAGGGGGAGTCAAAGAGGTCGTGGTAATTGGTAAAGGCAGCATAATGATACACGCGGCTATTTTTATTATGGTGGTAAGCCTAGACGTGTGTAGAAAGATTGCTATAAGAATCAGAATGACATGCAAAATGGAAAAGTGCAGCAAAATAACTATGCATCCTCTAGCAAAAATAATGAGGAATAAGAGGTTGTTTGTTATGGATTAGTGCCCAATGCGGATTTTTCAAGTCCATGGAACATCCCGCTCTTCCCCATGCCATTATACCTAAACATGTTCCAATGGTGACCAACTATACGAGCATGTGCGGATGCCCGATATCTATGCAGCATATTCTTCTTGAAAAGATGCAGGGGAGAAAAGAGCTTGAGCTCTTACAAGCACACACACACTCACAAAACCCTAAAAGAGAACACACAAGGTGAGAGGCTGAAAATCTTCTTCTTCACACAACACTCAACACACCATATACAAAGATAAGAGTACACACAATGAAAAGGTACTCAAACCAAATACATACTAGGGTTGTCTATAGTGTGAACCCAACTAAATGAGCTGGCGCTATAACTATTCTAGAATGGCTGTCACACAGCCTATCATCCCACTGGCCGCATATCACCCAATGATCTCACCAACCATGCCAGTGGTTTTGTAAGTGTGGGGCCTATAAGATTCCTCCCCCAGCCCCTCAAGATGTCCAATCTCTCCCCCTATAATCATTCCCCTTGTCAAAATATTAACAGATCTTGTTCTACCTATTTTGGCTTAGAGAGAGAAAATATTCTAGAGAGAGATTATTCAATTTTTAGATATTTTTGGATGGAAAAATATCTCTTCTTATTAAAATAAATTCCCCCAAAATAGAAGTTCAAAAAGAAATTTAAAAGATGCATTAGAAATAAATTATAATCTGTTCAAAAGGCCTTACTCTAGGGGTCCAGATTTTCTGAAAATTTTAGATTATGGTCTAAGGGGCCAATTAGATTAATCCAAATGTAGGGAGGAGATAAATTGAAGAAATAAAGAAAATCCCCCCAAAAATGAGTAAATACTCACATAAGATGAAGAGTTGACTAAGGACAAGGTTATTAGTTAAAAAAGAAGAGATATTTAGAGGAAATGATGCATTTTTGACACCTCAATGTGGGGGAATTCCCCTCATTGAGGAAATGATGCATTTAGAGGAAATGATGCATTTTTGACACCTCAATGTGGGGGAATTTCCCTCATGAAGGAGGCGCTTATTTCACATGTGTGGTGGAGTTTTAAACTCTCAAATAATGAGATATTTCATCTCTCCTCTCTCCTGTTTCAACTAGAACCAAAAAGTAAGCTAAACTGACTAAAAATGGTCAAAAAGTGACCAAACTGATCTAGAAAATTCTAGAATCAGTTTGCTTGGTTAGAGGCTCACTTTTTTCTATAAATAGAAGCCTCCCCCTTTGTAAAAGCTTAATAGTATTTTATATATGCACTATTACTCTATTCCTCCCACCCCAGAGCCAAAAACAGTGAATTTATTGATAATTCATTAGTTTTTTACCATTTCCTCTTCAAAAGAATTGGTGGCCACTCTTGTTGCAAACAAGAGTAGATCCCTCAAACCATCAAGCCAAAGGAAAGCTCACAAAAATTCGTGTAAGCTAGAAATCCTACTTTTTCTTTATTCCATTTAATGGTTTTCTAATTTTTATTTTCTTTAAAATAAAAAATGATGTTATGCCTTGTTGGAAAGGCTTTCCCCCTCTCTTCATTCTTGAATTCAGCCTTTCTTTATCCTAGATATATAATCAAATTGTTAGAATTAAACTTTTCGTATTGTTTCTCTTTAAAAAGTGGAATTTGATTAGTTTAGAATGCTTTAAACCATTTGGGATAATTTCTAAGTAACTTGAGAATGAAAAAAAATTAAAAAATGGTCAGCCATACAAAGGAGGTTATCGTAAAATTTTCTTAAATTTTGTGAAATAAGTTTTATCTTTTATTATTCAAAAAGAGTAATCCCCACTGTTTGTGTATTCTAAAAGTGTTATTTTCATTCTAGGCATAGAAAAATGCATATTAAGAAATATTTTTATTATAAAAGTGTTATTTCCATCAGAATTAATTTCTATGCATAGAAAGATGCATATTGGAAATATTTTTATTGTAAAAGCATTATTTTCATTAGAATTAATTTCTATGCATAGAAAGATGCATATTGGATATTTTTTTATTATAAAAGTGTGATTTCCATTAGAATTAATTTCTATGCATAGAAAGATGCATATTGGAAATATTTTTATTGTAAAAGCGTTATTTTCATTAGAATTAATTTCTATGCATATAAAAAGATGCATATTGGATATTTTTTTATTATAAAAGTGTGATCTCCATTAGAATTAATTTCTATGTATAGAAAGATGCATATTGGAAATATTTTTATTGTAAAAGCGTTATTTTCACTAGAATTAATTTCTATGCATAGAAAGATGCATATTGGATATTTTTTAATTATAAAAGTGTGATTTTTATTAGAATTAATTCTTATGCATAGAAAGATGCATAAAGGAATTTTTTTTATTTTAAAAGAGTTATTCTCATTAGTTTTGATTTTATGCATAGAAAGATGCATAAAGGAATTTATTTTTATTTCAAAAGAGCTATTCTCATTGATTTTGATTTTATGCATAGAAAGATGCATAAAGGAATTTATTTTTATTTCAAAAGAGCTATTCTCATTGATTTTGATTTTATGCATAGAAAGATGCATAAAGGAATTTATTTTTATTTCAAAAGAGTTATTCTCATTGATTTTGATTTTATACATAGAAAGATGCATAAAGGAATTTATTTTTATTTCGAAAGTGTTATTTTTCTTAAAATTAAATTTATGCATAAATAGATGTATAAAAGGATTTTTATAAAAAGTGTTATTCCCACAGAAGTTAATTTTTATAAAAGAATGAATGGATGGATAGGTGTGATGTGAATTAGATAAATGTGAATGAATGGATGGACGGATGTGATGTGAATAGATGTGATGAGATATCATGTGAATAGATGTGATGAGATGTCATGTGAATCAAGATGTAAATGAATGATATGGGATGGATGTGGATGTATGTAAAAGAATGGATGTGGATGTATGTGAAGAATGGATGTGGATGTATGTGAAGAATGGAAGTGGATGTATGTGAAAGAATAGATGTGGATGTATGCATGTGAAAGGATGGATGTGGATGTATGTGAAAGGATAGATGTGGATGTGCATGTGATAAGTATGGATGTGAATGTATGTGAAAGGATAGATGTGGATGTGTATGTGATAAGTATGGATGTGGATATATGCGGAAGAATATATGTGGATGTGAATGTGATGGATATGAAGGAGAATAGAGGCGATGAGATGTGATGTAAATTGGATAGATATGAATGATAAAGGATGTGAATGAATGATATGGGATATGAATGAATGTGTTAGCATGTGAATCAGGATGTGAATGAATGATAGGGGATGTGAATGAATGTGATAACCTGTGAATCGAGATGTGAATGAATGATAAAGGATGTGAATGAATGTGATGGCATGTGAATCGGGATGAGAATGAATGGTATGGGATGTGATAAGATGCGATGTAAACTGGATAGATGTTAATGAATGTGATGAGATGAGATGTATGGGTAAATGCGAGTGGATGAGATCTGATGAGGTTAATTAAGGAAAGAAGTGTTAAGATGGAAAATGATGTGATGAGAATGGGAATGCTTATGAAATGAATGTGGATTAAGTAATGTAGATTGATGTGGAAAGACGAGAGATTCGTTATAGAAATTGTATTTATGACCTGTTTTTAAATGACTGTTTTATGTCAAGAATGCTGGGGAAGCATTTTGACCGTCTTGTGAATGAGGTCGTGGAGACCTAGCTGATAAAGTTGCAACAGCTGATAGAGAGTCAACAGAGGACATCTCGCATAGCAAGGTCAGCCGAGGTCTTAACCAGCCTCAGTTCAATTTAAATGGTGAGCTTCTGGTACGGTGGATGAGGGACCAAGGAAGCCGCCTATGCATGAATCGCTAGGTCACCTGCGAAGGATCCTAGAGGGTGCTGACCATACGATGCTCGGCCGACGATACCGACACATGCGTCGTGGAAGATATTGGAACAAGGAGTAAGAGTTGTTTTCTGAATTCTGGCATGAATCTAGTTGATTGACCTTGCTGGTCCTATGGATCCGTTGGTTGATCTTGCTGATCTTCAACGGAGATTCCATTTTGTTATGTGAATATATTGCCGGTTACTATGAGCTAGGAACTATTGAAAAGGCCCCTAAGTGGACAAGTGGTGAGCGTTCTGGTTGCCAATGATGCCATAGGTACTCCGATGAAGGAATGATTGGAAATAAGGATATCGGAGATTTTGTCGATTATGATCAGTGACATAATGGTTTCATTAAAAGATTGTTTTTAGAAGATGCTGATTCTGTGAAAAAGGCAATTTCATATTGGGTGTGTAAGTGGTGTGACTAGTTTTCAGTTTGCATGAATTTCTAGCTAGGGAGCCTGGGAACTCTTTTTCCTGGTACCTGAGACAAAACCTAACCAAATTCCTAATTGGATCCCATCACTACAGTGGCTGGGCGGTTGGCTAACCCATGGGACTGGATGGGGTTAGGCTGGATTGATGGATCCCTAAAATGAGACTAATTTCTATTGGAACGATAGATGAAGTAAATCCTAGATAAAAATTGTTCTATGGAAAAGAATCAATGGCTGTGCCTCTCAATGAGGAAAAAAGCGTTGGTCTCTATGATCCAAGTGCAATCTTTTCCTTGATCTGACTATAGGACTTACGGGTTCGGTCAGATCAGTTCAGTTAGTTAAGGCTTTTGACTACTTAGAGAAAAGTTATCCTGGAGAAATCGCCCGTGCTTTGTGGGCAAGGGAAGTTTTTTCGAGTTCGATTTTGGAAGAACCGATGGATTAGTCTCTTGTCTGGATATCCATGGGGGGCGAGGCCCCAAGTGTGGGACCCTGCCCCGCGCAAGAAGTGCTACTTCCACTACTTGCTAGCACCCCAAAATTCGTTGCGCAGTGGGGTCAGGGATCTTATAGCTGGTATCAGAGCCATTTGGCTAAAGTGGATCAACCGAGAAGCCAAGAATGTCATAAATTTATAAAGTAGCAGTAAAAGGTTGGAATTGTGTGATGAAACTCATACAAATTGATATTCAAAATGAAATTCCTAATTTGATAATTGTGTCTTCACATGGAAGTACTGCAATTGTATGGAATCCCTGACTTGCTTGAGGCCTAGACATGATGGTATTTACCTTATAATTCCAAGGACCGTGACTACCCGTATATACCGAGGGTATAACTATAGCTCTTTATTGTCAGTATATACGAGTAAATCTAAGATCTTGAAATTATAAGCTAAAATGCTATCCAGATGATGAATTCGAATGTGGTTGATATGATTTTAAAATACTGGTTGAGAACTGATGAGTTGAATTGGATTCTGATTGAAAAATGATGATTCCTGAATTTTTGGCTGAAAAGCGATAAACTGAGCAAAACCACAATGAGGATGAATGGGATGAGTCCCTGTGTTGATGTTTATAACTGGAATGACAATAATGACTTCAGCAAATCACTATGAGATTAGTGGATTATGCTGACAGATTGCTACTGTTAACTCTTGACCCAGTGGATAAAGTTAAGGGATGACAAATTAAAAATCTATAAAATTGAACTCCCCCATGGAGGACTGTTCAGATGGAAATTTTGGTCTAATAGACCATTATTGTGTTAAAGATATGATTGTATGTGATAAGTATGGATGTGAATGTATGTGAAAGGATAAATGTGGATGTGTATGTGATAAGTATGGATGTGGATGTATGTAAAAGAATATATGTGGATGTGAATGTGATGGATATGAACGAGAACAGAGGCGATGAGATGTGATGTAAATTAGATAGATATGAATGATAAAGGATGTGAATGAATGATATGGGATGTGAATGAATGTGTTAGCATGTGAATCAGGATGTGAATGAATGATAAGGGATGTGAATGAATGTGATAACCTATGAATCAAGATGTGAATGAATGATAAACGATGTGAATGAATGTGATGGCATGTGAATCAGGATGAGAATGAATGGTATGGGATGTGAATGGATGTGATAAGATGCGATGTAAACTGGATAGATGTTAATGAATGTGATGAGATGAGATGTATGGGTAAATGCGAGTGGATGAGATCTGATGAGGTTAATTGAGGAAAGAAGTGTTAAGATGGAAAATGATGTGATGAGAATGGGAATGCTTATGAAATGAATGTGGATTAAGTAATGTAGATTGATGTGGAAAGACAAGAGATTCGTTATAGAAATTGTATTTATGACCTGTTTTTAAATGACTGTTTTATGTCAAGAATGCTGGAGAAGCATTTTGACCGTCTTGTGAATGAGGTCGTGGAGACCTAGCTGATAAAGTTGCAACAGCTAACGGAGAGTCAACGGAGGACATCTCGTGTAGCAAGGTCGATCGAGGTCTTGACCAGCCTCGATTTAAATGGTGAGCTTCTGGTATGGTGGATGAGGGACCAAGGAGGCGGCCTATGAGTGAAGCACTAGGTCACCTCTATGAAGGATCCTAGAGGGTGCTGACTATACGGCGCTCGGGCTCTGGGTCGCCCCGACGACACCCACACGTGTGTCGTGGAAGATATTGGAACAAGGAGTAAGAGTTGTTTTCTGAATTCGAGCATGGATCTAGTTGATTGACCTTGCTAGTCCTCAACGGATGAGTCCATGGCTCTTTTATATGGATCCATTGGTTGATCTTGCTGATCTTCAACGGAGATTCCATTTTGTTATGTGAATGTATTGCCGATTACTATGAGCTAGGAACTATTGAAAAGGCCCCTGAGTGGACAGGTGGTGAGCGTTCTGGTGGTTGCCAATGATGCCATAAGTACACCGATGAAGGAATGATTGGAAATAAGGATTCAACTGGAGATTTTGACGGATTATGATCAGTGACACAATGGTTTCATTAAAAGATTGTTTTTAGAAGATGCTGATTCTATGAAAAAGGCAATTTCATATTGGGTGTGTAAGTGGTGTGACTAGTTTTCAATTTGCATGAATTTCCGGCTAGGGGGTCTGGGACTCTTTTCCTTGGTACCCGGGACAAAACCTGACCAAATTCCTAATTGGATCCCATCACTACAGTGGTTGGGCGATTGGCTAACCCATGGGCCTGGATGGGGTTAGGCTGGACTCATGGATCCCTAAAATGAGACTAATTTCTATTGGTACGATAGATGAAGTAAATCCCGGATAAAAATTGTTCTATAGAAAAGAATCAACGGCTGTGCCTCTCAATGAGAAAAAAAGCATTGGTCTCTATGATCCAAGTGCAATCTTTCCCTTTGATCTAACTATGGGACTTACGGGTTTGGTCAGATCAGTTCAGTTAGTTAAGGCTTTTGACTACTTAGAGAAAAGTTGTCCTGGAGGAATTGCCCGTGCTTTCTGGGCAAGGGAAGTTTTTCCGAGTTCGGTTTTGGAAGAACCAATGGATTAGTCTCTTTTCTGGATATCCATGGGCGAGGCCCCGAGTGTGGGACCTTACCCTGCACAAGAAGTGCTACTTCCGCTGCTAGCACCCCATAATTCGTTGCGCAGTGGGGTCAGGGATCTCCTATCCCCAAGCGGGTCATCAGTGTCCACTGCCTCACTAGATGAGCTCGATATCTCAACACTCCCCCTTGAGCTCAACTCCATCTCATGTACACCAAGCGAAGTCCTGAATCGGCGAAGCTTTTTTGTACCCAATGCTTTGGTGAAGATGTCAGCGACCTGATCCTGTGTGCTGACATAAACAAGGTCAACGTCTCCTGCCAAAACCTTCTCTCTGACAAAATGGTAGTGGACCTCTATATGCTTCGTGCGAGCATGAAAAATTGGGTTCTTGGCCAACTGTATACTACTAATGTTGTCACAAAAAATGACAACTTGTCTATCTACTGATAGACCCAAATTTGCAAGTAGCTTTCTCAACCAAGCTACCTCACATGCTGCCATAGTAGCACCTCTGTACTCAGCCTCTGTACTGTGGATAGAGCAACCGTAGGCTGCTTCTTGCTGCTCCAAGTCACAGCAGCACTCCCCAAAGAAAACATGAAGCCACTAGTAGATCTTCTATCTGATCTTCTATCTGAGATACTACCAGCCCAATCAGCATCTGTGTACCCATGTACACATATCTCTGTCCCAGTTTCATAAAATAGTCCACAATGCAAAGTAGACCTCACATACCTCAGTATGTGTCTCAATGCATCCAAATGCGGCTTCCAAGGAACCTGCATAAACTGACTCACCAACCCAACAGCATAGCTCAAATCTAGCCTGGTGTTCATCATGTAGATCAAGCTTCCTACTATGCACCTATACATAGTAGGATCCTCCAAAATCTCTCCTGAATCTGCACTCAACTTGCCATTTTGAGATCCAATGGCACTCAGATAGGCCTACAGCCTGTCATACCATACTTGGACAACATGTCCAAGCCATACTGTCTCTGCAGTAATCCAATACTATGTGGTGACCTAATCACCTCAATGCCCAAGAAATATCTGAGCTCTCCCAGATCCTTCATCTCAAACTTCTGTCTAAGCAAGATCTTTACATCAAAGATCTTTGCATCATAAATCTGCATTGGCTACATGAAAGCCAATAGTGACAAGATATTCAGAAATCTTGTCAGACCATGCTCTTGGTGCTTGTTTTAAGCCATACAAGGCTTTCTTCAACCTGCAAACATGCTCGAGGTGACTCATATCCTCATAACCAGGTGGCTGCAACATATACACCTCTTCCTGCAAATCCCCATGCAAGAATGCATTCTTTACATCCATCTGATGTAAAGACCATTGCTTTGATGCATCCACTACTATCACAACTCTCACTGTTGCCATCTTGGCAACTGGGCTGAAAGTTTCCTCATAATCAATGCCATATGTCTGCGCATATCCTTTGGCTACCAATCTAGCCTTATACTTGCTTATGCTTCCATCACTGTTATGTTTTACTTTGTACACCCACTTGCATCCAATGGCTTTCTTGCCTTCAGGCAATCGCAATAAATCCCAAGTCTCATTTCTATATAGTGCATCCATCTCCTCATCCATAGCTTTCTCCCAACACACATTTCCAACAGCCTCATCAATGCATGTGGGCTCTACAACCTGTACAACTTTTGCCATGTATGCATAGTGATGTGCCACATAATCATCATAGGTAAACCTCTGCACAGGATTCTTCACTCTCCCAAATCTTTGCAGCTTTGCATTCATGGCTTCCATAGCCTTCTTTACACGAGGTGTTCTCATAGTTGGTATCCCAAGATCCTCATCATCAAGGCTCATCTCTGAGCCACTAGACTCTCCATCAACATGAGAATGCCCTGCAGCAATGTTTGGCATAGTAAGGGGCTCAACCACTTTCTCTTTGCCTTTATGTGATGTACTAATCACATTTGCAAGACTGGTATTATGACACAGCCTGCCACTCCATGGTCTATCAACTGAACCACTAGATGAGGACTCTCTTGGTCCACTCAAAGACTGATTGCTGACTTGCATTCTGTGCAACCACATTTCCACTCACATTAGCCCCCCAACAGCTTCTTTTTCAATAGCATACTTGCTGATCATCTCATCAAAAACATCATCCTTGCTTACCCTTAACTCACGTGTAGCAGGGTTATAACACCATATACAATGCATCCAAAGACTTTCAGATGAGACAAATCAGGTTTTCTGCCAGAGTAAACCTCTCCTCTGGAGTTACATCATGTATGGCTACAGTTAGAGTCCTGTTCATGATGTAAACTGCTATAGAAACAGTCTCAGCCCAATAGCTATGCAACATATTCTTCTCTCCCATCAATGCTTGCTGTGGAGCGTATCTACATGTAAACTGTCTCTGAATACCATTCTTCTTCAAAAATTTACAGAAATCATTGGAGAAGTACTCTCCCCCTCCATCTGACCTTAGGCACTTTACATGTTTCCTTGTTTGCTTTTCAACCATAACTCTCTGAAATTCTGAAAATGAGTGAACACCTCACTCTTCTCCTTCATGAAATATACCCACACTTTCCTTATGTGGTTCATCAATAAATGTCACATAATACCTGCAGCCTCCCATAGACATGGTCTTCGTAGGACCCCATACATGGTCTTCGTAGGACCCCATACATCTGAATGCACATCTAGTGCATTTCTGCTCACATTTCTGTCACGTGGAAATACATACTTTGTTTGCTTTCCAAATTGGCATGCTTCACATATTTTCTGCATACCTTCAACTTTAAACTTTGGCAGCCCTATCACAATTCCTTTAGTCTGCATAGACTTCATTCTCTGCACATTCACATGTCCAATTCTTTTATGCCAAATGTCTGTGTCTGCAACAATTCCTGAACCATTTGCAAACATCACAGCACTCACTTCAAGCATGTTTACATTCAATGTAAACATTCTGCCCACTCTATTGCCTTTTGCAACCAACCTGCACTTGTCTTTAAAGTCTTCAACATAACAACCATCAGGGTTAAACTGAACCTGCAAACCTTGCTCAATCATCTGGCCAACTGAAACCAGATTCTTTGTTATGTTTGGAACATGAAGTATATCTACAAGGTACTTCACTTTGCCATCCTGCATAGACAATGGCACATCTCCAACATGGGCAATTGGATGAGCAGTGTCATCCCCTGTTTCCACAAAACTTGGTCTTTCAAGGTTTTTCATCTCCTTGAACCACTCCCCATGACTTGTCATGTGGTTTGAAGCACCTGAATCAACGTACCATACATCATCTTTATGTGCTGCTTCAACATTTTTAGACATGGCATTAACGACATACTGCATAACAAACAACCTTTCATTATCCTCATTGTTTCTGCTCGAGGATGCATAGTTGTTTTGTTGCAATTTCCCATTTTGCATGTCTCCCTGCTTCTTATAACAATCTTCCTGTACATGTCCAGGCTTACCACAACAAAAGCATCCACGTGTATCATTATAACAATCTTCTTATAACAATCTTCCTGTACATGTCCAGGCTTACCACAACAAAAGCATCCACGTGTATCATTATACTGACTTTGCCAATTTCCATGACCTTTTTGACTCCCCCTATTCTTAATTGGCCTCTTCTTCTTTCTGCTAGTTCATGCTAAGGTCTGAGCTACAAGCAAGAAAAGCACACGAAGCGGTACAAGGGTAAGAGCTTCATCTACTCTTCCCTATTTGTGTTGGCGACTACACCCTTGTCGGGAGCTCTAAGGGAGGCACCGGTAAACGATCTCTAATTGAGGAGCTTTCTTCGCGGGAGTAAAGCTATAGGGCAGCTATACTGTCCTATCGGACAACCTTTTTTCAGGCTAAAAATGCGTTTCGGGCGCGTTAGGACCTCCGTTTTTCAGAAAGCAGGCGATTTCGAGCACTGCGGGGGTAAGTCATCGATTCTATGCAGAACTTTGTTTTAAGAACTGTAGGAAGACAGATTGGTTGTGCAGACATTGTGTGTGCTGCAAGGAGGTCAACAGTTGCCATTGGGTGTATGTATGCACATTGAGGTCACTAGTTGTGACATTTGAGTGCAGTACAGTACTGCTCTGCAGAAAATACTCCAGTTTGTGTAGGACAAACCAGAGTGCTATTTCTGGTAAATTTGTGTGTCTGGCAAGATGTCAAATGATGGCATAAACCAGATTGTTGCTGAGAAGCTTGACAAGAACAACGAGTCCATGCTTGGAGGTTTAGGTTGACAAATTTCATGATGGGAAAGGGTTACTGGGACTACATAGAAGGTGAGCACCATGAAGAGGCACCGGAGATGTCGGAGATCAATCCGACTACTGCAGATGTGAAAGAGTTCAAGGATTGGAACCAAGGAGCCAGAAAAGTTATGTATTGGCTCTCTATCAGTATACAGGACACCATGATTAGGCACATATAGGATGCCAAGTCCCCCAAGGAGGCATGGGACACCTTGGTAAAACTCTATGAAACGAATACCAAGGCACGAAAGATATAGTTGAAGAATGAACTTCATACTGTGGAGAAAAAGAGTATGTCTGTGAATGACTATGCATTGAAGATCAATGGTATTGTGGAATCCCTTGCATCTATTGGTGTTTCAGTAGATGATGATGATAAGGTGGAAGTCTATCTACGTGGTCTCGAGCCACAATACAAGGCATTCAAGACATCTATTCAGACTCAGGAAAACATTCCCAATTCACAGATTTGGCGTCTATGTTGATTATAGAAGAGAAGAGCTTGGGTGAAAACCAACAGTCTTCACAAAACAAAAACAGTCAGAGCAACAGGCCTTCTACACAAGTTCAGGAAGAGGACGAGGTAGAGGAGGCCGCCATGGATGTGGCCAAGGAGGTGGCCGAACATGTAATCAGAATTATGGCCAGCAGGCAGCAACAACAACAGTCCCAAAATTCACAGACCATGAAAAGATGCAGGGGAGAAGAGAGCTGAGCTCTAGCACACACACACTCACAAAACCCTAAAAGAGAACACACAAGGTGAGAGACTGAAAATCTTTTTGATTCTTCACACAACACTCAACGCACCATATACAAAGATAAGAGTACACACAATGAAAAGGTACTCAACCAAATACATACTAGGGTTCTCTATAGTGTGAACCCAACTATATGAGCTGGCGCTATAACTATGCCAGTCTCTAGAATGGCTGTCATACAGCTTGTCATCCCATTGGCCGCATATCACCCATGTTCTTACCAACCATGCCAGTGGTGTAAGTGTGGGGCCTATCCCCAGGCAGGTCATCAGTGTCCACCGCCTCACTAGATGAGCTCGATATCTCAACACTTCTTTGCCATCAATGCTCACGCAATATTCCATCAATGCTTGCGCATATTCTTCTCTGTCCCCATCAATTCTTGCGCATCTCAGCAATATGCCTATTTTTTCGCTTAGTAACTCCATTTTTCTATGGAGTGTATCTACATGTGAATTGTCTCTGAATGCCATTCTTCCACAACAAACAAGAAATCAGAGAACTCATTAGAGAAGTACTCTCCCCCTCCATCAGGCACTTCACATACTTCCTTGTCTGGTTTTTCAGTCACTTTGAAATTTTCTCTTCTCCTTCATGAAATACACCCACACTTTCCTTGTGTGGTCTCATCAATGAATGCTACATAATACCTACAGCCATCCATGGACGTAGGTTTTGCAGGACCCCATACATCTAAATGCACAACATCTAGTACATTCCTGCTCACATTTATGTCATGTGGAAATACGTGCTTTGTTTGCTTTCTAAATTGACATGCTTCACATACTTTTTGCATACCTTCAACCGTAAACTTAGGCAGCCCTGTCACAATTTCTTTAGTCTGCATAGACTTCATTCTTTGCACGTTTACATGCCTAATTCTGTATGCCAAATGTATGTATCTGCAACAACTCCTAAACCATTTGCAAACATTGCAGCACTTACTTCATGCATATTTACATTCAATGTAAACATTCTACCCACTCTGTTGCCTTTTGTAACTAACCTACGCTTATCTTTAAAGTCTTCTACATAACAACCATCAAGGTTAAACCGGACCTGCAAATCATGCTCAATCATCTGGCCAACAGAAACCAAATTCTTTATAATGTTCGGAACATGACATACATCTGCAAGGTACTTCACCTTACCAACCTGTAGACAATGGCACATCTCCAACATGGGCAATTGGATGAGCATTGTTATCCCATGGGCAATTGGATGAGCATTGTTATCCCCTGTTTCAACAAAACCCGGTCTTTCAATACTCTTCATTTCCTTGAACCACTCACCATGACTTGTCATGTGGCTTGAAGCACCTGAATCAACATACCATATATCATCCTTACATGTTGCTACATCACTTTCAGACATAGCATTAACTACATGGTATGACTCTTATTCATGGTATGACTCCTGAGACAGAAGGTTACATGCATAAGGCCGGATGTGTCTCACTTGAAAGTGTTTGGGTGTATTGCATATGTTCATGTTCCTGATCAAGTGAGAACAAAGTTGGATCCAAAGACAGAAGGTTACATGCATAAGGCCGGATGTGTCTCACTTGAAAGTGTTTGGGTGTATTGCATATGTTCATGTTCCTGATCAAGTGAGAACAAAGTTGGATCCAAAGGCAGAGAAATGCATCTTCATTGGTTATGCTATGGAACAAAAAGGTTATAGATGCTATAACCCTACCACTTTGTGAGATGCGAGTAAGCAGAGATGTCTTCGATGAGATGAGTAGCTGGTATGCACCAGTAGTGAAGGCAACAGAAGATGTAGATGTAAGAAGTGCTGATGTTACACCACATGTAGAGCAGCAATCATAGGTGCTCAATGGCCCCACCAATGGATGATAGGCTGTGTGACAACCACTTTGGAGTACTAGAGTTATGGCAGAGTTATAACACCAACTCATATCATTTGGTTCACACTATGGACCGACCATTGTATGCTATTGTAGGAGAGTACTTTCCCTTTATGTATGTACATTATCTTATGTCCAAAGGCAGAGAAATGCATCTTCATTGGTTATGCTATGGAGCAAAAAGGTTATAGATGCTATAACCCTACCACTTTGTGAGATGCGAGTAAGCAGAGATGTCTTCGATGAGATGAGTAGCTGGTATGCACCAGTAGTGAAGGCAACAGAAGATGTAGATGTAAGAAGTGCTGATGTTGCACCACATGTAGAGCAGCAATCATAGGTGGTCAATGGCCCCACCAATGGATGATAGGCTGTGTGACAACCACTTTGGAGTACTAGAGTTATGGCAGAGTTATAACACCAACTCATATCATTTGGTTCACACTATGGACCGACCATTGTATGCTATTGTAGGAGAGTACTTTCCCTTTATGTATGTAGGAGAGTACTTTCCCTTTATGTATGTACATTATCTTTTAGTTATATGGTTGTAGAGAAGAGAAGAAAATAGAAGAAAATTCAGCCATCCATCTCTCTCTTGTGTATTGCACTCTCTTGTGTGTGTGTTTGCTTGGAACTCAAGCTCTCCCTCTCCCCTGCATTCTCTTTAGTGAAGAGAGGATTGTGGGGTTGTCAAAAGAGATTTATCTTTGGAGGAAGAGGGTGACAAGTAAGTTAATGGAGGGGGGAGAGCTTTTGGTGATGAGGTAGGAGAGGGTAGATGCGATGATGGGCTCATCCAGAAAGATATTGTGTTAGAGAAGGTTTAGCTGGAGGGCTCGAAAGTTGAGCTCGAGGATGTGGGTGGGGTTTTGAGGTGGATAGGAGAGGGTATGTAGCTCAATGTGGCAACATTGAGAACATCCATCAAGGTGTCAACCTTGCATTATGTTTGAATGGATGTTTACCTCGGAGTTGTTGGTTGTACCTAACTAGCGTGTTCCTCAACTTCCCATTGCACATCCTTTTGTGCCATTGTTTTCTCCATGACATGTTTGTAGGCCTCAAAGGATGTGCAGATCTAGTCGTAGCTATCTAGGGAGATTTGGGTGATGCAGCGCATCTCTTGTGCTTCTCGTTAGACGAGGGAACAATTGTCGTGGGCTAACTTGGCTTCTTCTTATGCTGTGTGGAGCTACACCTTGTAGATGGTTGACAACATGTGCACGGCTTCGAGACGTCGCTCCTAGTCCACAAGAAAGTCTTGCATTTGGCAATTGGCATGTAGAGTGGCTTAGAGGTCCTACTGGCTTTGGATAAGATCTGTCCTAACCAAAAGCATGGATGATTTGCAAGGCCCCTTGTTACCTACTCATGTTAGCACTGCATATAATCGTTCATGGAAGTAAGGAGTTCTCAAGTGAGGTTAGATAATCCTTCCGCAAAATCTAGGAAAGCATCCTGGGAGGAGTAGATACCCTCAGAAAAGGCTTGCTGTGGGAGCGGAAGCATCTAGCCTACACCCAATGGAATGTATCCATGGTATGGCATTGATATGTAGAGGGTGAGGTAGAGGGGCCTTTCTCGGTGCGAGCTCATGAGGGTGAGGTGAGGGGTTGGGCACTCGGGGTGCTAGGGGTGTTGGGTATGGAGTGGAGTAGGGTCTCCTCTAGGAATTGGGAGGTCTTGCAAAGCTCCTCCTCTTTATTAGTAGCCTTGCATCGTGCCTCTTGTCAAAGTGTTAGTGCTTAGACACGGGAGTGGTGGGGGAAGGTTGGGGCTTAGGGATGGGGTGAGGAATAGGGGTGTCTCCCTAGTAGCTCTTCCCATCTTGCAGCGTGATATAAGACTTTCATGAGCGGGGAGGAGGCTACACTTGCCTGTGGGTTTGAATAGACAACATGGAAATTCTTGTGTAGGTACTTTGCCCAATTGATGGGCACACCTTGATGGACTCTGTAAAGGGTGGAGAGGATTCAACAATTGAAGCAATCTGCCCAATGTGTGGTGAGAAGGAAAGAAAAGGGCTCATGTTGGCATCACCAATTCCTGGTGGGGTGATGCTATGCCATTCCACACAATCCTTGGTTGTGGGGCCTTGGAAAGTGTTGTGCACATGCCTCATGACATGGCATTGGCACACATAGGGTTGCTCAATTTTGGGGAGTTAGATTTCATCTCTGACCAAATCTAGACTGAGGTGTACTGTAAGGGGAGCTCTGTTAACCACATATTGGTTAACACATTCCTATGACAACTATGTCCCCACACTTATGTAATGGGCATCCGTGATGTATTGTAAATCCCATCATTCGATGAGGGAAATGCACTAAAGACATTCCCAAGTATTGAGCTTCAAAGGACAGACAAGAGGATCTTGGTCAGTTGGCCAAACCATAGAGAAAACCCTTGTAACTATGTTTTGGGTGCCACAGGTTACTTACTCCCAGGCAGCCTAGTGGGAAAAGGCTTGAAACTATAAAAGCCAATTTCTCTTGTAACTCATCCTCCCATTTGTGCAATAGAAGTGGAGTGTTCTCTCTCTCCCTCTCTCTTGCAACTCTAATCTAGCATGTGTGGTTTGCTTAGGGTTAGGGTTGGGAGTAATTAGTGCTAATCATTTGTTCCCTCTTGCTTCCTCACTCTCCCTCTTTCTTGAGTGATTAGGCTAACCAACGCGATCCTATTCCGCAGAGATCCCACACGATATTCGCGAGAGAGCTTGCATCACCCATTAGATTAGAGCAACCACCTCGGTGTGACAACAACGAGTGTGGGAAGTTGCCTATCTGCCGAGCTCAAGCATGGCTTAAGACCTCCACCGTAGCCGCTTATCACCGTTGTCTTCCCACACTTATTGTCACACCGAGGCGGTTGCTCTAATCCAACAGGTGATGCAATCTCTCTCACGAAGATTGTGTGGGATCTCTGTGGAAGAGGATCGCGTTGGTGATTAGCACTAATCACTCAAGAAAGAGGGAGAGAGAGGAAGCAAGAGGGAATAAGTGATTAGCACTAATCACTCCCAAACCCTAACCCTAAGCAAACCACACATTCTAGATTAGAGCTGGAAGAGAGATGGAGAGAGAGAACACTCCGCTTCTATTCCACAAATGGGAGAATGAGTTACAAACAAGAGAAATTGGCTTTTATAGTTCCAAGCCTTTTCCCACTAGGCCACTTGGGAATAAGTGACCCGGGGTGCCCAAAACATAGTTGCAAGGCTTTTCTCTATGGTTTGGCCAACTGACCAAGATCCTCTTGTCTGTCCTTTGAAGCTCAATACTTGGGAGCATCTTTAGGAAATTTCCCTCATCAAATGACGGGATTTACAATACAGCAGGTGCCCATTACATAAGTGTGCAGACATAGTTGTCATAGGAATATGTTAACCAATATGTGTTTTTTTTAATTTTGTTTTTTAATATTTTTTTGAATATTTTTTTGGTACAGCCGTATGCTTACGAATGTACGTCCGTGGCTTTAGGTTGGAACGGCCGTGGCAAGTGTGGAATGGTTTTTTTATTTTTTTTTCAAAAAAAGGTTTTTTTGGTACGGCCGTACGCTTACGAACGTACATTCGTGGCTTTAGGTTGGAACGGCTGTGGTAAATTTGAATTTAAATTTAAATTTAAATTTGAATGTTAAAATTTTAGATTTGAATTTGAATTTCAAATTGGAGGGAAGTGAGTGGGAGACACCTAAGACCCCCTCTTTAATGCTAGTAGATGGAAAAGGGCTAAAGTTAGAGGTTATCTCTAAATTAGTAGATTTTGACTAATTTAGAGGTCCTCTAGCTTAACTAAAGATTAATTCTCTTAATCTCACTATTAATCATTCCTTAACCCTCTTCTTTGCCCTCAAATTACTCCTAATTGGTGAGGAGTTTAAGCATGGGGATCTGATAGGTGGATTAGCCATGTTTATGCAAATCCAAAGATGTGATTATCCCAAAATAATTTCACTAATTAATCCACTCAAAAGAGAAAAAATTAGACAAAAGAGACCAAATTAGTGTTAATTCTTGCTAATTTGGGCCTAATTGGAGTGAACTAAGCATAGATTTGAGTCAAGGCAAGTGTTTAGAACACTAATGTCACTCCAATTAGTTTAATTGCAAGCAATTAGGCTCAATTTTTTAGTTTTTTGCTCTCTTTAAAGTCCAGTAATCACACTAAGTAGGAACTAGTGATAATTAGTGAAAATTAAGAGATAGTTATGGTTTTTTAATTTTTTTATTAGTGTTCTATCTAGTAATGGTAACCTACCTATGCAAAGGAATTAAGCAAAAAAATAAAATTAAGCTATAAATTAACAAAAAGAGTCTAGGTTTAAGCAAAAACCCTCTTGATTAGGCTCTCTAATCACCTAAATCACAAGTTTTTTTACTCAAACAAGTAATAATCCTACTCTAAACACAAAGCTATACATGAATCCTAACAAAAACATCAAGACAACAAAACAAAAACATAAAAATACAACAAAAAATCAAAAAATTGCATGCCAAAGAGCCTACGGGCTATGGGGGCTCCATTGGATTTGAATCAAAGATGGTGTAGACAAGTAGTGGATGTCGCTCCCTGGTAGCACCGCCAAGATTGTTAAGGAAACACTACCCTAATTGTGTCTTGGGAAGTTGCCTGTTCGTTCGTTGAGCTCAAGCATGGCTTAAGAGCTCCACCGTAGCTGCGGGTCTCACCACCGTCTTCCCGCACTTGCTATCACACCGAGGCAGTTTCTCTAATCCAATGGGTGATGCAAGCTCTCTCGCGAAGATCATGTAGGATCTCTGCAGAAGAGGATCACGTTGGTTAGCCTAATCACCCAAGAAAGAGGGAGAAAGAGGATCACGTTGGTTAGCCTAATCACCCAAGAAAGAGGGAGAGAGAGGAAGCAAGAGGGAAGAAGTGATTAGCACTAATCACTCCTAAACCTTAACCTAAGCAAATCACACATGCTAGATTAGAGTTGCATGAGAGAGGGAGAGAGAGAACACTCCACTTCTATTGCATAAATGGGAGAATGAATTACAAATAAGAGAAATTGGCTTTTATAGTTCCAAGTCTTTTCCCACTAGGCAGCTCGGGAGTAAGTGACCCCGGGTGCCCAAAACATAGTTACAAGGCTTTTCTCTATAGTTTGGCCAATTGACCAAGATCCTCTTGTTTTTCCTTTAAAGCTCAATACTTGGGAGCTTCTTAAGGGTGTTTTCCTCATAAAATGATGGGATTTACAATGCAGCATGGGCGCCCATTACATAAGTGTGCAGACATAGTTGTCATAGGAATGTATTAACCAATATGTGGTTAACAAGCTCCTTCCTGAGTCTAGTACCTACCATATTACTTGACCAACGTTGTAGGTCTTGATGAAGTAGGGGCAGTTCAGGAGGTCATTTCCCCATGGCTCCATTGTGGGTAAATTGCCGAGCCCAATTTTCTCTAGGCATGTGGGCTCTGTAATGGCTTGGTAGCATAACTCGGTGTAGCAGAGTATCTTGTGCTCCAGTTTGTGCGTGTTCTTCATAAGGCTATAAATGACATGGCCGTTGACTTGCTTCATAATTGCCTTGCCCAAATAAGAGAGCTAGGTGGGGTGTTTTCCATATTTCTTAAATCGATGGCCCACATATCGTCTCTTCTTTTGGGGAGTGTGGGTGACAACTCAAGAGAGGAGTCAGAGTGTTTGTTAAGAGGTGAGGAGGATTTGGCAGAAGGGCAAGAGGTTGAAAGAAGAAAAAAGGGCAAGAGTTTGGTTAGAGAGCAAGAAGGAAAGTGGGAAGAATGAGGTGTGGTGGGCCCTTATATAGATTTCCTTGGGAGGTATACCCATGGCTTTATAGAGGAATGGTCAAATTGGCAAAGTGAACGGTCGTGTCTAGGTAGAAGGTAAAGGAATAGGCATGGCTATTTTAGATGAATGGGCATGGGTGAGTGGGAGTGAACAAGCATGGCTATTTCAAACAAATGACCATGGGTGAGTGGGAGTGAACAAGCATGGCTATTTCAAACAAATGACCATGGGTGAGTGGGAGTGAACAAGCATGGCTATTTCAAACAAATGACCATGGGCTGATTTTGGCTAACAACTGTGGGGATGATTGAAGCGAATGGCTGTTCGTATGCCCTTAGATACCAAATGGGCAGAAGCTAAGGCTTGCAATAGCACAGTTGTGTCTGTAGCAAAAGTTTTTGATGAAACGATAATGACCAGGTTTGACTGCCTAGTGGAACTGGCTCAGGGGGTTCAGAATATGTAAACCCCCTATATCACGTGCGTTCAAGGCCTATTTTAAAAGCCCCTTATCTATGAATTTTTCATGAATAGAGCACACCCTTTTTCTATTCAATCTATGAATACCCCCTTTAAATGTTACCCTTCTGTATGTAAAAAATGTGTAAAATAAGGATTCAAAAAAATCCCTTTTGTTGAACCCACGTGCTACGCTTACATTTTTATGAGTGCCCCCTCCCCCCCGGCGGGGGGAACTAGTTAGTAATTAAGGTGGACACTTCTTAAATCAAGTTATCCGAAATCTTACTGAATATCATATGATCATTCACAAAAAGTCTACAATGTATTATCCACATCCAATTGTAGTCAAGTAGAATCCACTAACTAAGTATTACATTGTGAATTAGAATAGAACCAATTGAGATCAAAAGTTGTATTCAACACCATGGGCATTCTAGATAGCACATAAGGTAGCAACTAAAAGTATTCCCTTCTCATTGGTAGGACTCAAGCCGGCCTGTGTTGCCCTCTCAGGCTCTATCGCTCGATCCTCCCGCTCCTCAGAGGGATGTCTGTGCACTAGGGTGGACTAATTCACCGCACTAGCCTGGGCCCTCAGAATTAGGCAGCATCACAATCACTCGTCTCAATCCGGCGAACTTCATTCTCCCAATGGTATGAGGAATACCATGGGCCAACTCCGGGCCTTACTAATGTCTTCGTCGTCCAGCTACAAAAGCACAAGAACGGGGCAGCGTCAAGGCAGGGAGAAGTTGTACCTGTACCTTAATTTAACCAAGATAATAATCCATTTACTCAACTAAACCATAGGACTAGAATCCATGTTACCTTCTTAAGAAAACAATCCTTTTCACAAAGATTTTTGCATTTCAACTTGAGATTGCGATAAGACATTCTTTATTTAAGGCATATGCTATTGTTTTAAAAAATACAAACTTTAACTAGTCAAATAGATCACTATTAACAATTAATAGAGAAGTCGGGGCCATACCTCAACCCCTAAGAATGATATATAATTGAAAAACAAAATATGTATATACCTTATAGAAATTTGTCGTTTATCGTTGCCTTTGCTCGTTAACAAGAGCTTTAGAACTTGACATATAAGAATAGAGTCCTCTAATACCTTCTCTTACGATTGAAATCATCCGATTATCCCCAAGCTTTATCTCCTCTTACTCGTAAAAAGTGTGACTTTTCTCTCTTTCGAAGGTCTATGGCAAAATAATCTTCTCTTGCGCAGGGCTACGACATACTAT
The DNA here is from genome assembly GCF_041138505.1 of Cibotium barometz. Lineage (NCBI taxonomy): Eukaryota > Viridiplantae > Streptophyta > Polypodiopsida > Cyatheales > Cibotiaceae > Cibotium > Cibotium barometz. Next base: position 9,688,363 of record NC_141059.1, read on the forward strand.
TCTTTCTTTTAAAGAAAAGCTATGGAGTTTTGGTCTCTTTCTCCTAAAGACCATAGCAATCTAAGCTTCTTTTCTAAGATATTAGATAATAATGAAGGGATATGTACATCTCAAGCTCTAGGATTACCTTGAAGCTACTTGTTGCCTTCTTACAGTTTTCCTTGTGTAGAGACCCTGACAGAATCAGCAAATTGTTTCGGTCATAACTCTCTGATAAAAACTCAGAATATGGTCATATAACCAGTCAAAAGAACCGAAAGCTATCTGTTCTACAAGCCAATGCAAGTAGAATAGTAAAAATGTCTGTATATAGCCACAAATGCGCCATCTTTAGAAATACGTTGCTTTTCCACATTTTTAGTATGCATGGACTCTAAATATGTAAAAGTACTCTAAATATGACCTCTTATCACCTAAATTCGAATTTCTATTTTTGGAGATACTTATCTCTTTTAATAGAACTATTCTTGTCTTCTTATTTCTTTTAGGATTTTTGGAGCTAATATTTTTATTCTAACACTTTCCTGATGTTTCTAGCCTTATTGTCTCACTCTTCTCTAAGTACACTCTCTTTCCTTATTGAAATCTATATTAAAAGAGACACATACATACATGGCTTGGGAGGGACCTTACAATCTCCCCCACTTAAAAGATTTGAGATGTCCTCATCTCACGAGCTGGGATAGTATCTAAGTAAATCATCCTGTCTCTTTCAAAGTGGTGTAGAAATCTTTCTTTTATCTAAACATTGTTCTTAAAGAGTCCTTTATTTCATGTGTTTGGATCGTTTTGTTGTGCCTCCAAAAGGTCTTTATTATTCTAAAGTTAATTGGCCTTATTATCCTAATTTCATGCATCCATATACCTCTCATATGATATGAACCTTAGAATTCCTTATTCTATACCCCCATGTAATATGGTACTTAATAAATTATCATGGAAAAACGTAAGGGAATCAATCCTTTATGCAATCTAACCTATGATAGCAATTTCATAATCTTAGTACCATCTTGTAGAATATCTCTATTCATCATGCACATTACTTCACATAAATCTTGCACCAATTATCTTCTATTTACTTATAGAAATACTTGTTGAATTCGATTATCTTTAACCCTGCTATCCCTATTTCTTGACCTAATTTTTGCTCTAGCTCATGATTCCTTGTAGCCAAGGGTGGGCTTGACGTTCCTCTTGAATTAGGAGACCTCTTCTTGATTAACATGGAAGGACTCATGTCCTTCTCGACACTTTCTATATATAAAAAAACTTTATCAAAGTCTCTGGTTATAATTATGGCTTCTAAAATAGAGGATAGTTTTACATTCTTAATGAGGTTATTCAAAGATAGATTAAGCTTCCAAATGAATCGATGGAGAAGAGTTACCTCATCCATCTCTAGAGCAAATCGGAGAAGTTTAACAAAAGTTTAGTGGTATTCTTTTAGGGTCTTCCTTTCTTGGGTTAGCTCCAAAAATTCATTCATTTTATCGTCTCAAAATCCTGGAGGACAAAACCTTTCACGAAGGTGTAATTTCATGGCATCTCATAATAACTAATTCTAGTTCCAATGGTTAGATTGACAACAGTGCTTCCAACTAATTTGGCATTTCTTTCAATTTTTAGACAAGAAAGGGTGAACTTGCTTCTTTCATTGTATCCATGAAAAGTTCAAAACTATCAAATACTTATCATAGTACCACATTTAAAGGCAGTCAAGATTAATACATGAAAAGTTCAAAACTATCAAATACTTATCATAGTACCACATTTAAAGGCAGTCAGGATTAATACATCTGAGATCTTCATTTTTTTGAGAATTACATATCTGGTGCCTTGGGATTAACACATCCAAAGATTGTCAGGATTAACACGTTTGAGATGATTAGTTTTCTAAAAATTACACATCTAGTATCTTGGGATTAACACATCTAATAGCATGATCCTCTGGGAATTACACATCCGAAGTTAGACCCATGTTTGTCTGAGATGGGTTCAAGATCTTGGATGATCGTCCTAGTGTAAAGCATCCAATGGATGGCATTCACACGTCAACTATTCAAATCTTAATGGAGTTCTAATCTTAATAATTTATAATATATAAATTAATGAGATATATCCTGAAAATTTCTCTAAACAAAGTTTCGGTCTATCCTTCTAGTCATTCAGTCTCTCACTAGTTTCTTAATTTGATCGCCCTATGTTTTTCCTCAAAAGGTTTTCTCCCCAATCTTATTTCTCAAATTTATTGTACAAATATCTTGCGTGTGCACCCCCAAGATATAAGCACAATTTCATAGGATGATTGTCTCAACATGTGAGGATATTCAAATCACTTCTATGGCCAGTAGAGATGATTGATTCGTCCTCATATGATAAATAATCACTTGTTTTAATTCCTTGACAGTTGAAAAACAAATCCTAGGAACTAAGATCGGCTCTAATACCATTTGTAAGGTTCCCCCCCTTCCAAAATAGGGGAAACACTTAAGATAGTCCACTAAGTCTTATCTTGGAGAAAATTTCCTACTCATCGATACCTTGACTATGCAGAGATTCAAGGATACGATTCATAGGTAAGACCTAGTTCTATCCCGTAGGGGGAGCATGGTCTTCTAAAAATCAAATCACCCATAGGGTAATTGATCATAATTTGGGCAACTACTAGTCTTGATTCCTAGAGACAACGCTTTTTTCCTCATCCATGCAAGGTACAGCCGCTGGTCTAGTCTTCTAGAATAGAATTGTCCGAGAACCTATTTATCTAACGTAGGGCTTTCACTTAATACGTTGGAAAGCTACCCGACTAATCGGGTCCACCCATCCATAGGATGGTGTCGTCGGGGCATTCCATCCTCCCACTTTCCACCCTACTCATGCGTCAATTTGTTTTCTAATTAATCCTACCACACTGTTTGACATAAATAAACATGTTCCTTAATTAAGGCCCTTTTCACAAGGTTTGTTAAAATAGCCTTTTTACACAATACAATAATGCCAAGACAAGATTTATAAAAAAACGTTTATACATGAATCAATTTCATACAAGCCAAACCGGCTCTCTTATTCCTTTCCTTTATACCGCCGATGATCTAGAATTCGGCCTTCCAGCCTCTACATGCTGGCGAGGACTCAAGCCGGCATGTCGCCCTCTCAGGCTCCATCGCTCGATCCTCCCGCCCCTCAGAGGGATGTCTGCGCACTAGGGTGGGCTAATTCACCGCACTAGCCTGGGCCCTCAGAATTAGGCAGCATCACAATCACTCGCGCCTCAATCAGCAAGCCTCATTCTCCCAATGGTATGAGGGATACCATGGGCCAACTCCGGGCCTTACTAATGTCTCCGCCATCCGGCTACACAAGCACAAGAACGAGGCAGCGTCAAGGCAGGGAGAAGTTTTACTTGTACCTTAATTTAACCAAGATAATAATCCATTTACTCAACTAAACCATAGGACTAGAATCCATGTTACCTTCTTAAGAAAACAATCCTTTTCACAAAGATTTTTGCATTTCAACTTGAGATTGCGATAAGACATTCTTTATTTAAGGCATATGCTATTGTTTAAAAGAATACAAACTTTAACTAGTCAAATAGGTCACTATTAACAATTAATAGAGAAGCCGGGGCCATACCTCAACCCCTAAGAATGATATATAATTGAAAAACAAAATATGTATATACCTTATAGAAATTTGTTGTTTATCGTTGCCTTTGCTCGTTAACAAGAGCTTTAGAACTTGACATATGAGAATAGAGTCCTCTAATACCTTCTCTTATGATTGAAATTGTTGCCTTTGCTCGTTAACAAGAGCTTTAGAACTTGACATATGAGAATAGAGTCCTCTAATACCTTCTCTTATGATTGAAATCATCCGCTCATTTCCAAGCTTTACCTCCTCTTACTCTTAAAAAGTGTGACTTTTCTCTCTTTTGAAGGTCTATGGCAAAATAGCCTTCTCTTGTTACAGGGCTACGGCATACTATTCTTTCTTTTAAAGAAAAGCTATGGAGTTTTGGTCTCTTCCTCCTAAAGACCATAGCAATCTAAGATTCTTTTCTAAGATATTAGATAATAATGAAGGGATATGTACATCTCAAGCTCTAGGATTACCTTGAAGCTACTTGTTGCCTTCTTACAGTTTTCCTTATGTAGAGACCCTGACAGAATCAGCAAATTGTTTCGGCCATAACTCTCTGATAAAACTTAGAATATGGTCATATAACCAGTCAAAAGAATTGAAAGCTATCTGTTCTCCAAGCCATCGCGGCGGGTAGAATAGGCAAAAATGTCTGTATATAGCCATAAACGTGCCATCTTTAGAAACGCATTGCTTTTCCACATTTTTAGTATGCATGGACTCTAAATATGTAAAAGTACTCTAAATATGACCTCTTATCACCTAAATTCGAATTTCTATTTTTGGAGATACTTATCTCTTTTAATAGAACTATTCTTGTCTTCTTATTTCTTTTAGAATTTTTGGAGCTAATATTTTTATTCTAACACTTTCCTGATGTTTCTAACACTTTCCTGATGTTTCTAGCCTTATTGTCTCACTCTTCTCTAAGTACACTCTCTTTCCTTATTGAAATCTATATTAAAAGAGACACATACATACATGGCTTGGGAGGGACCTTACAAATGTTTAGTTGGATAAGGTGGGACTATTTTAGTTTGTGTGTCTCTAGTTGGAGAAGGTGGGCCTATTGTAGTTTGCATGTCTCCTATAGAACCCTCAAACACTCAGCACAAATGTGTTGGAGCAGCTGTAGGTGTAGAAGAATGGAGTTGTGAAGATAGCTCTCTACATAGGGTACGAAGTTGTTCACTCTAGAGTTTGTGGGCTAGGGTATTCCAGTTTACCACTAGAAGGAGCTATAGATATTCCTGCAAACCAACTGATGCAAACATGGAATTTTATTTCGGTCCCAAAAGAGTAGGCAAAGAGTATAAGCTGCCAAATTACAAGGATGCTCGTAAAACAGGCTGCATTTCTGGTTCATCATTTTGAAATGATAATACTTACCCACCATAAGCTTACATACATGTTCAAGAGGCCAGTGGGCTTCTATCTGTATGCATTAGCAGGGAAGCGTGTTGCATGGGATCACATATTTTTTCATTAATTACAAGAATAGCTTAAGAGTATAGGCCCTTAGTCAAAAATAAAAATAGGCGTGTACCTCCAATTTCTACATAACATAGTTCCTGAGACAGTGTGCCAAACCCACTCACAGCAGCATGTCCACAAGGGTTACTCCCATGAGAGAAGAAAATGAAGAAGATCCATGATAAACCAACTTTGGATGTAGCCACTAGAACCAAATAGGAGATCTAGAAAGAAGATAAGTAGGCTTTTGAAAAATTAGAGGAGATCTAGAATCGAGTTATCTTGAAGGAGCAGGATGGTGCAGGTCCATCTAGAACAATTACTTTTCTAGAAGTGGTGAAAGAGGTGGACACAGATTTATCAAAGGTAGCTTGTCTATACATTTCATAGTGATCCACCAAAACTGTAGCTTTAATAGCTTAAAAACATGCCCTACATATTGAATTAAATTTATCTAAAGCTAAGCTATAAAAGACTAAAGTAGATTTAACAGAGATCTCTAGAGTTCAACAGAAAAAGAGAAGACCTAGGAAGTAGAACAAGTGCACTTAAAGAAGATTGTTCAAACTCTCAACTTGAAAGTAAGTCCGGCAAATCAAGAAAAAGCTAAGACGCAGTTGTAGATAACAAAGCTTCAAAGAAAATATACGGATTCAAAACTTAAAAGCCAAATTTATTAACTCAACATAATGTTCCATGGATTAACATGAAAAGATAGCACAAGCAAATAGAACCAGTCTTCAAGTTTTGCAAAGCTAGTTAATGCACTAGCTTCTAATGAAGACTTGGAACACCATATTAGAGAATTTGGAAAAATCCCAATTCCCATTTTGCAAGATTGTAAAAGGGGACCATGGTGAACGTTTTTAAGCTTTTATCAAAACCCTCTCATGTGACATATCATTAGAAAGAGCTTAAAGAGTAGGTTCTAAATGCACATTCTCTAACAACTTTCGAGTTTGTATGCTTAAGACATACCAAAAAGTAGATTGAAAAGAAAATTTCCAAAGTCTTGGTATTTAGTCTTTTGGAGATTTATGAAATGTGTAGATAATTATGAAGCCAGAATCCATGAAGTGATGGAATGTCTTTATGCTAGCTACATAAAAGAATTTCAATACATTATTGATCTTGCATGCTTCCTAGATCAGCTTACACATAAAAAGCCGTATCAGGAGCAAGAGGATCTACTAGAGCAGGTAGATCCAGAGGAGGACCAATTGGAGCAACTACAAAAACCATAGGCCAGGTGATAGGACAATCCTTTGATAATCCAACAGAAAAAGGCAAGCAAGTAATCTTGGAGCAAGATAAAAACTTTCAAAAGCTTCAAAGAGAATGTATCATTTTCAGAGAATAAGCTCGAGCTTTTCATCATAATTCATAGCAATTAAAAAATGACGTTGAAGTCCTGAGACCAACCAATAAAGAACTCAAGAAGAGAAATGTTAAACTACGTGAAGATCAAATAGTTTGAGATTTGGTTAGGATTGGTAAATTAAGAGAAACAATTACTGCTTCTATAGAATTGCCGGATGTAGTCAGAAAGCTTGATCAATATGAGGAAGAAATTCAAAGGCTTCAAAGTCATCATGCAGAGTATGAAAATTTGATGGAAAATGTAGAAAAACGTTTGGAAACACAAGCCAATGAATTGAAAAAATATGTTCATGTCTTAGAGAGGGAGCTAGGAAGGTGTGAAACTTGCATTTTGGAAATAATAGTGGTCCAGGAAGTTGCCACTTTTGGCAAATTGGCATATTGTTCAATATAAAGTAGCTCACTTTAGCAAGGAAGTTTTTTCATTAGACCGGCAACCACCATCTTCTCATGCTCTAGAGGATTGTCATCAGAATCCAAATTGCACTTCAAAATCAAGACCTTCGGCAGCTTAAAGAGTTTCTTCATTGACTCAAACTTTCTCACAAAGAAGAGGTGTTGTTACCTTACTATATGGTCAGAGTAACAATCCGGATAATATTGAACATAATAAAGAAAATCTACAAAAAAAATACAGAACTAAAGAAATTTTCTTCATATTATTTACTTTATACATTTAATTCTTACAAATAAGTCCATCCCCTAGCCCATATTATAGATATAAATTTTGGACAACCATCATCTGATAGATATAAATTTTGGACAACCATCATCTGATAGATCTGGATTAGGTTTTTAAGAAAATATGTACAATAATTAGGAAAAATTTGGACTCAAATTGGGCCCTTTAAGGATTGCTATATAGTCTCTCTCTATAAAAATGGGCGCATGGTAAAATTTTTGAAAATCAACTCAGAAGTGAGCAGAGTTTAGACATTTGGAATCTACTCTTTGAGAATTTTCCAATGATATATAGTATGATGAATGGATGATCAAGAAGGAGAAGAGCATTGAGAAATATATAGAGTCTGTTTTCCATCTTTGTATTGTCTCTGCAATATTGTCTATTTACCATGTTGGTTTATCCACCTTAACATTTTTGGCGATCCTGCTACAATGAATTCCTTGCCCATGCTTTGGTTTTATGATCTAAGAATTATGCCATTACTGTGTGGAGTCGGCATGGGTGGATTCTCTACCCTCACCAATTAAGTGGCGAATCGTTCACTATTTGTTTACGTTCTCCCTTCATCCATCTTTGTTTTGATTTAAATAGAGATGGAGTTTTTTGTTTCATTCTGCATGTTGATGTGTTTTCTTTGGGTGAAGAGGTTTCAACCACACACCATTATTTTGTTAACCTATTTGTGGTGTTTGGTTGATTGTGTGGAAGTGACCACATTTTTTGGATCTTTTTCCTTAGGTCTTTTAGAATGTCTTCCATTTAAGATTGTTAAGCCCAAAAATCCTCTCACTTGCTTCATTGCCTTTGGAGGTAGCTAGTTTACAAAACAGGTTGAACTTTGGCCGTGTTTATTGAGATTCCATCTTTTGACACTATAAAGCCCAAGTATTCAATACAATATGTGAAATATGTACACTTATGATTCTTAGCTATTCCTTGAGTTAAATAGCTTTTGAGATAGCCATTTTGTAGGCTCAGTTGGCTATGGGTTATGCTCTAAGAACCAATTCTATTAGTTGTTAACCCATTCCTAGGGTTAACAAGAGCTACCACCATTATCTTACATCAAGGAGTTAAGGTAGATACACACCAAAGGGTTATAAGATATGAAGCAATGGTGTCCAAATCTACAACTTGGACGGGCGCTCATAATGGTGTGACAGAGTATGATTCTCGCTTCTTTAAGAGCGTGTGGTATGTAGGATGAAGTCCCAAGTGATGTACTTCATGGATATATTATGAGAGTAGTCATTGTAATAGCATTAGGCCTCTTATGAGCCTAAAGTGTCTGGCCGGCCACAGTTTAAGTGAGTGTGAACACTTATGGCCATGCATATAAGTGAATTTCTCTCATAATACAACATACTCTCCCATTGTGCAATTGAGTATTGCTTTTGTTAATCCTCTTGCTAATCTCTCTCCCTAATGCATACTAGTGTAATCCTAAGGATAGAACCATTGAATCTAAACTTGGCTAACACTAAATGAGAATTGAATTGTATCCATCTCATAGCGAGTAGCTAACTAAATTTCCACTAAATGAGAATTGAATTGTATCCATCTCATAGAGAGTAGCTAACTAAATTTCCCACTAGCCAACTCCACTTGTATCAGTTTTCGATCATGTTGATCTAAAACTAGTAACACTTCCACAATTATTATATATAAACTTATAATGTGCGAGGTATAAGGTCAAGGAACTCAGCCTTGAAATGAATTCTCCCAAGGATAGGGGTTCATCTCCCTACATGAAGTACTTCTTCACCAACCTTAGCATCTCCATAGTCATCACAAGAACGAGGTTCTCTAGTCACCCGTCGAGTCATGGACCATGTGTATTGTGGCATGCCAACTAGAGAGTGAGTTAGGGATATTTGAAAGAGAGCCAAAAGAGCTCAAGAGAGATGACAAAATTTGTTGCCTTTCATGTGCTTTGCCCTTGTCAAGCCGATGAAGTGAGGCTCCTCCCTAGAGCATAGGAAGTTGAGGAGTCCTAGATTAGTGGATCTCCTTGTACATAAATAAATATTAGATCATAAAATAAAACTTATATCTCTTTTTGTCTTAAGAACATGAGTTTCTTATAAATTAACTTGAATAAGTACGAAAAGTTTTAAAACTTTCACATGATCTATAAATAAGGCTTTTATGAAGATTAAATAATCCCATCACTTTTAATTCTTAAAAAATGGGCTTAATCCTTAAATAATGTAAATACATTCAAATAAATGATCTATGTTTGTTTTTTTTCCTATTTTCATGAGAGTAATAATTTACAATCAAAAGGATTCTCAACAATGCCTAGATAAAATTGCATTAACTCATGAAAGAATATCCACTAGCTCTCATCTAGTCAGGGAACAAGTTATGAAGAACATACGAGATGATCTAGGAGGTGGTACAAAAAGCCTGATGATCCTTTGTTATGATTTAGCTTTTTGGTACGAAGGCCCTTACAAACAAATCTTTGGTGCTGGTCTTATCTTGAAGAAAATTATAGCTAGATATATATTTTCTCTAAACAATCCATCCTAGCTATAATACATGTTGATAATAATATGCCCCAAGAAAACCAACAATATCTCAGTGTAAGTAGAAAAGTAAAGTTGCTTGAAGTGATGTGCCAAGGTAATCCTCTATCGCCATCCATGGGTCGACAATTGTCGGTGTTCAGTCAAGACCTGGCACTTGCGTGGTTCCAAACCACCTAGTCGACTCCGGAGGAGACGCGACTACTACAACTGTGCCCAATATGTTAATGCTAGTGGCTTGTTGCGCCGCGAATCTGCCTATGCTAAGGGAGTTAGTTACGATAGCGCAAAGGTTAGCTCCTACATCTATTGAGATCTTGGGCTTAGCTCTCCTGATTTTGTTTCCAGACAGGAATGAGCTTAGACCAGGACTGCAGATTAAAGACATGTTTAAACAAAAAACACTGATGCAACGTAGGAACCAGATAGAATTACACAGTATGAAGAACTACACCAATAATCAATGTATATTAGAGTTAAGAATTAGCTCAAAGTACAATGCCCTGGTCCATATTTGGCACTCCCTACTCTTGTCTCTTTGTGTTCATGTCTTGATAATGGTTTTTCTTTCCTTTTACATATGCCAGGGTACTACTTGTTGGCAAGATTTGGTTACAAGGTTGTTACAAGAAATTTTTTGCTCAACAGATACACAAAGTGAAAAAGGTTGGGCATTGGCCCCCAACACCTAGCAAGCACAATGGACATTGCATTAGCAGCGATGCCCACATGATTTCCTGTTATTGCCCTCCCAAATGCTTCCATCCTTTGAAAATTCAAAACTTTATTTCTGAAATCTAGATCCGACTCCTAAGGCCTATTCTAGTCCCCTGCTTTTGGTCCTTTTTCTGTGTGGCAAGGACCCCTGGGCATACCTGGCTTGTAAGCCCTCTTTTTGTTGCTTGCTCTATTTTCTAGAAAAATAGCAAGACAGGGTCTAGAGGGCTCTGCCTATGATTGCTTGAGGTGGATGGGCTCTGTCACCACAATCCCCTTTTGTTCCTATCCTTGGTATAGAGGTTTTGTGGCGGTACTTTCCTGTTGTATCTACAAGCACTGTGTTGAGGGGGTTTCTTGTTGCTGTTCCTCGAGCTTGTGCGCTGATTTCTCTATTGCTCTTCCCCTTTGCTCCTGTCTTTCCTTTCTTCCCCTTCTTCTTCTCTCCAAACTCGAATTCCCTCTTCCTTTCGGATGATGTTTGTCCTAAGCTCCCCTCTTCTTGAGGCCTTGCAGTCTCTTCCTTGTTCTTTATGTTCTTTTTCTGGCATGATTCCTCCTTCTTACCCTTTTTTTTCTGCCCAGCTCTTCCGGATGCTTTAAAAAATGCTGTTATGTAGGGGGGGCTGATTTTCATCTTAGTGTTCGGGCGACTGATTTTTCCAATATGATCCTTGATATTATTGTACAGGACCTCTGCCGCCCAAGCCACTTTTGTTCCTGCTTCTACTGCTTTCACCAATCCGTGGGCCTTCTTAGACATGTAGTATGGCTTGTGGGTGAGATTGATCATCTCCACCACGAAGCGCATACACTTTTGTCGGTCCTCGTCTGCCGTCCTTGTGATTTTGAACTCCTTTTCCTTGCCTTCTAGAGGGCCGAATTCTTTAATGAGATCTTCATTGTCTGCTGCCTTGATTTCCCGGGCTTAGCTTGTCCTTTCCTACTCAGATGCAGACCTTATTTTTTCCTCTTCTGATCATGATTTTGTCCATCCCCCAGTTATGTGTTATGCTTTCACTCCGGAGCCAAGTCCTTCCTAGGATATTCTCCCTTGATTATCCCAATAGGTTGGACCCTTCTCTGGTCAGCCATGCAAATCTAGAACAAAGCAGGCTGCATGTCAGTAATCCCTAGATTTGTAGCCAGGCTATCTGATATTATGTTTACCCCTGACCCGCCCACCGTCCAGAATGACTCCTGTCATTGTCTCACCTCTGATCCTGATGGTTACTTCCAGAACAGATGTGTCATAGTCCTGATGAATAGTTTCCACATTCTTGCATTTTGCCACCGCCAGGTTTTCCGGTTCCTACAAAGGCATTTGTGCTGGTTTTTCATTTGGTATTATGGCCCATAGAACTTTTGTCTGTAGTTGTTGGGAAGTAGGTTTAGCATTTGATCCAGAGTGATATTCAGTTTCATCTTACTGAGATCCTCCCATAAGTCACACTCCTTACTGGAACTACTGCTTTTCTCCTTGCTAATGGGCTCATCTTGACCTCTGCATGTACTTTCTTCTTCCCGATTTTCTTCTTTCTCTCGTTCTTCCTGACTTTCCCTTGTCAGTTTTCCATTCCGGATGTTCTCTAGATTTTCTTCTAATTCTTTCCTTGCGATGCTTCTACTGCTCTGGGCTATAATTGGCTCTAGTTTACATTTTTGCATCTTTCCTCTGGTTGCTCTTTCATTTCCTACCGCAATTTCCTCTCTCTTCTTGATTAGGCTTATCCTGTCCGAATTTCCTTCAGAATTTTCCAAGCATGTGCTTTCTTGTATTGTTCTCCATCATTCCTTGTGCACTTTGCACTAGTTTGGTGATCTGGTCATGGAATTTCTGCTGTCTTGTCCATTGGTCTCACTTCTGTCTCTATTTTGGTTTGGCATTTCTTCTTATTGGCATCTTGACAAGTCCTTGTGATCTTGTCTCATGACCATCACTTCTGGTGGGTTTGTCTTTCCTTCTCCATGGTCTATTTTCACTATATTAACAGCTGCATCATTTCTTGCCGTGTTTGCCTCCCTTGTTTGCCTCCCTTGCTAGCCTTGTTTCCTATAGTTCTTGTTGATGGAGATGAAATATGGGGTAGTCATTTTGTCTGTGTGCCATAGACCATTGCAATAAAATCAGTCTCCTCTTGGACTGAATCTTCCACCTCCCCGAAATATCCCACCTCCTCTTCCATATGATTTGTTGATTTCAGGTCCTATGGTGGTGATGTGGTTAATAGTGGGGGCTTGCGGCGGCTACTACTTCCTTTCCTCGTCGCGTAGTTTTTTGTTGGCCTCTTTTTCTGTGTCATCCTTTGCAGCTTTTCTAGCACTTCTATTATGGTCTTGTCTTTCCTGAATCTCTTCAGGAAAGCCTTCTTTAGCTCCTCAAATGTATGGAAGGGCTCCAGACCGTACTAGGCATACCAGCTAGTGGCTTTGCTACCCAACGTTGTAGCAAAATACTCTGTCTTTTCCCCCAACGGAGCTCTGTTTGCCTGGAACGTGGTTTCAAAGGAAAAAATGTGGGCATATGGGTATTTGAGGCCCCCAACTGCTAGTTCTTCCCCTTCCTGAGCTTCTTGCCTTCTGCTGTTGGGGTGGTTCCTGACTATCTTCTTCCTTATTCCTTGGTGGTTTCGGAATCAATATCTCCTGTTGTTGTGGAATCCTATCGAGTTCCTGATAATCTTCTTCATAATTCCTTAGGCAAGGGCTACCTTATAATTCCAGTCTTCCTTCACAAATAATGACTCCTTTACAATCATACCCAAGATCATCAGGAGTAGTCTATGTTTGTGAAACACCTAAGTATGATAGTATCAGGTAACCTAGGCTTTAAAAACCTGAGGCTTGAATGCTAGCTATGAGGACCCTACCCCCCTATTTAAGCTATAGAATCTAATGGAATCTATTCTTAATTGGGTACGATAACTCACTCGAGGCCTCTCCTTATGATATCCTAGGGAGAGGCCTTTCCCTAGGATATCCTAGGCAAATATTGTCCCAATAACTTTGCACGCTTGACTAGTAAATACCCTTGTCTAAGTAAAGAGGGGGATTCCTCTAGATTGTCACCAATCCTAGGGCTTTCCTCTATAACCTCTATGAAGAGGAGAATGCTTACTTGGTGGCTCCTTGAGCACTAACCATTGACACAAAAATTGAGGGGATGAATATTTCCAAGACTTTCTATTAATGGGGATTACCAAAAATTGAGCACGAAAAAACCGAGCGAGGACCCAAACCGAGCGGCAAGAGACCGAGCAAGCTCTTTTGACAATGTCATTCAGAACTCGTAGTCATATCTTAAAGTTTTAGATTCTCAAAGAAAGTGCATACACAAGCCTAGTAATGGAACCTCACAAGAACAACATAGCAACAACTTACAACACATCAACAACTTATTGACATTAGCAAAAGAAACTTATAATGTCTCAATCAAGAAAGCGCAAACATAATTCAAAATGCGACTCTGTTTTAATGAACCAAAAAAGGAATGACAACATATAACCATCTATAAGACACTAGAAGAAGAAATTACAGATGTCCGAAAAGTTACTAACTTATCCATGGCACAAACCTAATTTCTTGCTTTACATAATTTCTTGCTTCCCTGCAATTTTCGCATTTCCACAATGGATCAAAAAATCCAACCAAATGCCAAACATCCCTTATACATTCCTTCTATATAACACTAGTAGAAGGAATATTGCGGTGTCTCGAGAGTGCTTGACGAAGCTCTAACTTTGTAATTGCAGCTTGGTGCATAAATTTATGTATTGCAGGTTGCAAACCAAACACCCTAATGAACACAAAATATATATGCTCACATGGCACGTATGACTCTTTTTTCAGATCCCTCAAAGCAAACTCTAGACAAGAGCACCTTGGAAATTCGCATACATTAACCGCAAAGGAGATTCCAGATTTCTTTGAATTAGTTTGAAATCCAAAAAATGTGTGACTCTGCTTGACTTACAACTGTCTCACGCACTACCTCTCCTTCCATTATAAGTGCTCTTCTGTTGATGCAATCTTGGCTTGCCTTGCTTATCTTCTCCTTCCATCTTACAATGCGGCCATCACCTCTGCTCGTTGGGCAAACATTGCATTGTGTTGTCTGAATAGTGGAAACACTGTGTTTTACACCCTCCAAAATAAAACCCGCATTGATGAGTTTGGTTGTCTCTTCTTCTGTAGACAAACATGTGCCTCTAGCAACCTTCCAAAGAAGAGGAGCTGGCCCACAAGACTTTTGAATCTGCTCATCCACTCTAGCTAAATGAATTACACTCAATGGACAAAAGTAGAACATTTGCCAACTCTCCTTATCCTTATACTGTCGACGTCCTTTGCAGCAAGGTGCAGGAATACCCTTTAGTGGCCCTTCCTTCTTGTCAAGAACGAAAGCTCCATAGCGTTTGGCTCTCCCTTCCAAAATACCCCAGCATGTAGATTGACATTTGGGTGGTGTTCTCTGGATAGCCCATTCTTTCACATCAACCTCACTCTCTTTTGGGGTATGGTGTTGCTGCTTCTGCGGGGAGTGAGTGCCTACATTAGTTGAGCACCATATACACACTACCACTCCTTGTTAAGCTCCAATCGGTTGCAAAACTGTTGGTGGATAGGAGAGCAGGATTTGGGACTAATTTGGTATTCATTTAAGACTAATCTGTTGTTAAATTCTCTTTATTTGTCTTGCAATTTGAGTGTGATTAGCTAGCTACTCTTCTCACTTGAGGTCAGGACAAGGATTCAACACACGGGAAGGATTGGAGGTAGAGCTAAACCTGCCAATTTCAATTTGTGTATGAAAGAGAGAGGCCTGTTTTGCATTTCTGTCATTCTGTTTGAGGATAATTTTTACAGTTTCAAATTTCTGCATGTTCGTTTTATTTTTTGTTCTTAGCTTAGTTTAGTTTTCTGCATCTTTAATTTTGTGCATTTTAGTTCTTTGTTAAACTTGCATTTTAGTTCTCTGTTAAACCTGCACTTGTAGAGAAACTGAAATCTGTACACACACATGAAAACTGAACATTTCGAATTTGCTGCAAATCTCACAGCTGCACACGCATTGAATTCGCTGCACATGCATTTAGTTCACTACACACGCACTTAAAAAAAGAAAAAAAAATAATAATAAAAGAAAGCGACTGTGCGTGAACAGCGCACCGCGCGGACCGGATAAGGGGGTGCAAAAAAAAAAGTCTGGAAAATTTTTCATTTTCTGCCGCGCAAAAATTTGGGAGGTTAACTTTTCGAGAGGAGTTAGAAAACACCCATCGTCGAAATTTCGGTCCCGGAACCATTTTCCCATAGTGAGTCAGTATGGGAAACTGGTAAATTTTAGGTGATTTTTGATCCGAAAAAATATGCTATTTTTTTGGCCTAATGTGTTCGAGAGGGTTCAAAATGGGTTCTGGCAAAGTTTGAGCCAACTTGAAAATTTTTGGATTTTTTTGAAAAAAAAATAAAAAATAAAAATAAATAAATAAAAAACCGTTAAATTTGACCTTATGCACTTGCGGTCGGGACGTCATATAGACACTGCCATAGGGCCTAGGGCACCTTCTAGAGTACCTACGTAGGAAAGTGGGACCCAATCGGTAGGAAATTTGGCAGATATTGCTGAAACCTTTTCCAAATCCCAATCTGATACCCTGTCCAGGACAACTAGCTCATTGTCTATGGACAATCTAGGGCCGTCAAATAGTCATCCCTTAGCCCCAAATAGAACACCCACAAGATCTTTTAATCCATTTGAAGCCGACACCACTCAATGTGAGACTTCAATATGTCTACACGAATGCTCAAGGAGCTGAGATCTTTAGGGATCCACAACAACGGTATCTCGTTAAGATCGCAGATTTTTTCTCAGAGCTTGATAGAGTACCTCTAGTCAATGACCAGGGTAACATGTACATGGGTGGAGATGGTGTTCGCTATTACGAAGTCACCTATCATCCAGAGAATGTAGACAAATTAGGGGAGCTCTCTAAAAGTGAGTTCTTAGACTTATCAAAGCCTTCCAGAGCAAGGGAGTCTAGAGATGATTGGCTCATTGAGCCGGACATGCCTGGACCATCCAATGCCCAGTCCTTAAAGCCATCCATAGATGATTTACTTTTTGTAGATCTAAATTTGGAAAGGGACAGGAAAGGCAAGAGCAAAATGGATCAGGGGGCTGAGAACCAATGGGAGTTTGTACGACAAATTCCAGTGACAAAGGTCTTTCAGGATGACCCACTTCAAGAGGTCTATAAGGACTCTTTAGAAGGATATTATGCCACAACTAGATTGCCAGAGCTAGATCTTCCTCTAGCACTTGTGGTGGTAGTCGAGAAGCTTGTAGGATACAAGAACCGAATCGTTGATAAATGGGCCAATGAATACCGAACCTTAGATTGGAAGGAAATTCGTGAGCTCACGTGGAAAGAACAACCATTATTCATGGAAGTGTTCTCAACAAATACAGCTAAACCAAGAGAGACAGCCTTTCTTGGAGAAACTGTTGCTCCCCCCCTACGAGAGTTCACTAGAGAGGGACCCTCGACATCAAAGTGGACCACTGCAAGTAGCCCAACTCTAGCACCAAGATATTATCCTACACCAAAAGTGCGACCACAGATCACACCACAACAACGTTTCTCTCACTATGACAATCGAAGGGTAGGGGAGCCAACTCGGCCTCCCATAAATGCACCTCCTGAAATGCGGGTATCAAGATCTTTGGAGGGGGTTGGTGAGGCAGGTAATAGGGGACCCACACCAATTTGGGATGCATGTGGACCATCTTACCAAAGAGAGGAACAGTTCCCACTGAGAGTGAGAGGCCGTAGGCCCTATGATGAGTATTCAAGACAAGTAAGGCCATCAACTCTTCAGAAACTGCTAAAGAAGTACGAAGGGTCGAGAGATCCATATGACCATGTAGCAGCATTAAGGCAAGCAGTTCGAGCTGAGCAAGTGACTGACAAGCATACGCAAATTGAAGGATTTGGGCTCACTCTTGAGGGAAAGGCCCTTGCTTGGTTTCAGGCACTAGAGGCTTCAATCTTCTTTACGAGTTTTGGAAGAGAGATTCATTGTTGCTTTTTCCTTGATGGGGATTTAGCATGACACAGTAGCAAACATCTACTCTTTCAAGCAAGGCGAGACTGAGAGTGTTAGAGACTGTGTAAATAGGATGAAGCAATACATTAATCGTTGCCCAGAAGATGAGAAGCTCACCCAGAGTCGATTAATTTCTCTCTTCTTAAAAGGACTCAAAAGGACTCAAAAATTCAACACTGCACACACATCGTTGCCCAGAAGATGAGAAGCTCACCCAGAGTCGATTAATTTCTCTCTTCTTAAAAGGACTCAAAAATTCAACACTGCACACACATCTCTATGCAAAGAAGCATACAAATTTCAATGAGTGTTGCCATGATGCTATGGGTTTCACAGATAACTTCAAATTCCAAGATGGTACTGGCCCTGAGTTGCAACCTAGAGATCAGCGCACTAGTAAATCCAAACCACATAATAGCTAACCTAGTACTAAGGAGATTGGGACAAAACTATCGCGCCCACCCATGCAGCCACAACAACAGTAGCAGCGAATGAGGAGTGTACTACCTACAGGTCCTCATCTTTGTGGAGCATGTGGCGGTAACCATAAAACCGAAGAATGTAATACCTTTTCTCCTCTAGTCACAAACCAACCCACAAAGAAGTGGTGCCAGGTCTGTGCTTGGAATTATACCCACCCACACTACACAGGAATGTACTTGCATTGCAAGAATGAGACAAGAGCGTGAGCAGCAAAGGGGTGCAGTGGCTCCACAAATGCATCAACAGTATACTAATTTTGAACGTAAGCTACCGATGGCACAAGGGCAAGCACGACCTATACTTGGAGCTCAAACTCCTGCTCCTAGGACTGCTCCTATGAGGTTTGTTGACTACGACAATTCAAATATGTGTAGAGACTTGGTAAACCCAAGCTATGTGGAGGAGGAATATGCATCATATTCATCGAAGGAAAATCTCTTTGAAAGTCCCGCATATCCAAGCCAAGCACTGGGAGGCTCAACCGAGGGAACAGAATTCTTTGATGTTGCTAGGTGGCTACCAACCTAGGACTCCAGGCCCCTTAGGTCAATGGCAGCAAAGGAAAGTAGAAGCCAAACTAATGGGCCCCTGTTATGAGTGTGGAGAACCCCATTGGGCTCGTGATTGTCCACATTGCCCAAGGCAAGCAGCTCGATCCAATACAACAGTACCACAGTTTCCACCAATTGAAAGATATTGTCTAGGGTGTTGTGTAGAACACTTTCCAAAGGATTGTTTGCTGAAACCACATGAGGAAGGCACCTCTCAACCAAAGGTCTCACTCAACTTTGTAGAGGCAGTCCCATCACCATCTTCATCAGAGAATGAGGATGTCGTTCCACTTAGAGTCATGACTAGATCACAGACACGAAATGCCGAAATGCAGATTGATGAGACACCTCGAACTCGGGATTGAAAAGATGCAGGGGGGAAGAGAGCTTGAGCTCTTGCAAGCACACACACACACTCACAAAACCCTAATAGAGAACACACAAGGTGAGAGGCTAAAAATCTTCTTCTTCTCTACTCAACACTCAACACACCATATACAAGAATAAGAGTACACACAATATGAGAGGTACTCAACCAATACATACACGGGTTCTCTATAGTGTGAACCCGACTAAGTGAGCTGGCGCTATAACTATGCCAGTCTCTAGAATGGCTGTCACACAGCCTGTCATCCCACTGGCCGCATATCACCCAAGATCTCACCAACCATGCCAGTGGTGTAAGTGCGGGGCCTATCCCCCAGGCGGGTCATCAGTGTCCACCGCCTCACTAGAGCTCGATATCTCAACACTCCCCCTCGAGCTCAACTCCATCTCATGTACACCAAGCGAAGCCCTGAATCTGCGGAGCTTCTCTGTACCCAATGCTTCTCTGTACCCAATGCTTTGGTGAAGATGTCAGCTACCTGATCCTCTGTGCTGACATAAACAAGGTCAAGGTCTCCTGCCAAGACCTTCTCTCTGACAAAGTGGTAGTGGACCTCTATGTGCTTCGTACGAGCATGAAAGACTGGGTTCCTGGCCAACTGTATACTGCTAATGTTGTCACAGAAAATGACAACTTGTCTATCCACTGATAGACCCAAATCTGCAAGTAGCTTTCTCAACCAAGCTACCTCACATGCTACCATAGTAGCTCCTCTGTACTCGGCCTCTGTACTCGATAGAGCAACCGTAGGCTGCTTCTTGCTGCTCCAAGTCACAGCAGCACTCCCCAAAGAAAACATGAATCCACTGGTAGATCTTCTGTCTGAGATACTACCAGCCCAATCAGCATCTGTGTACCCATGTACACATATCTCTGTCCCAGTCTCATAGAATAGTCCACAATGCAAAGTAGACCTCACATACCTCAGTATGCGTCTCACTGCATCCAAATGCGGTTTCCGTGGAGCCTGCATAAACTGACTCACCAACCCAACAACATAGCTCAAATCTGGTCTGGTGATCGTCATGTAGATCAAACATCCTACTATGCTCCTGTACATAGTAGGATCCTCCAAGATCTCTCCTGAATCTGCACTCAACTTGCCATTCTGATCCAATGGCACAGAAATAGGCTTACAGCCTGTCATACCATATTTGGACAACATGTCCAAGCCATACTGTCTCTGCAGTAATCCAATACCATGTGGTGACCTAATCACCTCAATGCCCAAGAAATATCTGAGCTCCCCGAGATCCTTCATCTCGAACTTCTGTCTAAGCAAGATCTTTACATCAAAGATCTCTGCATCATGGTCCCCCGTAATGATCAAGTCATCTACATAGATGACAACAAGCACAACCCCTCTATCACCATGTCTCACATACAATGAGAAATCTGCATTGGCTACATGAAAGCCAATAGTGACAAGATATTCAGAAATCTTGTCAGACCATGCTCTTGGTGCTTGCTTTAAGCCATACAAGGCTTTCTTCAACCTGCAAACATGCTCGGGGTGACCCACATCCTCATAACCAGGTGGCTGCAACATATACACCTCTTCTTGCAAATCCCCATGCAAGAATGCATTCTTTACATCCATCTGATGTAAAGACCATTGCTTTGACGCAGCCACTGCTATCACAACTCTCACCGTTGCCATCTTGACAACTGGGCTGAAAGTTTCCTCATAATCAATCCCATATGTCTGCGCATATCCTTTGGCTACCAATCTAGCCTTGTACCTGTTTATGCTTCCATCACTGTTATGTTTAACTTTGTACACCCACTTGCATCCAATGGCTTTCTTGCCTTCAGGCAATTGCACTAAATCCCAAGTTTCATTTCCATATAGTGCATCCATCTCCTCATCCATGGCTTTCTCCCAACACACATTTCCAACAGCCTCATCAATGCATGTGGGCTCAACAACCTGCACAACCTTTGCCATATATGCATAGTGATGTGCCACATAACCATCATATGTAAATCTCTGCACAGGGTTCTTCACTCTCCTTGATCTTCGCAGCTTTTCATTCATGGCTTCCATAGCCTTCTTTACACCAGGTGTTCTCATAGCTGGGATCCCAAGCTCCTCATCAAGGCTCATATCTGAGCCACTAGACTCTCCATCAACATGAGAATGCCCTGCAGAAATGTCAGGCATACCAAGGGGCTCAACCACTTTCTCTTTTCCTTTACGTGATGTACTAATCACATTTGCAGGGCTGGTATTATGACGCAGCCTGCCACTCCATGGTCTATCAACAGACCCACTAGATGAGGACTCTCCTGGTCCACTCAAAGACTGTGATTGCTGACCTGCATTCTGTGCAACCACACTTCCACTCAAATCAGCCCCAACAGCTTCTTTTTTAGCAGCATACCAGCTGCTCATCTCATCAAAGACAACATCCCTGCTTACCCTCAACTCACGTGTAGCAGGGTTATAACACCTGTATCCCTTTTGTTCAAGGGAATATCCAATAAACACACATTTTTCAGCTTTCGGATCCAGCTTGGTTCTCAGCTCATCTGGCACATGCACATATGCAATGCATCCAAAAACTTTCAGATGAGATAAATCTGGTTTTCTGCCAGTAAACCTCTCCTCTGGAGTTACATCATGTATGGCTGCAGTTGGAGTCCTGTTCATGATGTATACTGCTGTAGAAACAGCCTCAGCCCAATAGCAATGCGGCATATTTTTCTCTTCCATCAATGCCCGCGCAATCTCAGCAATGTGCCTGTTTTTCCGCTCAGCAACTCCATTTTGCTGCGGAGTGTATCTGCATGTATACTGTCTCCGAATTCCATTCTTCTTCAAAAATTCAGAGAACTCATTGGAGAAGTATTCTCCCCCTCCATCTGACCTTAGGCACTTGACATATATTCCTGTTTGCTTTTCAACCAAAACTCTGAAATTCTGAAAGTGAGTGAAAACCTCACTCTTCTTCTTCATGAAATATACCCACACTTTCCTTGTGTGGTCATCAATGAAAGTGACATAGTACCTGCAGCCTCCCATAGACACGGTCTTCGTAGGACCCCATACATCTGAATGCACAACATCTAGTGCATTTCTGCTCACATATCTGTTACGTGGAAACACATGCTTTGTTTGCTTCCCAAATTGGCATGCTTCACATATTTTCTGCATACCTTCCACTTTAAATTTTGGCAGCCCTGTCACAATTCCTTTCGTTTGCATAGACTTCAATCTCTGCACATTTACATGTCCAATTCTTTTATGCCATATGTCTGTGTCTGCAACAACTCCTGAACCATTTGCAAACATCGCAGCACTCATTTCAGGCATGTCTACATCCAACGTAAACATTCTACCCACTCTGTTGCCTTTTGCAACCAACCTGCACTTGTCTTTAAAATCTTCAACATAACACCCATCGGGGTTAAACCGAACCTGCAAACCCTGCTCAATCATCTGGCCAACTGAAACCAGATTCTTGGTTATGTTCGGTACATGAAGTACGTCTGCAAGGTACTTCACTTTGCCATCCTGCATAGACAATGGCACATCTCCAATGTGGGCAATTGGATGAGCAGTGTCATCCCCTGTTTCTACAAAACCTGGTCTTTCCGGGTTTTTCATCTCCTTGAACCACTCCCCATGACTCGTCATGTGGTTCGAAGCGCCTGAATCCACATACCATACATTATCTTTTTGTGCTGCATCAACATTTTCAGACATGGCATTCACAACATGCTGCATAACAAACAACCTTTCATTATCCTCATTATTTCTGCTTGAGGATGCATAGTTGTTTTGCTGCACTTTTCCATTTTGCATGTCAGCCTGCTTCTTATAACATTCAGACTGCACATGTCCAGGCTTACCACAATAATAGCATTCACGTGTATCATTATATTGCCTTTGCCAATTTCCACGGCCTCTTTGACTCCCCCTGCCTCTGAATTTGCCTCTTCCACCTGTGTGTTGTTGTTGTTGTTGATTCTGGGACTGTTGTTGTTGCTGCTGCTGCTGGCCATAATTCTGATTACCTGTTCGGCCACCTCCTTGACCGCGTCCACGGCCTCCTCTACCTCGTCCTCTTCCTGAACTCGTGTAGAAGGCCTGTTGCTCTGAAATGTTTTTACTTTGTGAAGACTGTTGGTCTTCACCCAAGTTCTTCTCTTCGATAATCAGCATAGACACCAAATCTGTAAAGTTGGGAATGTTTTCCCGAGTCTGAATAGACGTCTTGAACGCCTTGTATTGTGGCCCGAGACCACGTAGACAGACTTCCACCTTGTCATCATCATCTACTGACACACCAATAGATGCAAGGGATTCCACAATACCCTTTATCTTCAGCGCATAGTCATTCACAGACATGCTCTTTTTCTCCACAGTGTGAAGTTCATTCTTCAACTGTATCTTACGAGCCTTGGTATTTGTTTCATAAAGCTTTACCAAGGTGTCCCACGCCTCCTTGGGGGACTTGGCATCCTGAATGTGCCCAATCATGGTGTCCTGTATACTAATGGAAAGCCAATACATTACTTTCCTGGCTCCTTGGTTCCAATCTTTAAACTCTTTCACATCTGCAGCAGTCGGATTTATATCCGGTATCTCCGGTGCCTCTTCATGCTCACCTTCTATGTAGTCCCAATAACCTTTTCCCATCAGGAAATTCGTTAACCTGAACCTCCAAGCATGGAAGTTATTCTTGTCAAGCTTCTCAGCCACAATCTGAGTTATCCCATCATTTGACATCTTGCCAAACACACAATTTCACCAGAAACTGCACTCTGGTTTTTCTGCACAACCTGCAGTATTTTCTGCACAGCGGTACTGTAGTACTCAAATGTCACAACCAGTGACTTCAATGTGCATACATACACCCAATGGCAACTGTAGACCTCTTTGCAGCACCCACAGTGTCTGCACAGTCAATCTGTCTTCCTGCAGTTCTTAAAACAGAGTTCTGCAGAGAATCGATGACTTACCCGCAGTGCTTGAAATCGCCTGCTTTCTGAAAAACGGAGGTCCAGACGCGCCCGAAACGCGTTTTCGGCCCGAAAATTGTAGTCCATAGGACTGTATAGTTGCCCTATAGCTTCACTCCCGCGAAGAAAGCTCCTCAATCGGAGATCGTTTGCCGGTGCCTCCCGTAGAGCTCCCGACAAGGGTGTAGTCACCAACACAATAGGGAAGAGTAGTTGCAGCTCTTACCCTTGTACCGCTTCCTGTGGTTCTCTTGCTTGCAGCTCAGCCCTTAGCACGAACCAGGCTCTGATACCATGAAAAGATGCAGGGGGGAAGAGAGCTTGAGCTCTTGCAAGCACACACACACACACTCACAAAACCCTAATAGAGAACACACAAGGTGAGAGGCTAAAAATCTTCTTCTTCTCTACTCAACACTCAACACACCATATACAAGAATAAGAGTACACACAATATGAGAGGTACTCAACCAATACATACACGGGTTCTCTATAGTGTGAACCCGACTAAGTGAGCTGGCGCTATAACTATGCCAGTCTCTAGAATGGCTGTCACACAGCCTGTCATCCCACTGGCCGCATATCACCCAAGATCTCACCAACCATGCCAGTGGTGTAAGTGCGGGGCCTATCCCCCAGGCGGGTCATTAGTGTCCACCGCCTCACTAGAGCTCGATATCTAAACAGGGATGCAAAGGCAAATCTAGTGGACAAGACCCTACATTCCAATAGAAAAAGGACCACTAGGAGGAAAAAGAACCGCAACAAGCAAACTAAGAGTGCATCCACTAGTTCTCAAGAAGTCTCTAAACAAAACATGAAGGATCAAGCTTTTACATCCCAAGAAGTGCATGAGGAGCATCAACCTCAACTTGGGCCTAGTGCTAAACAAGATGAGGCTAGTACAACCGAGGATAGTTCTGGGGGTTCTGTTTTTGTGTATAAGGTGAACGAGACTCTAGATGCCATCATTGATGCTCATAGAAGTCGCATTGCAGCTTTATCTGAGCTACCCAAGAAGCTTCAAGAATACCCAAACCCTCGTGGAGGAGAAGATCAATCTAGCTGTAAATCAGCAACTCATTAGGGAAGCTCAATCAATACTTGAGGGCCCACCTCCACCTATCCCTCGGGGCCCAACCTCTCTTAAGCCAACATTAGAAACCATACCAGAAGTGTCATCAAGTTGGGAAATGAAAAGTGAGCTGATCTCACAAGTTCATAGTGAGAAGTATGCACCAATTGACACCCCATTGAAAGAAGGCATTTTGCCACCACCTAGTCTTGCCTTCCCATGCAATGATGAAGTTATTGATGCTAACGAGGATATGGCAAATGAGATGTGGTTGGGCAGCAGTTCATGAGAAAGTTAATGAGAATATGTCCTCTATTATTTCACCTCCATTCTCTGAGGTGGATTTTACCAGGGGCACAGAAAACAACTCCCATTAGAAGTGCGAAAAGTAGCTCCAACTGCAATACTTGATAGTGGTGCAGGAGTGGGCATTGTGACAAGGTCCATTTGGGAAAAGTGGGGCATTGTGACAAGGTCCATTTGGGAAAAGTGGGGCAAACCAGCTATTAGGAGTACAAGGATGCGCTTGCAGCTAGCAGATGGAAGCTTAGAACATCCCATTGGGCTGCTAGAGAACATATTGGTCACCACATGTGGGATTGAATATGAGCACACATTTGCAGTAGTGGATTTTGGAAAGCATCCAAACTATGAAGTGATATTGGGTAGACCATTCATGCAACAATTTCAAATGATTCAAGATTGGGGATACAATTATTTGTACCTCTGACATGATTCTGTCATCACAAGGGTCAACCTAAAGAATCACTCATATCGTGATGTAACGTGGTCTCCAATAGATGAGTTTGATTCTGCTTCATCTGAGGGCTCAAGAGTTACATTGTCAGATGGGCGAGAAGATCTGTGGATGTGTGGAGCCTCATGTAAGGATTTCAACACTGAGAGACTTAAGGGTAATCGAAGTGTATCAGATGAGGCATACATTCCACAACCCTTCCCTGAGCACTTAATTGATCCCCTAGAATGGAGTCATGTCCTTGCAACATTATCGACATGTGCTTTACCTAAGCCAATTCAATTTTGTGACTCAGATGGATATGACATTATTCCTATACGAATGGTACAACCACGTGACCTTCTAGATCATTTGTACTATGGGGATGCATCCACAACAGCACTGCATGTAGAGGAAGTCTCAGTGGGGAGGATTAACACTCGAATCTGCTAATGATGCTGATAAGGAAGACGGATGGACTCTGATTTTGATGATGATGTGATAATCCCCGAGGAAGAGTTAGGAAAGGCATGCCTACTCTTGAGAGGAAGGGAGGTTCAAGTAGAGATCCCTCGAAGCCGACCTAAACGTAAATGCTGTAAGAGCCATAAGAGAATCCGTAAACAAGATGAGAGGGAACGATGTGTGAGAATACAAAAAGAAGACGAGGAGTTTAAGAATGAACACTCTTGACCACCACCTCACTTCTCAGGAAAGAATGGATATCTATACTATGTCCAAGCACAAGATAGTATCAAAGACCAAGTAAAATGATCAGATGGATACCAACCAGGAGAAAAGCTAAAAACAATCGCAAAAAAATAAAGAAACCAAAACAAAAACTCAAGTCTCAAACCGAATCAAAAGAGAGTGTCGGAAGTGCAAAGATAATGGTTGAACAAAAAACTCTAATGCAAGATTGCAAAAGAGAGCTCAAAACCGCATGGTCTTCAGTTAGTGAGATGACTCAAGTGGACAAGAACAAGGTCTCAATGTTCCCCCCAACTTCATACAGTACACTCTTCAAGATCGGAAGATTGTTCTTCAACAACCCATGCGACAAAAGCCAAGCATGCTAGGGGTTTCATATGATGGTCCAGAAGATGCAAAAAAAATTGATATCGCGGAGCCGGGAAAAGAGCCTCGCTATGTGTGGATTGCCACAGACTTGTCCTTAGATGAGGAGAAGTTATTAATTCAAACAATAAAGGAGTATCACGATGTTTTTGCTTGGAGTTATAAAGACCTCAAAGGAGTTGATCCAAGCATATGTCAGCATACAATTCCATTGCGAGAGGATGCAAAGCCTTCCAAGCAACGTCCTTATACTTATAATGAGAATTTCGCACGAAAGATAAAAGAAGAAATAGACAAGCTCTTAGAGGCAGAATTTATCTATGAGATTGAACACACTGAATGGGTCTCCCCTATTGTAGTGGTGCCCAAGAAAAAATGAAAACTTCGAGTATGTGTAAACCTCAAGAAGGTAAATGTAGCTATTGTACGTGATCATTACCCACTTCCAATCACGGATCATGTTTTGGAACGTGTTGCAGGGAAAAAGGCATATAGTTTCTTGGATGGATTCTCCGGTTACAATCAAGTGTCAATTCATCCAAAGGATCAACACAAGACAGCCTTTGCTACTGAAGATGGCATCTTTGCCTATCGTGTTATGCCATTTGGTCTAACAAATGCACCAGCAACAACCGGTTAATGAGCCATGTATTCAAGGAGTACCTTAGGCTTTTTCTTGAGATCTTCATGGATGATTTATGTGTTCACTCACAAGAACGTGATGATCATATAGAACACCTCAGACTTGTGTTTCAAAAGTGTCAAGTTTATCGTATCTGCTTGAATCCTGACAAGTGCAAATTCATGGTAAGACAAGGAAAGATTTTGGGCCATATTGTTTCTCGCAATGGTATTTCAACAGATATGGATAAAATTGATGTCATTGTCTCATTACCTCGGCCTATCAACCCTAAAGGGGTACAAATATTCATGGGACATTGTGGCTATTATCGTCGATTCATCTACATGTACGCTGTCCTAGCCAGACCATTATATGCTGTGAGGAATCCTTTGAAAAGTTGAAGCAAGCATTAGTGTCTGCACCCATCTTACGGGCACCAGATTGGAACCAAATCTTTCATGTCCAGATTGATGCTTCAAACTTTGCAATTGGATGTATTTTGGCTCTATCGGGAGAACATAATAAGGATTTTCCAATCTCATATGCTAGTTGACAGTTGAACAATGCTGAGAAGAATTATGCCACAACAGAAAGAGAAGGTTTGTCCATGATATGTGCAGTGAACGTTTCGCCATTACCTTTTGGCAAACAAATTTATATTTTTTGTGGACCATCAAGCACTGCTATATTTGGTGAATAAGCCTTGTGCAACTGGAAGGATTGTGAGGTGGTTTGTCATCCTTCTTGAGTTTGATTTTGAAGTGGCAGTCCGAAAAGGAACAACTCATCTTAGGGCAGATCATTTGTCTTGAATCACCTCTGGAGAAGCTCCTGTAGGTGTGGATGATGATATGTTAGATTTAACACTTTTCCTTGTAGAGACAGCTCCTAAATGGTCTGAACCCATCTTAGAAATTTTGACAAGTGGGCAGATACAACTAGCGGGTCCTAATGTGGACCTATGGCGACCATTCAAGTTAATCTCAGGGAGATTATATCGTCAGGGTAATGATGGAGTGTTGCGGCTTATACCTAACCCTGACCAATATGAGGAGATCTTGGAATGGGCACATGAGGGTATTGGTGGAATCCATGCATCAACTACTACTACTTGTGTGCGACGTATAACTCAGGATGGGTAATGGTGGCCTACCATGCATGCGGATGCTGAAAAATTTGTTCGTAACTGTGCTTCATGTGTCAAATTCAACAACCAATTCATAATGTCACATTATTCCAAATTTCAACTACACCAAGTTGGAGTAAGTATATTGTGGACTATCTTCAGCATGGTCATACTGATCGAACAATTCCTAAACATCGAAAGTGTGCTATTGAAGTTGAAGCAGCCAAATATATGCTTATAGAGGGCCAACTCTACAAGAGGGGCAAGGATGGCAACTTGCGCATGTGTGTCTGTGAAGCTGACTACTTGAAAATCTTGACTCATGCACCTTAAAAATGGATACCGAAGAATATGTGAAACGTTGTGAGGATTGTCAAAGGACCAAACCTCCCATCACAAAGGACAATATGCCATTGCGGCCTATGTTAAGCACACGTGCGTTTGCCAAATGGGGTATTGATTTTGTCGGTCCCATTAAACCTCCAGCTCGTCACACACGCATGCCGAATATATTATAGTCGCAACTGACTATTTGACCAAATGGGTAGAGGCAAAAGCTACAGTCAAAAATGATGCCAGAACCACAGCCAAGTTCTTGTATGAGTACGTGTTTACACACTATGGCTTACCTATTGAAATCGTTAGTGATCAAGGTGTGCACTTTGTGAATGAGGTCATAGAGTTTTTACTTCAAGAATTTATAATAATTCACAAGCGTTCTGCACCCTATCATCCCCAGAGAGACAAAAGCAATGGTATGATCGAAATGTAACAACTGGCCGATTCAAAAAAGGGGACCTTGTGCTCTTGTACACACTTAAGAAGCATAAGCGAAAGCTCAAGAAACGTGGCCTAGGACCGTTTGTGATTCATGAGCTTATTCCAAGTGGTGCAGTGCGTTTAGAGACACTAGAAGGTGAGAAAATGCCTAACTTCATTAATGGAAGTCGTCTCAAGAAATACAATGAACCATTAACTGAAGCCATGCTTCAACAAATGCATGCTGCCCACACACGGAAAGAAGCACATGACCTACTTAAACGTCAGGCTCAAGAAGAAGCTAAAGCTAGAGTTGCAAAAGCCAAGGAGCGTCGCAAGGCTTCTATGTTGACCTTACAGTTTGCTACTGAGATGATGAACAATATGTCGATCCTTTCAATATTCACGTGTGTCTTCATCTTCATGAGACTACCTACTTTGTCTCTGCCTTAATTGACTCTGGTGCAGATTATAATATTCTCTCATTTGACACATGGGTAGCTTTGGGACAACCAACACTTGTGCACATTCCTGTTGACTTACGAAGCTTCTCAGGTGAAGATAACCCTATAGAGGGAAAATGTGTCATTATGATGTCCATTCAGGATCACCAGATGTCAGTTCCCTTTTATGTGGCTAGTAAGTCCAAGGCAATGGTAGAGGTTGTTCTTGGTCGATCATGGTTAAGTGTTACCAATTGTTCATTAGATTGGAAGAATAGACAATACAAATTGCAAATTGATTCTCATTGCAAATTGATTCTCATTGCATCTTGGGATCTGCTGCTCCACGAGTTTTATCATGTCAAAAGGGTGGTAGTTCTACCTTACACAACCCACTTTCAACATCTACTCTTCAAGCTCCAAGACAAATGATGTGGATAATCGATGAGTCCTCAAGTGAGGGCCATGGCTGGCATGTTCCAACTACTCTAGTCACTGCTCAAAGAAGGCCAGGCAAGAAGGAATCGTCAATTTGGCTACCCAAAGGTGCGTACAAACTTGTACCATCTAGAAGAGTTGCTAAACCTCCTAAAAAGAATATCTTTTCCAAACCTAAGCCTTAGATTGTCACTCATTGGGTCCCAAAGCATTTTCTTAAAGCACAAGGCTATTATGAGGGTGCAACAGCACTTTGTCTTCCCAAATGCCATGGTTTGCTAGAGCCAGAAGAGTGTATCAATAAGATTCCAACAGCCACTCTTGGTTTTTCATATCAGAGGGTGCAAAGGAAATCAACACAACCTCTTCAAGATAGGATAGGTGGTTGTGATAGCACCTACAAATCTCCTTGTGTTGACCTTCCCCAAACATGTATTGAATCACCAGTTGTCCCAACTTCTCCTTGTTACACACTTCCACCATCAACTTGTGTACCTAAGACAGATCCAACTTTACATGAGTCTCCTTTGAGCATAGATTCTAGCACTTCACTGCCTAAATCCTCTTATCTTGCTCAAATTCCTCGACAATTGCTATCCTTCCCACCTCTTAAAAAGGACATACACAAAACCAAAGGTAAGGTATTACTACTACAATTGAAGCTCTTTGGTAGATCAGTGTTTGAATAGCCTCACTTTTACTAATGTGGTTCCTTATGCCTTTACAAGATTGTGCTCTTTTTGAGATGATCTTATCTACATTGTTTTTGATAGGGATTGTAATGATGGATATGAGTGTATAAAGTTTGAAGTTTCTAAATTTCATTGTTCTACGCCCAGATACCTCTTGATGGATACTTGGCGAGATACATGTCCACCATGCATTGACCCTGATAGTACTCAACTTGAACATCGCGGGGGTTATAGTGCTCCTCCTTTTCAAACTCATTCTAGGTACTTTTATGCTCCCTTAGGTGAAAATTGCTGTGGGCATCACTTTGTCACTTTATTCTATCAACAGCATCATCCATTTCCACATTGTCAAGAGTGTGCATGACTCGTATTAGGAGAAGCTTCACACATTTGTTGGCTATGCCGCTCTTACTTTCGACGATATGGCATGGGCTTAATGAAACAAATTGTGGGAATTACACCCCAACGCCATAACCTTCTTGATGTGAGAGTACCCGACCGAGGACACAATCAACGTAGATTACCTGAGGAGGTTCAAGCACAACAATGGAGGGATACATGCATAAATGACTTGCAACCACCTATCTTGCAAGACCTCCTTCCCCTAGCCTCAACATGTCAATTTTGGATCACTATGAGTACCTATATTGAGCAATTCCAAAATCGGAATTGTTTGCTTAACCTTCCCATAGAACCAATGCCATATTTTAGCGAGGAAGCACTTCTTCCTCTACCACCTTCTCCAGAGGCCGGCTTTTGTATAGGGTTATCCTTGCATCGTAAAGTGATTGATACCATCTTCCCAGCAGAAGTGGACACGGATCCACCACCAGTGCAAGGGTAAGCTCATCAACTCCACAATAAGATCAACAAGCCAGGGCACTTTTCTCCCACTGGGTTTTTCCCCTCGGCTATATTTGGTGATTGGCACCAATAACAAATTTTATTCTTTTCTTTTCTTTTCTTGTGTGTTAATAAGACATTTTGCAGAGATCTCAGCTACACAAGAGCATACAAACACGCCCCAATAGTCCACCTACCATGCACACAAATTAGGAAGAGGGGAGACATGCAATGCCTACAAAGAGCAAAGAGAAGCAATCTGCACATCAGCAATGCATCAAGACAAACGCGCCACATCAATGAGCACTACAACAGGTGTATTCAAATCATAATCTTTTGTTCTTTATGTGCTTTTCACTTTTGCATATATTGTTTGCATGTTCACACACAATTGGCTGGTTTAAGTTTTAAATGAGTTGTTACCATGTGGTGAGTGATTTCTAGATTCTTAGAGGACTTAGTAGAAGGTATTTCTATTTGAAGACGGTGTAAGATATATGCCAACGGAGTATACCAAGTTCTTATGCTCTCGAAGTATATTAGTTATCCCTAGTGGTAGCTACCTCTTAGGTATGGGCTAGGTGCTATGATTAATAAAAAATTTATGAAAATCATGCCCTAAAAAATATATACAAGTGAATCGAGACATGACGTGTCTACAGCCATGTGGAATGCTTGGTAGGACCTTGGGTTGTCTTAGCACCTTAGGGCCGATGCCTTGGTTTCCATGGGGTGAACACTGACGTCTAAAAGATTAAGAAAAAACCTTCAAGGACTCTATCGCCTTGATAGATGCTGGTAGGACTCTGGGGTACATTATGGACCCTCGAGACCGATGCCCTCATCTTCATGGGGTACTCCTTATGTTAAAAAGAAAGAAAAGGGTCTGTCGCCCTTGAGATACTTAGCGGCCTTTAGATTCTCTTGGCGGAGGTCTCTTGGCCATTGCTTGGGTCTCATTGGGATGGAACCTTCCTCTTTATCATCTTTTACACACACACACCCAAAAAAAAAAAAGATAGAGAAAAAAAGAAAGAAAGAAAACAAGGTCCAATCACCATTGCTTATATTTAGGAGTAGGGTTGCCACTTAGGAATAACTTAAATACTTGTAGGACATTGAGACTGCGGTTATAACCTGTGGTGTACAAGCACACTTGCCTTTGCATAGCACTATCTACCACTTAGTCTCACTTTGACTAGTCTTTACTCACTTCTTTTAGCACTCTTTAAAACTCTAATCGGCCTTCCACTTGCATGCTCACGTGTAAGGTTGTTATTGCTGTTTTCAAAAAAAGGCTTTACTTGTCTTCCATTGTTTTTTGTAGCTTTTACTTCTACCGCACCCGAGGACGTGCGTGATTTAGGAAGGGGGGAATGTTCCACGGGAACAGTCACGGGAACACGGATTATGGAAGGAGGCCAGAAGCAATTAATGCAAGAGAGCGGGATTGTAGCCATGGGAACATGAAGACGCACATAATTTTTTCATATTTTTGTGCCGAAGTACAATGTAAATCGTTTTAGGCCAATATGGGTTCTAAATGAGAGTTCTAAGTGTATTAAGCAAGGCTCACTTATGGGGTTGTCCGCCCATGTGTGAAAGAGGCCTAGGGTTAGGGTTAGGGTTAGGGTTAGTGGCATCTCTACAAAAGAGATGTTAGTTAAAGAAAGTGGACGTTTTTTGGCCATTCTCATAAGCTATTGAGTGAAGCTCTTGAGCTCTCAAGCTATGGAAACTCTCAAACTCTCTCTCTATTGTACTCTAATGAGCATCAAGCTCCAATGAGTATAGCTCCA
Organism: Cibotium barometz; assembly: GCF_041138505.1. NCBI lineage: Eukaryota > Viridiplantae > Streptophyta > Polypodiopsida > Cyatheales > Cibotiaceae > Cibotium > Cibotium barometz. Next base: position 9,721,901 of record NC_141059.1, read on the forward strand.
CTTCATTCTCTTAATCTGTTTTAGCATCATTGAAGTAGATTAATCTATGATTAGTTGAATGCTTCTTTCTTTCTTTTGTGTATGCTGCATGCTTGTAGTGTGTGTGTGAATAGTCTCCATTGATGCAAGCTCTTGCCCACTTCATTGGCAATGAGTTATTCATGGATAGACTCTCTCTATGAGCTTGTGGGTTTGTGAATGTTACATTCTATGCTTGCTTAAGCTTGTGGGTTAGTAGATGCACGCTTATGCTTGCTTAAGCTTGTGGGTTAGTAGATGCACGCTTATGGGTTTGCAGGCAGTACTAGGGAAAGCTAAGATTTAATCAATGTTTGAATGAGATTAAGAGATTGCCATGCATTGCTTGATCTCTTGATTAGTGTAGTGGGTTTAAGGGATTGAGAGATTGATTGAGGTGCTGAATGGTTGAATCATCAAGTGGTGGTTTGTGTATGTGAGCTCTCCCTCATGGGATAAGCCTTCATGCACTAATCGGGTCGGGTCGAGTCCTCGATTGACATTGTGTTTCTTAACACATTTGTTGATCGGTAGTACTCTATGAGAGCACTATATTGCACGGTAGAGAGAACCGCTCTACAGGGTCCCATGAATGCATGAAGCATCCCCTTTTGGTCTTGGAACATGAATAGTAACGTTCTCATATTCTGGCAGATGACTATCTGTATCAAGTATAATTTTTGCATCCATTTTTCTTCTCTTGCGCATCACACTTTTCAGGACTGTCCTCTGAACATCTGGAGCAACAATATCTTGTTCCTCCAACACTGTTGATGCAAGGTCCACAAGATTTTTTTTTGCTCGAACCCCTTCGTCTCCGGACATAAATCTTTTCTTAATTTGATTTAAACCCGGCCTAGACCCCTCATGTCTTCCTGTCAAGTAGGCCTTATAATGGGCACTTTGCAAGACTGAAATGGCAAGGTCTGCAGAGCAGCTGAAGTAGAGAACAAGCTAACTTGTTGAGCGTCTCCCAAAGCTGTTCGCATGGATGCATGCTTAGACTCTGAGAGATTAACCGTAGGCACAAATGGACCTCCACCCCCTTGTGTCAATACCCATTTTGCCCAGTGAAATCCCCGCACCTCCCACCAAGATAACCATGTCTCTAATGAATGTAGCTCTGTCTCATGCGCATGTCCCAAACTCCAAAATGTAACAAGTTTGTCCTTTGCTGATGCGGCTGACACTTCACTTGGTGCATCTCTCCATCGTCGACACAAATCCTTATGCTCTTCTTGAAATTGTGGTTTGATACAAATTCATGTATGTTCCAGCAGACTCTTTTCCCAGTGAAAAGAACACGAGCGTTCCTTGAACATCATCACATTCCTTTTACCTTTATTGAAAACAGTACGCACTGCAAGCCAATTTGCTTGTGCCTCATCAGCTACCTGCAAACTCTGCACTCTCAAATCCACATTGCTGCAACCTTTCATTTATCAAAGTCCAAAATAAAACTTGTGCATTTGTATTCTCCACCTTGAACTCACCTACTGCAATTGTAAGCAATTCTCTCACAAAAGGGTGATAAACATGTGCACTCATTGTGGTCCAGCCACTTGTCCTGTGCACATGATCAAAGTGGACAAATTGTTTCTCTAATGGTCCACCTGGCCTCATTTGATTAACCAAGTCGATCCCACTTCCAAGACCCATAGAGGACATCTTAAATACATGAGGCTCCACATTGCTTGCCAGCTGGTTTGGAAATAAGAGGCTATGAAAGAAAGGGTATCGCCTATTTGTTTTCTCCTTAAGATCTAGTAATGCTTCGAGCCCAAGAACCGATTTTGACGGGCAATATCCATGGATCTCTGAATCCTAATCAAATACCAAAAGTCAACCATTGCAACATGTGAGTTTCAAAAAAAGGTAAACAAAGTTTAGACCTAACCTTTTTCTTTGTACAAGTTGTGTAACTCTTTCCAGAAGCTGCTCGACCCCCAAATCTTCCATATCAGGAGTGATATCAGTGTCATCAAAGAGCATGTCCATAATTATATCTTGAGCTACACCTGTCTCAACTCTTTTACACTTTGCATATAGGTCATGGGAAGCTCTATCTTGCACCAAAGTATGCACAAAAGTCTCATTTGTTTTTGACACCCCAACTGCCACTGGATGCCTGTGACTACCTTGATGTATGACACATCTTGTTGTAGTAGTTCTATCTGTAGGGTAGTAATAATAAATAGAAGACTCACACACAGCCAAGCATTTCGGTAAAGTAGAGCAATGTCGACAAACTAAAGTGCCGGTTTCAGAACTTAAAAACCCAATTCTGGGCACCTGTTTAAGTTTTCCCTTCCATTGAGATTGATTGCTTCCCTTCGTCCGCTCATAATAAGGGCACTCCACATTACAACATCTTAGATGCCCCCCACAAGAACTACGCCTAACAACACCATCAAAACATTCCTTTGTACATGTGTTATACTCCACCCACACATGACCATCATATCTTTGCTCCATCCCAGCCATTGGCTTACCTTGTGGTGCAACAGGGAGCTCAAAAACAATATCCCCATCATACTGTGATGGAAGTTCATCAACTTTCCTAACTTCAGATGCATTCATTAAACCATTGAGAAGAGTGTCGTTAACATGCAATCGTCTAATCAGAGACAAGATACTGAGAACTTTATTTTCTATGGGTGTCCCTAAACTAGATAGACAGGGTTCAAGGATTGATGGAGTTCCCAAACAAGAAAAAGAGGGATTTTGTATTGATGAGAATATATGCCCACCGTCATCTCTACCATGTACAACATCCTTGGAATGTAGAGATAAAGTAGACACAGTGCATTCCCTTGGCATTGTTGCAGTAAGTTTAAATGCATAAACACCATTAGCTAGCTTGATCCTAGGCACTACACTGCTTTGATTCTCCATGGATAAGTTATTAGTACCTAAGGAGAAGTACTCTTGAAGCTCTCTCTCTGTCAAAATAACATCTTCTGAATCAAAACGGACGGATAAAATTTTCAAAGAGCCAAAACAAAGAATATCAATGACGTGCACCATTATGCTTGCGAGATGCAGCTATTGACAAATGTCTGAAAATATATCAAGAAGGCCAACATCATTCTCCCTTTTCGAGATATGAGTACTGATATTTTCCAGATATGATTGCATTTAAAACCGAATATTTGCACCACTAGTATATGTCTTTTTCAAATAACTGAAGAATGATTACGATGCATTTAATGACTATATCTCCACTATACGCTTGTAAAATCAATTCATAGCATTCGAATGCATAATATAAAAATAAAAATAAATACATATATAAATAATACATAATATATACCAATAGAGATTTATATATTATGTATTATTTATATATGTATTTATCGTCTCCAACTCTGCAGCTGCCAAGCCTCCGCCAAGCATCTTCCTAGTTCGCCTCCGCCAAGCCTAAGCCAAGCGTCTTCTTCGTTCGCCTCCGCCAAGCGTTTTCTTCGTCCAGCAGCTCTTGAGGATCGGTCTTTGCCTTCGTCTCCAGCTCTCCATCCGCCAAGTCTCCGTTTCCAGGTAAGGTGCGGCCCCTTCCATCCCTTCCCACTCCCCTTAGCCCCTTGCCACCACCAAGGGCAAGAAAGCCCATACGCTGGCGTATGGGCTTTCTTGCCCTTGGTGGCAAGGGGCTAAGGGGATTATGTTGTTAGAAGATGTAGCGTGACTACGAGTACGAGGAGGCAGGGGCTGGGAGTTCAACTTGTTGTTTGCGTTTCTTGATTGCATGAACACCTTGGGGTGGTGAAGAGGGCCGAGAGAAGAGCCGAGAGCCGAGAGCCGAGAGCCGAGAGCCAGAGGGCTTGCGTGTATTTTAGCATGTGTGGGTCTTAGCCCCTTCCCACCAAGGGCAAGAAAGCCCATACACCAGCGTATGGGCTTTCTTGCCCTTGGTGGGAAGGAGCTAAGACCCATACATCCTAGATCTCAAAGGTGGTGAGATACATCCAACCTGCAAACACCTGGCTCCGATCAGACCTTTGAACATGTCCTCGACTGGTGCTTATCCACATGCGCATGTTCCCAACCCGGTCCCTGTTTCTGGCTGAACCTGTACTTAAAATCTTGACAAACTGGTCGGCCATAACTACCTCTAGTATGGTGTGCGCGCATGGAGTTGATGCTTCAGCGCACAGACCTATGGTCACTCGTTGATGGCACTGAGGTTGTTCCTGGCCCTGCAAATGCTGCAGCACATGCCCAATGGCCCATATGAAGATCATTTTCCACTTGGGTGATCATCAGCAGGTGCAGATGGTTCGGTCTCTCACATCATCTTGAGCCGTGTGGGATTTCCTACCCTCTGCCTATGAGCATACTGATCTGGTATCTCAAGTAACACTCGTCAAGAAACTCATCAATCTGACCATGTCAAAAACTCAATCTGTTGTCCAATTCTTGGGACGAATGGCAAAACCTTCTTGATGAAGCTGTTACATGTGGGCTTGCGTGTATTGTAGGGGCTTGCATAGCATGTGTGGGTCTTAGCTCCTTCCCACCAAGGGCAAGAAAGCCCATACGCCAGCGTATGGGCTTTCTTGCCCTTGGTGGGAAGGAGCTAGGACCCATACATCCTAGATCTCAAAGGCAGTAATGCTCTTCCATCTCGGCCTCCGTCTCCACTCTTGGGTGGTGAGATAAGACCTGGATCTGCCCCTAACGATCTGCATGGCTGAGGGATTAGTGAATCTAGAGAAGTACAAGGCTGTCCAGTTTTGTACGTGGGTCTTAGCTCCTTCCCACCAAGGGCAAGAAAGCCCATACGCCAATGTATGGGCTTTCTTGCCTTCCCTGTGCTCCATATGAGTTCATTATCATCAAAGGCCTGCATCAAGATGCATGGAAGGCTGCAGAGGATACTCACTGAGGGAGGCTACCATCCCCACATTGCAAGAGCAACTCGGAGATGTTGAGGCATGTGTAGCCTAGCCTCCATCCACTCCCTCGGCTCCCTCCTCCACCACATTAGAGTAGAAGGTGGATGCCTTAATGGACACAACATCTCTCTCTTGTTGATGTAAGTGAAGAGTTTGATGTTCATACTCATTGTGGGTTGCCTCATCTATTTACTAGCAACAAAAACCACGCGGATATTCAATGTCTAGTTTCAATTTTACTTGCAAATTTATGCATTGGCCAAGCACAAAATAGAAGCACAAAATACTAAGGGCATGGTTTCTTGCCCTTGGTGGCAAGTTGCTAAGGCTAGCGTATGGGCTTTCTTGCCCTTGGTGGCAAGTTGCTAAAGCCACAGACAATGAGACCTTAGCCCCTTGCCACTAATCTTATGATAGGTAAATTTATTAGGAGTGAGAAGAGGAGTTTAGGATGCTTGCCACAATGACCATGATCTTGATTACCTCATGGCCATTTTGTGGCCATGATCTTAATTTTCTGAAATGTTAGGGAATAATCATGCCTCCACGAAAGAGACAACAAGCAAAAAAACATAGGGAGTTCGGGTCTCTTACAGTAAGATTTTACATTCAATTGTTGCAGCTTTGATTTCTTGATATTTCCGTGTGAACTAATGATTTAGAATTCAGCCAACGAGCAAGGAGAAAGGAGTGTGTGCATCTAGTCCTACAGCAGATGAGAGTGGCGGCGATGATTTCTCTCCTATCCAGGTTCTTGTTTGTATGCTTTTTCTAGGGTATATTTTATGTTGCTTATATTGAGTTTGCCAGTTTCTAAGTTCTATGTTTCAGATGTTGTTTGTTTTGTGTTTGATTAATGTCTTCCTAGGTTTCTAAAAGAAGACATAAAGAACAAGTATTGTCTCAACCTGCTAGCAGCACATGCAGTCCATGTGTAGTGAGAAAGAAGAGGAAGGAGAAAATGAGGTGGTGGAAATTATGAAAGGTGGAGATGTATTTGCTAAATTCAGGGTTTTAGATGTTTCAAGGTGCCCACCCATTCCCCTTTGTAGGATGTTTCCATACCCTAGGGTTTGAGGTTTGAGAAGCGACACTTCGCTACTCAAAATAGCCTTAGAGGGTGAAACTTACTGTCCAGAGAAGGGCATTTTCATTGTCTCTGTTGTCTCCCCTTGTGGTGTTGCAATTCCGGTGGGATGCCCACTGGTGGCAGGCTATAGATAAAGAGTTTGAGAATGAGTTGAGAACCAAGAAGGGGTTGTCTTTTCTTTCCAATAAAATGTTCTATGTGTGGGAGGGGAACCATCGCACAGTGGCTTGGATGGAGCTCATTACAGAGAAATATAAAGATGATAAAGAATGGAATTTGAGGGTCTTTAGCACTGTTGTTGATCCAACTAGACTCAGTGAAGTCTCCTTGCTTGCTGGCTTTCTTCGCATGAATGAGTAAGTTCCTCTCAAAACACAATGCGCATGTGATCCTTCTCATTAAATGCATTTGTATTAAATTTTTATTTTTTTGGAAGCTTGAATGAGCATGCAGTCATAGTCACAAATTTGAAGGATACATTGGTCAATGCTGCAAATATTTGTGAGTGTGACATTAAATCCTATTTGCAAGAGCAACCTGCTAATGTGGCTAAAACCTTGGAAGCCAAAAAGAAGCTTGAATCAAAGACTTCACCCCCATGGTATCCGTTGGCTAGAGAGGATTTGGCCCAGCTTGTTTACCAGGTAGATATATATTTGGGCTCTTTCTTGTTATGAGAGGATTAGAAAGTATGGTATGCAATGATTTTCCCAAAATTTTGTAGGTTGAGTTTCAAAAGGAATTAAGGACCAAAGTAGTTGAAGTGACAAAAGGTCTAAGTACGGAGGAGAGGGCTTTAAAAGAAAAGGAGATCTCCACTGAGTTGCGGCGAAAGTACACTGATCGTATGCAAAAAGTATTGCAATGTTTGATTTGTTTAAAATTATTATTGTTGTGTTTGTCTCCTACTAATATGAAATGGTTTTGGTGTATTTATTAGGTTTTGAATATTATTAATCCATCCCTTGGCAAGGAATGGAGAGAAACTTTGTTTTCTCTTCAATTTGATGGAACGGACACCATTGTGGGTATTGAAAAGTTGAATTTGATAGCAATCTCTTCTGTTAGTGTGGAGAAAAAGATAACTTGGTTGAGATTGCTTGAGAGTTCAAGATCTGTTCGCAATACCCATGGTATGCCATCAACAAACACAGAGTTCAGAGCGTAAGAGTTTTTCACTTTTCTTGCTTTATCTCTATGCTTCATAGAAAAAAATTATCTTCACTTTGCATATTTTCATGCCTTTCATTATTTCTATCATTGGCACGTGGTTGTTGAGGGAACTGTTGCTGGACATGATAGAAAAGAATGCAGTTCGTTCTTTGGAGCAAGAGATAAGAATAGCAGCTACTACCACAGAGCATCCATTTAATTTGCCCGATGAGCCATCTCTTCATGATTACTTTGCATCCATATGATATGAGTGTAGAAAATATATTTTTGGCAACATTAAGAAAATTGGTGCTAAAGAAAAGTCCAAAAAAAAGAGGGTCAACCTTGTTGAGATATCGAGCTCGTCTAGTGAGGCGGTGGCCACTGATGACCCGCCTGGGGGATAGGCCCCACACTTACACCACTGGCATGGTTGGTGAGATCTTGGGTGATATGCGGCCAGTGGGATGACAGGCTGTGTGACAGCCATTCTAGAGACTGGCATAGTTATAGCGCCAGCTCATTTAGTCGGGTTCACACTATAGAGAATCCGTGTATGTATTGGTTGAGTACCTTTCATATTATTGTGTACTCTTATCTTTGTATAAGGTGTGTTGTAAGATCCCTGTTCCCACCGAGCAACGGATTCGGGGTACTGGCAGCGGAAGTAGCGCTTCTCGCGCGGGACAGGGGTCCCACACTCGGGGCCTCGCCCACGGATATCCGGATAAGAGACTAATCCGTCGGTTGTTCCAAAACCGAACCCGGAAAAACTTCCTTTACCGGAAAGCACGGGCGATTCCACCAGGATAACTTTTTACTCTAACGTAGTCAAGATCATTTCTGATCGAGATGATCCGATTACATCTATAAGATACTTAGTCAGTTCAAGGAAGAAACTTGCACTTGGATCATTGGGATCAACGCTTTTTTCCCCATTCAAGAGGCACAGCCGTTGATTCCTATCCATAGAACAGTTACTGTCCGGGATTTTTTTTTCTTTTCTTTTCTATCGTAAAAACAAAAGTTTGAGTCTCGATTTACGGATCCATCAGTCCAGCCTAACCCCATCCAATCCCATGGGTTAGCCAACCGCCCAACCACTGTAGTGATGGGATCCAATTAAAAATTTGGTTAGGTTTTGTCCCGGGTACCAAGGAAAAGAGTTCCAAGGCCCCCTAGCCGGATGTTCATGCAAAATAAAACTAGTCACACCACTCACACACCCAATATGAAATTGCCTTTTTTTCAACCAGATTCAACCAGTTTAAAACAATCCTTTAATAAAACCATAGTATCATTGATCACCATCTTCCAATTTATCCAATTGATTCTTAATTTCCCATCATTCCTTCATCAGAGTATCTATGGCATCATTGGCAACTAGAACGCTCAGGAGCCGTTTCGATAGTTCCTAGCCCATAATACTTGGCAATATAATCACTTAACAAGATGGACTCTCGTTGAAGATCAGCAAGATCAACCAACAGATCCATATAAGGAGCCATGGACTCATCCATTGAAGACCAGCAAGGTCAATCAACCAGATCCATGCTCGATTTCAGAAAACAACTCCAACTCTGTTCCAATATCTTCCTCGACGCACGCGTGGGTATCCTAGGCAACCCAGAGCCCGAGCACCGTATGGTCAGCACCCTCTAGGATCCTTCGCAGGTAACCTAGCGCTTCACGCATAGGCCGCTTCCTTGGCCCCTCATCCACCGTACCGGAAGCTCACCATTTTAATCGCACCGAGGCTGGTCAAGACCTCGGCCGACCTTGCTACGCGAGACGTCCTTCATTGACTCCCCGTCAGCAGTTGCAACTTTACCATCACGACTTTAATCACAAGACGGTCAAAATGCTCCCCCCAGCATTCTTGACATAAAACAATCATTTACAAACAGCATTTACAAACAGTATTTACAAACAGTTTACAACACAATTTCTATTTTAACTTTCATTTTTCCACATTATCCTTCATCAATCTACATTACTTATTCCATATTCCATTTATATGTATACTCATCCCATCACATCATTTCTATCTCATCACTTCAGATTCCCTCACATCGCATATCGTATATTCACATCCATACATCCACATCTATATGCATACATTCACATCTACATGCATACATCTACATCTCTATGCATACATCCACATCCACATTCACATTCACCTCCATACATCTACATCTACATGCATACATCCACATCTCCATTCACATCTACATCTATACATCTACATCTACATGCATCCATCCACCTCCACATCCACATCTACATCTATACATCTACATCTACATGCATACATCCATATCTCCATTCCCATCTACATCTATACATCTACATCTACATGCATCCATCTACCTCCACATCCACATCTACATCTATACATCTACATCTACATGTATACATCCACCTCCACATCCACATCCGTATCTATACATCTACATCTACATGTATACATCCACATCCACATCTATACATCTACATCTACATGCATACATCCACATCTCCATTCACATCTACATCTATACATCTACATCGACATGCATCCATCCACCTCCACATCCACATCTACATCTATACATCTACATCTACATGCAAACATCCACATCTCCATGCATAATAAAATTCTTTTAATTAATCTAGGATGATAGTTCCTAGAATATGGTAGGAAGTCCTCTTTTTATGCTTTGAATGAATTTATTTTATGCGTAATTTCTATAAAAATTTTGCCATAGCTCCGCTACTATGACTGATAAATCTCAATTTTTTTCTAAGGGATAAAGCTCATTATTAAAGAAATAATTAGAATGGTCTCTAATTGGATCATCAATCCATAATGGTCTCTAATTGCATCATTAAGAAAACAATTAGAATGGTCTCTAATTGGATCATCAATCCATAATGGTCTCTAATTGGATCATTAAGAAAACATTTAGAATGGTCTCTAATTGGGTCATCAATCCATAATGGATTGAATCATCAATGTGCATAAACTAAAAGCTTAGCAAAAAGCCATTAATTTGGCCTCAAGAATAGCTTAATCTTGGATTAAGGAAAAGCTTTATGAAAAGCTTCATTTGAATTGAGAATGGGTCATGAGTATGACCATTTCTTGAGTGAGAGAGAGAAATTATAAAAACCATTAGAATTTAAATATAAATGGAAATTAACTTCTATAGCATTTATTAAATTATGTAACTCTTCACTACTATTCACCAATTAACTTCATTAGCATTTAAAAAAACCATACCAATTAAACTTCTCAAGCTTGAGAGGGGTTGAGAAGAGAGAATCATTGAGAAATCATAGAAAAGATCAAAATTCAATATACTTACCTTATGATTTGCTTGATTCTTTATTCACGGTAGAGGCCCCCAACCAATCAATTGGTTTAGTGTGTTGATGGAGCCACCAATGGGGATTGAAGAAAGAGAGAAGTATCAAAAACTAGTGAATTATTAAAGAATTCACAGTTCTTGGCTTAGGTAGAGTAGAGTGACAATGCCTAAGACACTCTATATTTTGGCTTAGGTGGAGTAGAGTAATAAAGCATAAGAGACTATATATTTTGGCTTAGGTGGAGTAGAGTAACAAAGCATAAGAGACTATATTTTGGCTTAGGTGGAGTAGAGTAACAAAGCATAAGAGACTATATATTTTGGCTTAGGTGGAGTAGAGTAACAAAGCATAAGAGACTATATATTTTGGCTTAGGTGGAGTAGAGTAACAAAGCATAAGAGACTATGTTTTTTTTTCAACAAGGGGAGGCTTCTATTTATAGGAAAATTTGAGCTCCTAACCAAACAAACTGATTCTAGAATTTTCCAAGTCAGTTTGGTCACTTTTTGACCATTTTTAGGTCAATTAAGTTAACTTTTTGGAACTAGACTTGAATGAGGAGAGAGGAGAGATGAAATATCTCAATTTTTATGAGTTTAAAACTCATTCAAGCATGTGAAATATGCACCTCCTTTAAAGAATTCCCCTTCCTTACATATATGTCAAAATTGTATTGCTCATAGTTTTTTACTAATAAACCTTGTACATTTTCAACTCTTCATCTTATGTGAAATATGCACCTCCTTTAAAGAACTCCTCTTCCTTACACGTGTCATAGTTTTTTTACTAATAAGCCTTGTACATTTTCAACTCTTCATCTTATGTGAAATATGCACCTCCTTTAAAGAACTCCCCTTCCTTACATATGTATTTTTTTACTAATAAACCTTGTACATTTTTAACTCTTCATCTTATGTGAAATATGCACCTCCTTTAAAGAACTCCCTTTCCTTACATATGTGTTTATTTACTAATAAACCTTGTACATTTTCAACTCTTCATCTTGTGTGAGCATTTACTCCTTTTTGGGTATTTTCTTTTTACAATTTGGATTTATCTCCTCCCTACACATGGATTGATGCTATTGGCCCATAGAAACCTTAATTGGACCATAGTCTAAAGATTTCTGAAAATCTAGACCCTTAGGCTAAGGTTCTTTATACCTAATTCCAATTAATTCCAATTGCACATTGGAAAATTCTTTTTAAATTTCTGTTTCAGGGAAACTCATCTGAATTATAAGAGATATTTTTCTATCCAAAAATATTCAAAATCTGAATATTCTCTCTCTAGAATATTTTCTCTCTCTAGGTTAAAACAGCCACAAACAAGGTCTCTTATATTTTAGAAAAGGAATTGATTACAGGGGAATATACTAGACATCAAAAAGGGGTTGGGGGAGGAATCTTACATTCTACCCCACTTAAAAAACGCGAGATGTCCTCATCTCGCAACTTGGAATAATTTCGCAAGATGCACGAATATGAGACTTAGAGAAAAATTTTAATCACGATTAACCACCAAGAAGAGTCTTAAAGAGAACAAGATTCAAAATAAGAACAAGATTTAAACTTTATTCATTCACGGGACTTATACAGTAAAGATAGAAGAACTCTTTACACTTCCATAAGCCCGTCCATCATATGGTCACAAAAGCAGTCCTCACAAGCTGCACAAGTATAGGGTAACTCATCTATGGGAATGATTCTGCTGGTTATTGCCGCACCTATCTCAGTGGTATGAGGTGATCTAACAAAAGGACCTCTGAGAGGCAAGCCAAAAACGGGGTAAAGGCATATCTTCTCATGAGGAAGAAAACATGCCAGTAAGAAGACCCGCTCAGAAAACCCAAGATGCCTTGATCTCATGACACAGTAGTATCGCGGACCCAAACCCAAAGCTTCAATAACCATGGCCAAGCGGACATTGTTACGAAAGTGTTGCTGACCCCAGGGTGTTACCCTAGTTATGTTTTGATAGGTCCGCCATTTGGTCTGCGCTACAGAAGTTCCTAGGTGAGGAAAAAGTGAGCGCTCATACTGTTCTATAAAGTCTTTCTTCACAGACTCTCTTGCGTCTTGAAGGTGAGAAATCATCAGGGATAAAACTAATTCCTGTTGCCAAGCCATGAAGGAGATTAAGAAAGAAAGGAGATTGATGGGAGTAAGATTACTGTGAGCGACAAGTAAAAGTTACGACGTATATAAAGGAAGGAGCTAGCGTAACCTAGAAGCCAACGGTAACTTACCACTGAAGTTTTACCGTCTTTCCATGATTTGTGTTTGACACATTTTTCTATAGAAGGCATTAAGAATTTTGAGATGAGGAGATAAAAGAAACTTGTAGGCTAAGTCACCTACTTTCATTGAGTTCAGATATAAGGATCACAATATCTGGGGGATAACTTCTTATACTCCCCAAGAGGTAAAGAACTTCTTTTGGGCTGTACTCGAATGAAAACCAAAACCTTGGTATCCAAAACACCGATTCTCACTTCTAAACTCATTGTTCTAAATCCTTAAAACAGGCGTGACTCCTGAGAAGTATTCTAGGAAAAGGGTCTTCCTTTTTTAAACAGAAATTTTCTTTTATTTTAGAGAGGAAATAATTATAAGATCCGAAAGGGAGATTCTTACTCCTATATACCTCGAAGGCTGGGGAGGAATCTTACATCCTACCCCACTTAAAAAGTGCGAGATGTCCTCATCTCGCAAGGTAGAGGACAGCTCTTATTCTTAAGATCCAATTTTATTCTGGGGTTCCTTATATTCTGGTCAACCCAACAGAACACTGGGATAATTATCCCTTATATAGAACTCATCATTAAATAACAATTCATTCAGATCATATCATTCATATCTTTAACATGATAAGGTCCATTAGACCGAAAAGTTTCCTTCGGAACATTCCTCCACGGAAATTCAGTTAAGCAAGTTCTCAATTTGACATCCCTTAACTTGGTCTACCGGTCAAGTATTAACAGTAGCAATCTGACAGCACAACCCACTAATCTCATAGTGATTTGCTGAATTCGTTATCATCATTCTAGTTATGAATATCATCACAAGGACTCGTCCCATTCCCCCTCATTGTGGTTTCATTATATTTCAACTAATTTTTAAAAATCAACATTTTTCAATCAGCATTTTCAATCAGAATCCAAATCAATTCATTCATTCTCAAACAGAATTAAAAATCATATCAATCACATTCGAAATCATCATCTAGATAGCATTAACGCTTATAATTTCAAGTCTTAGATTTACTCGTATATACTGTCAGTAAAGAGCTGCAGTATACTCTCGGTATATACGCGTAGTCACGGCCCTTGGAATTATAAGGTAAATAATATCATGTCTACGCCTCAAGCAAGTCAGGGATTCTATATAATCGCGGTACTTCTATCTGGAGAACCAATTACCAAATTATGAATTTCAGTTTGAATATCAAATTGTATGAATTATATCACACAATTATAACCTTTTTGTGTTTCTTGATAAATTTTTGACATATTTGTCTTCTCAGTTGATCTTTATTAACCAAATGCTCTGATACCAACTGTAAGATCCCTGTTCCCACCGAGCAACGGATTCGGGGTACTGGCAGCGGAAGTAGCGCTTCTCGCGCGGGACAGGGGTCCCACACTCGGGGCCTCGCCCACGGATATCCGGATAAGAGACTAATCCGTCGGTTGTTCCAAAACCGAACCCAGAAAAACTTCCTTTACCGGAAAGCACGGGCGATTCCACCAGGATAACTTTTTACTCTAACGTAGTCAAGATCATTTCTGATCGAGATGATCCGATTACATCTATAAGATACTTAGTCAGTTCAAGGAAGAAACTTGCACTTGGATCATTGGGATCAACGCTTTTTTCCCCATTCAAGAGGCACAGCCGTTGATTCCTATCCATAGAACAGTTACTGTCCGGGATTTTTTTTTCTTTTCTTTTCTATCGTAAAAACAAAAGTTTGAGTCTCGATTTACGGATCCATCAGTCCAGCCTAACCCCATCCAATCCCATGGGTTAGCCAACCGCCCAACCACTGTAGTGATGGGATCCAATTAAAAATTTGGTTAGGTTTTGTCCCGGGTACCAAGGAAAAGAGTTCCAAGGCCCCCTAGCCGGATGTTCATGCAAAATAAAACTAGTCACACCACTCACACACCCAATATGAAATTGCCTTTTTTTCAACCAGATTCAACCAGTTTAAAACAATCCTTTAATAAAACCATAGTATCATTGATCACCATCTTCCAATTTATCCAATTGATTCTTAATTTCCCATCATTCCTTCATCAGAGTATCTATGGCATCATTGGCAACTAGAACGCTCAGGAGCCGTTTCGATAGTTCCTAGCCCATAATACTTGGCAATATAATCACTTAACAAGATGGACTCTCGTTGAAGATCAGCAAGATCAACCAACAGATCCATATAAGGAGCCATGGACTCATCCATTGAAGACCAGCAAGGTCAATCAACCAGATCCATGCTCGATTTCAGAAAACAACTCCAACTCTGTTCCAATATCTTCCTCGACGCACGCGTGGGTATCCTAGGCAACCCAGAGCCCGAGCACCGTATGGTCAGCACCCTCTAGGATCCTTCGCAGGTAACCTAGCGCTTCACGCATAGGCCGCTTCCTTGGCCCCTCATCCACCGTACCGGAAGCTCACCATTTTAATCGCACCGAGGCTGGTCAAGACCTCGGCCGACCTTGCTACGCGAGACGTCCTTCATTGACTCCCCGTCAGCAGTTGCAACTTTACCATCACGACTTTAATCACAAGACGGTCAAAATGCTCCCCCCAGCATTCTTGACATAAAACAATCATTTACAAACAGCATTTACAAACAGTATTTACAAACAGTTTACAACACAATTTCTATTTTAACTTTCATTTTTCCACATTATCCTTCATCAATCTACATTACTTATTCCATATTCCATTTATATGTATACTCATCCCATCACATCATTTCTATCTCATCACTTCAGATTCCCTCACATCGCATATCGTATATTCACATCCATACATCCACATCTATATGCATACATTCACATCTACATGCATACATCTACATCTCTATGCATACATCCACATCCACATTCACATTCACCTCCATACATCTACATCTACATGCATACATCCACATCTCCATTCACATCTACATCTATACATCTACATCTACATGCATCCATCCACCTCCACATCCACATCTACATCTATACATCTACATCTACATGCATACATCCATATCTCCATTCCCATCTACATCTATACATCTACATCTACATGCATCCATCTACCTCCACATCCACATCTACATCTATACATCTACATCTACATGTATACATCCACCTCCACATCCACATCCGTATCTATACATCTACATCTACATGTATACATCCACATCCACATCTATACATCTACATCTACATGCATACATCCACATCTCCATTCACATCTACATCTATACATCTACATCGACATGCATCCATCCACCTCCACATCCACATCTACATCTATACATCTACATCTACATGCAAACATCCACATCTCCATGCATAATAAAATTCTTTTAATTAATCTAGGATGATAGTTCCTAGAATATGGTAGGAAGTCCTCTTTTTATGCTTTGAATGAATTTATTTTATGCGTAATTTCTATAAAAATTTTGCCATAGCTCCGCTACTATGACTGATAAATCTCAATTTTTTTCTAAGGGATAAAGCTCATTATTAAAGAAATAATTAGAATGGTCTCTAATTGGATCATCAATCCATAATGGTCTCTAATTGCATCATTAAGAAAACAATTAGAATGGTCTCTAATTGGATCATCAATCCATAATGGTCTCTAATTGGATCATTAAGAAAACATTTAGAATGGTCTCTAATTGGGTCATCAATCCATAATGGATTGAATCATCAATGTGCATAAACTAAAAGCTTAGCAAAAAGCCATTAATTTGGCCTCAAGAATAGCTTAATCTTGGATTAAGGAAAAGCTTTATGAAAAGCTTCATTTGAATTGAGAATGGGTCATGAGTATGACCATTTCTTGAGTGAGAGAGAGAAATTATAAAAACCATTAGAATTTAAATATAAATGGAAATTAACTTCTATAGCATTTATTAAATTATGTAACTCTTCACTACTATTCACCAATTAACTTCATTAGCATTTAAAAAAACCATACCAATTAAACTTCTCAAGCTTGAGAGGGGTTGAGAAGAGAGAATCATTGAGAAATCATAGAAAAGATCAAAATTCAATATACTTACCTTATGATTTGCTTGATTCTTTATTCACGGTAGAGGCCCCCAACCAATCAATTGGTTTAGTGTGTTGATGGAGCCACCAATGGGGATTGAAGAAAGAGAGAAGTATCAAAAACTAGTGAATTATTAAAGAATTCACAGTTCTTGGCTTAGGTAGAGTAGAGTGACAATGCCTAAGACACTCTATATTTTGGCTTAGGTGGAGTAGAGTAATAAAGCATAAGAGACTATATATTTTGGCTTAGGTGGAGTAGAGTAACAAAGCATAAGAGACTATATTTTGGCTTAGGTGGAGTAGAGTAACAAAGCATAAGAGACTATATATTTTGGCTTAGGTGGAGTAGAGTAACAAAGCATAAGAGACTATATATTTTGGCTTAGGTGGAGTAGAGTAACAAAGCATAAGAGACTATGTTTTTTTTTCAACAAGGGGAGGCTTCTATTTATAGGAAAATTTGAGCTCCTAACCAAACAAACTGATTCTAGAATTTTCCAAGTCAGTTTGGTCACTTTTTGACCATTTTTAGGTCAATTAAGTTAACTTTTTGGAACTAGACTTGAATGAGGAGAGAGGAGAGATGAAATATCTCAATTTTTATGAGTTTAAAACTCATTCAAGCATGTGAAATATGCACCTCCTTTAAAGAATTCCCCTTCCTTACATATATGTCAAAATTGTATTGCTCATAGTTTTTTACTAATAAACCTTGTACATTTTCAACTCTTCATCTTATGTGAAATATGCACCTCCTTTAAAGAACTCCTCTTCCTTACACGTGTCATAGTTTTTTTACTAATAAGCCTTGTACATTTTCAACTCTTCATCTTATGTGAAATATGCACCTCCTTTAAAGAACTCCCCTTCCTTACATATGTATTTTTTTACTAATAAACCTTGTACATTTTTAACTCTTCATCTTATGTGAAATATGCACCTCCTTTAAAGAACTCCCTTTCCTTACATATGTGTTTATTTACTAATAAACCTTGTACATTTTCAACTCTTCATCTTGTGTGAGCATTTACTCCTTTTTGGGTATTTTCTTTTTACAATTTGGATTTATCTCCTCCCTACACATGGATTGATGCTATTGGCCCATAGAAACCTTAATTGGACCATAGTCTAAAGATTTCTGAAAATCTAGACCCTTAGGCTAAGGTTCTTTATACCTAATTCCAATTAATTCCAATTGCACATTGGAAAATTCTTTTTAAATTTCTGTTTCAGGGAAACTCATCTGAATTATAAGAGATATTTTTCTATCCAAAAATATTCAAAATCTGAATATTCTCTCTCTAGAATATTTTCTCTCTCTAGGTTAAAACAGCCACAAACAAGGTCTCTTATATTTTAGAAAAGGAATTGATTACAGGGGAATATACTAGACATCAAAAAGGGGTTGGGGGAGGAATCTTACATGTGTTGAGTGTTGAGTAGAGAAGAAGAAGATTTTCAGCCTCTCACCTTGTGTGTTCTCTATTAGGGTTTTGTGAGAGTGTGTGTGTGCTTGCAAGAGCTCAAGCTCTCTTCCCCCCTGCATCTTTTCATGGTATCAGAGCCTGGTTCGTGCTAAGGGCTGAGCTGCAAGCAAGAGAACCACAGGAAGCGGTACGAGGGTAAGAGCTTCAACTACTCTTCCCTATTGTGTTGGTGACTACACCCTTGTCGGGAGCTCTACGGGAGGCACCGGCAAACGATCTCCGATTGAGGAGCTTTCTTCGCGGGAGTGAAGCTATAGGGCAACTATACAGTCCTTTGGACTACAATTTTTGAGCCGAAACCGCGTTTCGGACGCGTCTGGACCTCCGTTTTTCAGAAAGCAGGCGATTTCGAGCACTGCGGGTAAGTCATCGATTCTCTGCAGAACTCTGTTTTACGAACTGCAGGAAGACAGATTGACTGTGCAGACACTGTGGGTGCTGCAAAGAGGTCTACAGTTGCCATTGGGTGTATGTATGCACATTGAAGCCACTGGTTGTGACATTTGAGTACTACAGTACCGCTGTGCAGAACATACTGCAGGTTGTGCAGAAAAACCAGAGTGCAGTTTCTGGTAAAATTGTGTGTTTGGCAAGATGTCTAATGATGGCATAACACAGATTGTGGCTGAGAAGCTGGACAAGAATAACTTCCATGCTTGGAGGTTCAGGTTAACGAATTCCCTGATGGGAAAAGGTTATTGGGACTACATAGAAGGTGAGCATGAAGAGGCACCGGAGATACCGGATATAAATCCGACTGCTGCAGATGTGAAAGAGTTTAAAGATTGGAACCAAGGAGCCAGGAAAGTAATGTATTGGCTTTCCATTAGTATACAGGACACCATGATTGGGCACATTCAGGATGCCAAGTCCCCCAAGGAGGCATGGGACACCTTGGTAAAGCTGTATGAAACAAATACCAAGGCACGTAAGATACAGTTGAAGAATGAGCTTCATACTGTGGAGAAAAAGAGCATGTCTGTGAATGACTATGCATTGAAGATAAAGGGTATAGTGGAATCCCTTGCATCTATTGGTGTGTCAGTAGATGATGATGACAAGGTGGAAGTCTGTCTACGTGGTCTCGGGCCACAATACAAGGCGTTTAAGACGTCTATTCAGACTCGGGAAAACATTCCCAACTTTACAGATTTGGTGTCTATGCTGATTATCGAAGAGAAGAACTTGGGTGAAGACCAACAGTCTTCACAAAGCAAAAACAGTTCAGAGCAACAGGCCTTCTACACGAGTTCAGGAAGAGGACGAGGTAGAGGAGGCCGTGGACGCGGTCAAGGAGGTGGCCGAACAGGTAATCAGAATTATGGTCAGCAGCAGCAGCAGCAGCAACAACAGTCCCAAAATCAACAACAACAACACGCAGGTGGAAGAGGCAAATTCAGAGGCAGGGGGAGTCAAAGAGGCCGTGGAAATTGGCAAAGGCAATATAATGATGCACGTGAATGCTATTATTGTGGTAAGCCTGGACATGTGCAGTCTGAATGTTATAAGAAGCAGGCTGACATGCAAAATGGGAAAGTGCAGCAAAACAACTATGCATCCTCAAGCAGAAATAATGAGGATAATGAAAGGTTGTTTGTTATGCAGCATGTTATGAATGCCATGTCTGAAAATGTTGATGCAGCACAAAAGGATAATGTATGGTATGTGGATTCAGGCGCTTCGAACCACATGACGAGTCATGGGGAGTGGTTCAAGGAAATGAAAAACCCGGAAAGACCAGGTTTTGTGGAAACAGGGGATGACACTGCTCATCCAATTGCCCACATTGGAGATGTGCCATTGTCTATGCAGGATGGCAAAGTGAAGTACCTTGCAGATGTACTTCATGTACCGAACATAACAAAGAATCTGGTTTCAGTTGGCCAGATGATTGAGCAGGGTTTGCAGCTGATGGATGTTATGTTGAAGATTTTAAAGACAAGTGCAGGTTGGTTGCAAAAGGCAACAGAGTGGGCAGAATGTTTACGTTGGATGTAGACATGCCTGAAATGAGTGCTGCAATGTTTGCAAATGGTTCAGGAGTTGTTGCAGACACAGACATATGGCATAAAAGGATTGGTCATGTGAATGTGCAGAGATTGAAGTCTATGCAGACAAAAGGAATTGTGACAGGGCTGCCAAAATTTAAAGTGGAAGGTATGCAGAAAATATGTGAAGCATGCCAATTTGGGAAGCAAACAAAGCATGTGTTTCCACGTAACAGATATGTGAGCAGAAATGCACTAGATGTTGTGCATTCAGATGTATGGGGTCCTACGAAGACCGTGTCTATGGGAGGCTGCAGGTACTATGTCACTTTCATTGATGACCACACAAGGAAAGTGTGGGTATATTTCATGAAGGAGAAGAGTGAGGTGTTCACTCACTTTCAGAATTTCAGATTTTTGGTTGAAAAGCAAACAGGAAAATATGTCAAGTGCCTAAGGTTAGATGGAGGGGGAGAATACTTCTCCAATGAGTTCTCTGAATATTTGAAGAAGAATGGTATTCGGAGACAGTACACATGCAGATACACTCCGCAGCAAAATGGAGTTGCTGAGCGGAAAAATAGGCACATTGCTGAGATTGCGCGAGCATTGATGGAAGAGAAGAATATGCCGCATTGCTATTGGGCTGAGGCTGTTTCTACAGCAGTATACATCATGAACAGGACTCCAACTGCAGCCATACATGATGTAACTCCAGAGGAGAAGTTTACTCGCAGAAAACCAGATTTGTCTCATCTGAAAGTTTTTGGATGCATTGCATATGTGCATGTGCCAGATGAGCTGAGAACTAAGCTGGATCCGAAAGCTGAAAAATGTGTGTTTATTGCATATTCCCTTGAGCAAAAGGGATACAGGTGTTATAACCCTGCTACACGTGAGTTGAGGGTAAGCAGGGATGTTGTCTTTGATGAGATGAGCAGCTGGTATGCTGCTGAAAAAGAAACTGTTGGGGTTGATGTGAGTGGAAGTGTGGTTGCACCGACGAATGCAGGTCAGCAATCACAGTCTTTGAGTGGACCAGGAGAGTCCTCATCTAGTGGGTCTGTTGATAGACCATGGAGTGGCAGGCTGCGTCATAATACCAGTCCTGCAAATGTGATTAGTACATCACGTAAAGGAAAAGAGAAAGTGGTTGAGCCCCTTGGTATGCCTGACATTTCTGCAGGGCATTCTCATGTTGATGGAGAGTCTAGTGGCTCAGATATGAGCCTTGATGAGGAGCTTGGGATCCCAGCTATGAGAACACCTGGTGTAAAGAAGGCTATGGAAGCCATGAATGAAAAGCTGCGAAGATCAGGGAGAGTGAAGAACCCTGTGCAGAGATTTACATATGACGGTTATGTGGCACATCACTATGCATATATGGCAAAGGTTGTGCAGGTTGTTGAGCCCACATGCATTGATGAGGCTGTTGGAAATGTGAATTGGGAAAAAGCTATGGATGAGGAGATGGATGCACTATATGGAAATGAAACTTGGGATTTAGTGCAATTGCCTGAAGGCAAGAAAGCCATTGGATGCAAGTGGGTTTACAAAGTTAAACATAACAGTGATGGGAGCATAAACAGGTACAAGGCTAGATTGGTAGCCAAAGGATATGCGCAGACATATGGGATTGATTATGAGGAAACTTTCAGCCCAGTTGCCAAGATGGCAACGGTGAGAGTTGTGATAGCAGTGGCTGCGTCAAAGCAATGGTCTTTACATCAGATGGATGTAAAGAATGCATTCTTGCATGGGGATTTGCAAGAAGAGGTGTATATGTTGCAGCCACCTGGTTATGAGGATGTGGGTCACCCCGAGCATGTTTGCAGGTTGAAGAAAGCCTTGTATGGCTTAAAGCAAGCACCAAGAGCATGGTCTGACAAGATTTCTGAATATCTTGTCACTATTGGCTTTCATGTAGCCAATGCAGATTTCTCATTGTATGTGAGACATGGTGATAGAGGGGTTGTGCTTGTTGTCATCTATGTAGATGACTTGATCATTACGGGGGACCATGATGCAGAGATCTTTGATGTAAAGATCTTGCTAAGACAGAAGTTTGAGATGAAGGATCTGGGGGAGCTCAGATATTTCTTGGGCATTGAGGTGATTAGGTCACCACATGGTATTGGATTACTGCAGAGACAGTATGGCTTGGACATGTTGTCCAAGTATGGTATGACAGGCTGTAAGCCTATTTCTGTGCCATTGGATCAGAATGGCAAGTTGAGTGCAGATTCAGGAGAGATCTTGGAGGATCCTACTATGTATAGGAGCATAGTAGGAAGTTTGATCTACATGACGATCACCAGACCAGATTTGAGCTATGCTGTTGGGTTGGTGAGTCAGTTTATGCAGGTTCCACGGAAACCGCATTTGGATGCAGTGAGACGCATACTGAGGTATGTGAGGTCTACTTTGCATTGTGGACTATTCTATGAGACTGGGACAGAGATATGTGTACATGGGTACACAGATGCTGATTGGGCTGGTAGTATCTCAGACAGAAGATCTACCAGCGGATTCATGTTTTCTTTGGGGAGTGCTGCTGTGACTTGGAGCAGCCAGAAGCAGCCTACGGTTGCTCTATCGAGTACGGAGGCCGAGTACAGAGGAGCTGCTATGGCAGCATGTGAGGTAGCTTGGTTGCGAAAGCTACTTGCAGATTTGGGTCTATCTGTGGATAGACAAGTTGTCATTTTTTGTGACAACATTAGCAGTATACAGTTGGCCAGGAACCCAGTCTTTCATGCTCGTACGAAGCACATAGAGGTCCACTACCACTTCGTCAGAGAGAAGGTCTTGGCAGGAGACCTTGACCTTGTTTATGTCAGCACAGAGGATCAGGTAGCTGACATCTTCACCAAAGCATTGGGTACAGAGAAGCTCCGCAGATTCAGGGCTTCGCTTGGTGTACATGAGATGGAGTTGAGCTCAAGGGGGAGTGTTGAGATATCGAGCTCGTCTAGTGAGGCGGTGGCCACTGATGACCCGCCTGGGGGATAGGCCCCACACTTACACCACTGGCATGGTTGGTGAGATCTTGGGTGATATGCGGCCAGTGGGATGACAGGCTGTGTGACAGCCATTCTAGAGACTGGCATAGTTATAGCGCCAGCTCATTTAGTCGGGTTCACACTATAGAGAACCCGTGTATGTATTGGTTGAGTACCTTTCATATTATTGTGTACTCTTATCTTTGTATAAGGTGTGTTGAGTGTTGAGTAGAGAAGAAGAAGATTTTCAGCCTCTCACCTTATGTGTTCTCTATTAGGGTTTTGTGAGAGTGTGTGTGTGCTTGCAAGAGCTCAAGCTCTCTTCCCCCCTGCATCTTTTCAAACCTATTCAGTCCCATCTTGATGCAGCCGCTTGTCGGTTGCTCTATCGGTTGGTTTTCTATTTTAATGCCTTTTGTTTGACATTGTAGTGTGTAGTTTGTGTTGGCTTGGATAAATTATCTTTGAATATTCCAGGTATTTTTTGCACTTGAGAGACCTCAAGCTGCTTGTTGATTTGCCCAAGGCTTGTAAAACATGGGTGGATATCACTAACAAAGAGTCCACTATGTATGAGGAGAATATGATTGCTCTCTCACCTTTTGAGATTGAGACATGCCCTTGGTGGATTGACATGCCCTCGCCCCATGTATTGCCAAGTGAGAAAGCTAAGTTTGAGGAATGGCAAAAATCAAAGGGAAAGGGTGCAAGTGGTGGCTGTCTGAGTCAAGGTAAAGTGGCTTCCACAACTGTCTCCTCTCTTTCCTTAAGCTTTACTTTTCTAACAAAGAAGTGGTATTGAAGGTGATCAAATAAGGGGCAAGGAAGCGCAAAGGGGTGAGCATGCTCTAAGAGGTAAGCAAGCTCAAAAGGGCAAGCAAGCTCACATTAGTGAGACACAAAGTACATGTGACTTTTGCTTAATTCACTTTGCATATTCATGTCTAGCTATCTATGTTGGATACTTTATATACCTTCCTTGTAAAATAAAGATTTATGTTTCTTTGTTTGTTTTGTTTTAGATCGTGAAATTTTTGTTGATTACAATTCACCACCACTCGATGTTGGTATGCATGGTAGCTTTCATAGTGGTATACTTCTTTTTATGGATATACGCAAGTCGATTGTTTTGTATGTTATGCTTGTTGTTCATTCATTATACTTGCCGTGATTATTTAGGTCCATCCTCACGTCCTAGACCACCATCCCAAAAAGAATATGTGCCACTCTTGTCCATACAAGGGGGGGCTTCTTTGGATCGCTCTATCTTTTCATTTGGATGTGGAGATTATATTTCTATGGGTAAGGATTTTGCATCCTCTATTAGGAATGAGGATTATGCAAAGATCCATATATTTTTTTCTGAAAACAATAAATTGGGGGTGGAGTATAAGAAAAAGAAAAAGACGGTGGCATGGGCTGCTGACTTTGTGCTCTTGGATCTTCCCATGGACTCTGTGCATGGACGAGACGGTGTTCCATTGTGGAACAAGGTGTCAGAGGATCATATTCGGCATGGGCTTGGAGTGGCAGCAGCTTGTTTGGTAGACTCAGGATGGGTTGTTTGTCTTGCCTCCATTTCAGGTGATTCTTTCAGTCAGAAATATGTAAATAGGATTGTTAGGTACTTGTGAATAAGATTGTTAGGTAATTGTCAATGTTTAAAATGTATTTCTTTCTGTCAGGGGACTCTCCCTCGTGGGTGGAGAAATATGCCCCATGGTGTGAGCTGGAGATTGTGCGTAGATTCATAATTGAGGACTTAGCCTTCATGGATGAGGTTACGATTGAGGGTATTGCCGTAGAGGTATTTGACATGGTTATACTTAGTTTTCTTGGTGCTTTGTTGTTCTTGATTAGTTTGTGACATGTCTCTATTTTTTGTCATTATTGTGCGACAGATGGATGCCTTCTACTTGTACATGCTACGACGTCGAGGCTACATGGCCTCTTTACGTCTTCAAGAGAGTGCGACATTACGACATGATCATGGTGTGCAGTTCTCGCGGCATGTCATTCGTCACTATTTGCCAGATACTGCGAGGGTATTGGAGGCTGGTGAGGAGGCACATTTGAGATCAGGTGTGCAGCGGAGTGTCAAATTTGGCGATGCTTTCTAGAGGCTCTTTGTCCTCCCGGAGGATTGGCTTTGGAGATGGGTAGTGGTACAGCCCCTTTGATGCGTGCATGCATCGCATCTGGCCGCCCCTGTTATTCTTTTGATAGTGACCCTGACATTGTTGGTCGCATTCTACAACCTTTGGTAGAGGGACCTTCTGCAGGTACTAGAGATCAGTCCAGCTCAGACGAGGAGATTTCAGAGAGTGACCCAGTGGATGATGCATATGGCTGCCCTTTTGATTAGTATGGCTACTACTATTGACTTATGTTTTGTCATGGTTTGTTAAGGTTACTACTATTGAATTATTTAGGACATTATATGCACTCTAGGAGGATGATATGCTTTTGTGTGTGAGTTTTTGCCATGTGCTTTGAAATGTTAATGAAATGAGGTTTATAAAATTCTTATTGTAGTGTACTACCATGTTATGCGGAGGAAGTTGCAAGGGAGATGAGCAAGGATGCCTCCTATGATACAATCAAGACAAAAACCAATAAAGGGAGAAGAGTGGGATGTTGTTTGTAGATGATGAGTGTGGAGAAGAGAGGGTGTGAAGTGTATTGAGCTTTTGGTGTTGTTGAGACAATGACTATTGTGCTAAGACTATGAGTATTGTATGGGTTGGTTTCTCAAATTTGATAACCTCGGGTCTTTTAATCAAACTTCTTAGGTAAGAAATAAACCCATGATTTGCGAGAGAAGTCATCCACAAGAAGCATATAATACTTGGATCCACCAAGCGATTGTACTTCCATAGGTCCTGCAAGATCAGCATGAATAAGCTCAAGTATGCGTGTGGCCCTATGAGTAGCCTCCTCTGGAAAAGAAGCCCGATGTTGCTTTCCTTGAGCACAAGAAGAACAAATATGATGGTGGCGAGGTTTCTGAAGCTTTGGTAGACCTGTAACCATGTCATGTGAGACAAGATGTTGCAAAGTAGCAAGAGGAACATGGCCAAAGCAGAAATGCCATAGATCACTATCTTCATTAGAAACAAGTGCTTTAGGAGAAGCAAATAATTGATGAAGATGAGACTCATGTGGTGGCAACTGTGCTATAAAAGAGCTTATATGATAAAGCCCAGCATTTTGATAACCATGTGCCACACAAGAAAGTGACTGTCTATTAATGATTTCAATCACTTCATCATCAAAGTAAACCCCAAGACCTTTAGAAGTAGCCTTAGAGATAGAAAATAAGTTGGCAGACATCTTAGGCACATGCAAAACATCATGTAAGATAGCATCTCCAAAAGAAACATCACCCAATACCAATCACAGGGCATCACCAATGTGTACTGATGAAGAGATAGACTTATAGTTTTTCAATAAGGAAGAACTATTCGTCATGTGAGAGGTAGCACCACTATCAGCGGCAATCCACTCATCCGCAGTATGTGGTAATCAAGATCTTTGATTACCACAAGTGATGTGTCACATGAAGAAGTAGAAGACATAGCAACATATGCAATCTTGGCGTTACCGTCTTCCTTCTTGTCTTTGTTTTTGTCGTGAGAAGATGTTGATGTAGAAGAACCCTTAGATTTGGATTCAAGTTCAGCTTTTACCTTCTTGGATGCCGCCTTCTTAGCAAAACAATGATCCTCTATATGGCCACTACGACCATAGAAAGTGCACTCCTTGGAAGAATCCTTTGATTTGTCCTTGTCGCCTTTGGTTGAAGAATCTTTAGCATTGGAATTAGAGCCTTTGCGTTGATCATTCCCCTTGCCTTTGCCTTTGCGTTGATCATTCCCCTTTGCCTTTGCCCTTGCCTTGGCTTACAAAAGCCGAGTCCTTTTTGTTTTGCTTTTGCGAGTGAGGCACTTATCATGAAGAAGACCCATAGTCTCTTCAAAGGAAGGGAAAGGAACTCGAAGAAAGATGTTATCTTTGAATGATTCAAAGGAAGAAGGCAATTTACCAAGTAGCTTGTGGACCGGATTGCTTACCAATGTACCAAACTCTTCAAGTTGCCGCTTGATTCGATTGAATTCTCCAAGCTTCTCCACTATGTTGTCGGATTCGGAGATAGAAATCTAATCCAAATCTTCTTCCAACTTAGCCATCTTAACCGTTGAAAGTTTCCATATTGCATTTGTATAGCGTGCCATAATTGTTGAGCCGTACTCCTTCTAGAGAGAAATTGAGACACAACCGTGCCATGCACAAGTAAAGCTTTGGCCCGTGCATCCATATAGGTTTAATATTGAGAAAGCACCATATGAGGAGAAGTGATTATAGACCACACCCCGGTGGTTTCCAAAAGAAGTTGCATAAATAAGGACCAAGTGTGGTAGTTGTTTGGGGTAAGCTTTTGTGAATCGAAAAGACTTGCAAGGCTTAAAGATTGAGTGAATGGGTTAAAGGGCTGATATGATTGAGTGGGGAGAGGAGTAGTAGTGGAAGTAGTAGAAGAAGGAATCATAGTAGATGAAGTTGCCATAAAAGGCATAGATGATGTAGGGGGATATACCATAGAGAGCATAGAAGTATGTGGATAGGAAGGCATAAAGGACAAAGAAGAAAGAGTGTATGGATCCGTAGAAGGTAATGGATACGACGGAAAAGAGAAAGTAGAAGCACATACCGAAGAAGGAATTGCACCAACCTCCGTTGTAGTAGTTGCCGGTCCAACCATCGTAGGAGATGTAGGATCCATAGTATCTTCAAGTTTGCCTTTGTCTTTTGGAGTAGAGGACTTCCGAAATCCTATAGGGAGTGGAGGGTGGGAAAACACAAGGGAAGAAGTGTCGTACCTCCAAAAAACGCAGCCAATAGATGGGCTGTCCCCACCAAGGAAGTATCTCCAAAATATGCACAAAGATAGTGCAAAAACGAAGCCACAAAACGCAGCCGATATATGAACCAATAGACTCCGTAGAAACCACCAAAAGAGGGCTGAGAATGTAGCCTTAGGTAGAAGGAGTATGGAGGAGTTGATTGTCCACAAAAACGCAAACATGAAGTATGTAGCAAAGTGGAATTTTCAGCCGGTAGAAAGGTGTAGAAAAGAGGATGAATATGTACCTCAAAACACCATGAAGAGGGCTGAAGTTGATGATGAAAACGCAGCCAAGAAATCTCTCCACAAGAAGCCTCCAAAAAAACGCTACCGCATGTAGGGAAAACTAGTTGGCACCAAGTAGAGTTGTAGGACGACTCAGATTGAAGTGTTTTAAAAACACACTTGTAGAGGATGGTAAGGGGATGGTTTGAAGCCTCTTGCATCATTGAATGAGTGCAAGGATGATGAGTAAGGGCTTCTGCAAAAAATGCAAGCAGAAATTCTGCATGCAGGTAGTCTGCGAAGAATAACTCAAAAACGGTGAGGAATTTGCGAAAACTTTCTTCTGCAAAGTTGTAGACCACGATGATTCCAGTAGGTCTAGTGAGCACAATCCGCAAAAACGCATCCGTTTAGCAGATAATCAAGAATGTAAAGGCTTCTGCAAAAAACGCAAGTAGAAATTCTGCATGCAGGCAGTCTGCGAAGAATAACTCAAAAACGGTGAAAACTTTCTTCTGCAAAGTTGTATACCACAATGATTCCAGTAGGTTAGGCAGGCACAATCCTCAAAAACGCATCCGTTTAGCAGATAATCAAGAATGAAAAAACGCAATTGAAAGTGGGGTTGTTGTTGTGAAGAGGACTAGAGGTAGAGAGGAAGAAGGATAAGGAGGCTCTATGCGCCACCACCTTGCTCTGATACCATGTGAGAAAGAAGAGATGAGAGAAGAGACGATGTACTCAAGAACTCATCAATGAACCAATAGCCAACTTCATTAGAAATGAACTACAATGCCTCATATATATAGGAAAGTTCCTCCACCCTTTCCTCCACCCAAAAATGTATAAATGGGAAAAAATGGAAATGAATGCTATAAATCCCAAAAATGCCTAGAGGCTAAAGAGTGTGCCACTAGCGTGACACCATCTGGAGATGACACCTATCCAACAAAACTCTGGTGGAAACAGTGGTGCCATGACAAGGGAGTCACCGAGCATTCTCAAACGTGGTAAGACATCAAGCAGGCCGTGAAGGAAAGATATCTTCCCCCATCCCATGAATCCATAAAGATGAATGAGTTTTTTAGTCTTAGGTAGCGCAGCTTAACTCGAGGACTACTATTCCAAATTTATCACTCTTCGGAAGTATGCCCTAGCTATGAGTACTTCCCAGCAACAAGTGGCTCGTTTTTGCCAAGGGTTAAATGAACCCTTAGATTCCCACCTTGAAGCAAGCACATGACAGGATGCTCTCATACGAGCAAAGCCCCTTGTGAAAGAAATGAGGACTGACAAACCTAAGCATCAAAAGAGATCTTACCTTGAGGCAAATCCTAAAGATCAACCCTACAAGAAACCCCAACAGAATTTCCCCTACTACAACAGAGGGCGACAAGTCAACTCTTTTGTCCCCCGCTCGTATGTTGCTTCTTCCAGAGAAGGCCCTCTGTGTTTTGAGTGCAATGAGCCAGGACACTTTAGGGCCAACTGTCCCAAGATGGCAACATCATTTCCCCAAGGTGGCAGAGGAAATCAAGGCCATGGAACCCCTATCCACCAAGGTGCAAGAGGCGGTGGGCGTGGCATAGGCCGCAGAGGAGCAATTGCTAGGACCACCTGTATTATAAGTGAAGAACCGACCTTGGAAATGGTTGAAGAAGAGCGCGCCACCGTCCATGCGGCAGTAGAACACCAAGGTCCGAATAAACAATTTGGTGTAATCCAAACCCCAGCCACTCATCACGGTAAGCCATTTCAGCTTTTGATTGATTGTGGCAATACCCATTCATTTCTTTCTCCTAGGTGTTTGCAAAAATTAAACTTGGGTCAAAAAATAGCTAGAAGAATGACTGTAGAGTTAGCCAGTGGGAAAGAAGTAGTATCTCGCCACTCTATAGGAAACCTTGATTTCGAGCTGGGTAATGAGCGAACTCATGGCCACTTTAGAGTCTTGCCATTAGGAAGTTATGATGGAATCCTTGGGATGGATTGGTTAATTACAAACAAAGCTAGCATTCATTGTAACCAGGGGAGTATCACTTTTGAAAATGAGCATGGCCAAGTAATATCCGTTCAGGGGATAACAGGAAAACCTAAATCTAGGGTAGTCAAGGCAAAACATCTTCTCAAGGGAACACGTAAGGGTCAGCAAGTTTTCTTAGTCAAGCTCAACAAAGCCATTGAACCTAGTAAGGAGACAAAACCCTCTTGGATCCAAGAATTCTCTGACATCTTCCCTGACGAGCTTATAGGGCTACCGCCTTCTCGAGAAGTCGATCATGAAATCGAGGTGATCCTTGGGGCTCAACCCGTCTCAAAAATGCCCTATAAAATGTCCCTTCCTGAAGCCATTGAACTTAAAGAGCAACTTTCCCAACTCATTGTGCAAGGATTCATACGCCCCAGTAGCTCTCCTTGGGGGGCACCTGTCCTTTTCCAAAAAAAGAAGGACGGAACTCTCCGCCTTTGCATAGATTATCGAGGGCTAAATCAAGTCACTGTCAAGAATAACTATCCTATCCCTCGCATCGACGAACTTCTTGACAGGCAAGCTTCATGGGGCCAAAGTCTTCTCAAAAATAGATTTGAGGTCTGGTTACTATCAAATCAAAGTCAAGGAAGCAGATATACCCAAGACAGCCTTCAATACCCATTATGGCCACTATGAGTTTACTGTAATGTCATTCGGGTTAACCAATGCTCCTGCAACCTTCAACCGCCTAATGCAAGATATATTCCGTCCTTACTTGGATGAATTTGTGCTTGTTTTCTTTGATGACATCTTAATCTACTCCAAATCAATGGAAGAGCATGAGGAGCATGTGCGTAGAGTTCTACAATTGTTGCACAGACACAAACTCTATGCCAAGAAGAGCAAATGTACCTTCTTTACTAATCAAATTGAGTATCTTGGGTTCATCGTCTCCAAAGATGGCATTTCAGTAGACCCCGCCAGGTTAAAGATATTCTGGAGTGGCCATCCCCTAAATCAGTTCGTGAAGTTTGTGGGTTTTTGGGAATCACAGGATGGTATAGGATTTTTATCAAGATTATGCCTTGGTAGCTGCACCTTTGACGGATCTTCTTAAGAAGGATTGCAAAATAGTGTGGCTGCCAATCCATCAAAACAGTTTTGATCAGCTCAAGGTCATTATTACTTCTGCCCCAGTCTTGAAACTTCCTGATTTCACCAAGGAATTTGAAGTGGTTACTGATGCCAGTAAGTCTAGCACTAATTCAGAGAAAGAGAAGAATCTAATCAAGGGATGCTCCACTCATCATGAAGGAAGCCTCTACTTCAATCACAGGCTCTATATCCCTAAGGATCCTGCTTCAAAGAAACTAATCCTCCATGAAGCTCATGATAGTCCTGCTTCTGCTCTGCAGGACACCCAGGCTATGCAAAAAAATTAAATGCCGTAAGTAGGAGCTTTCATTGGGCAGGCTTGAAAAATGATGTCCTTCGGTACTTGAAGCAATGTCTCTCATGCCAAAGGATCAAAGCTGAAAGGGTCAAGATGCCTGGGAAACTTCAACCCTTGGATATTCCCCAAATGAAGTGGGAGTGCATTAGTATGGATTTTGTCACAAGTCTCCCCACTGTTCAAGGAGGATATGACTCCATTCTGGTAATAGTGGACTTACTTACCAAAGTAGCTCACCTTATACCAGCAAAGAAGACCTTCAAAGCTTCTGATGTTGCTCGAATATTCATCAAGAAAGTCCTCAAACTTCATGGCCTCCCAAAAAGGATAGTAAGTGACCGGGATTCTGACTTCACTTCAAAGTTCTGGCAGTCCTTATTTCAAGCCCTGGGAACTCAACTTTGCTTTAGCACAGCTTATCATCCAGAGACCGATGGCCAGACTGAGAGAGTCAATCAAGTAATTGAAGACATTCTCAGAGCATATTGTGGACGGGAACCGAGAAGGTGGATTCAATACCTTCCTCTGGTAGAATTTGCCTACAATGCATCTTATTAGAGCATAGGAATGTCACCATTCAAAGCACTCTATGGGCAAGAATGCTTGTCTCCTCTAAATTTCTCTGATCCGATCATAAGAGTTGAGGCATCTAGGAAAATGCTCGAAGAGATGGAGGAACAAACCAAGGCAATCCAAAAGGATATTAAAGCTGCCCAAGATCGACAAAAACATTATACTGACACCAAGAGGTCTGAAAGGATCTTCAAGGAAGGAGACAACGTTCTTCTACGAGTGTGACCCAAACGAAGTTCTCTATCACTTGGGAAATATAAGAAGCTCAGCCCTAGGTATTGTGGCCCCTATACAGTTATCAAGTGTCTAGGTAAAAGTGCCTATAAACTCCAACTCCCAGGCCATATCAAAGTCCACAATGTATTTCATGTAAGTTTGTTAAAACCTTATATACCCAGTCTCGATCATATTCTTGATGATGAACAAGTTGTAATCCCTACTCAAGGAGTCCTTGAATTACAGCCCAGTAGCATCATAGATTCTAGGGAAAGGCAGCTCCGAAATAGAACTCTTGTAGAACATCCTAGTATAGTGGAAAGATTACCCTCAAGAGGATGCAGCTTGGGAAGATGAAGCTACACTCTTAAAGGATTATTCCCAATTCATGAACGAGATGAGGACATCTCGATTTCTTTAAGGGGGGAAGGATGTAACATACCCATCTTCACTAATAAAGAAATGTCCATGTAATAGAGTTTTTATGGTATAAAAATCAATGATTTTATTAAATGAGTCATTTCTACGTAGAATCTTGAAATTTTGAGCCCAAATTTAGATTTTGCGCGTGATTTTACCCTAATATAGGATTTTACAACATCCAAAACGAACACCGGATCAAGCTTATACGCAAATTTCATTCATTTTTAGTTAAAAAGCGATGACCTTTAAACCTTAATAAATGCACGACCGGGCGTCCGATTGACGAACGGTCTGAACCCCAACGACCAAGAGAATCTCCCGAAAAAAAAAAAAAATCGCCCCTCGGGGCGGTCCGACACGCAAATCGAGGCCGATGTCCCAAATTTGGGGAGCCCGCCCCAAAATTTGGACCGTACACACTTGCCAGGGTGCCCGTACGATGGCCGCACAAGAACCAAAGGACGGTCGCCCACTGTGTGGTCCACACGTACCGCTACGTGGACACCCATGCTGCCCTTGACCAGATAAGGTACATGCGTACCACTCCTTTCCCTGTTAATCGACACCGTACCTTTTCCCTAGACCCATGCAGGCCACTAATCTACAGCCTTTACTGGTACAGTGTCCTTTCATACTTGCTTTGTGCAGCACCCGTACCCGTACCCCACAGTTACATAAACCCCCGCCGGGGTGCTCCATGGGCAACACGCATTTCTGCGTAGCGTATGCTCTGTTATGCCACCGTCTGTCCTTGTGTAGTGTGCTTGCTGTAGTACAGCTGCCCCTTGCAGCCACCCCTCTCACACCCCCTCATTTGCCACTTTTCAGATAAGGCAATTTTCCTCCATCCCCCTCTTGCTAGGCAGTGTCAACTCTTCTCCCCCCCGTGTCAAGAGACTTACAGCAGCCCTCAGCCCTTCTCCCCTTTTGCAAAACGTTTTTGTGTTAAGGACATCTCACAAATCCCCCCCCATTTGCGTGGACTTTAGTAAGGGGTTTTAGCCTTAAGAGAGGGGTCGTGCGCTGTGGTCTTTTGCTTATACGGTGAGCAAACGATCTCAAAATTGAGATCCGACTGAAGCGTTTCGACCGCGAGCAACAGCAAGCCCTACAAGACGACATCTAAGATGGACCCTTCCCAAAAACGTCAGAATATTACCTCAGGAGGAGCGCACAACAACGAGATTAGGGAAGATGCTCCCGATGCGGCTCCAACCCTCCCTTTACAAGCTCCTCAAGGAAATGGTGGCTAGGTTAGCTTGGTTATCTTTTAAAGAAGAGTTTTTTTATATTAGTGTTAATAAATGTGTATCTTTTTCTTTTAAAATAATGACATAAAAATTGTATGAAGTTACGAATTGTGTGATGCTGTATTCAATAAATTGCATTGAAATTGTTATCTTTAAAGAGTGCAAGTTTTTCATGGCTTCGATGCTAACTCCGTTCCGTGCTTGTGTAGCCGGGCGGCGTCGTTAGTAAAGCTCGTCGGGAATGGCCCAAGGTATCCCTCATACCATTGGGAGAATAAGGTTTGTCGATTGAGGCGAGAGATTATGATGATGTGCCTAGTTCTGAGGGCCCAGGCTAGCGCGGTGAATAAGCCCACCCTAGTGTGCAGACATAAAGCTTTTTTTTAAAATAATTAAAAACTTATTTTTTAAAAAATAAATAAAAAATAAATAAGCTTTAATTAGCTTTGTAAAGGATTTGATTTTTTAAAGGAGGGGGGCGTTTTTTTTCCGCCGGCTGCTGCTGCGCAGCCCCCCCGTGCTGCCTGTGCGCAGAAGAGAGAGAGGATGAGAGGGACTCCATCTCTCTTCTCCTCTCCTCCATTTCATTCTCTCTCCTCCCATCTCTTCTCTCTCTGTTAATTAGAGAGATTAACTTTAATCTTTGATTAAAGTTTTTAATTAAACAATACTTAATCATAATTAACATTAATTATGATTAATGTTTAAAAAATCATTTTAAAGAGAATTTCTCACGAAAAAAAGAAGGAAAAATCAGATTTGAGAGGCGGAGAGGACCCCACGCACATGGGAGAGCATTTCATGCATCAACACGCTGTCCCCTATTGAATTTCAGTAGAAAATCGATAGAAATTTGATCGCATTCCCGCAGAAAAAACCCGTAAAAATGTATAAAAATATATTTTTAATCATAAAAATGCTCCAAAAAATTCCTTAAAAAATAGAAAAAATTTCTAAAAATTCTAGAAATTCAGAGAATCCATTCTACCAAAAATATCCACCATAAAATATGTGGTATTTTTGTAAAAAATTCCATTAATGCTTATTTTAAACCATTAAAAATAGGAAAAAAAATAGTATTAAACTCACGGAATTCCCCCGCAACGTCGATTCGTCCATTGAATTGTAGTAACATGCATTCCAATCGCCATATCGATGATCCACGTGTAATTCATCAACACAAATCAACAAAATAACATTTTTATTTAGTAAATATTAAAATTTACTAAAAAAAATCAACAACAATTAAATAGAGATTGCTCTGATACCACTGTTAAAACCCTAAGATCTCTCTAGATAATTTTTATGCATAAACATGCATAAATCAGGCATAAACTCAACCACCAAGCGATGCACACATGAATAATAATGAAATACATCATACCTCTACCTTGATGTCCCATACCATCAAGAGGTATAACTCCAATCCAATAGCAAGTGTGAAATGGTAGATGAGTAGATATGAACCTCTAGCCTTGCCTAATCGGCCAGCCCTCTAGCACACAAGGTTGAGCAACCTCCTCAAGGCACAGTCCACCATCATGCCCCTCTCCAAGGTGGCTCATCATGCACATATGCCAGCCATGCACAAGCAGCCAGCCCTATCCGTTGGGCTTGGCCTAGGATCCATAACCTTAGTATTTAACGCGGCCCACATGGCCCCTTTGTGCGCAAGCTGAAGGGCATTACCTAATCGGCCAACCCTAAAGCACTCAAGGTCGGACAGCCACCTCAAGGCCCAACAGTCCATCGTACCCCTCTCCAAGGAAGCTCATCTTGAAGGACTACCATTGCCAAGGAGCATAGTCACATCAACAAGCTCGTTGATTGTAGATGGTGAGCAAACGGGAGACTGGAGGGACTCCATCAAACGTGCTCATGGATGTGCCTCCATCAACGAGCATAGGATCGAGCAGAGCATAGTCACATCAAAGACCTCGTTGATTAAAGATGGTCTGCAAATGGGAGACTGGAGGGACTCCATCAACGAGCTCGTTGATGTGTGCCTCCATCAACGAGCTCGTTGATATGTGCCTCCATCAACGAGAATAGGCAAAGCGGAGCAAATCACTCCATCAACGAGCTCATTGATTCAAGAGAGCATACCTGATCGAGTAGACCTTAAGTGAGGTGGAATGGCCCGGGAAGAGCAAGAGGCGAGCCCTAATCGGGGAGACCTTCAGAGAACGCTGCCTCTACGCACGAGCTTGGAGATTTGAGGAGGTTGTGCGAGCTGCAAAGATGGAGAACACCGCCTCTACATATATTATCTAAGATTATATCTATATATATATGTAATAAAAATAAAGATATATTAATATTATCTAAGATGTATTAATATTATCCATATAATCTTATAATTACAAAATCACATATATTAATTAAGATATTAGTATATATATATTAATATCTTTAAATATATTAATATATATATATCTATATAATCTTGGGCCTTGTATATTAATCAAGATTTATAGTTTATTAATCAAAATTAATATAGCAACCATGATGACTAACGCCTTTTCAATGACACCTACCCATAATGACACTCACAATTTCATTGTTTTAATGTAGCCCCCATGATTTTGAATGTTTCCACTTTAAAATTAATGTAGCCCCTATGATCTTTTATAAGCTTGTCATTTTGAAGCCTTGTTTTCTACTCTTTTGCAAGCCTCCTTATGTTTAGTACTTTTTTTGGGCTAGTCTTTTTGAAGCCTAGTTTTTTATTCTTTTGCCATCCTCCTTACATGGAGATGCCTAACTCTGTAACTATGGACTAGCTTGCAGAACCTTATACTCCATTATCTACACAAACCATCCAAGTCCCTGAGGGAAAACTGGGAAAACTGATTGTATCTGAGCTTTTCCTAGAAAATTTCCATGCTCATGATTTTGACTTTCATAGTTTCAATGCTAGCGGGACATGACGGGGGCTCTTCGAAACTACTTAAGCTACAAGATCAGATGGATTTAGATGGCAACATACATTATCTCATTGACTACTCTATGAGTTCAAAGTATGTAGTGTTGTTGTCAAGCAAGCAAGGTCCTTCTTCCTCAAGTTCAGCTGTTCATA
Source organism: Cibotium barometz (assembly GCF_041138505.1). Lineage (NCBI taxonomy): Eukaryota > Viridiplantae > Streptophyta > Polypodiopsida > Cyatheales > Cibotiaceae > Cibotium > Cibotium barometz. The sequence goes on from NC_141059.1 coordinate 9,759,270, forward strand.
CAGAGAGCTCATCAGAATCGGAGTCAATGCCTGCTGCCAACCAAGAATAGCACACTAGGGAAATCAAATGACTTTGTTATGTTGTAATAGTAGGAAACCATGTCCATTGTAACCATACTTGAAGCAGCAACTACTTCATGGGTAATTCAAGTGATGTATTATTGCAGGTTGATAAGAGTGTTCGAAAACAGGCAAATAACCCAAGAACAAACCTTGCCGAAAGCATGCAACGGAGTTGGATGGCCATTGAAGGCACCAAGGAAATGATTTCCCTATATGATGCTTGTGTGTCCGATATGGCCAATGCTTTACTACAAAGTGCAAATCAACAAGCTTACATGAGTGGAAGGCATGTTGGTGAAGGTCCTAGTTTGGAAGCACTAATAAACATGGCAAATTCACATACCTCAAGTTATCCGTGTAATTTAGAATGCTGTTGTGGGACCCCCATGTTTCAAGCCAACCCAATAAAACATGGGGATAGGGAGATAATACAGAGGAAGAGAAGACAATCAAGCTGGATGACTCTTACCAAACGGGCTATATAATGGAGACTAGTGAACGCCAACCAAAGGGTCGCCCCCACAACTTTGGCTTGATACCTCCTATAAGATTCCTCCCCCAGCCCCTTTTTGATGTCCAGCATATTCCCCTGTAATCAATCCCTCTTCAGAAATATAAAGACCTTGTTTCTAACTGTTTTAACCTAGAGAGAGAAAATATTCTAGAGAGAGAATATTCAGATTTTTAATATTTTTGGATAGAAAATTATCTCATCTTATTAAAATAAGTTCCCCTGAAACTGAAATTCAAAAAGAACTTTCCAATGTGCAATTAGAATTTATTGGAAATGGGTATAAAGGACCTTAGCCTAAGGGTCTAGATTTTTAGAAATTTTTGGATTATGGTCCAATTAAGGTTCCTATGGGCCAATAGCATCAATCCATATGTAGGGAGAAGATAAATCCAATTTGTAAAAGAAGATACCCAAAAATGAGTAAATGATCACATAAGATGAAGAGTTGAAAATGTACAAGGTTTATTAGTAAAAAACTATGAGCAATATTAAAAATATGAGATATTTTGGGTATAATGATTCCATTTTGACACATATGTAAGGAAGGGGAGTTCTTTAAAGGAGGTGCATATTTCACATAAGATGAAGAGTTGAAAATGTACAAGGTTTATTAGTAAAAAACTATGAGCAATATTAAAAATATGAGATATTTTGGGTATCCAAAAATGAGTAAATGCTCACACAAGATGAAGAGTTGAAAATGTACAAGGTTTATTAGTAAAAAACTATGAGCAATATTAAAAATATGAGATATTTTGGGTATAATGATTCCATTTTGACACATATGTAAGGAAGGGGAGTTCTTTAAAGGAGGTGCATATTTCACATGCTTGAATGAGTTTTAAACTCATAAAAATTGAGATATTTCATCTCTCCTCTCTCCTAATTCAAGTCTAGTTGCAAAAAGTTAGCATAACTGACCTAAAAATGGTCAAAAATTGACCAAACTGAGTTGAAAAATTCTAGAATCAGTTTGTTTGGTTAGGAGCTCACTTTTTCCTATAAATAGAGGCCTTCCCCTTTGTTGAAACTTAACAATGTTTAATGCATTGTTACTCTACTTCACCTAAGCCAAGAACTGTGAATTCATTAATAATTCACTAGTTTTTGACACTTCTTTCTTTCTTCAATCCCCATTGGTGGCTCCATCAACATATTAAACCAATTGATTGGTTGGGGGCCTCTACCGTGAACAAAGAATCAAGCAATTTGTAAGGTAATTAGTGAATTTTGATCATTTTCTATAATCTCTCAATGTTTCTCTCTTCTCAACCCCTCTCAAGCTTGAGAAGCTTAATTGGAATGGTTTTTGAATGTTATTAAAGTTAATTGATGAATGGTAGTACTTGAATTACATAAATTAATGAATGTTATTGAAGTTAATTGATTAATGATAGTTAAGAATTACATAAATTTTCATTTCTCATGACCTATTCTCAATCCAAGTGAAGCTTTTCATAAAGCTTTTTCCTAATTTAAGATTAATCTATGCTTGAGGCCAAATTAATGGCTTTTTCTATGGTTTTAGTTTATGTATTTCATGAATATTGATGATTCAATCCATTATGGATTAATGATCCAATTAGGGATCATTCTAATTATTTTCTTAATGATAAGCTTTATCCCTTAGAAAAATTGAGATTTATCAGTCATAGCAGCGGAGCTATGGCAAAATTTTTATAAAAATTACGCATAAAATAATTTCATTCAAAGCATGAAAACAGGACTTCCTACCATATTCTAGGAATTATCATCCTAGATTAATTAAAAGATATTCATTGTAAGAGAAATTGATTTTTATATTATGCAAAATTGATTTTCATACATAGAGGTATGCATAAAAGGTTATTATTTTAACGTCAAAGTGTTACTTTTATCATAATTGAATTTCATGCATAGAGGTATGCATAAGAGATGAATATTTTATTATAAAAGAGTTACTTTTACCATAATTGAATTTCATGCATAGAGGTATGCATAAGAGATGAATATTTTATTATAAAAGAGTTACTTTTAGCATAATTGAATTTCATGCATAGAGGTATGCATAAGAGATGAATATTTTATTATAAAAGAGTTACTTTTAGCATAATTGAATTTCATGCATAGAGGTATGCATAAGAGATGAATATTTTATTATAAAAGAGTTACTTTTAGCATAATTGAATTTCATGCATAGAGGTATGCATAAGAGATGAATATTTTATTATAAAAGAGTTACTTTTAGCATAATTGAATTTCATGCATAGAGGTATGCATAAGAGATGAATATTTTATTATAAAAGTGTTACTTTTAGCATAATTGAATTTCATGCATAGAGGTATGCATAAGAGATGATTATTTTATTATAAAAGTGTTACTTTTAGCATAATTGAATTTCATGCATAGAAGTATGCATAAAAGATATGGGAAGTGATAAGATATGATAAGATGCATATGAGATGAGTTAGGATGTGATAAGATGAGTTAAGAAGTGATAGGATGTGTATGGGATGAGGAAAGAAGTGTATGTGATGGGATAAGATGTATATGGGTTGTGATAGGGTGAGAATATGGATGCGAATGTGGATGGGTATATATGGATGTATGCATGTAGATGTGGATGCATGAATGTGGATGTATGGATGTGAATGAGGATGCGGATGTGGATGCATGGATGTAAATGTGGATGTGTATGTATGGATGTATGCATGTAGATGTGGATGCATGAATGTGGATGTATGGATGTGAATGAGGATGTGGATGTGGATGCATGGATGTAAATGTGGATGTGTATGCATGTAGATGTGGATGCATGAATTTGGATGTATGGATGTGAATGAGGATATGGATGTGGATGCATGGATGTAAATGTGGATCTGTATGTATGGATGTATGCATGTAGATGTGGATGCATGAATGTGGATGTATGGATGTGAATGAGGATATAGATGTGGATGTATGGATGTGAATGTGCATGTAGATATGGATGTATAGATGTGAATGGGAATGTGGATGTGGATGTATGAATGAGGACGTGATAATGGATGTATGCATGTGGATGTGGATATGGATGTGTATGTATGAATGTGGATATGGGATGTGGATGTATAAATGAGGATGTGAAAATGGAGATAAGCATGTAGATGTGGATGTATGGATGTATGGATGTGGATGTGAAAATGGAGATAAGCATGTAGATGTGGATGTATGGATGTGAATGTGGATGTGGATGTGGATGTATGGATGTGGATATGGATGTGAATATATGATATGTAATGTGAAGGAATCTGAAGTGAAGAGATGAAAAATGAGGTGATTGGATGAGTACACATATAAATGGAATGTGGAATAAGTAATGTGGATTAATGAGGGATAATGTGAAAAAATGAGAGTTAATATAGAAACTGTATTTGTAAACTGTTTGTAAACGGCTGTTTTATGTCAAGAATGTTGGGGAAGCATTTTGACCGTCTTGTGATTAAGGTCGTGGAGACCTAACTGATAAAGTTGCAACTGCTGAGACGGAGAGTCAATGGAGGACGTCTCGCGTAGCAAAGTCGGCCGAGGTCTTGACCAGCCTCGCTTCGATTAAAATGGTGAGCTTCCGGTACGGTGGATGAGGGACCAAGGAAGCGGCCTATGAGTGAAGCGCTAGGTCACCTGCGAGCGACGAAGGATCCTAGAGGGTGCTGACCATACGGTGCTCGGGCTCTGGGTCGCCTAGGATACCCACGCGTGCGTCGAGGAAGATATTGAAACAAGGAGTAAGAGTTGTTTTTCTGAAACCGGGCATGGATCTGGTTGATTGACCTTGCTGGTCTTCAATGGATGAGTCCATGGCTCTTTTTATGATCTTGCTGATCTTCAACGAGAGTCCATCTTGATTTTTATAAGTGATTATATTGCCGAGTATTATGGGCTAGGAACTATTGAAAAGGCCCCTGAGTGGACAGGTGGTGAAGCGTTCTAGTTGCCAATGATGCCATAGATACTCTGATGAAGGAATGATGGGAAATTTGAGAATCAACCGGATAATTTGGAAGACTGTGATCAGTGGTACTATGGTTTCATTAAAGGATTGTTTTAAAGTTAGCTGATGCTAAGAAAAAGGCAATTTCATATTGGGTGTGTAAGTGGTGTGCCTAATTTTATGTTTGCATGAACTTCCGGCTAGGGGGCCTTGGAACTCTTTTCCTTGGTACCCGAGACAAAACCTAACCAAATTTCGAATTGGATCCCATCACTACAGTGGTTGGGCGGTTGGATAACCCATGGGATCGGATGGGGTTAGGCTGGACTGATGGATCCGTAAATCGAGACTCAATTTTTGTTATTACGATAGATAAAGTAAATCCCAGATAGTAATTGTTCTATGGATAGGAATCAACGGCTGTGCCTCTTGAATGGGGAAAAAAGCGTTGATCCCAATGATCCAAGTGCAAGTTTCTTCCTTGATCTGACCGAGTATCTTTATAGATACAGTCGGATCAACTTGATCATTCAGTAATGGTCTTGACTACGTTAGAGTAAAAAGATATCCTGGTGGAATCGCCCGTGCTTTCCGGGTAAAGGAAGTTTTTCCGGGTTCGATTTCGGAACAACCGTCGGATTAGTCTCTTGTCCGGATATCCGTGGTGGACGAGGCCCCGAATGTGGGACCCCTGTCCCGCGCGAGAAGTGCTACTTTCGCTGTCAGTACCCTGAATCCGTTGCTCGGTGGGAATAGGGATCTCACAGTTGGTATCAGAGCCAATTGGCTAATAAAGATCAACTGAGAAACCAAATATTTCAAAAATTTATCAAGAAGCACAAAAAGGTTGTAATTGTGTGATATAATTCATACAATTTGATATTCAAACTGAAATTCGTAATTTGGTAATTGGGTCTTCAGATGGAAGTACCGCAATTATATAGAATCCCTGACTTGCTTGAGGCCTAGACATGATGGTATTTACCTTATAATTCCAAGGGCGGTGATGAGTACCGTATATACCGAGAGTATAACTGCAGCTCTTTACTGATAGTATATACAAATAAATCTAAGACTTGAAATTATAAGCGTTAATACTATCCAGATGATGAATTTGAATGTGGTTGATATGATTTTTAATTCTGTTTGACAACTGATGAAATTGATTTGGATTCTGATTGGAAAATGATGAATTTTGAAATTTAGTTGAAATGTAATAAGCTGAGCGAAACCACAATGAGGATGAATGGGATGAGTCCCTGTGATGATATTCATAACTGGAATGATGATAATGATTTCAGCAAATCACTATGAGATTAGTGGATTGTGCTGTCAAATTGCTACTATTAACACTTGAGACGATAGATTAAGTTAAGGGATGACAAATTGAGAACTTGCTTAACTAAAATTCCTGTGGGGAGGAATGTTCATAAGGAAAATTTTCCGTCTAATGGACCATTATCGTGTTAAAGATATGAATGATATGATCTGAATGAATTGTTATTTAATGATGAGTTCTATATAAGGGATAGTTATTCCCGTATTCTGTTGGTTGACCAGAATATAAGGAACCCCAGAATAAATTGGATCTTAAGAAAAAGAGTTGTCCTCTACTTTGCGAGATGAGGACATCTCGCACTTTTTAAGTGGGGTAGAATGTAAGATTCTTCCCAGTTTTTGAGGTATTCAGAAATAAGAACCTCCTTTCTGATCTTATAACTATTCTCTCTCTAATATATGAATTTTTGACAGAATCATGAGACGAGGAAACCGTAGCCGTCAGCAGCCAGACCTTGTCTCTGAAGATGACGAACTTGACCCTGATGTTCGAAAGGCTCTTCATAGGACTCAGCCAGGACCCTTCAAAGGAGAAGGGGAGAACCTGGGTGAGACTGTGGAGAAATGGGTGGAAGCCATGGAAGAGTATTTTGACGTCACAGGTTATAATGAGCTGAGCAAAATGGCTCTTGGCCGGTTGAAAATAGTGGAAACAGCCAGGGTACCATGGAGGAACCACTTTGACACCAACCGTCTGGACAGAAATACTCAATCCTGGAACGACCTAAAAACCTATTTGAGAAAGAGATTTTGTCCCCCTGGATTTTTGGAAACCAAAATGAACGAATTTTTAGAGCTAAAGCAGGAGAACAAAACCATTGAAGAATATCACCAGGCCTTTGCTCTTCTACTCACCACCTCTAGATGAAGAATAGCTCATGGGGCCAGGTTCATTCGGGCAATGAATGAACCCTTGGACACACTGGTCAAAAATGCCAAACCAGTGTCCATGGCTGAAGCAGTAAAAATGGCAAAGGATCTTTGTAGTAAAGGTCCCGCCAAAGCCTGCACCCTCTAACTTTAAAAGATTCCAAACCTAGGAAAGTACTTCAAACTTTCCACCCCCAAAGAGGCAGCACAAGGGCCGATTCATAATCAAGATGCAGGAAGATTCCAAAGTGAAGGAAGACCCTTCCCCCAGAATACTTTCTCAGGAGGACCACCTATTTTAAGGATTCAGAACGATGAGCTCAGAAGTGAGAACCGGTGTTTTGGATGCCAAGGTCTTGGTCATCAGTTAAAAGACTGCCCAACTCCTGCCATGTCAAGGGGACAGGGAAGTCTAGGACCCCGAATTCAGAGACCAATCCCTTCATACCAGTCTAATCAGGATCTGTCTCGCCCAAGCCAGGGTAACCCCAGAAGAACTCCAACCCAACCATCTACCTCTATCCAGAGTAACCTCAGAACTCCTTTCCAGAACAGGGGAAACCAAAGAGAAAGAATTCCACCTCAGATTGCAGCAGCCAGAGCAGTCACAATTTCAGAAGAAGTAGAAGAGGAAAAAAGGGCAGATCTATATTTCAATTGAAAAACAAGGGCTTAACCGACAGTTCTCAAGTCATCCATACTCCAACAGAATACCAGGGAAAAAAATTGGCCGTCCACTTCCAAGGCGTAACGTTGAAAGTGATTGAAGAAGAAGAAGATGAAAGAGATCATACTCCACCTGCGAGATGAGGACATCTCGCGTTTTTTAAGTGGGGTAGAATGTAAGATTCCTCCCCCAGCCCCTTTTTGATGTCCAGCATATTCCCCTGTAATCAATCCCTCTTCAGAAATATAAAGACCTTGTTTCTAACTGTTTTAACCTAGAGAGAGAAAATATTCTAGAGAAAGAATATTCAGATTTTTAATATTTTTGGATAGAAAATTATCTCATCTTATTAAAATAAGTTCCCTTGAAACTGAAATTCAAAAAGTACTTTCCAATGTGCCATTAGAATTTATTGGAAATGGGTATAAAGGACCTTAGCCTAAGGGTCTAGATTTTCAGAAATTTTTGGATTATGGTCCAATTAAGGTTCCTATGGGCCAATAGCATCAATCCATGTGTAGGGAGAAGATAAATCCAATTTGTAAAAGAAGATACCCGAAAATGAGTAAATGCTCACATAAGATGAAGAGTTGAAAATGTACAAGGTTTATTAGTAAAAAACTATGAGCAATATTAAAAATATGAGATATTTTGGGTATAATGATTCCATTTTGACACATATGTAAGGAAGGGGAGTTCTTTAAAGGAGGTGCATATTTCACATAAGATGAAGAGTTGAAAATGTACAAGGTTTATTAGTAAAAAACTATGAGCAATATTAAAAATATGAGATATTTTGGGTATCCAAAAATGAGTAAATGCTCACACAAGATGAAGAGTTGAAAATGTACAAGGTTTATTAGTAAAAAACTATGAGCAATATTAAAAATATGAGATATTTTGGGTATAATGATTCCATTTTGACACATATGTAAGGAAGGGGAGTTCTTTAAAGGAGGTGCATATTTCACATGCTTGAATGAGTTTTAAACTCATAAAAATTGAGATATTTCATCTCTCCTCTCTCCTAATTCAAGTCTAGTTGCAAAAAGTTAGCTTAACTGACCTAAAAATGGTCAAAAATTGACCAAACTGAGTTGGAAAATTCTAGAATCAGTTTGTTTGGTTAGGAGCTCACTTTTTCCTATAAATAGAGGCCTTCCCCTTTGTTGAAACTTAACAATGTTTAATGCATTGTTACTCTACTTCACCTAAGCCAAGAACTGTGAATTCATTAATAATTCACTGGTTTTTGACACTTCCTTCTTTCTTCAATCCCCATTGGTGGCTCCATCAACATACTAAACCAATTGATTGGTTGGGGCCCTCTACCGTGAACAAAGAATCAAGCAATTTGTAAGGTAATTAGTGAATTTTGATCATTTTCTATAATCTCTCAATGTTTCTCTCTTCTCAATCCCTCTCAAGCTTGAGAAGCTTAATTGGAATGGTTTTTGAATGTTATTAAAGTTAATTGATGAATGGTAGTACTTGAATTACATAAATTAATGAATGTTATTGAAGTTAATTGATTAATGATAGTTAAGAATTACATAAATTTTCATTTCTCATGACCTATTCTCAATCCAAGTGAAGCTTTTCATAAAGCTTTTCCCTAATTTAAGATTAATCTATGCTTGAGGCCAAATTAATGGCTTTTTCTATGGTTTTAGTTTATGTATTTCATGAATATTGATGATTCAATCCATTATGGATTAATGATCCAATTAGGGATCATTCTAATTATTTTCTTAATGATAAGCTTTATCCCTTAGAAAAATTAAGATTTATCAGTCATAGCAGCGGAGCTATGGCAAAATTTTTATAAAAATTACGCATAAAATAATTTCATTCAAAGCATGAAAACAGGACTTCCTACCATATTCTAGGAATTATTCATCCTAGATTAATTAAAAGATATTCATTGTAAGAGAAATTGATTTTTATATTATGCAAAATTGATTTTCATGCATAGAGGTATGCATAAAAGGTTATTATTTTAACATAAAAGTGTTACTTTTATCATAATTGAATTTCATGCATAGAGGTATGCATAAGAGATGAATATTTTATTATAAAAGAGTTACTTTTAGCATAATTGAATTTCATGCATAGAGGTATGCATAATAGATGAATATTTTATTATAAAAGAGTTACTTTTAGCATAATTGAATTTCATGCATAGAGGTATGCATAAGAGATGAATATTTTATTATAAAAGAGTTACTTTTAGCATAATTGAATTTCATGCATAGAGGTATGCATAAAAGATGAATATTTTATTATAAAAGAGTTACTTTTAGCATAATTGAATTTCATGCATAGAGGTATGCATAAGAGATGATTATTTTATTATAAAAGTGTTACTTTTAGCATAATTGAATTTCATGCATAGAAGTATGCATAAAAGATATGGGAAGTGATAAGATATGATAAGATGCATATGAGATGAGTTAGGATGTGATAAGATGAGTTAAGAAGTGATAGGATGTGTATGGGATGAGGAAAGAAGTGTATGTGATGGGATATGATGTATATGGGTTGTGATAGGGTGAGAATATGGATGTGAATGTGGATGGGTATGTATGGATGTATGCATGTAGATGTGGATGCATGAATGTGGATGTATGGATGTGAATGAGGATGCGGATGTGGATGCATGGATGTAAATGTGGATGTGTATGTATGGATGTATGCATGTAGATGTGGATGCATGAATGTGGATGTATGGATGTGAATGAGGATGTGGATGTGGATGCATGGATGTAAATGTGGATGTGGATGCATGAATGTGGATGTATGGATGTGAATGAGGATGTGGATGTGGATGCATGGATGTAAATGTGGATGTGTATGTATGGATGCATGCATGTAGATGTGGATGCATGAATGTGGATGTATGGATGTGAATGAGGATATAGATGTGGATGTATGGATGTGAATGTGCATGTAGATATGGATGTATAGATGTGAATGGGAATGTGGATGTGGATGTATGTATGTATGTGGATGTGGATGTATGAATGAGGACGTGATAATGGATGTATGCATGTGGATGTGGATATGGATGTGTATGTATGAATGTGGATATGGGATGTGGATGTATAAATGAGGATGTGAAAATGGAGATAAGCATGTAGATGTGGATGTATGGATGTGAATGTGGATGTGGATGTGGATGTATGGATGTGGATATGGATGTGAATATATGATATGTGATGTGAAGGAATCTGAAGTGAAGAGATGGAAAATGAGGTGATTGGATGAGTACACATATAAATGGAATGTGAAATAAGTAATGTGGATTAATGAAGGATAATGTGGAAAAATGAGAGTTAATATAGAAACTGTATTTGTAAACTGTTTGTAAATGCTGTTTGTAAATGGCTGTTTTATGTCAAGAATGCTGGGGAAGCATTTTGACCGTCTTGTGATTAAGGTCGTGGAGACCTAACTGATAAAGTTGCAACTGCTGAGATGGAGAGTCAATGGAGGATGTCTCGCGTAGCAAAGTCGGCCGAGGTCTTGACCAGCCTCGCTTCGATTAAAATGGTGAGCTTCCGGTACGGTGGATGAGGGACCAAGGAAGCGGCCTATGAGTGAAGCGCTAGGGTCACCTGCGAAGGATCCTAGAGGGTGCTGACCATACGGTGCTCGGGCTCTGGGTCGCCTAGGATACCCACGCGTGCGTCGAGGAAGATATTGGAACAAGGAGTAAGAGTTGTTTTTCTGAAACCGGGCATGGATCTGGTTGATTGACCTTGCTGGTCTTCAATGGATGAGTCCATGGCTCTTTTTACGATCTTGCTGATCTTCAACGAGAGTCCATCTTGATTTTTATAAGTGATTATATTGCCGAGTATTATGGGCTAGGAACTATTGAAAAGGCCCCTGAGTGGACAGGTGGTGAAGCATTCTAGTTGCCAATGATGCCATAGATACTCTGATGAAGGAATGATGGGAAATTTGAGAATCAACCGGATAATTTGGAAGACTGTGATCAGTGGTACTATGGTTTCATTAAAGGATTGTTTTAAAGTTAGCTGATGCTAAGAAAAAGGCAATTTCATATTGGGTGTGTAAGTGGTGTGCCTAATTTTATGTTTGCATGAACTTCCGGCTAGGGAGGGGGCCTTGGAACTCTTTTCCTTGGTACCCGGGACAAAACCTAACCAAATTCCGAATTGGATCCCATCACTACAGTGGTTGGGCGGTTGGATAACCCATGGGATCGGATGGGGTTAGGCTGGACTGATGGATCCGTAAATCGAGACTCAATTTTTGTTATTACGATAGATAAAGTAAATCCTGGATAGTAATTGTTCTATGGATAGGAATCAACGGCTGTGCCTCTTGAATGGGGAAAAAAGCGTTGATCCCAATGATCCAAGTGCAAGTTTCTTCCTTGATCTGACCGAGTATCTTTATAGATACAGTCGGATCAACTTGATCAGTAATGGTCTTGACTACATTAGAGTAAAAAGATATCCTGGTGGAATCGCCTGTGCTTTCCGGGTAAAGGAAGTTCCGGGTTCGGTTTTGGAACAACCGGATTAGTCTCTTGTCCGGATATCCGTGGGCAAGGCCCCGAATGTGGGACCCCTGTCCCGCGCGAGAAGTGCTACTTCCGCTGCCAGTACCCTGAATCCGTTGCTCGGTGGGAACAGGGATCTCACACCTCCCACTAAGAATGTTGGAGTATGCATAGTGGAAAAACCAATACATAAGACATGTTGGGCTATACGTAGAACACCTGTCAGCTCCCGAGTGAAATGCCTTGGACTGGTTAATAAAAAAACAAAGTGTGGTCGTCATATACAAGGTTACTCTATAGGAGTGGTTTCCCCTTCCTTCTTTGCAGAAAGGAGACATTCAGGACCAGGAGGGCTGAAGGCTCAAATGATGTGGTTTTGTAATGATGATTGACACACACATGGCATCTAGGCTAGAATGTTGCTCCTATCCCACTAGTGCTAAGTATTTGGCCTATAGCACAGGGCACCAATATCACTTCAGATGAGATAGAAATGCTGGAACAAGCTGGGTTCACATTGCAGATAATGGAGGGTCCATTTAGTCAACCAATCCAACAAGTGAGTGTGGATGAAGATGCTCCAACATTGTTGAAATATCCAAGTTGTACTCCCATAAGGGGCCGTATGACTAGATGGAGATCCACAATTTCACAAGATGCACGAAAGATAATTGAGAAGGCAAGGTCTGAGATGATGATGTTGAAGAGTGAAACAGTTCTACAACCTGGCAAAAAGAGTATCTTCCATGTATTGTCTTTTTCCTCTAGGGCTGAAAGTGTTCAATATGATGTACATGTCATGGACCCACCCCAACATGCTCATGTCATGATTTTCAGCAAAGGGAATCTAGAAATAAGTCTTGCCTTGCCTGCAAAGCAATTGTATTTTGTTTTCCTTGTTGTTTTTGAGCTTGATGAGAATGAGCACATGTTTGTACACCATGCCAATATATTTAGAAGGGATATTACAAGGGCCTTGGGTGCAAAAAGGAAACATTGACTCCATTTGTGAACCCTAAACCCCACGCATGCCACATTTTGTTCCTTAATAGAATCCCCCGCATATGTATATGTATGGATACTTTCATAGAGTGAAGTTTTTTTGTATGTACCTCACCTATATAATGTACCTAAAAGATGCACTTTACACTATACAACCACCCAAAAAGAGTATCTTCCATGTATTGCCTTTTGCCTTTGGTGTTGAAAGTATATGTCATGGACCAACAACTGGCAGGCTCATGTCCTAATTTTCAACAAGCTACCTTGCATAGAAGCACTTGTATTTTTTTTCTATGTTGTTCTTGGGTTTGATGAGAATGGTCACATCTTTGTGCATTGTATGCCAATATATGTAGTAGGGATTTGTAGCCATTTTAAATTTCCTCCTATAGGGGGAAAGAGTGCCCCAACCCACATTATTAGCCATGGAATCCCCTCGCATATGTATATGTATGGACACTTTCATAGAGTGAAGTTTTTTTAATATGTACCTCACCTATATATAATGTACCTAAAAGATGTACTTTCCATTGTATAACCACCTGGAAAGAGTGTACTTTCCATTGTATAACCACCTGGAAAGAGTATCTTCCATGTATTTCCTTTTGGCTTTGGTGTTGAAAGTGTTTAGTATAGTGTACATGTCATGGACCAACTGTGGCAGGCTCATGTCCTGATTTTCAACAAGTTACCTTGCATAGAAGTACTTGTATTTTTTTCCCTATGTTTTTCTTGGGCTTGATGAGAATGGTCACGTCTTTGTGCACCGTGTGCCAATATATGTAAGGATCTTACAAGGGCCCTAGGTGAAACAATGAAAAATTGACTCCATTTGTGAACCGACCCTTCCCACACTACATTTTGTTCTTCAATGGAATCACATTTTGTGCTTCAAATAGGCCTTTGCAACTAAGTGAATGAGAGAGAGAGAGAGAGAGAGAGAGAGAGAGAGAGAGAGAGAGAGAGAGAGAGAGAGAGAGAGAGAGAGAGAGAGAGATTATATGGGAAGATATGAATATTTGTGCACAATGCCAAAGTGAGAGAGAACACCATTAGACTCAGAAAAATCTTGCATTAAAAAAAAAACTCGCATACCAAAGCTCTACATGTTGAGCAACATCATTACTTCTTATATCTACATCGTCTATTGATTACCTTCATTGGTGCAAACTAGCTACTCATCTCATCAAAGACAACATTTATGCTTGCTCAATTCTCATCACAAGTGATAGGATTATAGTATATATAATCTTTTTCTCCAAAACATAACCAATGAAGAGGCATTTCTCTACCTTGTGGATCCAACTTTGTCCTCACTTCATCAAGAATATGCACATATGTAAACACTGAAACACTTTTAACTGAGGTCTAGTTTTATACCTGTAAACTTCTGTTTAGGCATCATACCATAAACAGTTATAGTGGGAGTCCAATTATAATGTAAATAGAAGTTTTCTATTGCTCTACCCAAAAATAATATGGCATATTCTTTTTAGACATCAAGGAATGTGTCACTTCTGTAATGTGACTATTTTTCCTTTCTGTAACACCATTCTATTTACAGAGTATACATGCATATAAACTCTCTTAATCCCATGCTTTCTCAAGAAATCATTGAACTCATTTGAAAAAATACTCTCTCCCACCATTTGATCTTGGGAATTTTATTTTCATACCTTTTTCCTTTTCAACCAAGGCTTTAAATCTCTAAAAGTGAGAAAATGTCTCACTTTTGTCCTTCATAAAATAAATCCACACTTTCCTAGTGTGATCAATCAATGAATGTAAGATAATACTTGCAACTTGGAATTGTTGTAGTCTTGGTCGGTTCTTATAAATCTAAATGTATAACATTTATGACCTTGCACTAACATGTTTTATATGTAGGAAAGCATGTTTAAACTTTGGCAAACTTGTAACAATATTTTGTGCCTACATAGACTTTAGTCGTATTGTATATTCACTTGACCAATGTGCTTGTGCCATATCTACAATGACACTTTCCCTATACATAAATATGGCTCTTTCTTCACCTTAGGAATGTTCATATCCAAAAACATCCTATCATTTTTATTACTCTTTGCAACCAATCGGCATTGATTTTTGAAGTCTTTCACAAAACACTCGAGGATTGAAGCTCACTTTGTAGACCCTGATCGACCATTTATCCAACAAAAAGTAGGTTCTTTATAATAAGATGTATAATATTTGGAACATGAAGTACATTTACTAAGTGTTCTTACATATCTCTAAACCACTCACTATGACTAGTCATGTGGTTAGAGGCACTAGAATCCATATACCAAATATCTCCTAATGCTGATACATCTCCTATTGTCGAACCAAACATGTGCTACATCAGATATAGCTTCTCACTTCTACATCACCCCCTTTACTTAATGTTGCATAGTTTCCTTTCTATAACTTTTCACTTTTGGCATCATTTTGCTTTTTATAGAAATCCTTTGCCATGTGTCCTAGTATGCCATAGGAATACCAGTCTATATTATTTACATCTTAATTTTTATAGAAATCCTTTGCCATGTGTCCTAGTATGCCATAGAAATACCAGTCTATATTATTTACATCTTAATTTTTTGCCAACCACCTCAGTCTCTCTAGCTGCCTCTGCCTCTAAAGTGCCCTCTTCCACCTATATGAGATTGATTTTCTTGTTATTGTTGCTTTGCTGGTTTCGATTTTTAAACCAACCACCAACACCACCACCTCATCCTTTAAATAATGACCTGCCTTTGAGTAGAAGGCCCGATCATTTATATTTCTAGAGGATGAACCTCTTCCAATATTTAACTCTTCATGGATAAGGAGAGCAATAAATTCTTGAAAATAACAAAAGTTCTCTCGAACTTCAATGGAGGTATAAAATTGAATGTATTCTTTTCTTAGGCCATTCAATTCTTGAAAATAACAAAAGTTCAATTCTTGAACTTTTGTTATTTTCAATTCTTGAAAATAACAAAAGTTCTCTCGAACTTCAATGGAGGTATAAAATTGAATGTATTCTTTTCTTAGGCCATTCAAGATCACAAACACCATATCATATACTAGACATCCATCAATTGAAGCAAGGGAATCTATAAGCCCTTTAACCTTCACACTGAGTAATCAATTATACTTAGTTTTCCTCGGCTCACATTTTGTAGTTCTTGCTTAAGCTGCTGAGCTTGGATGTTTATACTAATACATCTTCACTAAGTTATCCCAAGCTTCCTAAGGTGTTTGTGCATCCTATATATGCACAATCATAGAATCTCACACTAATACACCACCAATATAGCACCTTTATGGCACTTTCATACATTACTTTATGTGCCTACACTTGCTGAGGGGGGTGAGATTTTCTTCACCAATCTTTGGCTCCTTTTCATCACCTATTATGTACTCCCAGTATCTTTTTTCCCCATAAGGAAATTGATCATCTTGAACTTCCACGTGTGGAAGTTATTCTTGTCTCTAGCTTCTTGTTCATAATCTATGAAAGCTATCAAATATCTTTACTTGTAATAACTTACCAAACACTTCTTGCAAAAAACCTTCTACATTTCAGTAAATTTACAATCTTCAACATAGCGGTATTGTAAACCTATTATAATGCCACTGTATATGAACCAATCACGTACACATGTATCCACCAACACCTATAATACTTAGATTCTCTATATACATTTCCCTAGAACCAAATTTCTGCTATAATTTTGCACCAAACTAGAAATTATACATACAGAGTCAAAATCAACACTTTCATAAAGTGTGATTTTGTAGAGATAAAACAGGGCCCCAAAAGTGCCCGAATCGTGAAACACTTAAAAATTCATTTAATGTAGTTAACAATTTTAACATAGTTAAGTACACATAATATGGCATTTTTCCTTCACCGAGGAGGATGCCTCAATGTCAGACAATGACTTCCATGTTTGCATGTATAGTTGCTTCCAAATCAAAGAGGGAAAGAGATGAAAATACCCTTACCCATGTACTACTTCTTTGCTTGCCTTGTTCTTGTCTCTTTGCTTACCTTTTCCTTGTGTCTTTGCTTACTTATTCTTGTATTTTTGCTCGCCTTGTTCTTGTGTCTTTGCTTACCTTTTTCTTGTCTCTTGCTTACCTCCTTATCTCTCGCATAAACTGGAGCTTTGATACCATAAAGAGAATGCGAGGGAGATAGAAAGCTTGAGTTTATTTACAAGTGAAAAAACACATATAGAAGAGAGAGCAAGACACAAGAGAGAGATGGATAGATGAATTGTTTTCTATTTTCTTCTCTTCTCTATAACCATAAAACGAAAGAGATAAGAGTTCATGCTATAAGGGAAGATACTCTCCTACTATAACATACAATGGTTGGTCCATAGTGTAAACCCAACTATATGAGACAATGAATTCCATGTTTGCCTATATAGTTTCTCCCAAATCAAAGAGGGAAAGAGATGAAAATACCCTAACCCATGTACTGCTTCTTTGCCTGCCTTGTTCTTGTCTCTTTTCTTGCCTTGTTCTTGTATCTTTTCTTACCTTTTTCTTGTCTCTTTCTTACGTCCTTTCCTCTCACACAAACTAGAGCTCTGATACCATAAAGAGAATGCGAGGGACAGGGAAAGCTAGAGTTCCTTACAAGAAAACACACACATATATAAGAGAGAGAAAGACACAAAAGAGAGATGGATAATTGTGTTAAGGAAACCCTACCCTAGCGTGTCGTGGAAAGTTTCCTATCTGCCAAGCTATGCTTAAGAGCTTCACCATAGCCGTTCTTCACCGCAGTCCTCCTGCACTCATTGTCACCCCAAGGGAGTTTCTCTAATCCAATGGGTGGTGCAACCTCTCTTTTTGTGAAGATCATGTGGATCTCCACGGAAGATGATCGTGTTGGTAGCCTAATCACTTAAGTAAGAGGGAGAGAAGAAGCAAGAGGGAAGCAAGAGAGAAGCAAGAGGGAAGCAAGAGAGAACAAGTGATTAGCACTAATCACTCCCAAACCTTAACCCTAACCCTAAGCACACCACAAATGCTAGATTAGAGTTGCCAGAGAGAGGGAGAGAGAGAGAACACTCCAATTCTATTGCACAAATGGACAAACAAGAGAAATTGGATTTTATAGTTCCAAGCCTTTTTCCACTAGGCTGCTCGGGAGTAAGTGACCCAGGGCGCCCAAAACATAGTTACAAGGCTTTTCTCTATGGTTTGGCCAACTGACCAAGATCCTCTTGTCTGTCCTTCAAAGCTTAATACTTGGGGGCATCTTTAGGAGATTTCCCTCATCAAATGGTAGTATTTACAAAAATATAGTTCCGGTGCCCATTACATAAGTGTGTGGACATAGTTGTCATATGAATGTGTTAACCAATATGTGGTTAACATACTCCCCTTTTTTCCTAAATTCGATTGCATCCTCGTGATCGGTAAGAGGGTGGCGAGGCATGCTGGGAAATGTCACACTTGGTTGGTTCTCTTGTCGCTTTGGAATTGAGAGGGAGTGGGGGAGTTAGTAAGATAGAAAAAAGTTAGTGGAGTACTCTTAATAAAGTATCTAGCTAGTCTGATGGGCTCTTATGAGTTTGCTTTCTTTTATGGGCCCAATAGTACTCTTTATTTTCTTTTCTTTTTTCTTCTTCTTTTTGGTGTGTTATCTTTTTTTTTTTGGTGGCGGGTTACCTCATTAGAGGATTCAGAGTACTTAAGTGAGTAGACTAGCACTAAATACTTTAATGATTAGTATCCAAGTGGTAGGCGGTGCCGTGAATGAGGGGTTAATAAAACAATGGTGTTAGTAAGCAAGTGGCGAGGGGGGAATTATGGAGGGACAAGAAGGTAACACGCATGGAAACTTCTCGTACACTCCGAGATGCTGTATTTAAATGGTGATGTACATGAAGCTCTAGCATCATTGTCCAGACTCTGTAATGGGTATCTTGGCTCCCGTGGATGTTGAGTTATTGGGTTGCGGTGTTCTCTCTTTGTCTTTTGGTGCTTTGTCATGGTAGCTCATGGAACTGGGATCCTATGTTGATAGGAGTGGTAATTGATGGGGCAAGGAGATCCAGAGAGGCTAAGCATAAGAAGAAGTTATGGATATGATGGATTGGGCATGAAGCACAGTTATTCAGGTGAAACAGGGGTGATTAAGAAAAATGTAGGCATGGGTCATACCATCCAGGCCTGTACCCACCATGATCCCCCCATCTAGAGATGTATCTAGATGGGTGTTGATGATGAATCTTTTTGCAATGTGTGCACATAGGATAGAACCCAGTGAGAATCGCAGGTGTTGTGCATGGGTGAGGGCAAAAGGTGTGCTCGTGGTC
Organism: Cibotium barometz; assembly: GCF_041138505.1. NCBI lineage: Eukaryota > Viridiplantae > Streptophyta > Polypodiopsida > Cyatheales > Cibotiaceae > Cibotium > Cibotium barometz. The sequence continues at coordinate 9,778,534 of NC_141059.1, forward strand.
CTAATCACCTAGAGACTCTCTCTCTCTCTCTCTCTCTCTCTCTCTCTCTCTCTCTCTCTCTCTCTTTTCGGGCCTCATGTGGGTGAGGACTTACATGTGTTTATTGATCAGTACCCCTAAAGAGAATTTTGTGGCCCATGTGGCTCAATTTTTTAGCTTACCTTTGAGTTTATCTTTGAGTGGTTGGATAAGCTCAGCCATTTGTAGCATTAACTCTTAGTTTGGTGACGAAGGCAAGGGGCAAGTTGGAGCATCATGGACAAGGCTTTGTGCGTTGAAAGAGCTGGACAAATTGAGCTTTGGAGTGTCCATTGGTTGGGTAATTCCATAGTATTGGTTGGGTGTGGGTAATTCCATAGGATTGAGTTGAGGAAGAGGGGACTTGCCTGGCTGTTGTGGTTGCCAAACCAGCTTCGTCGATTGGATAGGTGCTGGCTTGGTTGATGTGGTTTGGGTGAACTAATAAGGGTTTTCCCATGGGAGCCAAATGATGGAGTTGCCACCATCATGGAAGCCTTGGGCTTCTAAGAGACATGTGGGCATCCATCCCTGCCAAGTTATTAAGGCTCATGGTTGTTGAGGCTTCTTAGTTTTTGGTCAATGAAGTGTTGAGCTAGGTGTAGTTTGTCGACACTCAGGATAGTCTTTTCATGGTGGCTTAGGGAGCCACCATGGTGACTTAGGGAGCCACAGGTGTGTGTTGCCTTCATGGTAGCATTAAGATTTAAGCACATTGGTAGACACCTAGCGTTGTTGGTTTCATTGTGCTTGGGGTTGCCTAACCAACAGCCGTGGGGGCTTTTGTCATAGCTTCCCGAGGAGTTGGCATGGGAGATGAGCATAGTTGGCATGCTTGGGTAGCTACAAAGGTGAGTGTTGCCTTCATAGTAACCTTCTGCTCGTAAGTAAACAAGCGGTCCAGGACTAGCGAATGTTGAAGCGTTGGCTTAGGGTTGGTTTTTGTTGGCTTTGTTGGCTTCTTGTGCTTGGTTTTTAGAGATGGCCGTTTGGGGATTTAGAGTTTTGTATAGCAATCATAGAACCCCTGAGCTTCAAGTTAGGCACCCACCATTGATGATCATGATAAAGGTAAGAGGTCAGGGTGCTTGCAGTGTGGGTGGTCGAGGATGTAGGGTTTAGGGGGATTGTCGGTGATGAAGCTTGATTATCATTGTTGGAGGATGTCGATAGTTCTTGATTGACCGGTTTAGGTGAGACATGGGGTGTGGTTACAGGGGAGACTACCGGCGATGAGGATGGGGAATGAGGGGGGGGTGAGGGTGTGTGTATGATTTCCTCTTGGGGACACAAGAGGACGTTGGCCTTTTTACCTTTAATTTCCATGGTGGCCATTTCTTCATGCCAATTGATGTGGCAATGAGTGGCATCAATCCTCTCTTTTCCAATGATAATCTGGCTTTGGAGTGCACCTACATCTATGATGTGAAGTCTGCACTGCAATTGGTTATTTTCTTTAGAAATTTTAGGAATGAAATACCTAACACTCATTAAACGTATTTCATGTGAAATTTTATTGTAAGTGTTTTCTTGTGTAAGTGTGGGTTTTCCAAGAGTTTTCCATGCCTCAAAGAATATGAGATTGGTGTGGACCATGGGATATATGTGGGCTTGCCCACCATTGTAGACCATTCTCGGTCGGGAGTCCAATCCATATTCTTGGTGGGTTGAGTTCTGGTGGGAGTTCAGAGGCAGAGGAAGAATTACCAGTTATCTCTCAGGGGGTTCACTATATGTAAATCCTCCATATCATGTGTGTTTAAGGTCTAATTGGTTGAAAGCATGTGTGTTTAAGGTCTAATTGGGTGAAAGCATGATAAGGTGGACTAAAACCATATGTCCTAGACAATGGTTTACAACTGGCTGTGAAACACTTTTATGCAAAGTTAGAGAATTAAAATATGGTTGTTTAATCTTGTTTCACATTTATTATATCTAAAAGACACTAGATAAATTGCTAAGAAGACCTTATGATGATATTAAATCCACTAATATTGGTTGTCTTCAAGTGTGGTAGCAACCAATGCAACTGGTAGAAAGTGTACCACCTTATCATGCTTTCACCTAATTAAAAAACCCCTTATCTGTAATTTTTTCATGAATAAAACACATCCTTTTTCTATTCAATTTGTAAATACCCTCTTTAAGTGGTACCCTTCTGTATGTAAAAAAATGTATAAAAACGATAATTTAAAAACTCCTTCTATTGAACACACGTGATATGCTTACATATTTATGAGTGACCCCCCCTCGCCCCTCGCCCCCCCCACCCCCCCCTCGGCGGAGTTATGGCTAGGGATGAGAGAGTACCCTTGGTGGGGGTAGATGATCGGATTTGTGGCACTCCCCATCCTAGAGGATCATTGTTATCTTGCTGTGTGGAAGCTTAAGGGTAGCTGTGTGGTCATCTGAGTTGATTGTACTTGTAGCATTCTGGAACCAGCTTCCTCCAAGGATGACTGCTTCTTTTGTCTCACCTACAGCAAGAACCACATAAAAATTACAAGCCAATAGGTTAGAGACAGTATGTACAGTTTGTGTAAAAGACTCGAGGCTTTGTATACATTGTCCATCCACTGGGAAATTGAATTTTGGCATGGGAAGTTTTAAGAGATGGTTTACCCAGAGAGACCCATGTTTCCCAAAAAGATTATGCTAGTTGTGGGAGACAACAAGGCACACTTTCTTTGCATATGTCTGCCAAAGGGAAAATCTATCCACACCATAAGGGTGGTTGTTTAAAGTTGTAGAGCTACACTCACACTCATGGTGTTCAATGAGGCAATGGCTTTGTAGGGTTCATGAAGGGTCTGGCTATTTGGGAGCATGAATTGCGTGTTGAGTTTGCGATTTAGGAGGGTGTCAAGTGTAGCAAGTATTTTCAGCCAGTCATGGTCAACTTTGTCACTACTATTAATAGAAGAAAACGTGCATGGAACCTGTGCGCCATCAAGGGCTTGACGATAAGCATTGCAAACAAAGAGCTCGTTGCTCTTGTGGCAGTGGTCACAAAGTCTTTGGTGGCAATGGCAGCTTTGGCCATGGGATGTGAGTGCTAGGTATATAAATTGACCTTGAGCATTTGAGACCCTTTGTGGAGGTAGAAATGATGCATGTCCCAGTCATGGATCAGTTGTGTTTGTTGCATGAAGGATCTACCTAAGATGATGTCATATGTGGCATTACGAAAGTCATTGACTACAAATGTGAGGTGGAATGTCATGTCACAGAATTTTACCTTGAGGTCATGTACTAGGCCTAGTGGTTTTGTAGATTTCATGTATGCAAGCTTGATCACCAATGTTGTGGGATGAAGGTGTGGCTGGCCCCAGTTTTCCTAGCATATTTTTGTGAGGATGCTTACACCAGCACCTCCATCTAGGATGCCTTTGACCACATGTCCGTTATAGGAAATGGGCAAGGCTGTGTTGGTGTCATCACCTTCAAAGTAGTGGCCCAGAGCATTTACGCGAATTGTTGGTGTGCCTTTGGGTTGTGGGTTGTGATGGAGTAAGTTTGGATGATGCCAAGCTTAGATTCATCCGAGGAATCTGAGTTAGCTCCCTCCTTTGAAGAAACCTATAGTTTGTGTTCCATCTAATCCCAAAGGTCATTCCATAAATTTGGGCTACCTTTTAACAAGGTTCCAATGGGCATTTGGATTTGGGAGGAAAGGAAGGCTGAATCGCCAGCTAGGTCACATTGATGAGGAGATTCCTCAGGTGTAGGGCCTTGATCATAAGGTGGACCAACAATAGTATATGGAAGTTCAATTTGATCCTTATTTGACAGCAGTGGAGGTCAAGATTTGGTTACCATAGGAGGATAAAAATACCTCAACAAATTTGATGTGTGTGGACCTCGTGAGTCACTGTCAAACTCTATGTCATTGTTTACATCGAGGTGTTCGATGTGAATGTGGGATTTGGGTTTGGTCATTTTGTGGAATAGGCAGCACTAGAGAATTATGAGGTGCATGTGCAGAAAAATATTTGTTTGTCAACATCATGTTGGCAAACGGATCTTCCTTTGTCTTGAGCATAAATGGGGGGCTCTTGCCTTACCTGGTGCAGAAGTTCAAGTTCAATGGGGGATGGCATGCACTCAGGCTCTTGGTCAAAGGTTACAAAAATGGGTGGTGGTTCAAATTGAGCCTAGTATTTCTCTACCAGTGCTTAGGCCTCCTAAAGACGTTGCTTCTCAAGGATGGCATTGGGATATATGGCCAGCCATTTTTCTCGTTTGGTGAGTTTTTGTTGGGCTACATGGGGGGGTGGAATTTTGGCACGATCGTCACTCTCGGAGGAGGATGATGTGGTCTTTGTTGAGCCAGTGTGGATGCTAACCCGATCTTCTCCGTGGCCAATGTTCTTAGAGAATTTTTTCTTTTGGGATGTGGACTTTTTAAGCCTGGCATGCAACTGTGTGATGACATTCAATGGGATAGTGGAAATCTTCCCATGTTGAATGCTCAACACGTTGAGGTATGTCATGCCTTTGACTATGGAGTGAGAAACTGATTGAAAAGGGAAATCTCTGAACTAATGGTCGATTCCATAGCCATGACATTCTGGTGTCACTGGAAGGTGTTTCTTTTGAGGGCATTCAGCCACTCTATGGGGTCCTTGTTGGCAGAGGAAACATAGAAGAGGTGGTTTCCTTGTTGGTGGATGCACCTATAGTGTGCACAAGTGGTTTAGGATCCATGTGAGGCATTGTAAAAGGGAGATGATGTGTTAGGGCGGAGCCCATGGGCTCCACAAGTTTTAGCAATGGACTTGGTTTGAATCTTTCCATGAGCAATAGGGTTTTCCTAGAGAGGCAATGAATGGAATGGAAAGATTGGCATTGGTGGAGAAGGTCATGGTGGTGCTTTGTGTGAGTAGTTAGTTTGGGGTGGCAATGGTTTGAATGACCAGCCTCGGTTTGATTTAAATGGTGAGCTTCCGGTACGGTGAATGAGGGACCAAGGAAGTGGCCTATGAGTGAAGCGCTAGGTCACCTGCAAAGGATCCTAGAGGGTGCTAACCATACGGTGCTCGGGCTCTGGGTCCCCGAAGATACCCATATGTGTCAAAATAGAATTATTATACCCAAAATATCTCATATTTTTAATATTGCTCATAGTTTTTTACTAATAAACGTTGTACATTTTCAACTCTTCATCTTATGTGAGCATTTACTCATTTTTGGATACCCAAAATATCTCATATTTTTAATAGTGCTCATAGTTTTTTACTAATAAACCTTGTACATTCTCAACTCTTCATCTTATGTGAGCATTTACTCATTTTTGGATACCCAAAATATCTCATATTTTTGATATTACTCATAGTTTCTTACTAATAAACCTTGTACATAGTCAACTCTTCATCTTATGTGAGCATTTACTCATTTTTGGGTATCTTCTTTTACAAAATTGGATTTATCTCCTCCCTACACATGGATTGATGCTATTGGCCCATAGGAACCTTAATTGGACCATAATCCAAAATTTTTTGAAAATCTAGACCCTTAGGCTAAGGTCCTTTATACCCTTTTCCAATTAATTCTAATTGCACATTGGAAAGTTCTTTTTGAATTTCTGTTTCAGGGGAACTTATTTTAATAAGATGAGATAATTTTCTATCCAAAAATATTAAAAATCTGAATATTCTCTCTCTATGTCAAAATAGGCAGAGACGAGATCTCTTATAATTCTGAAGAGGGAATTGATTACAGGGAAAGATGCTAGTGAGAACAGAGAATTCAGAGTTACAGATGAGCAAGCATCATGTGAGAATGAGAACAATGTTACTATTGGGCTAAAATAAGCCAACAATTTAGTTGGTCGAACCTCAAAACCTAAAGGGCGCAAGTTATGCTTATAGCCATCTATAATAAAATACTCCTCTTTTATACTCCGATGATCTCCCATGATTAATATATTTTGCATTTCATTTTGCTATTATACCTCTATAGTCCTCTTTTAAGCTTCAATATAGACATGGATACAAGAAGGAAACAATGCACAGATAGAATTATAGAAGAGACAATAGTATTCATATATTCTAGAAAATATACATGTTTGTCATTGTGTGTATATGTATACATGGGCTAATTTCAGGGACGATGGCGGCGAGGTGTCTGTGATGAATGTGAACAAGGAAGTGAATGTGTCTGTGATTGGGTTGTTGGCCTTAGACAAATGCTCTCTTTCTTCTGCTCTTGACATTTCTTCCCCCACAGTCTTTCCTTTGCTTTCCTGCTAGCCTCCTGTTCCTGCCTCCGGGCCTCCAACTCAACCTGTCTCTTGGATTCCACGCATTAATCCACCTTAGTTATGCACCTCTCAAATTCATTAATAGTAGAAGCTTGGTGGGTTTGCACTTCCCGTTAGTATTGTTCTTCTTGTTGACTCCTACGCTCTTCGGCTTCCCTTGCAAAATCTCATGCCCATCTTATCTCTTCTTTTGCACGATCATGCACCGCCAAAATAATTCTTTGTACAGGTTTTATCTTGAATTGTTTAACATGAAATTGAGTATATTTGTGCAAATTAAGTTCCTACACACACAAAGGAAAATGTTTTGTTAGAAACCTCATAGAGCTGTATGTTAGTTGATGGAGATGTTGATTATAAACATCACTTACATCAGGAATATAAAAAATATTTTCTAGCAAGAGAAATGTGTTAAGGCACATCCTCCATCCACCCACGACTATTATCGCGATTGGCTGGATTGGCATCTTTATCCTTCAATATTTCATGGTGTATAAATAAGATTACGCTCCAATAACATGTGTTCCACAATTGATGCAAACTTTCGAGCACATCTGAAAGGATGACAAAACAAGCTTAGTTTATCCTACTTCAATAAATGATTGTGGAAGAGGGAAATATCTATAGGGACTTACTCTCTAGCACAACCATGATATCCGGCCACAGAGTTTGTGAAGTAAGATGTATTTTGTTCAATGTCGTAAAGAAGAAAACTCCAATGTGCGCTGAAAAAACAAACATGACATAGGTGTTATAAAAAAAACACATACAAATATATGTTGTCAATTCATAACTTAACATGAGACTCACTCTTCGTTATAAGCCGTGATAATAATTCACGCTAGATCAAGAATGACCCCTTGAAACCAGGCCATTAGGTCCAAAAATGATGTCCCCTCATTTTGCAATTGCCCTAATATGAGAGGGTCTATAACATATGTAATATTTTGTATCTCTTCTGGTATAAGAGAGAGACAATACCTACAGGCAACAATGAATAGAAAATATACTTAGGATTTGTGAGAAAATAGAAATAGGATTTGTGAAAAATAGAATTAGAAAATAGAATACAGCACAATCATGCCAACATACCATAGTGATACATGCATGACTATGACTGTGACTTCTAGTATCTCGTCACTTCTAGTATCTCGTCACATCGCAAAACACGTAAGTCAACTGCATCTAAGCTAGTAACAAACCTACTTCCCCAAATTGTAAATGCCATATTCATGGGAGCAATATTCTCTAGCTCCCTTAATTGTCTAGTATTTTTTGCTTCAATGACGTTGATTTCTATATGAATCCTATTGGCTTCTTGCCATGCATCATCATTTGCTTGATCATCAAGAAAAATATCACCATCACTGGTAGAACCGGGCGGTTGTGACTGTGCGGCAGTAGCATTTGGTTGTGCTTATGGTTGCACCTCCGATTCTCATTGTGCATGAGGTTCTGGTTGTGTGGCATCTTGCTAAAACGACTGGTCTTGTGCTTCTGATCTTCTCCAAGTTCGAGAGTAGGTGTCCTTGTTGTGGTGATGAAACCAGCGCAAGTGTTCTCAACTAGCCTTGCACGAGGATGGAGGGGTGGGACCATCAGCATCTCCAACATGCGATGATCTCTAACAGAGACAGGTGCTAATAGTCTATCATATATGTACCTCAATCTATGGAGTGTACCGAAATCCCTAGGCATTATTGTAAGCCTATAGGCATGGACAGCAGCGAGGAAATATGCATCTTCAAAAAACTCTATGATCCAGTCTTTAGAGACACAAAACTATAGTAGAGCTGCTTGCCATCACATGCCAATACTCTAGAAGGGGTTTTTTAAATCCCATTTTTACACATTTTTTACACACAGAAGGGGACCATTTAAAGGGAATATTTACAGATTGAATAGAAAAAGGGTGTCATGAAAAATTTACAGATAAGGGTTTTTTTAATTAGTCCTTGAATGCACATGACATAGAGAGTTAACATATAGTGAACTCCCTGAGTAGGGCACCGCGATAACGTTTACAAAAATAAATCAAACACATGTAGGAGAGGAGAGGAGTGAGAGTACCTAGCATATTGACGTGTCATTCATGCGTCAGACCTTATAAATGCCACTTATGATCATCAATACACCACGGGAGTGATGCTAAGACCACATGGTATGGGACCACGTTGGTCTTTAATGGCCCGTATCTCCCTTGATAGCTTCATTCATTCACGTTGAGTTCCCTGCAACAATCGCCCTTTGTGGCGTCGCCCCTCTACATCGCCATCGCCCCTTCTTCTTCTTCTATCTCCACAAGCAAACTAAGGCTTTTAATAAAATCTACAAGCATGCTTTTCTCTCTCTCTCTCTCTCTAATTAAACGCTCACAATATTCATTCTCAACACACACACACACACACACACATAACATACAAAAAGAAAACAACTCTGCTCCATCTCTTATGCCATTTTTCCCTAGGCATTACAAGGGGATATTGAAAAATTCACCCTTAAATTTTTCGGTGGCCTTATATGTGAAGGGTAAAATGGCTTATAAATGTGTGAGACCTTATAATGCCACTTATGAATAGGACACACCACACACATGGTGCTAAGACCACCACGTAGGTTTAAAACGGCTCGAATCTCCTTGGGGACATCGAGCTTTCTACCCATCCTAAACTCTTCCTAAACCCTTGGCATCGAGCTCTCTGCTCTTCATGTCATCCCTCTGCATCACCATTGCCACCATCGTCTAATGAAAAGATGTAGGGGAGAAGAGAGCTTGAGCTCTTGCAAGCGCACACACACTCACACAAACCATATAAGAGAACACAAAAGTTGAGAGGCTGAAAATTCTTCTCCTTCTTTACATAACAAAAGAGGTCTACAAACAAAATAAAGTGACTAACACACATAATAGAGTATATACAAGTGGTCTATAATGTGAACACGCTAAGTGGAGTGGGTAGATGTGGACTAGTTGGTGTAGTCAGGCTGTAAAATCTCTGGTGAAGATATGTTGGTGCCAGCTACCAAACCCGCCACAGTGATATAAATATCGAACGTTCATGTAGGCACCTCGTGAGTGTCAGCTCATGTTGAGCTTGACATCTCAACACTCCCCCTCAAGCTCAACTCCATCTCATGAACTCCAAGCATATCTCAAAATTTGTGGAGATTCTTAGCTCCCAAGGCCTTCGTGAAGATGTCAGCAACCTGATCCTGTGTACTGATGCAGGCCAAGTCGACGTTGCCTGCCGCCAAGACTCTCTCCCTAATGAAGTGGTAATGTACCTCAATGTGTTTTGTTCATGGATGGAATACTGGGTTCCTTGCCAACTGTATACTGCTAAGATTGTCCTCACAATATATGATAACCTTTCTCTCCACATGCAACCCCAAATCAAGTAGCTTGTGTAACCAAGCTACCTCACACGCTGCCACCATAGCTCCTATGTACTCTGCCTCTTCTGCCTCTGTGCTCGACAAGGCAACTGTGAGCTTCTTCTTGCTACTCCATGTCACAGCAGAACTCCCTAATGAAAACATAAATCCACTGGTAGATCTCCTGTCTGAGATACTACCTACCCAATCTGTTGTGTACCCGTATAGCTCCAATGGTACACATGTTGCATAAAACAATGCATAATCAACAGTGGCCCTCAAGTACCAAAGTGTGCGTCACACACTACCAAGATGTGGTTTGTATGGAACCTGCATAAACTAGCTCTCTAAGCCAATAGTGTAGCTCAGATCTAGCCTATTGATCATGACATAGATCAAACTCCCCACCATCTTCCTGTACATAGCAAGATCCTCCAACACATAACCTGCATCCACACTAAGATTGCCATTTTGATCTAATAGCACTGAGATTGACTTACAATCAGCCATCCCATACTTGGACAACATGTCCAATACATACTGTCTCTGTGTGTGATAGCCAAATACCCTTAGGTGTGCGAATGACCTCAATCCCCAAAAAGTAGCACAGATCTCCCAAATCCTTCATCTCAAACTTCCTTTTGAGAAGAATTTTCACATGCTTAATCTCTTCCAAGTTGTCACCCCCAATAAGATCATCTACATAAATGGTGATGATCACAATACCCTTATCACTCTTGCACACATACAAAGAGTGATTTACATCTGCCATATGAAAACCAATAGTGAGAAGATACTCAACAATCTTGTCATGCCATGCTTGTGGAGCTTGCTTCAGCCCATACAAGGCCTTACAAAGCTTACATACATACTCTGGGTGACATGTATCCTCAAAACCTGGTGGCTGATCCATATACACCTCTTCTTGCAAGTCACCATGCAAGAACACATTTTTCACATCCATCTAATGTAAAAACTAGCCTTTAGTTGTAGCCACCGCAATCACAACTCTCACAGTTGCCATGTTTGCAACTGGGGCAAATGTCTCCTCATAATCAATCCCATGTGTCTACACATATCCTTTGGCTACCAATCTAGCCTTGTACCAGCTTATGCTACCATCACTGTTATGTTTCACCTTATACACCCACTTATAGCCAATAGCTTTCTTGCCTTCAAACAGCAATGGCACCAAATCCCAAGTCTCATTTCCATATAATGCATCCATCTCCTTATCCAGCTTTCTCCCAACACACATTTGAAATAGTCTCAGCAAAACATGTGGGTTCTGCAACTTGCACAACTTTTGCCATATAAGCATAATGATGTGTCACATAACCATCATAAGTCAACCTCTACACACAGGGTTTTTGACTCTTCCAGATCTTCGTAACTTTGCATTCATGGCTTCCATAGCCTTCTTCACACCAGGTGTCCTCATTGCTGGAATCCCAAGCTCCTCATCAAGGCTCATCTCCAAGCCACTAGACTCTTCTCCACCATCAACAAGAGAATTCCTTGCAGAAATATATGGCATACCAAGGGACTCAACCATTTTCTCTTTGCCTTTATGTGATGTACCGACTACATTTCCAGGACTGGTATTATGACGCACCCTGCCACTCCATGGTCTATTAATAGAACCATTGGATGAGGACTCTCTTGGTCCACTTAATGATTGTGATTGCTGACTTGCATTCTGTGCAACCACATTTCCACTTACATATCGCTCCCAACAACATCTTTTTTAGCATCATACCAACTACTCATCTCATCAAACACAACATCCATGCTTACTCTCAATTCACGTGTAGCAGGATTTTAGCATCTATATCTCTTTTGCTCAAGGGAATACCCAATAAACACACATTTTTCTGCCTTTGGATCCAGCTTAGAATGCAACTCATATGGCACATGCACATATGCAATACTTCCAAAAACTTTCAAGTGAGACAAATTAGGTTTCCTGCCAGTGCACTTCTCCTCTGGCGTTACATCATGTATGGTTGCAGTAGGAGTCATGTTCATAATATAAACTGTTGTGGACACAACCTCAGCCCAATAGCTATGCGGCATATTCTTCTCTGCCATCAATGCTCGTGCTATCTCTGCAACGTGCCTGTTTTTTTGCTTATTAGCAACTCCATTTTGTTGCGGAGTGTATCTACATGTAAATCATCTCTGAATGCCATTCTTTTGCAAGAATTTAGAGAACTCATTGGAGAAGTATTATCCCCCTCCATCTGACCTTAGGCACTTCACATGCTTTCCTGTCTGTTTTTTAGCCATCACTTTGAAATTCTAAAAATGAGTAAACACTTCACTCTTCTCCTTCATGAAGTACACCCACACTTTCCTTGTGTGGTCATCAATGAATGTTACGTAGTACCTGCAGCCACCCATAGACATAGTCTTTGTAGGACCCCATACATTCCTACTCACATTTCTATCATGTGGAAATACATGCTTTGTTTACTTTTCAAATTGACATGCTTCATATACTTTCTGCATACCTTCAACTTTAAACTTAGGCAGCCCTGTAACAATTTCTTTAGCCTGCATGGACTTCATTCTTTGCACATTTACATACCCAATTCTCTTATGCCAAATGTCTGTATCTACAACAACTCTCCTGAACCATTTGCAAAAATTACAGCACTCACTTCTTCAGGCATATTTACATTCAATGTAAACATTCTTCCCACTCCGTTGCCTTTTGCAACCAACCTGCACTTATCTTTAAAGTCTTCTACATGACATCCATTAGGGTTAAACTAGACTGCAAACCCTGCTCCATCATCTGGCCCCAACAGAAACCAAATTCTTCGTAATGTTCGAAACATGAAGTACATCTGCAAGGTACTTCACCTTACCATCCTACATATACAATGGCACATCTCCAACATGGGCAATCGGATGAGCAATGTCATCCCCTGTTTCAACAAAACCTGGTTCTTCAAGACTTTTCATTTCCTTAAACCACTCACCATGACTTGTCATGTGGTTTGAAGCACCTAAATCAACATACCATACATCATCTTTACATGCTGCTACATCATTTCCAAACACAACATTAACCACATGTTGCATAACAAACCACCTCTCATTATCCTCATTATTTTTGCTAGAGGATGGATAATTGTTTTGCAGCACTTTTCCATTTCACATGTCACTCTACTTCTTATAGCAAAATCTGCCTGCACATGTCCAAGCTTACCGCAGTAAAAACAACCTCGTTATGCTACCTTTGCCAATTACCACGACCTGTTTGACTCCCCCTACCTCTAAACTGGCCTCTTCCACATGTGTGTTGTTGCGAATCCTAGGATTGTTGCTACTCTGCTGACCATAATTCTGATTACCTGTTCAGCCCCACCACCTTGGCCACATCCACGACCTCTACCTCTTCCTCTACCTGAACTTGTGTAGAAGGCCTGTTGCTCTAAATTGTTTTTGTTTTGTGAAGATTGTTGATCTTCACCCAAATTCTTCTCTTCAATGATCAGCATTGACACCAAATCTGTGAAGTTGGGAGTGTTCCCCGGGTCTGAATAGATGTCTTGATGAACGCCTTATATTGTGTCCTAAGACCACATAGACACACTTACACCTTATCATCATCATCAACAGAAACACCAATTGATGCAAGGAATTCCATAATGCCCTTGATCTCCAAAGCATAATCATTCACAAACATATTTTTCTTCTCCATAGTATGAAGCTCATTCTTCAACTGAATCTTTCGTGCCTTGGTGTTAGTTTTATACAACTTCACCAAGGTGTCCCATGCCTCCTTAGGTGACTTGGCATCCTATATATGCCCAATCATAGTGTCCTATATATGCTGATAGAAAGCCAATACATGACTGTCCTTGCTCCTTGATTCCAATCCTTGAATTCTTTTTTTACATCTACAACAGTTGGATTAATCTCCGATATCTCTGGTGCCTCCTCATGTTCACCTTCAATGTAGTAACCTTTTCCCATCAGGAAATTGGTCAATCTAGACCTGCAAGCATGGAAGTTGTTCTTGTTAAGCTTCTCTGTAACAATATGGTTTATTCCATCATTCAACATCTTGTATGGAACACAAATTTATCAAAAAAACAATACTCTTGTTTGATCTGCACAAACTATTGTATTCTCTATAGCAGTGCTACTATAATGCACCCAAACTATCACAATACATACACCTAATGGCAACTTTAAGACCTCTTTGCAACACACACAGTGTGTGCACAACCAATCGCCATTCGTGGAGTTCCAAAAATAGAGTTCTGTCTAGAGAATCGAAACTTACCTCCATAATGCCTGCTCTGTGAATGCCTGCGAATTGAAAAACAGAGGTCTAGAAGTGTCCAAAACATGTTTTCAGCCCAAAAAATTATCATCCCCAATGGATAGTATAGTTGCCTTGTAGCTCTCCTCCCACGAAGAAAGCTCCTCAATTAGATTCGTATGCTAGTGCCTCCGGAAAAGCTCTCGACAAGGGTGTAGTAGCTAACACAAAGGGGAAAGAGTAGATGAAGCTCGTACCCTTGTACCGCTTCCTGTGCTTCTCTTACTTGCCTCTCAGCCCTTAGCATGAACCATGCTCTAATACCATGAAAGGATGCAGGGGGGAGAAGAGAGCTTGAGCTCTGGCAAGCACACACACACTCACACAAACCCTAGAAGAGAACACACAAGGTGAGAGGCTGAAAATTATTCTCCTTCTTTACAGAACAATATGTTGAGATTCAAGCTCGATGTCAGTGTGTGCCAGTTGTGCTATATGTGCTGGCATGTTAGGTAGCAGCATGTGTGAGATAAATAACCGCATCTAGCTGGTCATAGTGTGTGGACATTAGCTAGGGTTAGATGTGTATGGACACAACTTATAGTGTGTCTTGTGTATTATGGATTATGGCTTTATGCATTGTGTGAGAAGGGAGATGGCTTCCCTCTATGGCTAGGGTTAGATGTGTATGGACACAACTTATAGTGTGTCTTGTGTATTATGGATTATGGCTTTATGCATTGTGTGAGAAGGGAGATGGCTTCCCTCTATGGTTAGGGTTTGCAATATACATTAGGGTTTGCTCCTTTGTGTGTGTCTCCTCTCCCTCTACCTGTTTTTCAACATGGTATCAGAGCTTGGTGCTCTCTATTAGGGTTTATGAGTGAGTGAGAGAAGAGGGAGAAGAAGCTGTGAAGAAAAGCTGTGAAGCTTGCCATTGATGATGTAAAGCTTGGAGCACACCGATTTCTATCAGATCTGAGAACTTGGCCTACCGGGTAAGGTCTACTAAACACCCTTGAGCGGATTGCATGTGATTCAAGCAGAAACAAAGCAAAGAAAAATTTTGGTTTTTTGGAAGCTTTCCATTGAAGCTTGGAAGCAGTGATGTATGGTGAAATAGATGCAAATATAGCAAAGAAACATTTATGTGACAAGGATGAATGTATTGGCAACTCATGTGCAAGCCCTACACTGATTTTGGAGCAAATATGATGCATTTGAATGAGTGGAAAATTACTGGTTTTTGAGCTCTCACAAAACTGAGAAAAAGAGGTCAATTTGTGATGAAATTAACCCTAGTTTTTTGTAAAAATCATACCATTGATGGGTTGTACACTTGCGTTGGTGTGTTAGGTAACATTATATGCCTTCAATTGACACTTTGATTAGCCCAAAAACCCTCAGGAGTAGGCGGTGCAGCATCTACAGAGAAACAGGGTAGTTTTTCACATATTTTGATTAGTGGAGGCCAAATTCCACTTGGTTGGTTGATTAACTTCAAAATTGGCTTAGCAATTGGCTAATACACAAACTTGAGAAGGAGGCTATATGATTGGATTGAGCAATTATCATCTATGGGAGCTGGAAATGAGCTGATTAAACAGGTTGTCTACTGAGTTCAGTGAAACAGAGTGTGATTAATCGACTAATTACTCTCTCGTCTTAAACAATTGGTCTAATTACTTTTACATGGAGTTAGTGGACATCATTGCTAAGCTAATGAATTCTTGGTCTCTCAATTTGGACAAGGATTGAAGAAATTAGAGCAAATTTACTACTGATTTTTTTTGGTTTTTCCCAAAACAGAGAAGGGGGTTTGACAAAATTGATATGTACGCATGTTGGATGGTGTTGATATTCAACATTGAGCTTGTTTAGGTGTCAACGCCTCACACTTGATTGAACCACTACATTGCAATTTGGAGCCTTGGAAAGCGCATCAAAGCAGGGTATCTTGGACTGCGTAAACCAGTTCATTTTGGATGCATACAGTTTGATTTTCTACATCAAAATTGAAGTTTGTTGACTACTTTGGATGCATACAGTTTGATTTTCTACATCAAAATTGAAGTTTGTTGACTACTTTGGAGTATCTGGAACACTAATTACAGTGTGGTTGAGCTGAGGAAGGCTCATTTACAGATTTGGACGTGTGCGGAAGGTGCATTTGCATTGAGCAAATATGTCGGATAATCCAGTACAAATTATGGGTGAAAATTTGGATAGGAAGAACTTCCAGGCATGGAAGTACAGGATCAAAAGTTTTCTGAGGGGAAAAGGTTTTTGGAACCTCATTACAGGTGCTGAGCCAAAGCCAGAACTACCCCGACAACCTACACAGCCAGCAGGTTATAGATCATAAGCAATGGTCAGAAAGAGCATACAAAGTGTTGCATTATTTGTCTATATGTATTTCGGATGCCATACTCATACACATACATGATGCTGAGAATCCCAAGGATGCATGGAATACATTGGTAAAGCTGTTTGATACAGACACGAGTGCTTCGCAAGTCTTAGTTATTGTGACAACAGATTCATAATGTGAAACGGAATAGAAGGAGCATTCATGATTATGTACAAGAGATAAAGAAGTATGTAGATGCATTGGCAACAATCAATGCCCCATGCCTGATGATTTGGTAGACATTACCTTGCCTGGTCTTGGCAAGTAGTATAAGTCATTTGATACATCCATCTCGGTTCGGAGTACAGGTTTACTAGATTTTGATGAGTTGGTTTCACTCTTGCTTGTTGAGGAAATCAAACTCAGTGACTCTTTTCATGATGCATCTACTAGCCATGATGATAATGGCAGAAATCAGGCTTTCTACTCACAAAGAGGATCTAGAGGCAGGGGGAGATTCGCATCACGTGGCCGTGGCAATGGTCGTGGATGGCAGGACAGGTCATCACAACAGAATTTTCAGTCTACATATGGTGCTAGAGGTGGTCGTGGATATACACCTCAGAGAGGCAGAGGTAATTCTCGTGGTAGAGGACGTTGGCAAGGCCAACAAACATCTATGCAAGATGTGGAATGCCATTACTATGGGAAATTTGGTCATATGGCACGTGATTGTTTCCGCAAACAAAATGATTTGAGAGGGGGTAGAGCACAACATGGTGAACATTATGCACAACATGGTGGTGGAAATTATGCATCAAGTAGTAATGATGGCAGTGAAAATCACTTGTTTGCCATGAAACATGTTGTGGGATCTATGATGACAAATGCTGAAAATGATGACACTTGGTATATGGACTCTGGAGCATCAAACCATATGACTTGTCATGGTGAATGGTTTGAGCATATGAAGCCTATGGATGTGAAAGGCTATGTGGAGACAGGAGATGATACCCAACATGCCATTACACATGTTGGAAGTGTACCATTGGTTATGCACAATGGTGTAACAAAATCTATGTCAGATGCATTGTATGTGCCTTTTATTACAAAAAGTTTGGCCTCAGTTGGTCAAATGGTGGAACAGGGATTACAGGTTCGTTTCAACGAGCATGGTTGCTTCGTTGAGGATTTCAAAAATGGATGTAGAGTCATTTCTTGCCAAAGGCAAGAAAGAAGGTAAGTTGTTTAAGCTGGATGCTGGGATTCCTAAGTTGAAATCAGCCATGTTTTCTAAAAGCCAAAATGTGGTACAGGATATTGATATGTGGCATAAAAGGATTGGACATGTGAATATACAAAGATTAAAGAACATGCAGACAAGAGGCATTGTTAGTGGGCTGCCTAGATTCAAGTATGATGGGAATATGCATGTTTGTGAAGCCTGTCAGTTTGGAAAGCAGGCGAGGTTGCGGTTTCCTAGAGAATGAAACATGAGTAGCAGGCCACTTGAGATAGTACATAGCGATGTATGGGTCGTGTACAAAACCCATCCATTAAAGGCCACTTGAGATAGTACATAGCGATGTATGGGTCCATTAAAGGCAGTTTATATTATGTGACATTCATTGATGATTTCACCAGAATGAGATGGATTTACTTTCTCAGAGAGAAAAGTGAAGTGTTGGGAAAGTTTATGAATTTCAAAGCTTTTGCAGAGAAGCAATATGGCTCTTGGATAAAATGTTTGAGGACAGATGGAGGTGGTGAATACACCTCACATGCTTTTGAGCATTTCTTGAGAAAGCATGGCATAAGAAGGCAGTTGACTTGCAGGTATACACCTCAGCAAAATGGTGTTGCTGAGAGAAAAAATAGAGTCATTTGTGAAGTGACCACCAGGGCGATGCTCAATGAAAAGAGCATGCCAGATTATTATTGGGCAAAAGCGTGTGCTACTGCAGTGTATATACTGAATAAGACACCCACAGCAGCCATACATGGAAGTACGCCAGAGATGTGGCTTATAGGTTTTAGGCTAGACATTGGACACCTCAAAGTATTTGGTTGCATAGCTTATGTACATGTGCCTGATGAGAGAAGGAGGAAGTTGGATCCTAAGGCAGAAAAGTGGTTATGTAGCACAGGATCGTAAGGCATACAAATGTTACAATCCACAAACTAGGCAAGTGGTTATCTCACGAGATGTGGTGTTTGATGAGCTTGCTAGTTGGTACAAAGCAAAGGATGAGGGTGTCATTGATTCTCTTGATGCTGATGTGCATGTGAACTTGCCATAAGCAAGTTCTAGTTCTACTTCTATGTCTGGGCCAGCAGTAGAGTCAAAGAGTAGCACTGTACATCCATGGTCAGGACGCTTGGAGGCATGAGAGTGTGAGCACTGGGAGTAGTGCTATGGATAAAGGAAAGAAGAAGGTTGAAGGAATTGGAATTACAGGTTACGAGTCGTCAAGTTCAGAGAGTTTGGATGAGGAACTGGGCATACCCGTTTTACGCACACCTGGTGCTAGGCAGGATAGATATGTGCCACCACATGCTAGAGTGACAGGTGTTCAGAGTGATCCGCATGCATTGCAAAGATCCCAAAGGGTCAGATATCCAGTTGTTGCAGGTTGACATATCGTGATTTTTCTATGCATTACGCATATATAACGTCTTTGGTGAAGCATGTGGAACCTACATGCTATACAGAAGCTATTGGAAAGCATGTATGGGAGAAGGCAATGGATGTTGAGATGGACGCATTGGTTCATAATGATACATGGTATTTGGTTGCATTACCACAGGACAAAAATGTCATTGGTTACAAATGGGTTTACAAAGTGAAATGCAAGTCAGATGGTTCCCTTGAATGACATAAAGCGAGATTGGTAGCTAAGGGTTATGCACAAACCCAAGGCTTGGACTATGATGAAACATTTAGTCCAGTGGCAAAGATGGGAACAGTGAGAGCAGTCATTGCTATGGCTGCACAGCAAATGGTTGGGAAATGCATGAAATGGATGTGAAAAATGCATTTCTAAATGGTGATCTACAAGAAGTGTTGTATATGGCACAGCCAGAAGGATATGTACACCCAAGATATCCCACTCATGTATACAGATTAAAGAAAGCATTATATGGTTTGAAGCAAGCACCTCGTGCTTGGAGTGATAAGATGAGCAGATATCTTATCTCCCTTGGATTTCAGGTTTCTACAGCAGATTCTTCACTCTATGTGAAGAAAACAGATCATGGGATTGTCTTACTTGTCATCTATGTGGATGACTTGATTATCACAGGAGATCATGGTACAAATGTGATGCATGTCAAGAAAGCATTGAGTGGGCAGTTTGACATGAAAGACTTGGGTGAGTTGAGATACTTTCTTGGAATTTAAGTGATCAAAGACCATGCAGGTACATGGTTATTGCAACGCCAATATGCATTGGATATGTTGGCAAAACATGGCATGACAGGGTGTAAGCCAATGAGTACACCTTTGGAGCAGAATGTGAAGTTGCGGGCTGATGTTGGTGAAGAGTTGGATGATCCATCTATGTATAGAAAGATGGTTGGTAGTCTCATTTACATGACTATCACACGCTTGGATTTGAGTTATGCTGTGGGGCTAGTAAGCCAATTTATGCAGAGCCCCAGAAAACCTCATTTGGATGCAGTGAGATGCATTATGCGATATGTAAAGACCACTGCACATTATGGTCTTCTTTATGAGCATGGTAAAGGCTTGGATATACATGGCTACATAGATGCTGATTGGGCAGGTAGCTCGTATGACAGGAGGTCTACTAGTGGTTATGCCTTTACACTTGGAAGTGCTGTGGTGAGTTGGAGTAGCAAAAAGCAACCTACTGTTGCTTTATCCAGTACAGAGGCTGAATACAGGGGTGCAGCCATTGCTACATGTGAAGGAATATGGTTAAAGAATCTCTTGGCTGATTTGGGTGAGCCTATTGATGGCAAGGTTGTCATTCATTGTGATAACATGAGCAGTATGCAGTTGGCCAAGAATCCAGTGTTTCATGCGCGGACCAAACACATAGAGGTCCATTATCACTTTGTCAGAGAGAAGGTGTTGGATCACAGGATCGATCTACAATATGTGAAGACTGAAGAGCAGGTGGCAAACATCTTTACAAAGCCACTTAGCAGGGAGAAGTTTGAGTACTTCCGTACTATGTTGGGAGTATGTGGGATGAGCTTGAGGGGGAGTGTTGAAATTTTTGATAGCCCAAGATCATCTACATCTTCATCTATGGCAGTACATCATGAGCTTGAGAGAGGCTGTTGAGATTCAAGCTCGATGTCAGTGTGTGCCAGCTGTGCTATGTGGTGGCATGTTAGGTAGCAGCATGTGTGAGAGCGTCCAGCTGGTCATAGTGTGTGGACATTAGCTAGGGTTAGATGTGTGTGGACACAACTTATAGTGTGTCTTGTGTATTATGGATTATGGCTTTATGCATTGTGTGAGAAGGGAGATGGCTTCCCTCTATGGTTAGGGTTTGCAATATACATTAGGGTTTGCTCCTGTGTGTGTGTCTCCTCTCCCGCTACCTGTTTTTCAACACAATAGAGGTCTAGAAAGAAGATAAAGTTACTAACACACATAATAGAGTATATACAAGTGGTCCATAATGTGAACACGCTAAGTGGAGTGGGTAGATGTGGACTAGTCGGTGTAGTCCAGTCGTAGAATCTCTGGCGAAGATATGTCGGTGCCAGCTACCAAACCCGCGAGGGATATAAATATCGAACGGTCATACAGGCGCCTCGTTGAGTGTCAACTCATGTTGATCTTGACATCTCAAAATCTAACCTATGCCTTGCCATTGCCATGGTGTCAAGCTCCCCTGCCGCTCGTCGTCCACCATCGCCACCCAAAGTAGGTATCCTTGTAGGGCCTTATAGATTGTTCTTAATGACCCCCTTTACTTTAATTTTGTTATCTGGGTCTTTACCAGGTGGGGGCTCGCGGGGGACATCACATAATCCCCCTATCGCTTGGTACTGACTCCATGATGATCCATATGGCCTCGTGTTAGGCCCCATGTCTATCCTTTTATATAGAAGGGGTGAGTACCAGTCGGTAGGGAACTCGTAGGCATCGCATAAGCCCCTAATCACTTGATACTGACCCTCTTTTGTTTTTTTTTTCTTTTAGGATCTTTCATTTTGCTATCTGGGCCAGTACAAAGTGGTAAGGGGCTCGCGGATATCGCGCAATCCCCCTATCGCTTGGTACTGACCCCATGATCCATATGGCCTTGTGTTTACCCCCATGTCTATCCTTTTATACAAAAGGGGTCAGTACCAAGCAATAGGGAGCTCGCACGCAACATAGTAGCCCCTAATCACTTGATACTAACCCCTTTGTATCCTTTTGATTTATGGTCTGTACCAAGTGACAAGGTGGTCGCATGCATTGCCTAAGTCTCTTATCGCTTGGTCCTTACCCCTTGTATATTAAGCGCGCTCTTCCTAATCGACTGAAATGTTTCTTTAGGCATGTCGGATCTTGAGTTGGACATTCTCTTGGAATGTGGTGAGACGAGGCAAAAGAGTCTTGCGCAGAAAAGTTGTACATGTTCCTATACAATGCACATGCCCACCACCATGCTCCTAAATTGTCTGTAGTGTTCAATGTAGAATTTCCTTTTTTTGAGAACATTATCAAGATTTCTAGGATTGTTCTCGGTGACCGGGAGTAGGAATATGAACACATAGTTTCTAGCAACATTGTGACGTCCGCCGATGGTGAACGATATGTTCATCCATCTGATTTTGCAAATAGACAAAGTCATGAAAAGAAGGCTCAACCACTTCTTGAAAAGATCCCCAACTCTACGGTAGTAGAGTGGAGGAGAAATTCCAATTACACTCAAAGAAGTGTCACCTTCTCTCGAATACAGTTATGGATTTCTTTATTTTCTACATCTCCTTTTACTGAAGACTCTTAGCCCCAGACAATGGAATATGCGTGCTGGTATATGTGCCGGTATATCCATCGGTATGCGTACTGGTATATGGGCCAGTATATGCGCCAGTATGAGCGCCGGTATGCATGCCGGTATGAGCGCCCGATGTGAATACCGACGTCGTGGTTCCGACAGATACCGTGGTTTATACCGATGATGGGGCTTTTTTAGACCCCGTTTAATGACGTCGATATTAGGCTATCATGTAGTAGTGTAAGTGCCCTTACTCTCCACTTCTAATTTTTTCCCCCCTGAATCTATGCTTTAATGACATTCGTAATCCATGGTATCCTATCAAGCATCCAAGCCAACACTTCATGTGTCTCCTTCGGTACTTTAAACTCCCTAAGCCATCATATCTCTCTCTCACATTCTCTCTCTCACATTGGATACTAAAAGAGGAAAAACTTGACTTGCAAAACCTCTCCCTATTGCTTGTTTGATTGTCTGGGTTTTCATTAGAACCTTCCAAAGGTAACTTAGTCTCCTCAATCATGTTGATCTCACTCTTTGCATATGCCATTTCCTCATTCATAAGTGTGAGACTCATTCCTTCTAACCCCTTGCCTTTCACAATCTGACACTCATCCACTTTCAACACAAAACTTACCTTGTCACCTTGCATAATAAACGAAAGTAGATAAGTTTTAGTACTTAAAAGATTTTTCTATTAGCTCGCACAAAGAATGTAAAAAATTACTTACATTGTTTAGGCAATCCATATAATAAGATCATAGCTCTTTGAAGACATTTTAGATCAACAAATATATTGCTAAACTCATTGTAGGGATACATGATCTTACCATTTGTGCCTCCCTTTTTCCCCCAAGCTCCAATGGTTAATGTATCATTGAAGCAATAGCATTCTCCAATTTTTCGTTGCACATCATCATTGCATGTTCTCTTTGCTAATCTTATCTTTCTGTGGATAGGGAAAATATTCCTTGTGATGCCTTGTTTGCAGAGTGTATCTTTTAGAAATTTATGGAGGGCTTGATATCCTTTTGTGCTAATGCCCACCTCATCGCATGCATTATGAACCTCCTCAATGCTTAGAAGATTGGTAATGTCATCCATATACTCATTTGTGAGTACCTGACGTATCTTCTTGTGGCGTGGCTCTCGAATAATGGAAAGAATGTCATGCCTCCTCACACAACTATGTAATATTTCTCCAAAATCTTATGGCGTGGCTCTCGAGTGATGGAAAGAATGTCATGCCTCCTCACACGTCCTCACACAACTACGTAATATTTCTCCAAAATCTTGAGGACCATTCTCACCACATGCTTGTTTCAAAAAGTTCCTGTCACAAACCAATAAAGATTACCAAAAACACCCTAATATATTGCTTATAACAGCCACAACAACCAAAAATACCTTAATCAAAATTACTTACGACAATATTAGCCAAAGAACAAAAAATAAACCTTGCTGCATGGATTCTTTGCTTGCAAGCACCACCACCAACTACAAGTTTTTGAATGTTATTGATTGTCCTCTTTCGCTCTCTTGCTTCCATGGGGGTGCTCATCATGTGAGAGATTGTGCCTTGTAGCTTCATAACGTGAGCCTCTTTCTCTTTGTCTCTTTTCTCTAGCTCTACAATATTATTTTGTGCATCTTATAGTGCATGTTGCACACTACTCAAAGTGCTTTGTAGGCTTTGTGTTTGTGAGTGGAGGAATTGGACTCTCCATGCATCGCTCATGCTTAACCTTCTACAATACCCAAGCAACCCATTCTCACCCTCTCCACCCAACAAACTGAATAAATGAAGGGAGATCAGTGAAGGGTGGAGGACAATGCGAAGAAGGATCATTAGGATATAAATCAACCCAAAGATCCACATTAGTCCGACCCTATTGTCTTCTTGCATGCTTCTCATGTGCATTCAGACGTTCTTTCCTGATTGGTGCATATTCATTCAACATTAGTCCAACCCTATTGTCTTCTTGCATGCTTCTCATGTGCATTCAGACGTTCTTTCCTGATTGGTGCATATTCATTCAATATGCGAATATGCAAGTCCACCTTCGCTACTCTTGTTGAATCTAAAACTTCTGCCATTCAAAAAATGGAAGAGACTATTTTGAAGTGACTCAGGGCTATCGTATTGTATTCACAATAGGGATATTCTATTGTGAAGAGGAGAGAGAGAGAGAGAGAGAGAGAAAGAGAGAGAGAGAGGGAGATAGACCTATTGTAATCGCAATAGGAGAAGAGAGCTTGGGAAAAAGGGAGAGAGACAGAGAGACAGAGAGAGAGAATCTTATTGCGGAGGTTGATAGGAAACATGATGAATAATAGTAAT
This sequence comes from Cibotium barometz, assembly GCF_041138505.1. Classification (NCBI taxonomy): domain Eukaryota; kingdom Viridiplantae; phylum Streptophyta; class Polypodiopsida; order Cyatheales; family Cibotiaceae; genus Cibotium; species Cibotium barometz. The sequence goes on from NC_141059.1 coordinate 9,803,128, forward strand.
GATTGAAAGAAACAGATGTGAGGAAAATTTTAAATATGACTATTAAAGTGGAGTAAATAAGATTGAAAGCGTAGATATCAATGATCCTAGTAGGGGGTTTTAATAGCTAGAAAGAGAATCCTAGAGAGAATCCTAGTTCGAAAATTAGAGAGATCCCCTACTTTAAGGCCCAAAAGTAGGCGTCATTATGAGCTTTGTCTCATTAAGCCTCGATAAAATTAGTCTTAATTCCTTAAAATTAGGGATACTTACAGGGCCCTTTTTATGCTCAAATGTCCCCTAATGGTTTCTTACAAGCAACCACATACACACACACACACACACGCACGCACACAAGAGAGATATGGATGGCTGAATTTTCTTCTATCTTCTTCTCTCCTCTATAACCATATATCTAAAAGATAAGAGTATATACATAAAGGGAAAGTACTCTCCTACAACAATATATAATGGTCGGTCTATAGTATGAATCTGACTATATGAGCTGGCACTATAACTATGCCATAACTCTAGTTCTCTAAAGTAGTTGTCACACAGCCTCTCATCCACTGGCAGCATATCAACCGTAATATCACCAACCGTGCCAGTGACATAAGTGTGGAAGCTATCACCCATGCGGCTTATCAATGTTTGTCCTATCACTAGTTAAGCTCGATATCTCAACACTCCCTCTCGAGCTCAACTCCAAAAATTGCACTACAAGTAAGCTCCTAAACCTGTGAAGCTTCTCTGTGTGCAATTCCTTTGTAAAGATGTCATCCACTTGATCCTTTATGCTGACATATACCAGATCTACATCACCTGCTAGAACCTTCTCTCTCATAAAGTGATAGTGCACCTCAATGTGCTTTGTTCTAACATAGTATACTAGGTTACTAGCCAAATGTATGCTACTCATGTTGTCACAATAAATGAAAACTTCCCTATCCACAGGCTCACCCATATTACCAAGTAACTTCTAAAACCAAGCTTGCTGACAAGATGCCATAGTAGCACCCCTGTACTTTGCCTTGGTACTCGACAAGGTAACTATTGGCTTCTTCTTAATTCTCCAACTCATAGCAACACTCCCAAATGAGAACATAAAACCATTGGTAGATCTCGTGTCTGTAATCACCATCTGTGTACGGGTCCATGTAGCTCTTTCTTTATAACAGCCTCCTAGAAAAGTCTATAATCAACTATGGACTTTATGTACTTGAGAATCCTTGTAGCCGCATCTAAGTGTGGCTTCCTAGGAGCCTACATAAACTGACTCACAAGTTCAACAACATAGCTTAAGTCTAGCCTAGTAATGGTCATATAGATAAAGCTACCCACTATGCACCTGTACATAGTGGGGTCCTCCAAAAGCTCACCTCTGTATCTTTGAAAAGCTTTGTGTTCTAATCCAATGGCGCACTGAAATAGGCTTATAGCATGTCATACCATACATGGACAACATGTCCAAGCCATATTGGGTCTCCAATAACAAAATGCCATGAGGTGAGCTCACCACCTCTATGCCCAAGAAATGTCATAGCTCACCCAAATCCTTCATCTCAAACTTCTGCTTCAAAATCCACATGACATCCTATATGTCAACATCACTATCACCAGTAATAATCAAGTCATCCACATAGGTGACTAATAGCATTATCTCTCTATATGTCTTTTTCACATAAAGTGAAAAATATGCATTATATATCTAAAACCCAATGGTAACAAGATACTCCCTAATGTTGTTTGGCCATGCTCTAGGTGCCTTCTTCAAGCCATACAAGGCTTTGTGTAACCTGCACACAAAATCTAGGTGTGCATCACTCTCATAACCTAGTGGCTGCGTCACATATACTTCTTCTTTTAAATCACCATGCAAGAAGACATTCTTTACATCCATCTGATATAAAGACCAACCCTTTTCTCTAGCCATAGCAATGAGTGCTCTCACGGTTTCCATTCTTGCCAAACAACAACTGGAGTGAATGTCTCTTCATAGTAGTCAATGCCATAAGTCTGCACGCATAGCCTTTGGTAGCCAATCTTGTCGTATACCTACTCTCACTAAACCATCAACGTTATGCTTGACTTTATACACCCACTTACATCCCATTGCCTTCTTTTCCTTAGGAAAAGGCACTAACTCCCATGTTACATTTGCATCCAATGTTGCCATCTCCTCATTCATGGCATCTTCCCATTTATTATTTCTAAGTGCCTGCTCAAAACAAGCGGGCTCCAATTCTTGTATTGCTTTAACCATGTAAGCATCTCCTCATTCATGGCATCTTCCCATTTATTATTTCTAAGTGCCTGCTCAAAACAAGCGGGCTCCAATTCTTGTATTGCTTTAACCATGTAAGCATAATGATGGGCTGTATAACCATCATATCTCAACTTGTTAATAGGGTACCTAACCCACGTAGATTTGCATACATTTGTATCACTGCTGCAAGGTGTCCTCAAAACACTCCTGGTCCTCCTTGAGTCCTCCTTACACTAGAAGTAGCCACAGACAGAATGCCAAACTCCTCATCAAGGCTCTACTCAAAGCCGCTAGAGTCACCATCCACATATGAGTGACTTGCTAATAAATCATGCACAAAAGGTTAATCTACCTTTTCCTTCTCTTTGCATGATACATGTGTACCTACATCTGTCCTCAACTTGCTTGACCATGGGCTAAGATTGGATCAAGTGCTAGAGGGCTCTCCAGGTCCACTAAGCACCTATGTGATTGCTACTCTACATGTGGTGCATCATCAACACTTCTTACATCTACATCTATTGTTACCTTCACTACTGTTGGTGCATACCAGATACTCATCTCATCAAATATAACATCTCTACTTACTCGCATCACAAGTGGTATGATCATAACATCTATAACCTTTCTGCTATGTAGCATAATCAATAAAGAAGCATTTCTCTGCCTTTGATCCAACTTTGTTCTTAATTCATGAGGAACATGCACATATGCAATACACCCAAACACTTTCAAGTGAGACACACCCGGTATTATGCCTATAAAATTCTGTTCAGGCGTCATACCATGAATAGCTACTACTGTAGTGGGTGTCCTATTCATAATGTACACGGTAGTTGCTACTACTACTGCTTCCCAAACATAATGTGGCATATTCTTTTCAACCATCAAGGCACATGCCACTTCTGCAATGTGCCTATTTTTTCTTTCTGCAACACCATTCTATTTTGCGGAGTGTACCTCATGTAAACTGTCTCTTGATTCCCTGCTTTCTCAGGAAATCATTGAGCTCATTGGAGAAATATTCTCCCCCGTATCTGATCTCAGCCATTTTATTTGCATGACTTCTTCCTTCTCGACCAGGGCTTTAAATCTCTAAAAGTAAGTAAACACCTTACTTTTCTCCTTCATGAAGTAAACCCAAACTTTCCTAGCGTGGTCATCAATAAATGTAACATAATATCTGCAACCTATAATTGTTGTAGTCTTGGATGGTCCCCATACATCCGAATGTATAATAGCTAATGGACCAGCACTAACTTATGCTTTTCATGTGGGAAAGCATGTTTAGCTTGCTTACCAAGCTGGCATGCTTCATAGACTTTATGCTTAGCATCAACCTTAAACTTTGGCAAACATGCAACAATATTTTGGGCTTACATAGACTTTAGTCGTTGTATATTCACATGACCAATGCGATTGTGCCATATGTCAACATTTGCAACACCTATTCTATGCGTAAACATGGTTGGCTTTACCTCATACATGTTTACATCCAAAGTAAACATCCTGCCATTTCTATTACCCTTTGTAACCAAGTGACACTGATTTTTGAAGTCTTCCACAAAACATCCTTTAGGATTAAACCTCACTTGTTTGCAGACCCTACTCCAACCATCTGTCTAACAGAAACTAGGTGAACTTTATAATATTTGGAACATGAAGTACATCTTCCAAGTACGTCAATATTAGGTAATTTGGGAAAAATCTCACATTTTGGGAATCAATTACTCCATATAGTTTTGGAAATATCTTAAACATACTAACTCCAAATTTGTCGGAGAGCATAGATTTAGATTCTACTCTTCAAGATCTTTCCGATGATATGTCACATGAGGGGGTTTTGACAAACTTTTGGACAAGTTCACCATGCTCCCATTTTTCAAATAGGGATGGGATTTTTCCCAAATTATCTAATATAGTGTTAAGTACTTAATTTTGCCATCTTGCATAGACAATGGCACTTTATCAACATGCGCAATGGGATGCATAGTATCATTACCTGTTTCTACATAACCTAGTTTTTCTATTTTTTGGCATGTCGCTAAACCACTGAGCATGACTGGTCATGTAGTTAGAGGCACCATAATCCACACACCATATATCTTAAGATCCTGATACATCCCCTGTTGTGGAGTTTGAGCATGTGTTGCATCACAAACAGTTGTTGTTCACTATTATCATTCACTACCCTATTAACTAGATGATACATAGTTGCCTTGCTGCAACTTTCCACTTTTAATGTCATTCTACTTTTTATAGTGGTCCTTTACCATGTTCCCTGGTTTGCCATAATAATAGCACTCTATGCTATTAGCACTCTGATGCTATTAGCACTCTGATGTCTTTGCCAACCACCTCAGCCTCTTTGGCTCCCCCTGCCTCTAGATTGGCCTCTTCCATATGTGTATTGTTGCTACTGCAAATCATTGGACTATTGTTGTCCAGAATTCTCATTTCCTTGTCGGCCACCACCTTGGCCTCGACCATGACCTCTACCACTGCATCTACTTGAATTGGAGTAGAAGGCTTGTGTTGTGATGGTTCTTGCTTATGAAGAAGATTCCTCACCAAGATATTTTTCGTCTATGATCATAGCATAGACACCCAAGTCTTGAAAGTTGGGAATATTCTCTTTGACTACAATGGAGGTCTTGAATGGCTTGTACTCTTTGCTATGCCCATTCAAACAGACACTCATTAAATCATCGTCCTCCCACTGATACATTGATAGACCCAAGGGATTCAACAATGCTCTTGATCTTTATAGCATACTCATTGATATACATGCTTTTCGTTTCCACTGTATGAAGCTCTTGTTTTAAATGCAGTTTCCTTGCCTTTGTATTGGTTTGGAACATCTACACTAGGTTCTTCCATGCAACTACTACTCTTCTGGAGTGTTGGCATCCTGTATGTGTCCTATCATTGTGTCTATGACACTGATGGAAAGCCAATACATGCCTTTCCTTGCATCTTGATTTCAATCCTTGAATGCCTTTATATTTGCTTGGGTGGCATTCTCTTTAGATAACTTTGGAGTTTCCTCATTGTCTCCTTCTACATAGTCCCAAAATCCTTTACCCATCAAGAAATTGGTCATTCTAAACTTCCAGGCATGGAAGTTGTTCTTGTCCACCTTCTCACTGACAATCTGATTGAGTCCGTCTCAGACATGTTTTCTTGCAATAGTTAGAAACTTGTAAACAGACAATTTCTTTATATAACTTGTAACATAGGAGTATCTTTTGTGCCTAATGTAGGCGGTACTTTAGTAGCACAACCTGTAGGTCACCAACAACATGTGCAAATACTCCCAAAATGCACTACTATATTGCAGTTACCATATTTTAACTAGAGACAATTCTCAACCAGAACTTCCTGAAGTTGTTGAAAATACCTTGCAATGACAGAACGGAGACCAAAAAACACCCAAAACATGATTCTGGCCGCAAAGTTATTGTAGTACAAGTGATACGTATCACGCAGGCGCCTCCAAGCCTGTGAAGACAGCTCCTCAATCGGAGATGTGTAGCTTTCGGAGCTACTGAGGGGTGTTGTACCTAAACCTAGAAGGGAAAGAGATGATGATAAACTTTTCCCATGTACCACTTCCTTCCTTGCTTGTTATTGCCTCTTGTTTGCCTTCTTAGCTCTCAAACTAATCGAAGCTTTAATACCATAAAGAGAATGTGGGGAAGAGGGAGAGCTTGAGTTCCTTGCACACACACACACACACACAAGAGAGATGGATGGACTTTTCTTCTATCTTCTTCCCTTCTCTACAACCATATATCTAAAAGATAAGAGTACACACATAAAGGAAAAGTACTCTCCTACAAAAACGTACAATGGTTGGTCTATAGTATGAGTCCAACTATATGAGCTGGCGCTATAACTATGCCATAACTCTAGTACTCCAAAGTGACTATCATATAACCCGTCATCCACCTACGGCATATCAACCATAATCTCACCAACCATGAAAGTGGCATAAGTGTTGAAGCTATCACCCAACGCAGGTCATCAATGTCCACCGTATTACTAGTTAAGCTTGATATCTCAATAGACTAATCACTAATGTGTCACAAGGAAAAGGAAGGCAACAAAGAATGGATGAAGCATTATCCCAAAAGGTGAATACATTCTAAATTCTAAATAGTCCTATCATGGAGAAGTGGATTGGTAGATTCAAGGATGTAATCAATAGATGAAAGGATGAGAGAAGAGCTTTTAGAAGAGCAAATAGATGCTTTCCATTTCTTCCTAGCTAAGAACCTCTCCCAAATGAGATCAATATAGAATGACTTCGTAAGGCAATATCAATGGCATCAAAAAATGGATAGATGATCACAAGATAAGAGCATGAGTATGTACGAGGATGTGACCCCCTCAAGTAAGTATATTATCCATCTTTTTCTCATGCTTCGATTGTTATATAGCTTATTTAATGCACTATAGTAAATATCATGCATTTGTATAATGTTAGACGTACAAACTATATAATGCAATATGATCAGAGGGAAGACACTTTTGCACATAGCATGTGGATTCTAAAAGAGACACATTTTAATTGTGGTGTGAACAACTTTTGAGCAAGAAAGTCGAGCTAGTAGACATGATACCAATGTCATAGGGGACAATCTCGAGTATTATAGAACTATTCTCAAGATATTCTTGAGGTTGTGTTTAGAGTATTTACTCTATTCATCTTTGGTGTCAAATAGTTTAAGATGATATATAGAGGTGCTCAACCAACTATGAAGAAACATACAAATGGATTTTTTCAAATTGATTCCACCAAGTTTTGGAATGATGAGAAAGATACTTTTGTACTACCTCAACATTGCCAAACAAGTTAGTAACCCAACCAATCACACCGGTAAATCTTCATGTAGTATAATTAAAGTGTAACCCCTTTGCTTTGTGATTTTAGACTGTGTTTCACATTGATTGAATTGATCCAAAGTGGTGGTATGTTATACAATCCCCTTATTCAAAGCATATTTTTTAAGATCAAGATGTTGAGGCCGAATCTCTAGATGAGGTGTAAGTACTACCTCAAGTCGACTCATTGGAAGAAGACGATGATGAAAATGAAGAAAATAATTTAGAGGAGGCCAATCAAGAGCATGAGGGACATCAATCTGAAGAAGATGGTGAGTCATCTACTATCGATCACATAACAATGCTTTATTGGATAAATGATAGTGATATTGATATGGAACCCCACCTTTTCATTGAGCTTCCATTAGATATAGAGATTGATGAAGCAACACAAATGGATCTATTATACAAGATGGTATAGATTCATGATCTTGACATTGTTCAGCGCATCTATATCCTTAAAATTGCGTGTATCAGCGCGTCTACATCCTTAAAATCGCGTGTATAAACGCGATGCGAGGTGAAAACAAGAAAAAAAGACCATGCCTCTATAGCCCTTCACCTCCCAACCTTGGAAACACTAACACCAACGGGGGCACCACCAGCCACCGGCTGGAACGCTTCTCACGGTTCACCACACCACCCACACCAGAAAGACAGCACAAAACAGGGGCACCATAGACAAGGTAAACACCCAGCAACTAAATTCCCAGTAAACACATCATACAAGCTTCTTCCGACACAGAAGCCTTACTCACACAACCATACAAACACTCAGCCTAGATTTACTGCCAAGGGAATTCGACCACGGCCACACTGCCTCTGGAATTACAACCTTGCATCTGACGACCAAGCCTCTTCAACCACACGACCCATCAACACAAAGTACTGCACTCTCTCTCCTGACGGCAACCATACACAAACGACCAGTAGCGTCCGTGGCTGCGCCAACCACACCAAAAAGAACCCGGCCACTCTCTCTCTTCAGAGGGCACCCCACCAGCAACCCTCAACTCTCTCTGCAGCCCATCACTTCTGTGTGTGTCGCCCCAGCACTCTCCGAAACGGCTACACCTCTTGCCTTCGCTTGCGTCAGTCACCGTCAACACCTCTCTCTCTTCAGACAGTCCTTCACGTTGGCACCATCTGTCCTTCTCTCCCAGGCGGCCCCCTCTCACACGTTGGTCACCGCCAGCCCGCTTCTCTGCCTGTCAGCCACGCCTTTCACTAGACCCTATCGGCATCACCTTCAAGGCGGCTCCCTCTGCTCTTTTGTTCTCCAACCATGCTGTCCCACCAGCCCTATCCACTAAAGCGCTTCACCAAGGCGACTTCACCTCTGTCGCTACTAGCCTCCAGCCCACTGTACGTCGGCGTCTCCCAGTCGCCTGCAGCCCTGCACAAGGTTACCAAGGTGGCTCCCTAGCTCTCACTTGGCCCTCTGTCGTCAGTAGTAGCTACACCAAGCTCTCATTTGGCCTCCGCAACGCACTCTCTGCTGGCTCTCCTTCTTCGCTACCCGAGAGACATCCCCGGTGCCATCCTTCGCATCCCAAAGACGGCCACATCCCGGCCTCGCCTGCGTGAGCCTCTTCTCTGCTGCTGCAGCCAAAACCTTCAGCCCCCCGCCACTCACTAGAAGAAGCCACGCTCAGGGGAGAATCAAGAATTTCTGCCAGTCTGGCAGCTCCAAACAAGAGGGCAATTCTTTGTTGGAAGAAAATCTTGCACCTCTCTCACAAGGCGGCCACACACCAAGGCGGCTCCCCCAGAAGTCACCTGTCCTCTGCAGTTTGCACACAAGAAGCCTCCTCGGCAACCTTCCCTCCAAAGGCACCCAACTCACCACTCTCCTCGCTTCTTCTACTTTCGCCAACCTTCTGGCGTTGTTAGGTATTTTTTTGGTAATATTTTCTTGGCATGTGTACACACTCATGCATGGCATTTACAAATAAAGGGTGTCCATCTCTAAGGGCTAAAGGGGGTATAAGGCCACATGTGAACGGATCTAACAAAAATATGCAATGTGTACAGTTAGTTGTTGGTTTACCTTGATAAATGGGAAATAAAGGGGTGTGAGATGAGAATCAGTTTCACAAGGCAGGTTTTAGCACTATCATATGTGGACAAGTTTGTTGACAAATAATGTGAGCATGCAGAGCACTATTTTTTTAAAAAGCTGGACAGGGACCCGTTAGAGGAGGTCAGCTACAGTACCGGTCCTTGGCATTTCATGGGAAACAGATGTATTTGTGGTCCACAAGATGTTATTAAAATGGTGCAAAGTCTTCCTTGAATGCAAGAGTCACCATGGGATTTAATACAAGGCTTGCTAAAAATAGAAGGTGGCCTTGGATTGCTTCAAAAGATTCTTCAATTGCCTCAATTTTCAAAGGAGCGCCGCGTGGAGGTGGGGGTGAGCTCTCTGGCAACCTGACATTACAAATAGTATAATGTTTTCTTGGTGGAACGGGCAACGCAGCCCATGTGTATAAGAGTAGAAGGTGCGCAGCCCATATGTATAAGGGAGATAGGGAGAACTCGCAGCTCTAATGCTCTTAGCATAGCGAGTGTGTGTGGGAGAGCTTGTGCTCTGATGCTCTCAGAGAAGCTGCGCAGCCCATGTGTGTAGAGAAGGTGCGTAGCTGTAGTCTTCAGAGTGTGTGTGGGAGAGCTCATGCTCTAAGGCTCTCAGAGAAGGTGCGCAGCCCATATGTATAAGTGATATAGGGAGAACTCGCAGCTCTAATGCTCTTAGCGTAGCCAGTGTGTGTGGGAGAGCTTGTGTTCTGATGCTCTCAGAGAGCTGCGCAGCACTCTCTATATTGGTGTGTAGGAGGGGAGCTGTAGTTTTCAGAATGTGTGATAGGGAGAGCTCATTGCTCTAATGCTCTCAGAGAAGCTACGCAGAAGTGTGATAGGGAGCCTGCGTAGCCAGTGTGAGTAAGGGGAGAAGCGCAGACATGTATACAAGAGAAGCTGCGCAGTACTTTGTATGGTTGTGTGTAGGAGGGGAGGAGAAGCTGCAACGCCACTTGTATGAATGAAGAGAAGGTGCCACGCATAAAGAATGCGGCTCTCTGTCATGATGACAGCCCATGCAATGTAAGTGACGGCTGGCCAGTTTTTTTTGTTCTCTTTTTTGTAATAACTCATATATATATGAGGAATCACCAATTTGTGGCTTTGGAAAACCCATGTATATGATAACCAGCTCTCTAATTTTGTGGAAAGCTCATGTGTATGAGAAAGAAAGCCCTCTGGTTTTGCTTGAAAGAATATGTATGTATGGTGGTACGCTTCATCAACAGACAGAGTGAAGACCATGAAGTGATTGTGTCTCCTAGTCACACACTTCTGGCCAGGTTGGGAGAATTGAAATTCCTTACTGATGTTGTCTTCTCTTGGGAAACTGAAGTTTTGCAGAAAGCTCATACTTGATGGAATGTAACCTTGTTTATGTCAAGTGGTTCCCTCACCATTTCTCTGTGGTGATCATTTTGCTTATGGCTGTGAGCCTATTTCATAATAAGGGTGCACCCCTATATGCATATGAATCAATTGAGTAAAGGGTGGCAGATGTTGATGTGCCCATCTCCCCTTGCATGTCTTGATCAAATGTATGTAGGCTTCCTCCAGTTGCTTAGAAAATTGAATGAGGGTAGAGACAAGGTTTCATGCTTAAGATGTTAAATGTTGTGTCAGCTCACTGAGTAGTTGACTGGTGCCCCTTTTCCTTGATGTTGGTGTGTACTCCGAACTGTGGAAAGGCATTGCTATAGAGGTGTTCCGTGTCTCTCTGCCTCCCTTCACAGTTTTTGGTGCCCCCACTGAGGAGCATTCCAAGAACCTTCAGTTTACAAGACTGAAAACATGTGCATGTGATTAATCTCAGTAAATGACTGTTGTGCCAGGACAGTTGTGTGACAGATGCCTTCTAAATCTGTGCTATATTAGCTTGATTTGACAGCCAACTGAAGTATGGTTTACAGACTGAAATTCTTGGGATTGGTGCCGTTTCATAGTTGATGTGTCGCCAAAAATTCTGGAAGAATTGGGAAATTAGCCAGTTGTGCCTCTTGGGAGTTGGATGGCCACTCTCAATGGATAATCACAATGGACCTCAATTTACTCCTTTCCATATTACCCAAAGAATTCAGATAAATGTTTATGTGGACAGAAAAATTTTCTTTCAACAGCGTATGGCATATATGTTTGGGCCAGAAAGACTGAGGGAAATATTGGAGTCTCCTTTGCCTGTGGTAATTCCGATGATTAACTATGCAAATTCGTTTGATGTGCATGTGTTCATCCTCTTCTAAACCTGAAGTGTTTTGAAGTTTTTCTGAGAATTGAGTTAGTAGAGGGTTTTGTTTTTGCATCTGTGTCAAAAGGGTTTTTTTATTATAGATTGGGTAGCAATGGCTTTCCCTTATCCAAAGTTTCATGGAAAAAGTGATGAGAATGTGGAAGAGTTCTTAGAAAACATGGAAGTTGCGTGCATAAGCAACCATATCCAGATACCCGCTCAAATGTTACGCCTTTTGCAAATCTGTTTGAAGGGTGATGCACGGAGCTGGTGTAAGGGTTACGAGGAGGAGTTGCAGAGGCTGATCCACCTATGCCATTGACATGGGATAATGTCCGACAGGCTTTAACAGCACAGTTTGTGAAGGTGAAAGATCCAGACAAAGTTTGGCATGAAATACAGGAATTGAGACAAAGAAAAGCGGAGCCCATTGATGATTATGTTGAGATATCGAGCTCGTCTAGTGAGGCGGTGGCCACTGATGACCCGCCTGGGGGATAGGCCCCACACTTACACCACTGGCATGGTTGGTGAGATCTTGGGTGATATGCGGCCAGTGGGATGACAGGCTGTGTGACAGCCATTCTAGAGACTGGCATAGTTATAGCGCCAGCTCATTTAGTCGGGTTCACACTATAGAGAACCCGTGTATGTATTGGTTGAGTACCTTTCATATTATTGTGTACTCTTATTCTTGTATATGGTGTGTTGAGTGTTGAGTAGAGAAGAAGAAGATTTTCAGCCTCTCACCTTGTGTGTTCTCTATTAGGGTTTTGTGAGTGTGTGTGTGTGCTTGCAAGAGCTAAAGCTCTCTTCCCCCCTGCATCTTTTCATGGTATCAGAGCCTGGTTCGTGCTAAGGGCTGAGCTGCAAGCAAGAGAACCACAGGAAGCGGTACGAGGGTAAGAGCTGCAACTACTCTTCCCTATTGTGTTGGTGACTACACCCTTGTCGGGAGCTCTACGGGAGGCACCGGCAAACGGTTTCTGATTGAGGAGCTTTCTTCGTGGGAGTGAAGCTACAGGGCAACTATACAGTCCTTTGGACTATAATTTTCGGGCCGAAAACGCGTTTCGGGCGCGTCTGGACCTCCGTTTTTCAGAAAGCAGGCAATTTCGAGCACTGCGGGTAAGTCATCGATTCTCTGCAGAACTCTGTTTTAAGAACTGCAGGAAGACAGATTGACTGTGCAGACACTGTGGGTGCTGCAAAGAGGTCTACAGTTGCCATTGGGTGTATGTATGTGCATTGAAGTCACTGGTTGTGACATTTGAGAGTACTACAGTACCGCTGTGCAGAAAATACAGCATTTGTGCAGAAAACCCAGAGTGCAGTTTCTGGTAAAATTGTGTGTTTGGCAAGATGTCTAATGATGGCATAACACAGATTGTGGCTGAGAAGCTTGATAAGAATAACTTCCATGCTTGGAGGTTCAGGTTGACGAATTTTCTGATGGGAAAAGGCTATTGGGACTACATAGAAGGTGAGCATGAAGAGGCACCGGAGATACCGGATATAAATCCGACTGCTGCAGATGTGAAAGAGTTTAAAGACTGGAACCAAGGAGCCAGGAAAGTAATGTATTGGCTTTCCATTAGTATACAGGACACCATGATTGGGCACATTCAGGATGCCAAGTCCCCCAAGGAGGCGTGGGACACCTTGGTAAAGCTTTATGAAACAAATACCAAGGCTCGTAAGATACAGTTGAAGAATGAACTTCATACTGTGGAGAAAAAGAGCATGTCTGTGAATGACTATGCGTTGAAGATAAAGGGTATTGTGGAATCCCTTGCATCTATTGGTGTGTCAGTAGATGATGATGATAAGGTGGAGGTCTGTCTACGTGGTCTCGGGCCACAATACAAGGCGTTCAAGACGTCTATTCAGACTCGGGAAAACATTCCCAACTTTACAGATTTGGTGTCTATGCTGATTATCGAAGAGAAGAGCTTGGGTGAAGACCAACAGTCTTCACAAAGTAAAAACAGTTCAGAGCAACAGGCCTTCTACACGAGTTCAGGAAGAGGACGAGGTAGAGGGGGCCGTGGACGCGGTCAAGGAGGTGGCCGAACAGGTAATCAGAATTATGGCCAGCAGCAGCAGCAGCAGCAACAACAGTCCCAGAATCAACAACAACAACAACACGCAGGTGGAAGAGGCAAATTCAGAGGCAGGGGGAGTCAAAGAGGCCGTGGAAATTGGCAAAGGCAATATAATGATGCACGTGAATGCTATTATTGTGGTAAGCCTGGACATGTGCAGTCTGAATGTTATAAGAAGCAGGCTGACATGCAAAATGGGAAAGTGCAGCAAAACAACTATGCATCCTCAATCAGAAATAATGAGGATAATGAAAGGTTGTTTGTTATGCAGCATGTCGTGAATGCCATGTCTGAAAATGTTGATGCAGCACAAAAAGATAATGTATGGTATGTGGATTCAGGCGCTTCGAACCACATGACGAGTCATGGGGAGTGGTTCAAGGAAATGAAAAACCCGGAAAGACCAGGTTTTGTGGAAACAGGGGATGACACTGCTCATCCAATTGCCCACGTTGGAGATGTGCCATTGTCTATGCAGGATGGCAAAGTGAAGTACCTTGCAGATGTACTTCATGTACCGAACATAACCAAGAATCTGGTTTTAGTTGGCCAGATGATTGAGCAGGGTTTGCAGGTTCGGTTTAACCCTGATGGGTGTTATGTTGAAGATTTCAAAGACAAGTGCAGGTTGGTTGCAAAAGGCAACAGAGTGGGCAGAATGTTTACGTTGGATGTAGACATGCCTGAGATGAGTGCTGCAATGTTTGCAAATGGTTCAGGAGTTGTTGCAGACACAGACATATGGCATAAAAGGATTGGTCATGTGAATGTGCAGAGATTGAAGTCTATGCAGACAAAAGGAATTGTGACAGGGCTGCCAAAATTTAAAGTGGAAGGTATGCAGAAAATATGTGAAGCATGCCAATTTGGGAAGCAAACAAAGCATGTGTTCCCACGAAACAGATATGTGAGCAGAAATGCACTAGATGTTGTGCATTCAGATGTATGGGGTCCTACGAAGACCGTGTCTATGGGAGGCTGCAGGTATTATGTCACTTTCATTGATGACCACACAAGGAAAGTGTGGGTATATTTCATGAAGGAGAAGAGTGAGGTGTTCACTCACTTTCAGAATTTCAGATTTTTGGTTGAAAAGCAAACAGGAAAATATGTCAAGTGCCTAAGGTCAGATGGAGGGGGAGAGTACTTCTCCAATGAGTTCTCTGAATTCTTGAAGAAGAATGGTATTCGGAGACAGTTCACATGCAGATACACTCCGCAGCAAAATGGAGTTGCTGAGCGGAAAAACAGGCACATTGCTGAGATTGCGCGAGCATTGATGGAAGAGAAGAATATGCCGCATTGCTATTGGGCTGAGGCTGTTTCTACAGCAGTATACATCATGAACAGGACTCCAACTGCAGCCATACATGATGTAACTCCAGAGGAGAGGTTTACTGGCAGAAAACCAGATTTGTCTCATCTGAAAGTTTTTGGATGCATTGCATATGTGCATGTGCCAGATGAGCTGAGAACTAAGCTGGATCCGAAAGCTGAAAAATGTGTGTTTATTGGATATTCCCTTGAGCAAAAGGGATACAGGTGTTATAACCCTGCTACACGTGAGTTGAGGGTAAGCAGGGATGTCGTCTTTGATGAGATGAGCAGCTGGTATGCTGCTGAGAAAGAAGCTGTCGGGGCTGATGTGAGTGGAAGTGTGGTTGCACAGAATGCAGGTCAGCAATCACAGTCTTTGAGTGGACCAGGAGAGTCCTCATCTAGTGGGTCTGTTGATAGACCATGGAGTGGCAGGCTGCATCATAATACCAGTCCTGCAAATGTGATTAGTACATCACGTAAAGGAAAAGAGAAAGTGGTTGAGCCCCTTGGTATGCCTGACATTTCTGCAGGGCATTCTCATGTTGATGGAGAGTCTAGTGGCTCGGATATGAGCCTTGATGAGGAGCTTGGGATCCCAGCTATGAGAACACCTGGTGTAAAGAAGGCTATGGAAGCCATGAATGAAAAGCTGCGAAGATCAGGGAGAGTGAAGAACCCTGTGCAGAGATTTACATATGATGGTTATGTGGCACATCACTATGCATATATGGCAAAGGTTGTGCAGGTTGTTGAGCCCACATGCATTGATGAGGCTGTTGGAAATGTGTGTTGGGAGAAAGCTATGGATGAGGAGATGGATGCACTATATGGAAATGAAACTTGGGATTTAGTGCAATTGCCTGAAGGCAAGAAAGCCATTGGATGCAAGTGGGTGTACAAAGTTAAACATAACAGTGATGGAAGCATAAACAGGTACAAGGCTAGATTGGTAGCCAAAGGATATGCGCAGACATATGGGATTGATTATGAGGAAACTTTCAGCCCAGTTGCCAAGATGGCAACGGTGAGAGTTGTGATAGCAGTGGCTGCGTCAAAGCAATGGTCTTTACATCAGATGGATGTAAAGAATGCATTCTTGCATGGGGATTTGCAAGAAGAGGTGTATATGTTGCAGCCACCTGGTTATGAGGATGTGGGTCACCCCGAGCATGTTTGCAGGTTGAAGAAAGCCTTGTATGGCTTAAAGCAAGCACCAAGAGCATGGTCTGACAAGATCTCTGAATATCTTGTCACTATTGGCTTTCATGTAGCCAATGCAGATTTCTCATTGTATGTGAGACATGGTGATAGAGGGGTTGTGCTTGTTGTCATCTATGTAGATGACTTGATCATTACGGGGGACCATGATGCAGAGATCTTTGATGTAAAGATCTTGCTTAGACAGAAGTTCGAGATGAAGGATCTGGGGGAGCTCAGATATTTCTTGGGCATTGAGGTGATTAGGTCACCACATGGTATTGGATTACTGCAGAGACAGTATGGCTTGGACATGTTGTCCAAGTATGGTATGACAGGCTGTAAGCCTATTTCTGTGCCATTGGATCAGAATGGCAAGTTGAGTGCAGATTCAGGAGAGATCTTGGAGGATCCTACTATGTACAGGAGCATAGTAGGAAGTTTGATCTACATGACGATCACCAGACCAGATTTGAGCTATGCTGTTGGGTTGGTGAGTCAGTTTATGCAGGTTCCACGGAAACCGCATTTAGATGCAGTGAGACGCATACTGAGGTATGTGAGGTCTACTTTGCATTGTGGACTATTTTATGAGACTGGGACAGATCTATATGTGTACATGGGTACACAGATGCTGATTGGGCTGGTAGTATCTCAGACAGAAGATCTACCAGTGGATTCATGTTTTCTTTGGGGAGTGCTGCTGTGACTTGGAGCAGCAAGAAGCAGCCTACGGTTGCTCTATCGAGTACAGAGGCCGAGTACAGAGGAGCTGCTATGGCAGCATGTGAGGTAGCTTGGTTGAGAAAGCTACTTGCAGATTTGGGTCTATCAGTGGATAGACAAGTTGTCATTTTCTGTGACAACATTAGCAGTATACAGTTGGCTAGGAACCCAGTCTTTCATGCTCATACGAAGCACATAGAGGTTCACTACCACTTCGTCAGAGAGAAGGTCATGGCAGGAGACCTTGACCTTGTTTATGTCAGCACAGAGGATCAGGTAGCTGACATCTTCACCAAAGCATTGGGTACAGAGAAGCTCCGCAGATTCAGGGCTTCGCTTGGTGTGCATGAGATGGAGTTGAGCTCGAGGGGGAGTGTTGAGATATCGAGCTCGTCTAGTGAGGCGGTGGCCACTGATGACCCGCCTGGGGGATAGGCCCCACACTTACACCACTGGCATGGTTGGTGAGATCTTGGGTGATATGCGGCCAGTGGGATGACAGGCTGTGTGACAGCCATTCTAGAGACTGGCATAGTTATAGCGCCAGCTCATTTAGTCGGGTTCACACTATAGAGAACCCGTGTATGTATTGGTTGAGTACCTTTCATATTATTGTGTACTCTTATTCTTGTATATGGTGTGTTGAGTGTTGAGTAGAGAAGAAGAAGATTTTCAGCCTCTCACCTTGTGTGTTCTCTATTAGGGTTTTGTGAGTGTGTGTGTGTGCTTGCAAGAGCTCAAGCTCTCTTCCCCCCTGCATCTTTTCAGATTACATCAAAAAGTTTTCCATATTATGGGAGAGCTTGTGTCAAGCCTTGCAGCCACAAGTGCCCCCACCAGATATGATGAAGAAGGATCGGTTCTTGGTTGGCCTCAAGGAAAACCTGCGTTGGAGGGTAGAACTGAAGAAGCCAAGAACATACGAGGATGCATTGGAGGTGGCAAGAAACAAAGAGTGGAAGTTGAATAGATTAACTCAATTGGGAGTGAGCTCACTACCTATGGTGTTAGAGATGAAGCAAATGGATTCCATGCAAAGTCGGGTTCCAGAGGAGGTTCATCCGGCAGATGCGGTTTCAGTAGCCACTCAAGTTGTGCCAGCAATGGTCACTACTGCAGCACAAGATGATGAACTGAGGCAGGACTTGAGGCAAGTGGTTGATTTGATGAAGAATCTCAGCCTAAATATGTTAGGTAATGTGGGAAATAATCGAGGTCGTGTGAGACTTGCAAATCAGCCAGGAGGTAAAGGACAATCAAAGAATGGTTTTGGTGGACAGAATAACGGCAGGGGTTGGAGGCAGTTGCCCACATGCTATAACTGTGGAGAGCTTGGCCACATCAGCCCACAATGTGATAAACCACCAAGAATGGGTGCAGATATGTATCCATTGCCCGCACAGTTGCCGAACCGGTCAAATGATTATGGCATTGAGATTAAGGGTGAGGCAAGACCTAGTGGACTGACCAAGGAGGACAAGGGAAAGACAAAAGTGTTAAGTGTGGTCACCTTGGAGAAGGCAGCAATGTTGGAAGATACATTAGTAATGCCTATTGGGAAGAGAACCACAGAGGATAAAGAAGGAAGAAATGAAGCAGGTCCCAGTAGGAAGAAAGGGAAGAGTCATGAGGGTGAAGATGTGAAAGCTAAAAGGAAAAGGAGAGCCCGCCGAAAATTTCACGTCTCAGATTTTCCACTAGGGGAAGGGCAGGATAGCTACGACTTGAAACAGGACCTGATCAGTAGGAAGGCAGACGTGACCTTTGGACAACTAGTGGAAATGATACCGAAGCTGAAGCGCCAATGGAAGAAACTAGTCAGCCCGCTGGGGAAGGAACCCAACAGAGGGTCAGTGAGAGTGTTGGCCATTGATGAGTCTTCAGACATTTGTCCCATAGTGGATGTTTGGCACAAGAGGAAGAATCTTGGGCAGGGATACGTGGATGGTGGTGCACAAATTTGTGTAATCACTCAAACATGTGTAGAAAAGATGGGCCTGACAGTAGAAGGAGTTTCAGGATTCCGCATACGACTGGCAAACCATCAAAAGATCAAGTGTCTAGGGGTAGTGAAGAGCTTGGAAATCGAAGCTTATGCAGTCAAAACGGTAGTAGATTTTCATGTAATGCCAGCAGGATTAGGGGCTTATCCTATCATCCTTGGAAGACCATGGCTACGCGCAGTACGGGCCGTTCAAGATTGGAGACACGGTACAATCAGCTTATATGGGGAGACAGGGGGCAAAAGATTATTTGACATGAGTAGCAGGAAGCCACTAGATGAATATTATGAAGAAGGGGAGAATTCAAGCGGTGAAGAGTCTTCCACTGTGTCAGATGGGGATAGTGGCACCACCACTAGTAGTGAGGGAGAGGTAAATGTGGCATTTCTGATGGTGGACAGGGTCTTTGAACAGACCAGCATAGTCGCATCCATGAAGGGGATTGAAGATGAGTCTAAGGACCCATATGAGGTGATTGAAGAGCTAATGCAACCCCAGGTGAAGCCGCACGAGAAACACGAATTGATGGCCAGGATGATTAGCACAGATCTCTCAGTTGTGGAGAAGGAGAAGTATTTAAAGATGTTGTCAACATATCCAGATTTATTCATCACATCTTATGAAGAAGTTCGGGGCTTCAAAGGGGAAGATTTGCACATAGAGCTAAAGGAAGGAGCCAAGCCAGTACGTCAAAGATTAAGGAGAATGGGTCCAGAACAGATGAAGGCTTTGCGTGAAGAGGTGGACAAACTACTAAAGGCTGGTTTTATATGCCTTGTGGAGACAACAGAGTGGGTGAGCCCAGTCGTGGTCACTCCAAAAAAGGACGGAAAATGGAGGGTTTGTGTGGATTTCAAACCTTTGAATGCAGCCACAAAGAAGGATCCATACCCACTACCTTTCATTGATCAAATCCTGGATTCAGTGGCGGGTCATGAAAGATACAGTGTGTGTGATGGGTTTTCAGGCTATTTCCAGTTGAAGATTGCTCCAGAGGATCAGAAGAAAACTACTTTCATTACGCCATGGGGCTGCTTTTGCTATACAGTACTACCCTTTGGGCTAACAAATGGTCCAGCTCACTATCAAAAGAGAGCAAATTGGGCGCTTTTGCCATTCATTGGAAAATGTGTACAGGATTTCATTGATGATTTTTGTGTCTATAGCACACGAATGGATCACTGTGAAAAGCTGGAAATGGTGCTGGAACAATATAATGATTGTGGTGGCCAACTCAATCCCAAGAAGTGTTTCTTTGCAAAACCAAGGGTAAAATTGTTGGGTCATATGGTGTCAGAAAATGGCATTGAGGCTGATCCAGTCAAGGTCAAGGCAATCATGCTTCTTCCTTCCCCAGAGTCTACAAAACAGTTGGCAACATTCATTCAGAAGGTAAAGTACATGGCAAGATTCATTTCATTGTCCTCACAGCTTTTATATCCATTACAACAGGTGGCAAAGCACGATCCTTTGCAATGGGATGACAAGTGTGAAGAGGAGTTTCGGAGAGTCAAAGAAGTCTTAGGGGAGATGACAGCGGTGCAGGCTCCAAACTGGGAACAGGTTTTTTATGTGAATCCTTCAGTAGGAGAGGATGCTATTGGTGCTATGTTGCTGCAAAAAGGGAAGGGGAGCCAATATATGCACCCCGTCTATTGTGCTAGTAGGGTAAAGTCAGTAGCAGAGAGGGGACTGTCAGAAATAGAGTTGGTAATGGTAAGTGTGGTGTTTGCTTGCCGACGGTTTCGCCAATATCTTTTGACAAAGCCATTTGTATTCTTAACAAGCTACACATTCTTGCCTCAGCTCATCAATGGTGTAAACACGTCTAAGGCAGTGAAAAAGTGGGTGATTGAATTACAAGAGTTCGAGTTCTCTTTCTTGGTGGAAGAAAGCAACAGAGCTACTTTGGCAGACTTGTTAACTTATAAGGAAAACCCTCTGCTTGTCAAAGAGGAAAGTGTTAGAAAGGTAGAAAATGTGGCAGAAGTAAGCAATGCTCATGTTTTGTTCTTTGATGGTTCATACAGGAAGAGCCATGATGCAGCTTCTGGTGGTATAGCTCTTTATGACCAGCAAGGTAAGCTGATTTGTAAAAAGGGATTCAAAGTCGATGCTCATACTAACAATGAAGCAGAGTATTCTACATTGGAAGCAGGGCTAAACATTTGCATTAAGCGTGGTGTAAAGAGACTATGCATAAGAGGTGATTCTCTACTGGTGGTAAAGCAAATACTAGGAGTATGGAAGAGCAAAAACCCTGCATTGAGGAACAAGTGTTTCAAGATCAAGAGCTTGTTGAAGGAGTTTGAAGCATGGGGCATTCGGCATGTGGAGCGTTCTCTTAATACAGAAGCACATGAAGCAGCACAGGGAATGATTGGCGAGCTATATGTGTTAAAAGCAGATCTGCCCCTTTATCGAGGTTGTGAAAGTCTGACACTGGGAGAAGAGTTTTTGTTGACAGGAGTCATTCCCAAGGACATTGAGAAGGCAAAGAAATATGGGTTTGTACGCAGAGCTTGCAAATACAAGCTCATTGGTGACACCTTATACATGCAAGGGGCTGACTTGGTGTTAAGGCGTGTACCATGGAAGGAAGAGCTGTACAGAGTGCTTGAGGAGAATCATGAAGGAGCATGCGGTGGCCACTTTGCATTTAAAATCACATTGCACAAAATCTTACAGGAGGGTTACATATGGCCAAGTATACAAAAAGATGTGCATCACTGGTGTAGCTCATGCAAAAGGTGCCAGGCATTTGGGAAACGAGTTTTAAAACCAGAGTTGCGCAAGACAATTTTGGCCTTTGACATTTTTGAGAAGTGGGGAATTGATGCAATAGGACCCTTACCCATTACCAGCAGGGGGAAGAGTTATATTTTGACAGCTGTGGATTATCTTTCCAGGTGGGCAGAAGCTAGAGTAGTAAAGCAAATTACTGCAAGAGATGTTGCAAAGTTTGTTTATGAAGACATCTGCTGTAAATTTGGGGTGCCCTTGGAGCTTCTTTCTGATCAAGGGCCTGGTTTTAGAGCTGACTTGCTAGAATACTTGTGTGCCAAAATGCGGATTAAGCATAATTTTACTACTCCTTATTACCCGCAGTGCAACGGTTTGAATGAAAGATTCAATGGTGAACTTGTACACATTCTTGCAAAAGTGACAGAACATCAGGGCAAGAATTGGGATCTGGAGCTGTTCAGTGCTTTATGGGCTTATCGTACATCAGTGAAGACAAGCACAGGTTTTACACCTTTTCACTTAGTGTATGGCAAAGAAGCTTTGTTACCAGTGGAAGTTGAGTTGCCTGCAGTTAAAATGTTAGAAAAGCTGCTAGGGCCTTCTAGCAACACATTTAAAGAGAGACTCTTACAGTTGCAAGATGTAAGATTCCTCCCCCAATCCCTTTTTGATGTCTAGTATCTTCCCCTGTAATCAACCCTCTTCAGAAATATAAAGACCTTGTTGCTAACTATTTTAGCCTAGAGAGAGAAAAATTATTCTAGAGAGAGAATATTCAGATTTTGAATATTTTTGGATAGAAAAATATCTCTTATAATTCAGATGAGTTCCCCTGAAACAGAAATTCAAAAAGAATTTTCCAATGTGCAATTGGAATTAATTGGAAATAGGTATAAAGAACCTTAGTCTAAGGGTCTAGATTTTCAGAAATCTTTAGACTATGGTCCAATTAAGGTTCCTATGGGCCAATAGCATCAATCCATGTGTAGGGAGGAGATAAATCCAATTTGTAAAAAGAAGATACCCAAAAATGAGTAAATGCTCACATAAGGTGAAGAGTTGAAAATGTACAAGGTTTATTAGTAAAAAACTATGAGCAATATTAAAAATATGAGATATTTTGGGTATCCAAAAATGAGTAAATGCTCACATAAGATGAAGAGTTGAAAATGTACAAGGTTTATTAGTAAAAAACTATGAGCAATATTAAAATAATTCCATTATGACACATATGTAAGGAAGGGGAATTCTTTAAAGGAGGTGCATATTTCACATAAGATGAAGAGTTGAAAATGTACAAGGTTTATTAGTAAAAAAAACTATGAGCAATATTAAAATGATTCCATTATGACACATATGTAAGGAAGGGGAATTCTTTAAAGGAGGTGCATGTTTCACATAAGATGAAGAGTTGAAAATGTACAAGGTTTATTAGTAAAAAAACTATGAGCAATATTAAAATGATTCCATTATGACACATGTGTAAGGAAGGGGAGTTCTTTAAAGGAGGTGCATATTTCACATGCTTGAATGAGTTTTAAACTCATAAAAATTGAGATATTTCATCTCTCCTCTCTCCTCATTCAAGTCTAGTTCCAAAAAGTTAGCTTAACTGACCTAAAAATGGTCAAATATTGACCAAACTGATTTAGAAAATTCTAGAATCAGTTTGTTTGGTTAGGAGCTCAATTTTTCCTATAAATAGAAGCCTCCCCCTTGTTGAAAAATAGATAGTGTTTATGCATCGTTACTCTACTCCACCTAAGCCAAGAACTGTGAATTCATTTAATAATTCACTAGTTTTTGGAGCTTCCCTCTTTCTTCAATCCCCATTAGTGGCTCCATCAACATACTTAACCAATTGATTGGTTGGGGGCCTCTACCGTGAACAAAGAATCAAGCAATTTGTAAGGTAATTAGTGAATATTGATCTTTTCTATAATTTCTCAATGATTCTCTCTTCTCAACCCCTCTCAAGCTTGAGAAGCTTAATTGGTATTGTTTTTTTGAATGCTATTGAAGTGAATTGATGAATGTTAGTGAAGAGTTACATAATTTAATAAATGCTATTGAAGTTAATTTCCATTTATGTTTAAATTCTAATAGTTTTTATGTAATTTCTCTCTCTCACTCAAGAAATGGTCATACTCATGACCCATTCTCAATCCAAATCAAGCTTTTCATAAAGCTTTTCCTTAACCCAAGATTAAGCTATGCTTGAGGCCAAATTAATGGTTTTTTTTCTATCCTTTTAGTTTATGTATATTGATGATTCAATCCATTATAGATTAATGATCCAATTAGAGATCATTTTAATTATTTCCTTAATGATAAGCTTTATCCCTTAGAAAAATTGAGATTTATCAGTCATAGCAGCGGAGCTATGGCAAAATTTTTATAAAAATTATGCATAAAATAATTTCATTCAAAGCATAAAAAGAGGACTTCCTACCATATTCTAGGAATTATCATCCTAGATTAATTGAAAGATATTCATTGTAATCATAGAGAAATTGATTTTTCTATTATGCATAGTTGATTTTCATGCATAGAGCTATGCTTAAAAGATTATTATTTTAACATAAAAGTGTTACTTTTATCATATTTGGATTTCATGCATAGAGGTATGCATAAAGGATTATTATTTTAACATAAAAGTGTTACTTTTATCAAATTTTAATTTTCATGCATAGAAGTATGCATAAAGGATAATTTTTTTATATTAAAAGTGTTACTTTTATCATTTTTAATTTTTATGCATAGAAGTATGCATAAAAGATATTTTTTTTATAAAAAAAGTGTTACTTTTATCATTTTTAATTTTCATGCATAGAAGTATGCATAAAGGAAAATTTTTTATATCAAAAGTGTTACTTTTATCATTTTTAATTTTCATGCATAGAAGTATGCATAAAGGTTAATTTTTTTATATCAAAAGTGTTACTTTTATCATATTGGATTTCATGCATAGAGGTATGCATAAAAGATGATTATTTTAATGTAAAAGTGTTACTTTTGTCACAATTGAATTTCATGCATAGAGGTATGCATAAAAGTTGATTATTTTATTATAAAAGTGTTACTTTTATCATAATTGGATTTCATGCATGGAGGTATGCATAAAAGATATTCTTTTTATACTAAAAGTGTGATTTTCATCATAAATGGATTTTATGCATAACTTAGATGCATAAGAGAAATTCTTTTATTCTAAAAGTGTAATTCCTACTAAATTGACTTTATGCATAAGAAGATGCATTAAAAAAAATTTGATTTTTAATTCAAAAGTGTCATTCTCATCTAAATTGAATTTATGCATAGGAAGATGCATAAAAGATTGAATTTTTAATTCAAAAGTGTCATTCTCATCTAAATTAAATTTATGCATAGGAAGATGCATAAAAGATTGAATTTTAATTTAAAAGTGTCATTTTCATTTAAAATGAATTTATGCATAGGAAGATGCATAAAAGATTGATTTTTCTTCGGAAGTATTAATCTCCTTAAATGGAATTTATGCATAAGTAAATGTGTAAAGAAATCTTATATCAAATATAAGAATTCTCTTGTATTCTATAAATAGATATGAGATGTGATAGGATGTGATAAGAGGTGTATAAGAGGTGATAAGAGGAGATAAGATGAATTAAGATGTGATAAGATGTGTATGGGATGAGGCAAGAAGTGTATGTGATAGGATAAGATGTATATGGGTTGTGATAGGGCGAGAATGGATGTGATGTAAAAGATTAGTTGTGAAGGCATATGGGGTTATATGAATGGGAATGTGGAAATGGATGTATGTATGTGGATGTGTGGATGTGGAGATGAGAGTGTGGATGTATGAATGTGAAAATGGATGTATGTATGAAGATGTATAATGTGGATGTAGATGTGGATGTATAGATGTGAATGTGGAATGTGGATGTGGATGTGGATGTATAGATGTGAATGTGGAATGTGGATGTGGATGTATGTATGTATGTGGATGTAGATGTGGATGTATGTATGTATGTGGATGTAGATGTGGATGTATAGATGTGAATGAAAATGTGGATGTGGATGTATGTGAATGTGGATGTAGATGTGGATGTATAGATGTGAATGTGGAATGTGGATGTGGATGTATGTATGTATGTGGATGTAGATGTGGATGTATAGATGTGAATGGGAATGTGGATGTGGATGTATGTATGTATATGGATGTGGATGTATGAATGAAGACGTGATAATGGATGTATGCATGTGGATGTGGATGTATAGATGTGGATATGGATGTGTATGTATGAATGTGGATATGGGATGTGGATGTATAAATGAGGATGCGAAAATGGAGGTAAGCATGTAGATGTGGATGTATGGATGTGAATGTGGATGTGGATGTGGATGTATGGATGTGGATATGGATGTGAATATATGATATGTGATGTGAAAGAATCTGAAGTGAAGAGATGGAAAATGATGTGATTGGATGAGTACACATATAAATGGAATGTGGAATAAGTAATGTGGATTAATGAGGGATAATGTGGAAAAATGAGAGTTCGATTTAGAAACTGTATTTTGTGACTGTTTGTAAATGACTGTTTTATGTCAAGAATGCTGGGGAAGCATTTTGACCATCTTGTGGATTAAGGTCATGAAGACCTAACTGTTAAAGTTGCAACTGCTGACGGAGAGTCAATGGAGGACGTCTCGCGTAGCAAAGTTGGCCGAGGTCTTGACCAGCCTCGGTTCGATTAAAATGGTGAGCTTCCGGTACGGTGGATGAGGGACCAAGGAAGCGGCCTATGAGTGAAGCGCTAGGTCACCTGCGAAGGATCCTAGAGGGTGCTGACCATACGGTGCTCGGGCTCTGGGTCGCCTAGGATACCCACGCGTGCGTCGAGGAAGATATTGGAACAAGGAGTAAGAGTTGTTTTGTGAAACTGGGCATGGATCTGGTTGATTGACCTTGCTGGTCTTCAATGGATGAGTCCATGGCTCTTTATATGGATCTGTTGGTTGATCTTGCTGATCTTCAACGAGAGTCCATCTTGATTTTTATAAGTGATTATATTGCCGAGTATTATGGGCTAGGAACTATTGAAAAGGCCCCTGTGTGGACAAGTGGTGAGCGTTCTAGTTGCCAATGATGCCATAGATACTCTGATGAAGGAATGATGGGAAATTATGATTCAACTGGATAAATTGGAAGATTGTGATCAGTGGTACCATGGTTTCATTAAAGGATTGTTTTAAAGTTAGCTGATGCTAAGAAAAAGGCAATTTTCATATTGGGTGTGTAAGTGGTGTGGCTAGTTTTATGTTTGCATGAACTTCCGGCTAGGGGGCCTTGGAACTCTTTTCCTTGGTACCCGGGACAAAACCTAACCAAATTCCAAATTGGATCCCATCACTACAGTGGTTGGGCGGTTGGCTAACCCATGGGATCGGATGGGGTTAGGCTGGACTGATGGATCCGTAAATCGAAATTTAATTTCTATTATTACGATAGATGAAGTAAATCCCGGATAGAAATTGTTCTATGGATAGGAATCAACGGCTGTGCCTCTTGATGGGGAAAAAAGCGTTGATCCCAATGATCCAAGTGCAAGTTCTTCCTTGATTTGACCAAGTACCGTTAAAGGTGCAGTCAGATCAGTTGATCCGTAATGATCTTGACTACGTTAGAGTAAAGAGTTATCCTGGTGGAATCGCCCATGCTTTCCGGGTAAAGGAAGTTTTTTTCGGTTTCGATTTTGGACAAACCGACGGATTAGTCTCTTGTCCGGATATCCGTGGGCGAGGCCCCGAGTGTGAGACCCCTACCCACGCATGATGTGCTACTTTCGCTGCTAGTACCGAATCCGTTGCGCGGTGGAGATTGGGATCTCACAGTTGGTATCAGAGCTTTTTGGTTAATAAGGATCAATCGAGAAGCCAAATATATCAAAAATTTATCAAGAATCAAAAAGGTTGTAATTGTGTGATATAATTCATACAAATTGATATTCAATCTAAAAATTCACAAATTAGTAATTGGGTCTTCAAATGGAAGTACCGCAATTATATAGAATCCTGACTTGCTTGAGGCCTAGACATGATGGTATTTACCTTATAATTCCAAGGGCCTTGACTACCCGTATATACCGAGAGTATACTGCAGCTCTTTACTGACAGTATATACGAGTAAATCTAAGACTTGAAATTATAAGCGTTAATGCTATCTAGATGATGAATTCGAATGTGGTTGATATGATTTTTAATTCTGTTTGAGAATCGATGAATTGATTTGGATTCTGATTGAAAAATGATGATTTCCAAAATTTAGTTGAAATGTAATAAGCTGAGCGAAACCACAATGAGGATGAATGGGACGAGTCCCAGTGATGATATTCATAACTGGAATGATGATAATGATTTCAGCAAATCACTATGAGATTAGTGGGTTGTGCTGTCAGATTGCTACTGTTAACACTTGACCCGGTAGATCAAGTTAAGGGATGACAAATTGAGAACTTGCTTAACTAAAATTTCCCGTGGAGGAATGTTCAAAAGGTATTCTGTTGGGTTGACCAGAATGTAAGGAACCCCAGAATAATTTGGGTCGTAAGAAAAAGAGTTGTTCTCTTCCTACGAGATGAGGACATTTGCGTTTTTTTTAAGTGGGGTAGAATGTAAGAATTCTCCCTAGTTTTTGAGGTATCCAAAAATAAGAATCTCCTCTCTAATCTTATAACTATTCTCTCTCTAATATATAAACTTTTGACAGAATCATGAGACGAGGAAATCGTAGCCGTCAGCAGCCAGACCCTGTCACTGAAGATAACGAACTTGATCCTGATGTTCGCAAGGCTCTTCATAGGACTCAACCAGGACCCTTCAAAGGAGAAGGGGAGAACCTGGGTGAGACTGTGGAGAAATGGGTGGAAGCCATGGAAGAGTATTTTGACGTCACAGGTTATAATGAGCTGAGCAAAATAGCTCTTGGCCGGTTGAAAATAGTGGAAACAGCCAGGGTAGCATGGAGGAACCACTGTGACACCAACCGTCTAAATAGAAATACCCAATCTTGGAATGACCTAAAAACCTATTTGAGAAAGACTTTTTGTCCCCCTGGATTTTTGGAAACCAAAATGAATGAATTTTTAGAACTAAAGCAGGAGAACAAAACCATTGAAGAATATCACCAGGCTTTTGCTCTTCTACTCAAATACTCACCACCTCTAGATGAAGAACAGCTCATGGCTAGGTTCATTCGGGCAATGAACGAACCTTTGGACACACTGGTCAAAAATGCCAAACCAGTGTCCATGGCTGAAGCAGTAAAAATGGCAAAGGATTTTGCCAAAGCCTTTGTAGTAAAGGTCCCGCCAAAACCTGCACCCTCTAACTTTAAAAGATTCCAAGCCCAGGTAGGTACTTCAAACTTTCCACCTCCAAAGAGGCAGCAAGGACCGATTCAGAATCAAGATGCAGGAAGACTCCAAAGTGAAGGAAGATCCTTCCCCCAAAATACTTTCTCAGGAGGACCATCTATTTTAAGGATGCAGAACAATGAGCCCAGAAGTGAGAACCGGTGTTTTGGATGCCAAGGTTTTGGTCATCAGTTAAAAGACTGCCCAACTCCTGCCATGTCAAGGGGACAGGGAAGTCTAGGACCCCGAATTCAGAGACCAATTCCTTCATACCAGTCTAATCAGGGTCCGTCTCACCCAAGCCAGGGTAACCCCAGAAGAACTCCAAATCAACCGTCTGTCTCTACCCAGAGTAACCTCAGAACTCCTTTCCAGAACAGGGGCAACCAAAGAGAAAGAATTCCACCTCAGACTGCAGCAGCCAGAGCAGTCACAATTTCAGAAGAAGTAGAAGAGGAAAGAAGGGCAGATCTTTACTGCAATTGAAAAACCAAGGGCTTAACCGACAGTTCTCAAGTCATCCATACTCCAGCAGAATACCAGGGAAAAATCGACCGTTCACTTCCAAGGCGTAAAGTTGAATGTGATTGAAGAAGAAGAAGATGATGAAAGAAATCATACTCCAACTGCGAGATGAGGACATCTCGCGTTTTTTAAGTGGGGTAGAATGTAAGATTCCTCCCCCAACCCCTTTTTGATGTCTAGTATCTTCCCCTGTAATCAACCCTCTTCAGAAATATAAAGACCTTGTTGCTAACTATTTTAGCCTAGAGAGAGAAAAATTATTCTAGAGAGAGAATATTCAGATTTTGAATATTTTTGGATAGAAAAATATCTCTTATAATTCAGATGAGTTCCCCTGAAACAGAAATTCAAAAAGAATTTTCCAATGTGCAATTGGAATTAATTGGAAATAGGTATAAAGAACCTTAGTCTAAGGGTCTAGATTTTCAGAAATCTTTAGACTATGGTCCAATTAAGGTTCCTATGGGCCAATAGCATCAATCCATGTGTAGGGAGGAGATAAATCCAATTTGTAAAAAGAAGATACCCAAAAATGAGTAAATGCTCACATAAGGTGAAGAGTTGAAAATGTACAAGGTTTATTAGTAAAAAACTATGAGCAATATTAAAAATATGAGATATTTTGGGTATCCAAAAATGAGTAAATGCTCACATAAGATGAAGAGTTGAAAATGTACAAGGTTTATTAGTAAAAAACTATGAGCAATATTAAAATAATTCCATTATGACACATATGTAAGGAAGGGGAATTCTTTAAAGGAGGTGCATATTTCACATAAGATGAAGAGTTGAAAATGTACAAGGTTTATTAGTAAAAAAAACTATGAGCAATATTAAAATGATTCCATTATGACACATATGTAAGGAAGGGGAATTCTTTAAAGGAGGTGCATATTTCACATAAGATGAAGAGTTGAAAATGTACAAGGTTTATTAGTAAAAAAACTATGAGCAATATTAAAATGATTCCATTATGACACATGTGTAAGGAAGGGGAGTTCTTTAAAGGAGGTGCATATTTCACATGCTTGAATGAGTTTTAAACTCATAAAAATTGAGATATTTCATCTCTCCTCTCTCCTCATTCAAGTCTAGTTCCAAAAAGTTAGCTTAACTGACCTAAAAATGGTCAAATATTGACCAAACTGATTTAGAAAATTCTAGAATCAGTTTGTTTGGTTAGGAGCTCAATTTTTCCTATAAATAGAAGCCTCCCCCTTGTTGAAAAATAGATAGTGTTTATGCATCGTTACTCTACTCCACCTAAGCCAAGAACTGTGAATTCATTTAATAATTCACTAGTTTTTGGAGCTTCCCTCTTTCTTCAATCCCCATTAGTGGCTCCATCAACATACTTAACCAATTGATTGGTTGGGGGCCTCCACCGTGAACAAAGAATCAAGCAATTTGTAAGGTAATTAGTGAATATTGATCTTTTCTATAATTTCTCAATGATTCTCTCTTCTCAACCCCTCTCAAGCTTGAGAAGCTTAATTGGTATTGTTTTTTTGAATGCTATTGAAGTGAATTGATGAATGTTAGTGAAGAGTTACATAATTTAATAAATGCTATTGAAGTTAATTTCCATTTATGTTTAAATTCTAATAGTTTTTATGTAATTTCTCTCTCTCACTCAAGAAATGGTCATACTCATGACCCATTCTCAATCCAAATCAAGCTTTTCATAAAGCTTTTCCTTAACCCAAGATTAAGCTATGCTTGAGGCCAAATTAATGGTTTTTTTTCTATCCTTTTAGTTTATGTATATTGATGATTCAATCCATTATAGATTAATGATCCAATTAGAGATCATTTTAATTATTTCCTTAATGATAAGCTTTATCCCTTAGAAAAATTGAGATTTATCAGTCATAGCAGCGGAGCTATGGCAAAATTTTTATAAAAATTATGCATAAAATAATTTCATTCAAAGCATAAAAAGAGGACTTCCTACCATATTCTAGGAATTATCATCCTAGATTAATTGAAAGATATTCATTGTAATCATAGAGAAATTGATTTTTCTATTATGCATAGTTGATTTTCATGCATAGAGCTATGCTTAAAAGATTATTATTTTAACATAAAAGTGTTACTTTTATCATATTTGGATTTCATGCATAGAGGTATGCATAAAGGATTATTATTTTAACATAAAAGTGTTACTTTTATCAAATTTTAATTTTCATGCATAGAAGTATGCATAAAGGATAATTTTTTTATATTAAAAGTGTTACTTTTATCATTTTTAATTTTTATGCATAGAAGTATGCATAAAAGATATTTTTTTTATAAAAAAAGTGTTACTTTTATCATTTTTAATTTTCATGCATAGAAGTATGCATAAAGGAAAATTTTTTATATCAAAAGTGTTACTTTTATCATTTTTAATTTTCATGCATAGAAGTATGCATAAAGGTTAATTTTTTTATATCAAAAGTGTTACTTTTATCATATTGGATTTCATGCATAGAGGTATGCATAAAAGATGATTATTTTAATGTAAAAGTGTTACTTTTGTCACAATTGAATTTCATGCATAGAGGTATGCATAAAAGTTGATTATTTTATTATAAAAGTGTTACTTTTATCATAATTGGATTTCATGCATGGAGGTATGCATAAAAGATATTCTTTTTATACTAAAAGTGTGATTTTCATCATAAATGGATTTTATGCATAACTTAGATGCATAAGAGAAATTCTTTTATTCTAAAAGTGTAATTCCTACTAAATTGACTTTATGCATAAGAAGATGCATTAAAAAAAATTTGATTTTTAATTCAAAAGTGTCATTCTCATCTAAATTGAATTTATGCATAGGAAGATGCATAAAAGATTGAATTTTTAATTCAAAAGTGTCATTCTCATCTAAATTAAATTTATGCATAGGAAGATGCATAAAAGATTGAATTTTAATTTAAAAGTGTCATTTTCATTTAAAATGAATTTATGCATAGGAAGATGCATAAAAGATTGATTTTTCTTCGGAAGTATTAATCTCCTTAAATGGAATTTATGCATAAGTAAATGTGTAAAGAAATCTTATATCAAATATAAGAATTCTCTTGTATTCTATAAATAGATATGAGATGTGATAGGATGTGATAAGAGGTGTATAAGAGGTGATAAGAGGAGATAAGATGAATTAAGATGTGATAAGATGTGTATGGGATGAGGTAAGAAGTGTATGTGATAGGATAAGATGTATATGGGTTGTGATAGGGCGAGAATGGATGTGATGTAAAAGATTAGTTGTGAAGGCATATGGGGTTATATGAATGGGAATGTGGAAATGGATGTATGTATGTGGATGTGTGGATGTGGAGATGAGAGTGTGGATGTATGAATGTGAAAATGGATGTATGTATGAAGATGTATAATGTGGATGTAGATGTGGATGTATAGATGTGAATGTGGAATGTGGATGTGGATGTGGATGTATAGATGTGAATGTGGAATGTGGATGTGGATGTATGTATGTATGTGGATGTAGATGTGGATGTATGTATGTATGTGGATGTAGATGTGGATGTATAGATGTGAATGAAAATGTGGATGTGGATGTATGTGAATGTGGATGTAGATGTGGATGTATAGATGTGAATGTGGAATGTGGATGTGGATGTATGTATGTATGTGGATGTAGATGTGGATGTATAGATGTGAATGGGAATGTGGATGTGGATGTATGTATGTATATGGATGTGGATGTATGAATGAAGACGTGATAATGGATGTATGCATGTGGATGTGGATGTATAGATGTGGATATGGATGTGTATGTATGAATGTGGATATGGGATGTGGATGTATAAATGAGGATGCGAAAATGGAGGTAAGCATGTAGATGTGGATGTATGGATGTGAATGTGGATGTGGATGTGGATGTATGGATGTGGATATGGATGTGAATATATGATATGTGATGTGAAAGAATCTGAAGTGAAGAGATGGAAAATGATGTGATTGGATGAGTACACATATAAATGGAATGTGGAATAAGTAATGTGGATTAATGAGGGATAATGTGGAAAAATGAGAGTTCGATTTAGAAACTGTATTTTGTGACTGTTTGTAAATGACTGTTTTATGTCAAGAATGCTGGGGAAGCATTTTGACCATCTTGTGGATTAAGGTCATGAAGACCTAACTGTTAAAGTTGCAACTGCTGACGGAGAGTCAATGGAGGACGTCTCGCGTAGCAAAGTCGGCCGAGGTCTTGACCAGCCTCGGTTCGATTAAAATGGTGAGCTTCCGGTACGGTGGATGAGGGACCAAGGAAGCGGCCTATGAGTGAAGCGCTAGGTCACCTGCGAAGGATCCTAGAGGGTGCTGACCATACGGTGCTCGGGCTCTGGGTCGCCTAGGATACCCACGCGTGCGTCGAGGAAGATATTGGAACAAGGAGTAAGAGTTGTTTTGTGAAACCGGGCATGGATCTGGTTGATTGACCTTGCTGGTCTTCAATGGATGAGTCCATGGCTCTTTATATGGATCTGTTGGTTGATCTTGCTGATCTTCAACGAGAGTCCATCTTGATTTTTATAAGTGATTATATTGCCGAGTATTATGGGCTAGGAACTATTGAAAAGGCCCCTATGTGGACAGGTGGTGAGCGTTCTAGTTGCCAATGATGCCATAGATACTCTGATGAAGGAATGATGGGAAATTATGATTCAACTGGATAAATTGGAAGATTGTGATCAGTGGTACCATGGTTTCATTAAAGGATTGTTTTAAAGTTAGCTGATGCTAAGAAAAAGGCAATTTTCATATTGGGTGTGTAAGTGGTGTGGCTAGTTTTATGTTTGCATGAACTTCCGGCTAGGGGGCCTTGGAACTCTTTTCCTTGGTACCCGGGACAAAACCTAACCAAATTCCAAATTGGATCCCATCACTACAGTGGTTGGGCGGTTGGCTAACCCATGGGATCGGATGGGGTTAGGCTGGACTGATGGATCCGTAAATCAAAATTTAATTTCTATTATTACGATAGATGAAGTAAATCCCGGATAGAAATTGTTCTATGGATAGGAATCAACGGCTGTGCCTCTTGATGGGGAAAAAAGCGTTGATCCCAATGATCCAAGTGCAAGTTCTTCCTTGATTTGACCAAGTACCGTTAAAGGTACAGTCAGATCAGTTGATCTGTAATGATCTTGACTACGTTAGAGTAAAGAGTTATCCTGGTGGAATCGCCCATGCTTTCCGGGTAAAGGAATTTTTTTTCGGTTTCGGTTTTGGACAAACCGACGGATTAGTCTCTTGTCCGGATATCCGTGGGCGAGGCCCCGAGTGTGAGACCCCTACCCACGCATGATGTGCTACTTCCGCTGCTAGTACCGAATCCGTTGCGCGGTGGAGATTGGGATCTCACACAAGAGGTTCAGCTGGACAGGATGAGTGCCTTGGAACATTATGAGAAGAATCAAAATAGGGCATTGACAAAGATAAATGAGAAGATTAAGAAGAAGGGTATTGAGGAAGGTGATTTGGTGCTACGCTATAATAGTAAGCTGGATAAAACCTTTCAAAAGAAGTTCCAAGTGAAATGGGAGGGGCCCTTCAGAGTGATGAATTGCTTTGCTAATGGCACATATCAATTGGCTGACCTTGATGGGACCCCACATGTATCAAGGGTGAATGGTTTGCATCTCAAGCTATATCATGCACGACTGATGATGGTAGACAAGGATGAAAGAATTGAAGTAGTGAAAAACAGTGTCTTTGAGAACATGGCAACATCAGATGCATTGAGTCTCACGACACTGTTTTCTGCTGACCATGAATGATCTAGCAGACTAGGGGATGGGCAAACTATGTTAGGTATTTTTTTGGTAATATTTTCTTGGCATGTGTACACACTCATGCATGGCATTTACAAATAAAGGGTGTCCATCTCTAAGGGCTAAAGGGGGTATAAGGCCACATGTGAACGGATCTAACAAAAATATGCAATGTGTACAGTTAGTTGTTGGTTTACCTTGATAAATGGGAAATAAAGGGGTGTGAGATGAGAATCAGTTTCACAAGGCAGGTTTTAGCACTATCATATGTGGACAAGTTTGTTGACAAATAATGTGAGCATGCAGAGCACTATTTTTTTAAAAAGCTAGACAGGGACCCGTTAGAGGAGGTCAGCTACAGTACCGGTCCTTGGCATTTCATGGGAAACAAATGTATTTGTGGTCCACAAGATGTTATTAAAATGGTGCAAAGTCTTCCTTGAATGCAAGAGTCACCATGGGATTTAATACAAGGCTTGCTAAAAATAGAAGGTGGCCTTGGATTGCTTCAAAAGATTCTTCAATTGCCTCAATTTTCAAAGGAGCGCCGCGTGGAGGTGGGGGTGAGCTCTCTGGCAACCTGACATTACAAATAGTATAATGTTTTCTTGGTGGAACGGGCAGCGCAGCCCATGTGTATAAGAGTAGAAGGTGCGCAGCCCATATGTATAAGGGAGATAGGGAGAACTCGTAGCTCTAATGCTCTTAGCATAGCGAGTGTGTGTGGGAGAGCTTGTGCTCTGATGCTCTCAGAGAAGCTGCACAGCCCATGTGTGTAGAGAAGGTGCGTAGCTGTAGTCTTCAGAGTGTGTGTGGGAGAGCTCATGCTCTAAGGCTCTCAGAGAAGGTGCGCAGCCCATATGTATAAGTGATATAGGGAGAACTCGCAGCTCTAATGCTCTTAGCGTAGCCAGTGTGTGTGGGAGAGCTTGTGTTCTGATGCTCTCAGAGAGCTGCGCAGCACTCTCTATATTGGTGTGTAGGAGGGGAGCTGTAGTTTTCAGAATGTGTGATAGGGAGAGCTCATTGCTCTAATGCTCTCAGAGAAGCTACGCAGAAGTGTGATAGGTAGCCTGCGTAGCCAGTGTGAGTAAGGGGAGAAGCGCAGACATGTATACAAGAGAAGCTGCGCAGTACTTTGTATGGTTGTGTGTAGGAGGGGAGGAGAAGCTGCAACGCCACTTGTATGAATGAAGAGAAGGTGCCACGCATAAAGAATGCGGCTCTCTGTCATGATGACAGCCCATGCAATGTAAGTGACGGCTGGCCAGTTTTTTTTGTTCTCTTTTTTGTAATAACTCATATATATATGAGGAATCACCAATTTGTGGCTTTGGAAAACCCATGTATATGATAACCAGCTCTCTAATTTTGTGGAAAGCTCATGTGTATGAGAAAGACAGCCCTCTGGTTTTGCTTGAAAGAATATGTATGTATGGTGGTACGCTTCATCAACAGACAGAGTGAAGACCATGAAGTGATTGTGTCTCCTAGTCACACACTGCTGGCCAGGTTGGGAGAATTGAAATTCCTTACTGATGTTGTCTTCTCTTTGGAAACTGAAGTTTTGCAGAAAGCTCATACTTGATGGAATGTAACCTTGTTTATGTCAAGTGGTTCCCTCACCATTTCTCTGTGGTGATCATTTTGCTTATGGCTGTGAGCCTATTTCATAATAAGGGTGCACCCCTATATGCATATGAATCAATTGAGTAAAGGGTGGCAGATGTTGATGTGCCCATCTCCCCTTGCATGTCTTGATCAAATGTATGTAGGATTCCTCCAGTTGCTTAGAAAATTGAATGAGGGTAGAGACAAGGTTTCATGCTTAAGATGTTAAATGTTGTGTCAGCTCACTGAGTAGTTGACTGGTGCCCCTTTTCCTTGATGTTGGTGTGTACTCCGAACTGTGGAAAGGCATTGCTATAGAGGTGTTCCGTGTCTCTCTGCCTCCCTTCACAGTTTTTGGTGCCCCCACTGAGGAGCATTCCAAGAACCTTCAGTTTACAAGACTGAAAACATGTGCATGTGATTAATCTCAGTAAATGACTGCTGTGCCAGGACAGTTGTGTGACAGATGCCTTCTAAATCTGTGCTATATTAGCTTGATTTGACAGCCAACTGAAGTATGGTTTACA
Organism: Cibotium barometz; assembly: GCF_041138505.1. Lineage (NCBI taxonomy): Eukaryota > Viridiplantae > Streptophyta > Polypodiopsida > Cyatheales > Cibotiaceae > Cibotium > Cibotium barometz. Next base: position 9,840,517 of record NC_141059.1, read on the forward strand.
GACTGAAATTCTTGGGATTGGTGCCGTTTCACAGTTGATGTGTTGCCAAAAATTCTGGAAGAATTGGGAAATTAGCCAGTTGTGCCTCTTGGGAGTTGGATGGCCACTCTCAATGGATAATCACAATGGACCTCAATTTACTCCTTTCCATATTACCCAAAGAATTCAGATAAATGTTCATGTGGACAGAAAAATTTTCTTTCAACAGCGTATGGCATATATGTTTGGGCCAGAAAGACTGAGGGAAATATTGGAGTCTCCTTTGCCTGTGGTAATTCCGATGATTAACTATGCAAATTCGTTTGATGTGCATGTGTTCATCCTCTTCTAAACTTGAAGTGTTTTGAAGTTTTTCTGAGAATTGAGTTAGTAGAGGGTTTTGTTTTTGCATCTGTGTCAAAAGGGTTTTTTTATTATAGATTGGGTAGCAATGGCTTTCCCTTATCCAAAGTTTCATGGAAAAAGTGATGAGAATGTGGAAGAGTTCTTAGAAAACATGGAAGTTGCATGCATAAGCAACCATATCCAGATACCCGCTCAAATGTTACGCCTTTTGCAAATCTGTTTGAAGGGTGATGCACGGAGCTGGTGTAAGGGTTACGAGGAGGAGTTGCAGAGGCTGATCCACCTATGCCATTGACATGGGATAATGTCTGTCAGGCTTTAACAGCACAGTTTGTGAAGGTGAAAGATCCAGACAAAGTTTGGCATGAAATACAGGAATTGAGACAAAGAAAAGCGGAGCCCATTGATGATTACATCAAAAAGTTTTCCATATTATGGGAGAGCTTGTGTCAAGCCTTGCAGCCACAAGTGCCCCCACCAGATATGATGAAGAAGGATCGGTTCTTGGTTGGCCTCAAGGAAAACCTGCGTTGGAGGGTAGAACTGAAGAAGCCAAGAACATACGAGGATGCATTGGAGGTGGCAAGAAACAAAGAGTGGAAGTTGAATAGATTAACTCAATTGGGAGTGAGCTCACTACCTATGGTGTCAGAGATGAAGCAAATGGATTCCATGCAAAGTCGGGTTCCAGAGGAGGTTCATCCGGCAGATGCGGTTTCAGTAGCCACTCAAGTTGTGCCAGCAATGGTCACTACTGCAGCACAAGATGATGAACTGAGGCAGGACTTGAGGCAAGTGGTTGATTTGATGAAGAATCTCAGCCTAAATATGTTAGGTAATGTGGGAAATAATCGAGGTCGTGTGAGACTTGCAAATCAGCCAGGAGGTAAAGGACAATCAAAGAATGGTTTTGGTGGACAGAATAACGGCAGGGGTTGGAGGCAGTTGCCCACATGCTATAACTGTGGAGAGCTTGGCCACATCAGCCCACAATGTGATAAACCACCAAGAATGGGTGCAGATATGTATCCATTGCCCGCACAGTTGCCGAACCGGTCAAATGATTATGGCATTGAGATTAAGGGTGAGGCAAGACCTAGTGGACTGACCAAGGAGGACAAGGGAAAGACAAAAGTGTTAAGTGTGGTCACCTTGGAGAAGGCAGCAATGTTGGAAGATACATTAGTAATGCCTATTGGGAAGAGAACCACAGAGGATAAAGAAGGAAGAAATGAAGCAAGTCCCAGTAGGAAGAAAGGGAAGAGTCATGAGAAGGAGAGCCCGCCGAAAATTTCACGTCTCAGATTTTCCACTAGGGGAAGGGCAGGATAGCTACGACTTGAAACAGGACCTGATCAGTAGGAAGGCAGACGTGACCTTTGGACAACTAGTGGAAATGATACCGAAGCTGAAGCGCCAATGGAAGAAACTAGTCAGCCCGCTGGGGAAGGAACCCAACAGAGGGTTAGTGAGAGTGTTGGCCATTGATGAGTCTTCAGACATTTGTCCCATAGTGGATGTTTGGCACAAGAGGAAGAATCTTGGGCAGGGATACGTGGATGGTGGTGCACAAATTTGTGTAATCACTCAAACATGTGTAGAAAAGATGGGCCTGACAGTAGAAGGAGTTTCAGGATTCCGCATACGACTGGCAAACCATCAAAAGATCAAGTGTCTAGGGGTAGTGAAGAGCTTGGAAATCGAAGCTTATGCAGTCAAAACGGTAGTAGATTTTCATGTAATGCCAGCAGGATTAGGGGCTTATCCTATCATCCTTGGAAGACCATGGCTACGCGCAGTACGGGCCGTTCAAGATTGGAGACACGGTACAATCAGCTTATATGGGGAGACAAGGGGCAAAAGATTATTTGACATGAGTAGCAAGAAGCCACTAGATGAAGATTATGAAGAAGGGGAGAATTCAAGCGGTGAAGAGTCTTCCACTGTGTCAGATGGGGACAGTGGCACCACCACTAGTAGTGAGGGAGAGGTAAATGTGGCATTTCTGATGGTGGACAGGGTCTTTGAACAGACCAGCATAGTCGCATCCATGAAGGGGATTGAAGATGAGTCTAAGGACCCATATGAGGTGATTGAAGAGCTAATGCAACCCCAGGTGAAGCCGCACGAGAAACACGAATTGATGGCCAGGATGATTAGCACAGATCTCTCAGTCGTGGAGAAGGAGAAGTATTTAAAGATGTTGTCAACATATCCAGATTTATTCATCACATCTTATGAAGAAGTTCGGGGCTTCAAAGGGGAAGATTTGCACATAGAGCTAAAGGAAGGAGCCAAGCCAGTACGTCAAAGATTAAGGAGAATGGGTCCAGAACAGATGAAGGCTTTGCGTGAAGAGGTGGACAAACTACTAAAGGCTGGTTTTATATGCCCTGTGGAGACAACAGAGTGGGTGAGCCCAGTCGTGGTCACTCCAAAAAAGGACGGAAAATGGAGGGTTTGTGTGGATTTCAAACCTTTGAATGCAGCCACAAAGAAGGATCCATACCCACTACCTTTCATTGATCAAATCCTGGATTCAGTGGCGGGTCATGAAAGATACAGTGTGTGTGATGGGTTTTCAAGCTATTTCCAGTTGAAGATTGCTCCAGAGGATCAGAAGAAAACTACTTTCATTACGCCATGGGGCTGCTTTTGCTATACAGTACTACCATTTGGGCTAACAAATGGTCCAGCTCACTATCAAAAGAGAGCAAATTGGGCGCTTCTGCCATTCATTGGAAAATGTGTACAGGATTTCATTGATGATTTTTGTGTCTATAGCACACGAATGGATCACTGTGAAAAGCTGGAAATGGTGCTGGAACAATATAATGATTGTGGTGGCCAACTCAATCCCAAGAAGTGTTTCTTTGCAAAACCAAGGGTAAAATTGTTGGGTCATATGGTGTCAGAAAATGGCATTGAGGCTGATCCAGACAAGGTCAAGGCAATCATGCTTCTTCCTTCCCCAGAGTCTACAAAACAGTTGGCAACATTCATTCAAAAGGTAAAGTACATGGCAAGATTCATTTCATTGTCCTCACAGCTTTTATATCCATTACAACAGGTGGCAAAGCATGATCCTTTGCAATGGGATGACAAGTGTGAAGAGGAGTTTCGGAGAGTCAAAGAAGTCTTAGGGGAGATGACAGCGGTGCAGGCTCCAAACTGGGAACAGGTTTTTTATGTGAATCCTTCAGTAGGAGAGGATGCTATTGGTGCTATGTTGCTGCAAAAAGGGAAGGGGAGCCAATATATGCACCCCGTCTATTGTGCTAGTAGGGTAAAGTCAGTAGCAGAGAGGGGACTGTCAGAAATAGAGTTGGTAATGGTAAGTGTGGTGTTTGCTTGCCGACGGTTTTGCCAATATCTTTTGACAAAGCCATTTGTATTCTTAACAAGCTACACATTCTTGCCTCAGCTCATCAATGGTGTAAACATGTCTAAGGCAGTGAAAAAGTGGGTGATTGAATTACAGGAGTTCGAGTTCTCTTTCTTGGTGGAAGAAAGCAACAGAGCTACTTTGGCAGACTTGTTAACTTATAAGGAAAACCCTCTGCTTGTCAAAGAGGAAAGTGTTAGAAAGGTAGAAAATGTGGCAGAAGTAAGCAATGCTCATGTTTTGTTCTTTGATGGTTCATACATACAGGAAGAGCCATGATGCAGCTTCTGGTGGTATAGCTCTTTATGACCAGCAAGGTAAGCTGATTTGTAAAAAGGGATTCAAAGTCGATGCTCATACTAACAATGAAGCAGAGTATTCTACATTGGAAGCAGGGCTAAACATTTGCATTAAGCGTGGTGTAAAGAGACTATGCATAAGAGGTGATTCTCTACTGGTGGTATAGCAAATACTAGGAGTATGGAAGAGCAAAAACCCTGCATTGAGGAACAAGTGTTTCAAGATCAAGAGCTTGTTGAAGGAGTTTGAAGCATGGGGCATTCGGCATGTGGAGCGTTCTCTTAATACAGAAGCACATGAAGCAGCACAGGGAATGATTGGCGAGCTATATGTGTTAAAAGCAGATCTGCCCCTTTATCGAGGTCGTGAAAGTCTGACACTGGAAGAAGAGTTTTTGTTGACAGGAGTCATTCCCAAGGACATTGAGAAGGCAAAGAAATATGGGTTTGTACGCAGAGCTTGCAAATACAAGCTCATTGGTGACACCTTATACATGCAAGGGGCTGACTTGGTGTTAAGGCGTGTACCATGGAAGGAAGAGCTGTACAGAGTGCTTGAGGAGAATCATGAAGGAGCATGCGGTGGCCACTTTGCATTTAAAATCACATTGCACAAAATCTTACAGGAGGGTTACATATGGCCAAGTATACAAAAAGATGTGCATCACTGGTGTAGCTCATGCAAAAGGTGCCAGGCATTTGGGAAACGAGTTTTAAAACCAGAGTTGCGCAAGACAATTTTGGCCTTTGACATTTTTGAGAAGTGGGGAATTGATGCAGTAGGACCCTTACCCATTACCAGCAGGGGGAAGAGTTATATTTTGACAGCTGTGGATTATCTTTCCAGGTGGGCAGAAGCTAGAGTAGTAAAGCAAATTACTGCAAGAGATGTTGCAAAGTTTGTTTATGAAGACATCTGCTGTAAATTTGGGGTGCCCTTGGAGCTTCTTTCTGATCAAGGGCCTGGTTTTAGAGCTGACTTGCTAGAATACTTGTGTGCCAAAATGCGGATTAAGCATAATTTTACTACTCCTTATTACCCGCAGTGCAACGGTTTGAATGAAAGATTCAATGGTGAACTTGTACACATTCTTACAAAAGTGACAGAACATCAAGGCAAGAATTGGGATCTGGAGCTGTTCAGTGCTTTATGGGCTTATCGTACATCAGTGAAGACAAGCACAGGTTTTACACCTTTTCACTTAGTGTATGGCAAAGAAGCTTTGTTACCAGTGGAAGTTGAGTTGCCTGCAGTTAAAATGTTAGAAAAGCTGCTAGGGCCTTCTAGCAACACATTTAAAGAGAGACTCTTACAGTTGCAAGAGGTTCAGCTGGACAGGATGAGTGCCTTGGAACATTATGAGAAGATGCAAAATAGGGCATTGACAAAGATAAATGAGAAGATTAAGAAGAAGGGTATTGAGGAAGGTGATTTGGTGCTACGCTATAATAGTAAGCTGGATAAAACCTTTCAAAAGAAGTTCCAAGTGAAATGGGAGGGGCCCTTCAGAGTGATGAATTGCTTTGCTAATGGCACATATCAATTGGCTGACCTTGATGGGACCCCACATGTATCAAGGGTGAATGGTTTGCGTCTCAAGCTATATCATGCACGACTGATGATGGTAGACAAGGATGAAAGAATTGAAGTAGTGAAAAACAGTGTCTTTGAGAACATGGCAACATCAGATGCATTGAGTCTCACGACACTGTTTTCTGCTGACCATGAATGATCTAGCAGGCTAGGGTATGGGCAAACTATGTTAGGTATTTTTTTGGTAATATTTTCTTGGCATGTGTACACACTCATGCATGGCATTTACAAATAAAGGGTGTCCATCTCTAAGGGCTAAAGGGGGTATAAGGCCACATGTGAACGGATCTAACAAAAATATGCAATGTGTACAGTTAGTTGTTGGTTTACCTTGATAAATGGGAAATAAAGGGGTGTGAGATGAGAATCAGTTTCACAAGGCAGGTTTTAGCACTATCATATGTGGACAAGTTTGTTGACAAATAATGTGAGCATGCAGAGCACTATTTTTTTAAAAAGCTAGACAGGGACCCGTTAGAGGAGGTCAGCTACAGTACCGGTCCTTGGCATTTCATGGGAAACAAATGTATTTGTGGTCCACAAGATGTTATTAAAATGGTGCAAAGTCTTCCTTGAATGCAAGAGTCACCATGGGATTTAATACAAGGCTTGCTAAAAATAGAAGGTGGCCTTGGATTGCTTCAAAAGATTCTTCAATTGCCTCAATTTTCAAAGGAGCGCCGCGTGGAGGTGGGGGTGAGCTCTCTGGCAACCTGACATTACAAATAGTATAATGTTTTCTTGGTGGAATGGGCAGCGCAGCCCATGTGTATAAGAGTAGAAGGTGCGCAGCCCATATGTATAAGGGAGATATGGAGAACTCGCAGCTCTAATGCTTTTAGCATAGCGAGTGTGTGTGGGAGAGCTTGTGCTCTGATGCTCTCAGAGAAGCTGCACAGCCCATGTGTGTAGAGAAGGTGCGTAGCTGTAGTCTTCAGAGTGTGTGTGGGAGAGCTCATGCTCTAAGGCTCTCAGAGAAGGTGCGCAGCCCATATGTATAAGTGATATAGGGAGAACTCGCAGCTCTAATGCTCTTAGCGTAGCCAGTGTGTGTGGGAGAGCTTGTGTTCCGATGCTCTCAGAGAGCTGCGCAGCACTCTCTATATTGGTGTGTAGGAGGGGAGCTGTAGTTTTCAGAATGTGTGATAGGGAGAGCTCATTGCTCTAATGCTCTCAGAGAAGCCGCGCAGAAGTGTGATAGGGAGCCTACGTAAGGGGAGAAGCGCAGACATGTATACAAGAGAAGCTACGCAGTACTTTGTATGGTTGTGTGTAGGAGGGGAGGAGAAGCTGCAACGCCACTTGTATGAATGAAGAGAAGGTGCCACGCATAAAGAATGCGGCTCTCTGTCATGATGACAGCCCATGCAATGTAAGTGATGGCTGGCCAATTTTTTTTGTTCTCTTTTTTGTAATAACTCATATATATATGAGGAATCACCAATTTGTGGCTTTGGAAAACCCATGTATATGATAACCAGCTCTCTAATTTTGAGGAAAGCTCATGTGTATGAGAAAGACAGCCCTCTGGTTTTGCTTGAAAGAATATGTATGTATGGTGGTACGCTTCATCAACAGACAGAGTGAAGACCATGAAGTGATTGTGTCTCCTAGTCACACACTGCTGGCCAGGTTGGGAGAATTGAAATTCCTTACTGATGTTGTCTTCTCTTGGGAAACTGAAGTTTTGCAGAAAGCTCATACTTGATGGAATGTAACCTTGTTTATGTCAAGTGGTTCCCTCACCATTTCTATGTGGTGATCATTTTGCTTATGGCTGTGAGCCTATTTCATAATAAGGGTGCACCCCTATATGCATATGAATCAATTGAGTAAAGGGTGGCAGATGTTGATGTGCCCATCTCCCCTTGCATGGCTTGATCAAATGTATGTAGGCTTCCTCCAGGTGCTTAGAAAATTGAATGAGGGTAGAGACAAGGTTTCATGCTTAAGATGTTAAATGTTGTGTCAGCTCACTGAGTAGTTGACTGGTGCCCCTTTTCCTTGATGTTGGTGTGTACTCCAAACTGTGGAAAGGCATTGCTATAGAGGTGTTCCGTGTCTCTCTGCCTCCCTTCACAGTGTCTCCATTCACGTGCTGGCCAACGTGTTGGCAACAAAACAAGCCTCCAAGTGTCTTTTTCATTGCAGGCCACGTTGATGGTCATTTTTTATTTTTTCTTTAAGCCTGGAGGATGGCTACCAAGACCTTCCTTTTCACACCATGTTCAAGGCAACTTTGCCCCTTCAATTATTAATTGCTCCCATGCTTCCATACACTCTTTCAAATGCAATCTTCCAGTGCCCATTGTACTTGGGACGCGTACACAAACAAAGCGACCAAACAACTGATATCACCTCCAGCAAAGCACACTTCGGGGACAAACCTGTAACAAGCTTAAAACAAAACCATCCACCCTGTACATCTGCAAAGGCATTCCAGGACAAAACTCTCCACATGCCATGCATTCCATATATACACAAGCCCAAAACACCTTTCAGATTTTCACCTATGTGAGTAAGGCTTCTGTGTCGAAAGAAGCTTGTATGATGTGTTTACTAGGAATTTAGTTACTGGGTGTTTACCTTGTCTATGGTGCCCCTGTTTTGTGCTGTCTTTCTGGTGTGGGTGGTGTGGTGAACCGTGAGAAGCGTTCCAACCGGTGTGGCTGGTGGTGCTCCCATTGGTGTTAGTGTTTCCAATGTTGGGAGGTGAAGGGCTATAGAGGCATGGTCTTTTTTTCTTGTTTTCACCTCACATCTTTTTGGTGCCCCCACTGAGGATAGCTCAGGTGTTGTTCTTTGCCTAGAAGGGTGTATGTCCCACGGTGTATGTCCCACTGAGGAGAGCTCAGGGATTGTTACAGGTTTTCATGATGTGGTCTTATCCAGAATTTCATGGCAGGAAGGGTGAAGATGTGGTTGACTTCTTGGAGCAGATGGAGTTGGCATGCATTAGCAATCATGTTACAGATGAAGAGCAGGTTCTGAGGTTAGTAAAGATTTTTTTGAAGGATGATTTTGTGAAGGTATTTACATGTTTATGGGATAAGTGGTGTATGACATTAAAGCAGGAAGTTCCTCCTATGTTTTTGAAGAAGGTATTTACATGTTTATGGGATAGGTGTATGACATTAAAGCAGGAAGTTCCTCCTATGTTTTTGAAGAAGAGCTTGTTTATTGATGGCTTGTTACCCCATTTGAAGGTCAGGGTTGAGTTGAAGAATCCCGTCATTTGATGATGCGGTTAGGGTTGCTAGGGAAAAGGAAGGCAAGATTTTGAAGCAGATGGAGATGGGTATTTATCCGTATGAAGGTGTTGTGTCTGCAAGGGATATGCATGTAAATTTGGTTGAGGTGGATAAGAGTTCTATGCAAAGTTTGATTAGACAGGAGCCTCAAAGACCGATACAGGTGCAAAGGGGGATGTTTTATGTGCCTTCTAATTTTTTTCCAAAGTCTTTAAAGCATGTGAAGGTGAATGAAAAGCAGGTGAAGGAGCAAAGTGAAGATCTGTGTTTGATGCATGATGTGGATGTAGCTAAGGTTTTCCCTATTGATGCTGTGATTAAAACTAAGGATGTGCATGTGGAAAAGCAAGATGAGGAATCTAGGTCAAGGTTTGAGACTTTTGCCGCGATGAGGAGTTGCCAGTGGATTCTTCTTTGGATTTGGACGTCATGGCTGTACATGACAGTGATTTGGAATGTTCTATTGAAGATCATTTACATTCGGATCTGGATGACATGCATGCACATGGAAGCAAAGTGGATGATGCCTTGGGATTGGCTGAGGATAAGAAGGAAGAGGATCTAGATACAGACTGCTTTGAGGATGATTCCTTGCCAGATTCTACAAGGGAGGAGGATGGGGTAGAGACTTGTGATGAAGTGAAGATGGTTTGCAATGCGGATGTGGAGAGCATGGAGGAAGATCCTATTATTATGGATTTTCTTGGACAGCTTGATGATGATATGGTACCTGCGATGAATGATGTGGATGTTTTTCCATTTGATGCATTATGTGCTGGGGAGTCTTTGGACGATGATACCAGGGGGGTTGGCAACACTCAAGAAGGTATGCATGTAGATTTGGCTGATGAAGAGCGTTGTGATGTGAGTATTGTGCTTGAGGATGATGTGTGGGAAGCTGCTAGCCTTGATGAACAGGAGCCAGAGGTGGACATGGATGCAAACATGGTTGAGAGTGTAACTAAGGCTTCTTTGCGTGTTGCTGAAATGCTAAAAGCAAAGTCCATGGATGACAAGGATTCTGAACCAGTTGAGTTGTATGGTTGTGAAGAGATGCCTATTTTATAGAAGTTGGAAGTGTTGGTGGACACTGCTGTTGGAAAAGATGTGGATTTTTGTGTGCATAAAGGTCAGAATGCTGGAACTTGGCCTTCACTGGTGTTGATGAATTGGATGCTAAATGTTACAATGCCACATGTTTTGAAGACAGGGAGGTTTGTTGTGGGTGAAGTGTTTTCTTATGGTTTATTTGAAGAGCGAAGGCTTGAAGGTGATGCTGCGTGATCAAAGTCTGTGAATGCTTATCAAATGATGGACGGAAATGATTTTGTGGCCTATATGGTTGACGTTTGGTATGTAGTGATGCAGCCATTGTTTTTCACAGATGTCAGGAAATGGGATGATGAGTTACAGCAGTTTCCTTTTGATCCTGGTGGATAGCTATTGGACTTTTGTTTTTTGCTGCTAAGCATGAATGCTCTAGAAGACGGGGGGTTGGCAAAGTATGTCAGGCAAAAATTTGAAAGGTGTTTTAGGTTTGTGTATATATGGAATGCATGGCATGTGGAGAATTTTGTCGTGGAATGCCTTGGCAGATGTACAGGGTGGATGGTTTTGTTTTGGGCTTGTTTGTCCAAAGTGTGCTTTGCTGGAGGTGATATCAGCTGTTCGGTCGCTTTGTTTGTGTACGCGTCCCAAGTACAATGGGCACTCGAAGATTGCATTTGAAAGAGTGTGTGGAAGCATGGGAGCAATTAATAATTGAAGGGGCAAAGTTGCCTTGAACATGGTGTGAAAAGGAAGGTCTTGGTAGCCATCCTCCAGGCTTAAAGAAAAAATAAAAAATGACCATCAACGTGGCCTGCAATGAAAAAGACACTTGGAGGCTTGTTTTGTTGCCAACACGTTGTCCAGCACGTGAATGGAGACGCCAGAAGGTTGGCGAAAGCAGAAAAAGCGAGGAGAGTGGTGAGTCGGGTGCCTTTGGAGGGAAGGTTGCCACTTGGTAGTGACGAGGAGGCTTCTTGTGTGTGCGAACTGCAGAGGACAGGCGACTTCTGGGGGAGCCGCCTTGGTGTGTGGCCGCCTTGTGAGAGAGGCTTCTTCTAGTGAGCGGCGGGGGGCTGAAGGTTTTGGCTACAGCAAAGAAGAGGCTGGCGTAGGCGAGGCTGGGATGTGGCCATCTTTGGAATGCGAAGGATGGCACCGGGGATGTCTCTCGGGTAGCGAAGGAGAGCCAGCAGAGAGTGCACTGCGGTGGTGTAGCTGTTGCTGAGACGACAGAGGGCCAGGCGAGAGCTAGGGACCCACCTTGGTGACCTTGTGTAGGGCTCTGCAGGCAACTGGGAGATGCCGACGTACAGTGGTGGCTGGAGGCTAGTAGCGACAGAGGTGAAGTCGCCATGGTGAAGCGCTTTGGTGGACAGGGCTGGTGGGCTGGAGCGCAAAAGAGTAGAGGGAGCCGCCTTGAAGGTGATGCCGACAGGGTCTAGTGGAAGGCGTGGCGGACAGGCAGAGAAGTGGGCTGGCGGTGACCAACGTGTGAGAGGGGGCCGCCTGGGAGAGAAGGACAGATGGTGCCAACGTGAAGGACCATCTGAAGAGCGAGAGGTGTTGACGGTGGACTGACGCAAGCGAAGGCAAGAGGTGTAGCCGTTTCGGAGAGTGCTCGCGACACACACAGAAGTGATGGGCTGCAGAGAGAGTTAAGGGTTGCTGGTGGGGCGCCCTCTGAAGAGAGAGAGTGGCCGGGTTCTTTCTGGTGTGGTTGGCGCAACCACGGACGCTACTGGTGGCTGGTCGTTTGTGTATGGTTGCCGTCAGGAGAGAGAGTGCAGTACAGAGTGTTGATGGGTCGTGTGGTTGAAGAGGCTTGTTCATCAGACGCAAGGTTGTAATTCCAGAGGCAGTGTGGCCGTGGTCAAATTCCCTTGGCAGTAAATCCAGGCTTGAGTGTTTGTATGGTTGTGTGAGTAAGGCTTCTATGTCGGAAGAAGCTTGTATGATGTGTTTACTGGGAATTTAGTTGCTGGGTGTCTATGGTGCCCCTATTTTGTGCTGTCTTTTTGGTGTGGGTAGTGTGGTGAACCGTGAGAAACGTTCCAGCCGGTGGTGTTAGTGTTTCCAAGGCTTGCCCCCGTTGGTGTTAGTGTTTCCAAGGTTGGGAGGTGAAGGGCTATAGAGGCATGGTATTTTTTTCTTTTTTTCACCTCACAGCGGCTGATTTATTATACACGCAAAAATACACGCGTTGTTACACGCGACGACCTGTCTATACCTAAAAATAAACCGCCTTCTCCAAATAAACATTTTCAAACTAAGATTTCTTCTCTTTCATCGTCGCCTCTTCCAACAGAGCACTAAACCTAAGTGCAAGGAGCAGACAAGGAGCACACACGGGTGAAGGAAACCAGCCAAAAAGAAGACTCACTTTTTCAGAGGTGAGTCAGTTTGTCCTTTGTCCTGTCTCTTTCCTTCCATTTGTTTATGCTATTGCCTCTTTTCTTTATGCCATTGTCTCCGTCCTTCTCTGGTAGTACTTTTGTGAACAATTGTGATAGTGGGCTATTTTTATAAAGACGATTTGTCAGAGGTCGATCGCTTTCAAAAAAAAAATTTACGCAGGCCACGTGTAGGAACGCGTGTATGTCTGCGTGTATCCTGTTTGCACAAACGTTCACGCACATATACACGCATTTTTGGACGAGTGTATACACGCGACTGTGCATTTGTGCTAGCTTGCATTTGTGCTTTGATGCAATCATGTATATACTTTTATTTTTGCAGATTCTTCATGGATCCAAGTTCTTCATCCGATCCATTTGCATACGGCACTTGGATGATGGAGATGCTAAATCATTTTGGGCGCCATCCTGATCCAGTTGAGCTTACAGAGTACATGTATGCCCATCCCCCTCCTAGATTGCCTGGTATCTATACCCCACCCCCGAGTATCCATGTCACTCCACTGCCGTCTATGCCTGGGAGTCCGACGAGACGGCATGCAGCTTCTCCTCTTCCATGCCCACCGAGGAGACATACCCCGTCCCAGACACACTCACGCACACCCTCCCAGGCACCGTCACGTCAGGGCTCACAGCCACCATCATGTACTCCCTCACAGCCCCCACAGTCACGTGACTCCACCTGCAGTATAGAGGAGAGCAAACGCCGCAGTAGGAAGAGTGGGAGTGGAGGATGCGGCGGGTGCTTTGGTGGGGGAGGTAGTAGAGCACGCGGTGAGAGAGGAGATAGAGGGAGAAGAGTTAGAGGAGACAGTGAGGATGAGGAGGAGGTGAGAGAGGTGGAGGGAGTGATCTGCTATGATGTGACGGATAGGGGCGGGGTAGTGATGGATGCGAGGGGGAAAGAGGTAATGGAGTACATGCGTGGGGTAGTTTCAAACTTGTATAGAAATTGTTTTATTAGATTTAAAGATCAAAATAGCCGATTAGTTGGGGAGGTGATAGATGCTGTACATAGTTGGTACCCCAATCCCCCACATGCGACATTCTCGGATGTATGGGGAAGGACGCGAATAAGGGAGATCTTAAGTAATAAAAGATCAGCGCGTCTGACTGTCCCTATACACACTCTTTTACACGCGTGTCTCTGGCCACGATGATACACGCACTGATACACGGGCCCGTTACTTTTTTTCCACAAGTCATTTTTAGCGGCTAGGAGCACGGGTATGAGCCCGATCCCTTGTAGTGTTACCTTCATATTCTCATCCTGCTCAAGCAAGTTCTCTTTCCACAATGATATACTATGTTCTGATGTCTGCTCAGAATGATGTGCCAGAGCTGAGCTTCCAGTGAGATTCATACAGGCTTGTACCTCTTTAAAGACTTCATCATCCACCTCTTGAAAATTACTTGCCTCCTTAAAACACGTAGAAAGTTCCAATGTAGGATTGAACTTGTCTTCTAGGTCCAGCAAGGGATCATCATCTATCATTACTTCCACCTTACATGATTGAGCTATGAGGCCAAGTGCATAGTCCTCTCTTAGATTGAGAAAATGCACAATATGTCATTTAGGAAAACATATTCTCTACCTTCTATCTTGAATGATGGGAACAGCATAACTGGAACTATCAAGCTCAATTTTATCCACTGTAACTGCATCTCTTAAAGTCTCTGATTTCAGAGATATAAGATCAAGTGCTGCAATAGCAGACTTCTCCTCCTCTAGATTAATGATTTGCTCCTCATCTTGAAGTTCTTCACTCTGCTCACTTGCCAACTCCTCCTCCCTTTCCTCATATTCTTCCAAGTCATGTTCTTGAGTAGACTTTTCAGAAACACCAAACTCAACATAATGTAAATAAATGGCAAATGCAAAGCTCTCCTCCAATATCCTACAGCCCCTCTTGTGGATATTGCAGATACCCTTGAAGCAGCAAGGTAGAACATCAAATCTCCTGTTCAATTGATACCTCAGCTTATCACTTTGGCATAAGTCCTTGATATGCTCAAAAGCTTCATCCTTATTCACAATCCTTCCATCAGATGTCATTTGTCTAAACACCTCAAACTGTTCCTCCAAAAAGTGCTTGTGCTGAGCAACAATGTCAGTCAATTTGAAAGGAGTGTTGAACATCCTGTGAAATGTTGGATACTCCTTTTGGGCATTGGACTTTTGGAGAAATTCAAAAAGCTGTAGGTGTGGTGACTTTTGCTCTTTCAAAAGCTTCTTTTGCTCACCAGATCTGATTACTCCTTTGCTACTAGTACTCTGCTTCTTAGCTGTAATGCAAAATACAACAGCAAAAATAAAAAATAATTCATATTTTCTCAAATAGAGAGGAGTAAATTCAAATATTGCTCACCTGGACTTTCCTCATCTTTGATAGAGTATTTTAACAAGTCCATGTTCTCTTGGCTGGGGCATTATCCAAAACTGTACATGCACACATAAAGATACACGGAGAGAAGAGAGAAAACCATTACATAATACATCGGTATGGGCCAGACAATTACATAATACTTTTGTCGAAAAACGCGATTTTGACATGTCTTTGCAGCCAGAACATTGAAATCGTGTTTCATTTGCGAAAATTCTTTGTATGCCTTTGAACTCATATACTAGCATATGTTATTAATGGAGAGGACATAAAAGAAAGTAGTGAGGAATCTGCTAGAAAATGCAATATTATGTCCCCCTAAAGCAAAACCATCCTATATCACGTTCTCCCTCAAAACAACCTTTCCACATTGGAACTACTATAACTCGAGTTACAACGACACGAAAGTTACAGAATAAAACACTATAATATATAATTGAGATCAATTAGAACAGTACCTCTTTTTCCTCTGTCCATGCCCCCCTCCTAAGAAAAGTGTATGCAGGACGACCTTGAATAGGTGTGGTTTAGGGTTGTAGCAGAATATCTGTGTCTATTTCGTATTGCAGTGCAGGGTAAGAGGCTAACGCTTGAAGAGGACAGCTTTGGATGGGTGCTTGAGTGAAGGGGATGGTGAAATTGGTCAGTAGATGGTTGTGTGGAGGAGAACGCAAAAGGACACGATAAAAGAATCTGCACAGAAACCGAGGACAAATCATCTGACGCACGTGGCAAGTATCGTTGATCACACGTGTGACATTTAAGGTGGCACGTGCCACGCGGGCGTGAATTCCGAGGCATAAAGTATACAATGTGCTAGTATACTTGCCCTCCTCACATGTCTGTTCAGTACAACATCTCCTCCACAGAAAGGCATTCTCCGAATGAAGGATAGCATTCAGCATCTCCTTCTCCGACTGAAAGATACCGTCATCATATCCCCATCTCATTCGTAGTCAAGTACAGAGCATTCTGAGAGGATTGCACCATCTGAGAGTTATCACTCCGGCAAACTAAAATCCTGTATTTTATTCCTTATATATATATTCGATGAATAGTCAAGTCTAAAAAAAATCCTTTCAAAAATTGAAGTGCATGTAGATTTCGTTGTTGGATCCATTTCTGTCGCGGGAAACTTGATTTCCATGGTGGGTATTTGCTTCGAAAACCCTGAAAATCGCGTTTTATTGTAAAATCTTTTCTTAGGCTATTCCGTTCTTTCATAATCCATCACCATAAATAAAATGGAATTATTTGTGATGAGATAGTACAAATGTTTTAGTGGGTAAACGCGATATGAACCTTTTTTCCATCAAAAGTTTCGAAATCGCGTTTTCTGGCAAACTCTTCCTTTGACATGCTATCTTGTGGATTAGGTGGATTCCGGTCTATTCTAATGACATATTGAATTTCCTGTTCTCCTCTTCCATTTTTTGTTCCATGATAGTTCCTATTTATGAGTGGAAGCTTACCTTATGGATGTCATCTTTAAAGTTAATTAAATATTTTGCTTATTACTCTTTCAGTTCTGATGGCAAGAACAAAGGAAACTGCAAGGAAAAAGGGAAGTGGGCCTAACTTGGTAGTGGTGGCTGGAGGTCAAAGTCCTTCAAAGGGGAGGTCAAAGTCCTCCAAAAAGGGCAAGCCCATGCACATGCTCCAGATAAGCCAGAAGAAGAGAATCAATCAAGGATCAAATGTTCTCAGGGAGATCAGGAAGGCACAAAAGGCTGTAGGCTTCCCAATGCCCATGGCTCCTTTCCAAAGACTTGTGAGGCAAGTATGTGACTATTGGGGTGTTGGATTCAGGTGGTGTAGGACAGGCCTTCTCACCCTACAGGAGGCAGCAAAGTATTTTCTCATAGAGTTCTTCCAGGATACCATGCTAGTTGCTGCCCATGCACATAGGGTGACAATAATGAAAAAGGATATTAACACATTAGTGAGAGTAAGGTACAGATATGATAAAATTCTGAATGCAGAAGACTAGGATGATATTAAGATGAGAGACATCTTATTAATACCACCAAGCAGGAAGCAATCTAAGGATGAGGTGAAGATAGAAGAGGTCACACACAACTATGAGACTAGAGGGAAGTCAGCCTATGAGGATTTAATGAAACAACAAGTGAAGGATTCATCTTCGGACCTAGAGTCAGAAACACTTGTTAAGGAGTTGAAGATACAGGAGAGGGTTCTGGAATTGGGGCCCAAAATTAAAATAAAATTAGAGACCACTAATTTTGATATGGCTGATTTGGAGTTCAGGCTCACTAGAGACTGTATAAAAGCTCTTTCCCAGAGGAAGTCGTACCTAACAGATACTCTCATCTTGGCTACTCTCTAGTACGTGTTTTCCAAGATTAATTTTTCTACAAAAGTATCAATCCTTTTCAATCTCAAACTGTCTTTGAGTCTTTCCTTGTGCAGCATGTTCAAGAGCAAATTGCATCCTGGGGTTATGCACAGGATCTTCATCACACTGATCCAGGAATCTCTTTCAAGCTCAAAGATCACACAGAGAGCAGTGTAGACATTGCAAAATGGTTCAATTATTGCAATTTTGAAGTAGTTGATGTCATCCTCCTACCATACCACTCCAAGTAAGTACACGTAGATTTTAGATTTGACAGTACTTTGCTTTTTTGGTTCCTTTATCTTTCTGGTCCTTATATTATTCTTCTTTTTTGTAGCTCTCATTGGAGTTTTGTTTCCATTGACCTTGAACAAAAGAGATGTTATACATTTAACTCTCTTCAGGGTACCCACCGAGAGCTAGGCCTGTAAGTCTTATCCTTAATGTATTCTCATGAAACTTTGGAGTATGGAGGATACTAATATCAAAGAAATTTGATAGTTCTCACATTTCCTTTGGTACTGTAGTGGCTTGAAAAGACTTTTTGATGCCCTGGACTTATGTCCTCCAAATACAAATTTACTCAACCTGATGGAACCAGTTGCACTGCAGGTTTGTGGAAGAACACCAATCTTATTTTATCTTCTGTACTGAGAACTGTTTATCTTTATTGATATTCTCATAATTTATTTACAGACACCACAACAAAAAGACCCATATTCTTGTGGATGGAGTCAAAAGATTTACAATCATCAAATTTTTTAACATAAATGCAGTTAGTTTCTGAAAATAATATTTTCTTTATTGCAGATGCAAGAAGATAGTTTTGGCTCTGACTATGTCTATAGTTTCAGAGAGCCACTACAATTTTGAGGTTACTAGGACTTGCTTCTCCTATTCCTGTATCTCCTCCAATTCTAAACCAGCCAAAATATCCCCTTCCAATATTGATGTAGAAGTGATTACTGAGCAGAAAGATGATTTGAAATCTTTCAATCTAAATGATAACATTCTTGATGTGTTCCAAAAAAATCAGGAGCAGCCTTCCAAAGTGCCTGAGGAGATGAAAATGGAAGATGAGCCTCTCCCACGAAATATGAAGTCTTCAGATGAGGAGCAAAAGGAGAAGCTGAGGGAGAGCCATATTTACAAGGAGCCTTTATCTGAGTCCTTGGACCAAAGCCGGAGCTAGAAACCCAAATATATGATTATTTGTACATCTGTAGATATACCCTCCTCTGTACATCTGAGAACAACAGTAAATGCAAAGATAAATGCAATTACTTTTTCTCAATGGATCACTTCTTGGTTTGAAAATGGCACTACTAGTCCATGGGCTCGTAGCGATGACATAAGCGATGCAAAAGCGTCGCTTACACGACATGTCGAGCCCTCGCTACTACAGGCGTCGCTGTTGTACATCGCTTAAGCGACAACAATAGCGACTTCTGTAGCGATGCATATGCGTCGCATAAGCGACGAAATTTTAAAAAGTTATTTAACATCACTTAAGCGAGGTTACATCGCTTAAGCGACGATTACGACGATTACGTGACTGTTGCGTGACGAGTGGCGATCAATGCAAGGATGCAACACAAAGATGTAAGCAGGAAAACAAGTGACATTCTTATTTAGGGCTCTTGTAAAGAGTTCCAAGTTGTAGATGAGTGTGGGAGTGGGCTTAAGAATAATCCCACATGGGAAGTTTTGGGAGTTTTAGAGTTTTTGTATAAAAAGTGGCTCATTTGAGAGCTTATGTACACTTTGGGCTAAGTTCATGCAAGAGCTCCTTTGAGAGAGCTACTCTCCCTCTTCTCCATAGAGGTGAAGACTCTTCTCTCACCCCATCTACATCTTTGTATGAGATAAATCTCTTCATTGAATCAATAGCAATGTCATGAGTCTTTCTCATCCTCTTCTCTAATCATTTTACTCTTATGCATGCTTTAAGTATTTCATTTTTGTGTATGTGGGCTGATTTGAAGCTTTCATGGAAGCTTGATGCTTGAGTGTGTGCATGCTTGTAGGAAGATAGGAGTGGAGTGAGGTCTTTCTCTTTGCTTGTGTGCATAGTGATTGTGTTCCTCTTGCTTGTATTTGTGAATGAATGGGTGTGTAAGAATGAGGGCAAGTTGAGCTTGTGTGTGTGCATAGTCTAGTGTCATGTGATGGTAGCCATAAGCATTCTCTCCATTTGTGGATAAGCCTCTGTGCACCGGTATACGGGTTGAATCCCTAGCTCCGAAAGGGATGCAAATCCCATTGGATTGAGCTACACGTGGATCATGCTACTCTTGCTACAAGTGAGAGAGTTTTCCGTCTCTCCATTGGTGCCGCTGCCGGGGAGAAGACTCAAAACCGATTGAGAAGCTTGCATTACTACCACTATTTCTTTTTGTTTTTAAGTTTAGGGTGAGCATGAGTGTGGAATCTCGGAGTTAGTGATTAGAAGAGAAAAAAATAGATTAATACTTACTTGTGCGGTTGAGATCTACTCCCGCTAATGTTTTCTCATTCATGTATATGCTTTCCATGGTTGTTATCATCGTTGTGTTCATTTTTTGTTCATAGATTAGAAACAAAAATCTGAATAATACATTAAGCTCAATGCATTATGTGTGAGCTTATGTATTATGCATTAAACTTGTGCTTAATGTATTAATGCGTTATGGCTTAAGCTTAATGTATTATGCCATAATGCAATAGATTAATGCTTAACGCAATATTAGCCGGCTGCATCTAAGGCCGTGTGGGCGGCTGGTTGTAGCAAGAAGGAAGCGGTGGCTACAGCTGTGAAGGAGCTGGTGAAGGTGAGCCTCAGCTGAACGTCGGACTTCACTGTGAGCTGGCCAGTCATGGCATATTCAGGAGCACAATAACCGTAAGTTCCCATCACCCGCGTCGAGACATGCGATTTGTCGCCCACGGGACCGAGCTTGGCAAGCCCGAAATCGGATAGCTTTGGACAGAAGCCTTCATCCAGCAAAATGTTGGATGATTTGAAGTCGCGGTAAGTGACCGGTGGAACATTGAGAGCGAAGGTTGGTGGCCGTTGAAGGCTACATCTAACGTGGCTGGCGGTGGCGCAGAAGCAAAAGAAAGCGAAGTGGCCTTTGTGCGAGGAGGCGTGAAGAAGCCAGAGGCCGGCGAAGTGACCTGTGTCGCCGTGTGAGCAGCACTAGCAAGGGGGAGTCCGGCACTAGCCGAGCCCACCGAAGAGAAAGAGGCTGAGGTGATCGAAGGTGACGTTGTGCAGCACACGAAGAAGCCAGAGGCCGGCGAAGGTGCAAAGAGGACGGACTGCAGCAGAAGAAGGCGGCTGTAAGCAAGGTGAAGGAAGCGGTGGTGGCCGGCTAAGCGAAGGTTGACGGCGGCTGGCTCCAGCAGACTAGGAGAAAGGTAAGCAAGGTGTGGAAGGCGAGGAGAGGCCGTGTGGCTGTCGGTTGCTGCTGCTGGCTAGCGAAGAGAAGCAGAGATCGTTCTGCAGCAGCTAAGGCGGCGAAGTGGGCACAAGGAGGCTAACACGCAGGCGATGGCGAAGCATTGAAGGCGACGGGCTGCAGCAGCGAAATCCGGAGGATAAGGTCGCCACCAGCGAAGGTGAAGGAGAAGAATCCGGACGTGATAAGGAAGAAGAAGGTTAGTATTTTTTTAAAATTTTTTATTTTTTATTTTTTATTTTTTATTTGTTAATTCTCATGTTCTTTGCAATCAAATAATAATAATAAAACAATTAAAAAAATAAAAATAATTTTAAAAAAAAGAAAAGAAAAAAATATAAAAAAATAAAAAAAAATTGTAAATTATGTGTTTTTTTAAGGAGTCCATATTCTTTGCATATTCTGTAATTTTTTATTTTTTTAAATTTCTATAATTTTTTGCATAGTTAGCATTACTTGTATTTTTTTAAAATTTTTATAATTTTGTGCATAATTAGTATTTTTATGTAATTAGTAAAAATTTAAAAAAAAAGAGAAGAAAAGAAAAGAAAAATAAAAGAAAAAGAAAAATTCTGTAAACTATGTGTTTTATTTTGAGTCCATATTTTTTGCATATTTTGCATCTTTTTTTAAATTTTTATAATTTTGTGCATAATTAGTATTTTTGTGTGATTAGTTTTTTTTAAAAAGAATAATAATAATTAAAAAAATAGATAGTTACACACATATTCAGGTTAGTTGCATTTAGGTGGTTAGGTAGGGTTTATATAAAATAATTTTTAAAAAAAACAAACCTTAAAATTTGACCTTATGCACTTGCGGTCGGGACGTCATATAGACACTGCCATAGGGCCTAGGGCACCTTCTAGAGTACCTACGCAGGAAAGTGGGACCCAATCGGTAGGAAATTTGGCAGATATTGTTGAAACCTTTTCCGAATCCCAATCTGATACCCTTTCCAGAACAACTAGCTCATTGTCCATGGACAATCTAGGGCCGTCAAATAGTCATCCCTTAGTCCCAAATAGGACACCCACAAGATCTTTTAATCCATTTGAAGCCGACACCATGGGGTTACCACTCAATGTGAGACTTCAATATGTCTACACGAATGCTCAAGGAGCTGAGATCTTTCAGGATCCACAACAACGGTATCTTGTTAAGATCACAGACTTTTTCTCAGAACTTGATAGAGCACCTCTAGTCAATGACCAGGGTAACATGTACATGGGTGGAGATGGTGTTCTACGAAGTCACCTATCATCCAGAGAATGTAGACAAATTAGGGGAGCTCTCTAAAAGCGAGTTCTTAGACTTATCAAAGCTTTCCAGAGCAAGGGAGTCTAGAGATGATTGGCTCATTGAGCCGGACATGCCAGGACCATCCAATGCCCAGTCCTCAA
The DNA here is from genome assembly GCF_041138505.1 of Cibotium barometz. Taxonomy (NCBI): domain Eukaryota; kingdom Viridiplantae; phylum Streptophyta; class Polypodiopsida; order Cyatheales; family Cibotiaceae; genus Cibotium; species Cibotium barometz. The sequence continues at coordinate 9,862,438 of NC_141059.1, forward strand.
AGCCATCCATAGATGATTTACTTCTTGTAGATCTAAATTTGGAAAGGGATAGGAAAGGCAAGAGCAAAATGGATCAGGGGACTGAGAACCAATGGGAGTTTGTACGACAAATTCCAGTGACAAAGGTCTTACAGGATGACCCACTTCAAGAGGTCTATAAGGACTCTTTAGAAGGATATTATGCCACAACTAGATTGCCAGAGCTAGATCTTCCTCTAGCACTTGTGGTGGTAGTCGAGAAGCTTGCAGAATACAAGAACCAAATCGTTGATAAATGGGCCAATGAATACCGAACCTTAGATTGGAAGGAGATTCGGGAGCTCACCTGGAAAGGACAACCATTATTCATGGAAGTGTTCTCAACAAATACAGCTAAACCAGGAGAGACAGCCTTTCTTGGAGAAACTGCTGCTCCTCCCCTACGAGAGTTCATTAGAGAGGGACCCTCAACATCAAAGTGGACCACTGCAAGTAGCCCAACTCTAGCACCAAGATATTATCCTACACCAAAAGTGCGACCACAGATCACACCACAACAACGTTTCTCTCACTATGACAATCGGAGGGTAGGGGAGCCAACTCGGCCTCCCATAAATGCACCTCCTGAAATGCGGGCAACAAGATCTTTGGAGGGGGTTGGTGAGGCAGGTAATAGGGGACCCACACCAATTTGGGATGCATGTGGACATCTTACCAAAGAGAGGAACAATTCCCACTGAGAGTGAGAGGCCGTAGGCCCTATGATGAGTATTCAAGAGACAAGTAAGGCCATCAACTCTTCAGAAACTGGTAAAGAAGTACGAAGGGTCGGGAGATCCATATGACCATGTAGCAGCATTTAGGCAAGCAGTTCGAGCTAAGCAAGTGACTGACAAGCATACGCAAATTGAAGGATTTGGGCTCACTCTTGAGGGAAAGGCCCTTGCTTTGGTTTCAGGCACTAGAGGCTTCAAACAAATCTTCTTTACGAGTTCTGGAAGAGAGATTCATTGCTGCTTTTTCCTTGATGGGGATTCAACATGACACGGTAGCAAACATCTACTCTTTCAAGCAAGGCGAGACTGAGAGTGTTAGAGATTGTGTAAATAAGATGAAGCAGTACATTAATCGTTGCCCAAAAGATGAGAAGCCCACCCAGAGTCGATTAATTTCTCTCTTCTTAAAAGGACTCAAAAATTCAACACTGCATACACATCTCTATGCAAAGAAGCATACAAATTTCAATGAGTGTTGCCATGATGCTATGGATTTCACAGATAACTTCAAATTCCAAGATGGTTCTGGCCCTGAGGTGAAACCTAGGGATCAGTGGGGTGATGACCAAAGTTCAGGGTCTAGTGCGCTAGTAAATCCAGACCAGATAGCTAACCTAGTACTAAGGAGATTGGGACAGACCTATCGCCCACCCATGCAGCCACAACAACAGCAGCAGGCGAATGAGGAGTGTACTACCTACAGGTCCTCATCTTTGTGGAGCATGTGGCGGTAACCATAAAACCGAAGAATGTAATACCTTTTCTCCTCTAGTCACAAACCAACCCACAAAGAAGTGGTGCCAAGCTTGTGCTTGGAACTTTACCCACACCACACAGGAATGTACTCGCATTGCCAGAATGAGACAGGAGCGTGAGCAGCAAAGGGTGGAGTGGCTCCACAAATGCATCAACAGTATACTAATTTTGAACGTAAGCCACCGATGGCACAAGAGCAAGCACGACCTGTTCTTGGAGCTCAACCTCCTGCTCTTGGGACTACTCCTATGAGGGTTGTTGACTACGACAATTCAAATATGTGTAGAGACTTGGTAAACCCAGGCTATGTGGAGGAGGAATATGCATCATATTCATCCAAGGAAAATCTCTTTGAAAGTCCCGCATATCCAAGCCAAGTACTGGAGGCTCAACCAGGGGAACAAAATTCTTTGATGTTGCTAGGCGGCTACGAACCTAGGACTCCAGGCCCCTCAGGTCAATGGTAGCAAAGGAAAGTAGAAGCCAAACTAATGGGTCCCTGTCATGAGTGCGGAGAACCCCATTGGGCTCGTGATTGTCCACATCGCCCAAGGCAAGCAGCTCGATCCAATACAACAGTACCACAGTTTCCACCAATTGAAAGATATTGTCTAGGGTGTTGTGTAGAACACTTCCCAAAGGATTGTTTGCTGAAACCACATGAGAAAGGCACCTCTCAACCAAAGGTCTCACTCAACCTTGTAGGGGCAGTTCCATCGCCACCTTCATCAGAGAATGAGGATGTCGTGCCACTTAGAGTCATGACTAGATCACAGACACGAAATGCCGAAATGCAAACTGACGAGACACCTCGAACTAGGGATGCAAAGGCAAATCTAGTGGACAATACCCTACATTCCAATAGAAAAAGGACCACTAGGAGGAAAAAAAACCGCAACAAGCGAACTAAAAGTGCATCCACTAGTTCTCAAGAAGTCTCTAAACAAAACATGAGGGATCAAGCTTTTACATCCCAAGAAGTGTATGAGGAGCATCAACCTCAACCTGGGCCTAGTGCTAAACAAGATGAGGCTAGTACGACCGAGGATAGTTCTGGGGGTTCTGTTTTTGTGGATAAGGTGAAGGAGACTCTAGATGCCATCATTGATGCTCATAGAAGTCGCATTGTAGCTTTATCTGAGCTACCCAAGAAGCTTCAAGAATACCCAAACCCTCGTGAGGAGAAGATCAATCTAGCTGTACATCAGCAACTCATTAGGGAAGCTCAATCAATACTTAAGGGCCCACCTCCACCTATCCCTCGAGGCCCAACCTCTCTTAAGCCAACATTAGAAACCATACCAGAAGTGTCATCAAGTCGGGAAATGAAAAGTGAGCTCATCTCACAATCTCATAGTGAGAAGTCTGCATCAATTGCCACCCCATTGAAAGAAGGTATTCTGCCACCACCTAGCCTTGTCTTCCCATGCAATGATGAAGTTATTGATGCTAATGAGGACATGGCAAATGAAATGTGGGCAGCAGTTCATGAGAAAGTTAATGAGAATATGTTCTCTATTATTTCACCTCCATTCTCTGAGGTGGATTTTACCAGGGGCACAGAAAACAACTTTAGACACCCAAGCATCTAGGAGGAAGTTCAAACAATTGTTTCTCCTAGAAGTAAGCATACAATGAAAACCTTACCATCATATTTGGGAGAATATGAGAACTGTTCTCAAACCTTGAGGATACCCTCCATGCATAAAAGGTTGACAAAGGAGATGGATATGGGTATCGTGCAAGCTATTTTGTTAGCACCAGTGGCTTGTACCTTACCTTTGCTTGATTTGATAAAGCTTCGACCTAAGTTGTGGAATGATATTGCCACATGTTTGTCAGAGCAGGTATTGCTACAAAAGGGTCACCATCATTGTACTATACACCCTGAGACAAAGCATGTTATGCCAGTTCCTATCAACAAAGTAGGAAAATTTTGTGAGGACGATCAGGGAAATGCTACCCTCCCATTAGAAGTGCGAAAAGTAGCTTCAACTGCAATACTTGATAGTGGTGCAGGAGTGGGCCTTGTGACAAGGTCCATTTGGGAAAAGTGGGGCAAACCAGCTATAAGAAGTACCAGGATGCGCTTGCAGCTAGCAGATGGAAGCTTAGAACATCCCCTTGGGCTGCTTGAGAACATATTGGTCACCACATGTGGGATTGAATATGAGCACACCTTTGCAGTAGTGGATTTTGGAAAACATCCAAACTATGAAGTGATATTGGGTAGACCATTCATGCGACAATTTCAAATGATTCAAGATTGGGATACAATTATTTGTACCTCCGACATGATTCTGTCATCACAAGGGTCAACCTAAAGAATAACTCATATCGTGATGTAATAAGGTCTCCAATAGATGAGTTTGATTCTGCTCATCTGAGGGCTCAAGAGTTACATTGTCAGATGGGCGAGAAGATCTGTGGATGTGTGGAGCCTCATGTAGGGATTTCAACACTGAGAGACTTAAGGGTAATCGAAGTGTAACAGATGAGGCATACATTCCACAACCCTTCCCTGAGCACTTAATTGATCCACTAGAATGGAGTCATGTCCTTGCAACATTATCGACATGTGCTTACCTAAGCCAATTCAATTTTGTGACTCAGATGGATATGACATTATTCCTATATGAATGGTACAACCATGTGACCTTCTAGATGTTTTGTACTATAGGGATTTATCCACAACAGCACTGCATATAGAGGAAGTCTCAGTGGAGGATTTAACACTCGAATCTGCTAATGATGCTGATAAGGAAGATGGATGGGACTCTGATTTTGATAATGATGTGATAATCCTTGAGGAAGAGTTAGGAAAGGCACGCCTACTCTTGAGAGGAAGGGAGGTTCAAGTAGAGATCCCTCGAAGCCGACCTAAACGTAAATGTTGTAAGAAGCATAAGAGAAAGCTCAAGAAACGTGGCCTAGGACCGTTTGTGATTAATGAGCTTACTCCAAGTGGTGCAGTGCGTTTAGAGACACTAGAAGGTGAGCAAATGCCTAACTTCATTAATGGAAGTCATCTCAAGAAATACAATGAACCATTAACTGAAGCCATGCTTCAACAAATGCATGCTGCACACACACGGAAAGAAGCACATGACCTACTTAAACGTCAGGCTCAAGAAGAGGCTAAAGCTAGAGTTGCAAAAGCCAAGGAGCATCGCAAGGCTTCTATGTTGGCCTTACAGTTGGCTGCTGATGAACAATATGTCGATCCTTTCAATATTCAAGTGTGTCTTCATCTTCATGAGACTACCTACTTTATCTCTGCATTAATTGACTCTGGTGCAGATTATAATGTTCTCTCGTTTGACACATGGATAGCCTTGGGACAACCAACACTTGTGCACATTCCTATTGATTTACGAAGCTTCTCAGATGAAGATAACCCTATAGAGGGAAAATGTGTCATTATGATGTCCATTCAGGATCACCAGATGTCAGTTCCCTTTTACGTGGTAAGTAAGTCCAAGGCAGTGGTAGAGGCTGTTCTCGGTCGATCATGGTTAAGTGCTACCAATTGTTCATTAGATTGGAAGAATAGACAATACAAATTGCAAATTGATTCTGATTGCACATTTTCCCTCTATAGATAACCCTATAGAGGGAAAATGTGTCATTATGATGTCCATTCAGGATCACCAGATGTCAGTTCTCTTTTACGTGGTAAGTAAGTCCAAGGCAGTGGTAGAGGCTGTTCTCGGTCGATCATGGTTAAGTGCTACCAATTGTTCATTAGATTGGAAGAATAGACAATACAAATTGCAAATTGATTCTGATTGCATCTTGGGATCTGCTACTCCACGAGCTTTATCATGTCAAAAGTGTGGTGTTTCTACCTTACACAACCCACTTTCAAAATCTTCTCTTGAAGCTCCAACACAAATGATGTGGATAATCGATGAGTCCTCAAGTGAGGGCCATGGCTGGCATGTTCCAACTACTCTCGTCACACTGCTCAAAGAAGGCCAGGCAAGAAGGAATTATCAATTTGGCTACCCAAAGATGCATACAAACTTGTACCATCTAGCCTAGTTGCTAAGCCTCCTAAAAAGCACATCTTTTGCAAGCCTAAACCTCAGATTGTTACTCGTTGGGTCCCAAAGCATGTTCTTAAAGCACAAGGCTTCTATGAGGGTGCAACAGCACTTTGGCTCCCCAAATGCCATGGTTTGCTAGGGATAAAAGAGTGTATCAATAAGATTCCAAAAGCCACCCTTGGTTTTCCATATCAGTGTGGGTGCAAAGGAAATCAACACAATGGTTGTGATAGCACCTACAAATCTCCTTGTGTTGACCTTCCCAAAACATGTATTGAATCACCAGTTGTCCCAATTTCTCCTTGTTCCACAATTCCATCATCAACTTGTGTACCTAAGACAAATCCAACTTTACATGAGTCTCCTTTGAGCATAGATTCTAGCACTTCAATTCCTAAATCCTCTTATCTTGCTCCAATTCCTCGACAATTGCAAACCTTCCCACCTCTTAAGAAGGACATACCCAAAACCAAAGATAAGGCATTAACACTACAATTGAAGCTCTTTGGTAGATCAGTGTTTGAATAGTCTCACATTTACTAATGTGGTTCCTTATGCCTTTAGAGGATTGTGTTCTTTTTGAGATGATCTTATCTACAATGTTTTTGATTGGGATTGTAATGATGGATATGAGTGTATAAAGTTTGAAGTTTCTAAATTTCATTGTTCTATGACCAGATAACTCCTGATGGATACTTGGCGAGATACATATCCCACCATGCATTGACTCTGATAGTACTCAACCTGAACATCGCGGGGGTTATAGTGCTCCTCCTTTTCAAACTCATTCTAGGTACTTTTATGCTCCCTTAGGTGAAAATTGCTGTGGGCATCATTTTGTCACTTTATTCTATCAACAGCATCACCCATTTCCACATTGTCAAGAGTGTGCACGACTCGTATTAGGAGAAGCTTCACACATTTGTTGGCTATGCCGCTCTTACTTTCAACGATATGGCACGGGCTTAATGAAACAAATTATGGGAATTACACCCCAACGCCATAACCTTCTTGATGTGAGAGTACCAGAGAGAGGACCAAGTCAACGTAGATTACCTGAGGAGGTTCAAGCACAACAATGGAGGGATACATGCATAAATAACTTGCAACCACCTATCTTGCAAGCCCTCCTTCCCCAAGCCTCAACATGTCAATTTTGGATCACTATGAGTACCTATATTGAGCAGTTCCAAAATCGAAATTGTCTGCTTAACCTTCCTATAGAACCAATGCCATATTTTAGCAAGGAAGCACTCCTTCCTCTACCACCTTCTCCAGAGGCCGATTTTTATACAGGGTTGTCCTTGCATCCTGAAGTGATTGATACCATCTTTCCAGCAGAAGTGGACACGAATCCACCACCAGTGCAAGGGTAAGCTCATCGACTCCACAATAAGATCAACAACCAGGGCACTTTTATCCCACTGGGTTTTTTCCCTCGGCTATATTCGGTGATTGGCACCAATAACAAATTTTATTCCTTTCTTTTCTTTTCTTGTTTGTTAATAAACATTTTGCAGAGATCTCAGCTAAACAAGAGCATACAACCACGCCCCAATAGTCCACCTACCGTGCACACAAATTAGGAAGGGGGGAGACATGCAATGCCTATAAAGAGCAAAGAGAAGCAATCTGCACAACATCAGCAATGCATCAATGCAAACGCACACAAATTAGGAAGGGGGGAGACATGCAATGCCTACAAAGAGCAAAGAGAAGCAATCTGCACAACATCAGCAATGCATCAGTGCAAACGCACAACATCAACAACGAGCACTACAACAGGTGTATTCAAATCATAATCTTTTGTTCTTTATGTGCTTTTAACTTTTGGATATATTGTTTGCATGTTCACACACAGTTGGCTCAAGAGCTGAAGATGAAGCTCAGGAGAAAAGACACCAAGGACAAGAAGTAGTCAGCCAGGAGAACGAGAAGCAGTTGAAGTGTTATGGTGCAAAACATTCGACAGTTCATGGGTTCGGAAGACAGTTTCTTTCTATGTTTAGCAGTGGTGATCTACTATGCTTCATCGAGGACTTGTGCTTACCACTTGGGTGGAGTGCAAGCAGGTTTTGGGTGCCTGAGGATGTATCAGATGAGGCTCAGACACAAGCGAAGGAACTTGACGAGGTTCTTATTCCCGAGCAGGTACTGGCACATAAGGAAAGAAAGGTACAAGGTAAAGTTTCCCGTCGCTATCTTGTGAAGTTCAAGAGCTGTTCATCACTGATGGATGCGAAGTGGATGGAGGAGGTTCACTGATGGATGCGAAGTGGATGGAGGAGGGTGACTTAGCAGATTCACCTCAGGATTTCCAGCTTTATCTTGATGCCTTTGAGTTGGAGTCGACTCTTGTTACAGCTCATTCAGGTTCAGCAGAGCATAGGTTTGGAGCATTGCCTGATGTTCAAGAGGGGGGTAGCACCTCCACTCCCTTGTTACAGACAGGCTCAGTTGTCATCTAGGGAGTCGCTTGGTGACATCTTTGTATTCACCCGAAGGTACTGAGGCTGACAGTACATCTGCTTATGGGACTTCTATGATATTGTGTACTAGTCACATGAGATGGTAAAGTTGGGTATGGTTCATAGTCGGTTGCACCTTGAACTATAACTGCAACTATGGATAACTCTATGGAGGGCATAAGTCTTGCGAGCAGTCCTAGAGTTGGTTTGGTTCATGGCTATATGGATCAAACTCTATTTGTGCATGTATGCATACACTTTTTGAGGTAGAGGTATTTTTGTATTCTGGTGCCATTGGATCCTGGTACCATTGAGAATACATTGGGAAATACTCTAGACTGTGTGGTGTGATGCATGTATGTTGGTATGATACATCAAGTGCTTTATTATGTTCATGGATGCACCACTGGTGGGTGTGACTCTTGTGGCCATGAGACATATGTGGGAAAGTACTAAGTGGATGTAGTGTTTGGATGCATTGAGTGCTTTCATATGCTCATGTTTTACCTTCAGTCGTGGGTCTTGCGGGATGTCCATGGGCGTAAGGCTTGCGAGCAGACCTTAGACTGTTATTTTAGAGTAGGTAGAGCATCTTGAGGAGCATATTGTTTGCGAATGCATATATGTGTCATGCATATGTTTGTCATATGTAGAATGATGCATGGTTTTGTTTTTGGCTACAGTTAACATGTTTCCATTTGATTTTAGACTTTTGCTGTAGGTTCTCAAGGAACAAGCAAGAGGTGTTTGTCACTTTGGCGTGACAGTGTGGCCTATTGTGCAGGATGATTGTTTTATCACCCAGATGCACCCAGATGCATTGGAGGGCCATTGATTTTGTCATATGGGGAGTCTTTGCTCATAAGATGCCTTACTGTACCATTGAGTGCAATCAAGGACGCTTGCTATTTTTCAAGAGGGGGGTGCGACCCTGTGTTTTTCTTTGGACAGTATGTAGGTGTGCACGGGGACGTGGACAGTGTGAATGGCATCAGATTGGAGTTAAAAAGGAAGCCCATGTGTGGACAACCCCAAGTGTGAAGGGGGCAAAGAGACTAATTTAAAAAGGTTTTATAACCTTTGGTGCGCAAAAATTAAAGTTATAAAGGTTTTAAAACCTTGGGTGGCCCAAAAGCTATTTTGGCAGGCTACTCCACTTTTGGAGGATGTGTTTTTTTTTCTTTCTCATGCTTTTGGGAGAGGCCTACTTAATCTAGAGCGTGTGCTTTTCTCTTGGAGAAGGCTGCTGCACAGGGGCTGAACTGTGTGTGGCTTTGGTGAAAAGCTGCGCCGCAAGGCTGCAAGACAAGAGATGGGCTGAACTGCAGGTGTGTTTCAGGGCTGCAGTAGCAGAGGAGGGTGTGCGTTTTCTCTCTCTGGAAAGTGGTAGCGCTGTAGTACATACAGGGCCGACTGAACCTCTCTCTCTCTCTCTCTCTCTGTGGCGACTGTCAGCTTGGATTGCACATGGCTGGACTACACGTGGACTGAACAGAGAGTCGAATATCACGTTGTCGGGCTATTTGCAGGTGGCACACAAAAGCTGAACTGCACGTGGGGGTTCTCCCCTACTTGCTACTAGTTGGGCTGAGTGCTGAAGGGGTACACATGCTTATGGAGGGGCTAGCGGCCTGTTTTTGGGTGTTTTTCTTTGTGCGCAAAAGTTGAGGGCTGAATAGTAGAAGGAGGGCTGAAGCTGCGGCACATGCTCTTTTCTCTCTCTCTTGCTTGGTACACAGGAGGGCTGGACTCTGCAGGCGCTTAGGGTTGCATGCTCTTCTCCTAGGTGGCCAGAGGGCTGGTTTCTCTGGACATAAAGGCGGACAGGGGCTGGTTTTTCATGAACATAGACATCATGTCGATGGTGTTCAATTGATGGAACTCTCAGCTTCTCTTTGCTTTGGTTCGGGACTGTTTTGAGATCAGTTCGAGGACAGTTTATGGGCTGTCTTTGTTTGGCTGCAAATTCAGCTATGTACATGGGTTATAGACTGCGAGTATAAGGTCACCTGGTTATGTTTCTTGGCATGGGAGTTATGCAAGCTCGCATGGCTGCGTGCTCATGGAGCATATTGTTTTTCTTCCTGCTAGAAAGGAACAGAGGGACCTACAGTTATGGGCATCTCTATGTTGCTAGATGTTTCATGAGGGAACAGGTAACTAGATGTATGCTGTTGTTGGCACTATTGCTGAATGGTGCCATGAATGGTTCTGTATGGAAACAGGACAGAAGTTTCAAAGGGAAACAGTCCTAAAGGTTTCATGTGGAAACAGGTCGTAGGTTTCTTGAGGAAACATGTTTTTCGGTTTCTCTAGGAGATAGGTCGCATGCAGGCAGAAGGTACAGGAATGGACACATGTTTGGTACAGCCTTGCTACTGATTGGACAGGGAATCCATGACACAAATGGATAGTACCCTTGGAAGGTAGAGAGGGTTGGTACAGGTGTGTCGACTGTATGGTATTCTGTGCTATGATACGAGTTCTCTTTTTAGAGACAGTTTGGGAGTCTGTGTTGTGATACAGAAGCATTGGATGTGTCAGGGTGTGATGCTGTTCATAGGGTGAAAGAATTACTGCGTTATGTGTCCATAGCCCGGTTTCACTAGTCGCCTCAAGGTTGCCTCCCAAGCCATAGAAAAATGGGAAAAATAAGGGAAAAAATATGGAGAGTGAGGATGCAACCACCAGAGGAATGGAGGATGGAGGTTTTGTATCTCATCTTTTCATGAGAGTCGTCTCCTGGCAGGTTATCATGTATCTCCTGGCTTGGGTTTCAAGTTCCTTTCCAGCCAAGATCTATTCTACACCCACGATCCGTCCATGAGAACTCCATTGTCTGGCCATCCCCATTCTCCTTTATCTGTGGGCGTTTGTTTTCTGCAGGGAAGTTCCCTCTGTGTCCCCAGGTTGTTGTCAGAATACGCAGCGGAGATGATGACCAGATCTGGGAACACAAGAGCAAAAAACGCATGCAGAAAAATAGCACAAGAGAGAGAGAGATGTAGGCGTGTAACTCTGCTCTGATATACACAAGAAGATCCCGATATAATACACTGAGTGGTATGGGGCTGGGGGCCTATTTATATGCCCCCAGATGGGCAGTCGGCCTGATGAAAAGGCCCTCCACGACTGTAGCAATAGTCGGCCAGCAGCACATGAGGCCCATGACTACATACATCCAGTCGGCCAGCAGTGAGACACTCCACGACTGATGTCTGAGCAGTCGGACAGCTACTGGGTTCTCCAGCTGTCACCAGGTGGTGTACTTTGCTGCAGTTGTTTTCCCTATTTATTTCTGTCAAAATGTTAGCAGATTGGGAGATTTTGTTTGCGAGGGACATGTGCACCACTGATAGTGAAGTCATCCTCATCATCAAGTGAATATAGCTACATATATGATATGGTTACATTATATATGAGCCTTTGATTTATAAAATAACCAATAATAAAACTAAGGGAGAATAGTCACATACCATAGGTCGATGTCGCTCCTCAGGTGGCGGTGCTCGCTCAAAAGTACCATGAGTCATCTCATGTGAAAAGCACTCCCGTCGTGGCCTCCGATATGTGTCACGACAACGAGCGCACCAGCATATAATAGACTCGTCGTAGTAGAAATCATCATAAACGGGTTCATGTGCAGTATTGGAACTCTGTGCACCCCAATCACCACGAGTAGGAGGTGGTGGTGTACCCTCTGATTGGTCCGAATCTGATTTTCAAGTACCATAAAAACACGAGTCATTAATCAAATGATCGAGAAGGAAAAAGCAATGCATGAAAGAAAACATTGAAATCTAACAAGTTCTATGGTATGCAATATGAAAAATAAACAGACGCTACTGTATGGTGGAGATAAACAAGAGGAGGGCTGATATGTGCATGGAGACATGGCAGTACTTCCGCACAAGGAGAGACGCCTACGCATCACTTTTCCTCAGCAGAAGGTGCGTGCCTTTGCTAATGTATATTAGAATTAATTTGAACTTTGATAGATTGATTCTAAATATTCTCTAATTTATGTCATTTTGTTTAATGAAATTTACATAGACGACGGCAGCATGAAAGAGACTGCATGACAGAGGTGGCTCGACAGGAGGCGGAGGGGCGACGACGAGAGTCTGAGGTGGGCGGCGGCGGCAGCGTGATCCCGGGTGGTGGCGGTGGTGATGGTGGTGTTGTGGTTGGGGGCATGGGTGGTGGCAGTGCGGATGTTGATGATGATTCCGAGTCTGATAGTAGCGACTCATATAGTGATGGCTCACGTAGTGATACTTAGTGATCTGTTTTGTATATGAGAGGATTGATATCACCACACACTGTAGACACATGTACATATATTTGTTGATGATATATATTGACATATGTTCTCGTTGCATCGCTGAATTTGTCTATTGTCAAACAATTAATTATTTGTCGATAAGTTAATTAGCCTAAGTATGTGCGAGAAGCTAGAACATTATTTATTTATCTGTATGTTTTAAAACAAAACAAATCCTAAACAAGAAAAGAGGCGAGCCCACAATGTAACACATCAAAAGAAGCAAAAGATTGGCAAGCATCACCAATTTCTCAAAAGCTCTTGGAAAGTTAGATAGAGACAAATCAAAAACTTTATCGCAGTTCCAGTGACTGTTTTTCTATGTTAGGCTCTAATATTAACAAGCTTTTGATTTTCATATTTTTTGCAGGGGTCCCTGATTGTACGATACGTATCAACTCAAGCTAACTTTCAATCTTAAAGATCCGAACCATGAAGTTTCAAAGCACGTGATTTCAAAGTACCAATTTATGTACCACGTACCTGTACCATGTAACCATTTGCAAGTACGAGGTTTCAACATGATACCCAACTTAAGTACCAAGTCTAACACTAAAAAGCTTTCTTTGTTCCCATGTTTATTGCTTAAGGTATCCCAAAGTTAGACCGACCAATTGATACCATATATCATGTATCAATTGCGAGTTCGAAGTTTCATTATGGAGCCTGATACTAAATCAAGTACCAAGCACCGAATCTAGTACCAAGTACCATGTACCACAAGTATCAAGTACCATGTACGAATTACTATGGACCATGTACCAATTATCAAGTACCATGTACCAATTACTATGGACTATGTACCAATTATCATGTACCATGTACCAATTACTATGGACCATGTACCAATTATCATGTACCAATTACTATGGACCATGTACCAATTATCATGTACTGGTCATGTACCAATTACTATATGGACCATGTACCAATCATCATGTACCATGTACCAATTACCATGTACCAAGTACAGTGCACCAAGTACCATGTACCAATTACCATGTACCAAGTACAGTGCACCAATTACCATGTATCAATCATCAAGTACCATGTACCAATTACCATGTACCAAGTACAGTGCACCAAGTACCATGTACCAATTACCATGTACCAAGTACAGTGCACCAAGTACCATGTACCAAGTAGCTTGAAAATAGTTATTATTAAAAAAGTTTTTTAATTGCCGTTTTTTGTCCATCCCCGTTTTCGTTCGTCGAGATTGCTTACATACATACATACATACATACATACATACATGCATGCATGCATACAATGTGCATGCATACATACATGCATGTATATACATACATACATATGACATACATACTGTAAGGACCCTTTTTGATATAGACATGTATATACAAAATTTTGGCATAAAGACTTAATTTTTGGTTGTGTATATTTTGCCTCTTAATAAAATAATATATTTTGAGTCAATTACTAACATGTCTGGGGCGTAATAAAAGTACGCCACCGTTTGTTTCTAGTCTTCATTTTGAAGGAAAATACGGTCTGGAATGCGGATCCGGAAGGAGCCGAAATATCTATATGAACCGGAATGCAGACCGGAATGGAGTTCCGGAAGGCAGAGAAACGGGTACAGAGGAGATCCAAAAGAGTGCGGGACGGGAACCTTCCGCATACAGTACGGAAGAATGCGGGATAGGAACCTTCCGCAAGCCGTACAGAAAACCAATCAGATTCTGTACAAAAATAAGAGAGTACGGGGTACCGGATGAGAGCAAATGCCGGATGAGATACATACATACATAATGTCTTACATACATATGCATGCATTATGTATGCATAACATATGTATGTACTACTATGTGTGTATGTACTATGTATGTACATACACAATGTATGTACTATGTATGTACATACATTATGTATACATATACATATACATATACAATGCATGTATGCATGTATATATGTATGTACTACTATGTGTGTATGTACTATGTATGTACATGCACATTGTATATGTGTATGTATATGTATATTTATATGTATATGTATATGTATTATATAGATATATATATAATGACATATGTACTACATATGACATACATCCGTGCATATATATATACATATATAATGCATGCATGCATGCATTATATGTATGCAGAACATACATATGTACTATTATATGTGTATGTACTATGTATGTACATGCACATTGTATATGTGTATGTGTATGTATATGTATATGTATATGTATATGTATTATATATGTATATGTTTATGTACATGTATTATATAGATAAAGTAAAGCTGAAAAATAGTTGAAGTTAAATAAAGTTTTTTGAACTGTCGATCTTTGTCCCATCCCCGGGATGGCCCTATCCCCTTCCCCGCTCCCGTTCGTCAGGAATGCTTACATACATACATACATGCATGCATGCATGCATACATACAATGTACATATATACATAGATGCATGTATATACATACACACATGCATGGATTTATACAATGTAGATACATATATACATGTGATATACATACATATATACATAATGTCTTACATACATACATATATAATGCATGCATGCTTGCATTATGTATGCATAACATTAAACATATGTATGTACTACTATGTGTGTATGTACTATGTATGTGCATGCACATTGTATATGTGTATGTATATGTATTATAAAGATAAAGTAAGGCTTGAAAATAGTTAAAGTTAGAGTGTTTCAATTTCAAAAATTAACAATAAAAGAGAGCTAGATAGCGTTGTTTACCAGAATTCATGTTCGTTTATGCACCGGTGTCTAACCAATCTTCGCAAAAACAATGACAGCATGGAATGCAATCACAATTGCAAGATAGCAAGCGACAAAGAGAGCAACAGTAGGTAGATCATGAGAAACATATAGACAACATTATGTTTAATGTAAATGAATCAACCGGTATATAAATTTTGTATTTGTTCGTTTTTTTCCGTTGCGCGTCATTGGAGAGACGGAAAACTCTCTCACTTGTAGCAAGAGTAGCATGATCCATGTGTAGCTCAATCCAATGGGATTTGCATCCCTTTTGAAGCTAGGGATTCAACCCGTACTGGTGCACAAAAGCTTATCCACAAATGGAGAGAATGCTTATGGCTACCATCACATGACACTAGACTATGCACACACACAAGCTCAACTTGCCCTCACTCTTACACACCCATTCATTCACAAATACAAGCAAGAGGAACACAATCACTATGCACACAAGCAAAGAGAAAGACCTCACTCCACTCCTATCTTCCTACAAGCATGCACACACTCAAGCTTCAAGCTTCCATGAAAGCTTCAAATCAGCCCACATACACAAAAATGAAATACTTAAAGCATGCATAAAAGTAAAATGATTAGAGAAGAGGATGAGAAAGACTCATGACATTGCTATTGATTCAATGAAGAGATTTATCTCATACAAAGATGTAGATGGGGTGAGAGAAGAGTCTTCACCTCTATGGAGAAGAGGGAGAGTAGCTCTCTCAAAGGAGCTCTTGCATGAACTTAGCCCAAAGTGTACATAAGCTCTCAAATGAGCCACTTTTTATACAAAAACTCTAAAACTCCCAAAACTTCCCATGTGGGATTATTCTTAAGCCCACTCCCACACTCATCTACAACTTGGAACTCTTTACAAGAGCCCTAAATAAGAATGTCACTTGTTTTCCTGCTTGCATCTTTATGTTGCATCCTTGCATTGATCGCCACTCGTCACGCAACACTCCCCCCTTCCTATTTTGCGCACGTCCTCGAGCGCGGTAGAAACAAAAGCTGCAAAAAACAATGGATACAAGTAAAGCCTTTTATTGAAAAAAAAAACCAGCAATGACAATCTCACACGTGAGCATACAAGTGAAAGGCTGATTAGAGTTTAAAAGAGTGTGGAGAGACGGAAAACTCTCTCACTTGTAGCAAGAGTAGTATGATCCATACTTAGCTCAATCCAATGGGATTTGCATCCCTTTCGGAGCTAGGGATTCAACCCGTACCGGTGCACAAAAGCTTATCCATTTGATGGAGAGAATGCTAAGAAAACTACTACTATTGACATAGACTCAACACACACTCAAGCTCAATCTTGCCATACTCACTCACTCATCATCCCACTCATTCTTGCATCCAACACAAGAAGAAAGCTAAGCTATTGCATACACAAGCTCAAAGCATTCTTCATTCTCAAACACTCATTTCCCTAGCATGCACACAAGCCTTGAATCTATCAACAAGAAACATACACACTAGAGAATTGACATGAGAAGAGAGACAAACATCCACTCATTGCATTGAATTAACAAAAATAGAACTTACAACAATGTAGATGGGGAGAGAGAAGAGCTTGCACCTCTATGGGAAAAGAGGGAGAGCTAGTCTCAAGAGAGCTCAAACATGAGTTTGCCCAATGTACCTAAGCTCTCAAATGAGCCACTTTTTATACAAAAACTCTAAAACTCCCAAAAGTTCCCATGTGGGATTATTGTCAAGCTCTCTCCCACATTCATCTACAACTTGGAACTCTTTACAAGAGCCCTAAGTGTCTTTTTTGTTGCATCCTTGCATTGATCTTAAACACTCCCCCCTTCCTATTTTGTGCACGTCCTCGAGCGCGGTAGTAGCAAGAGCTGCAACAAAAAAACAATGGATACAAGTAAAGTCTTTTATTGAAAAAAAGAAAAGAAAAGAAAAGAAAAGAAAAACCAGCAATGATAATTTCACACGTGAGCATACAAGTGCAAGGCTGATTAAAGTTTTAATGAGTACTAAAATAGGTGAGTAAAGACTAGTGAAAGTGAGACTTAAGTGGTAGATAGTGCTATGCAAAGGCCAGTGTGCTTTGTACACCGCCGATTATGACCGCAGTCTCAATGTCCTACAAGTATGTAAGTTATTCCTAAGTGGCAAACCTACTCCTAAATATGAGCAAAGGTGATTGGAACTCTCTTTTTTTTTTTTTTGATATGTGTGTAGAAGGTGATAAAGATTAAGGTTCTATCCCAAAGAGACCCAAGCAATGGCCAAGAGACCTCCGCCAAGAGAATCTAAAGACCGCTAAGTATCTCAAGGGTGACAGACCCTTTTTCTTTCTTTTATGACCTAAGGAGTACCCCATGAAGATGAGGGCATCGGTCTCGAGGGCCCATAGTGTACCCCAGAGTCCTACCAACATCTATCAAGGCGATAGATTCCTCAAATTTCTTTTTCTGAAGCTTTTAGACGTCAGTGTTTACCCCATGGAAACCAAGGCATCAGCCCCAAGGTGCTTAGACAACCCCAAGTCCTACCAAGCATTCATCATGGCTGTAGACACGTCATGTCTCAATTCACTTTGTATATATATATATATATATATATATATATATATATAATTTTATTTTTTGGTATAATTTTTATAAATTTTTATTACTCCTAGCACCTAGCTCATACCTAAGAGGTAGCTACCACTAGGGATAACTAATATACCTTGAAAGCATAAGAACTTGGCATACTCCCTTGGTATATATCTTACACTATCTTTAGATAAAAATATCTTTTACTAAGTCTTCTAAGAGTCTAGAATTCACTCACCATATTTTAACAACTAATCAAAAACTTAAACCAGCCAACATTGTGTGAACATGCAAACCATACATTCGTAAGATAAGAGCACATAAAGAAATAAAGATTAAGATTTGAATACACCTGTTGTAGTGCCCTGTTGATGTTGTTCGTTTGCATTGATGCATTGCTGATTTTGTGCAGATTGCTCCTCCTTGATCTTTGTAGGCGTAGCATGTCTCCCCCCTTCCTAATTTGTGTGCACGGTAGGTGGACTATTGGGGCGGTTTTGATGCTCTTTTTTTTTACGGAGATCTCTGCAAAATTTTTATTAACAAACAAGAAAAGAAAAGAAAAGAATAAAATTTGCCATTGGTGCCAAACACCGAATATAGCCGAGGGGAAAAACCCAATGGGAGAAAAGTGCCCTGGCTTGTCGATCTTATTATGGAGTCACTGAACTTACCCTTGCGCTGGTGGTGGATCCGTGTCCTCGTATGCTGGAAAGATGGTATCAATTTCCTCAGGATGCAGAGACAACCCCTCACAAAAACCGGCCGCTGGAGAAGGTGGTAGAGGAAGGAGTGCTTCCTCACTAAAATATGGCATTGGTTCTATGGGAAGGTTAATCAGACAGTTTCGATTTTGGAACTGCGCAATATAGGTACTCATATTTATCCAATATTGACATGTTGAGGCTTGGGGAAGGAGGGCTTGCAAGATCGGTGGTTGCAAGTCATTTAAGCTTGTATCCCTCCATTGTTGTGCTTGAACCTCCTCAGGTAATCTACGTTGATTTGGTCCTCTCTCTGGTATTCTCACATTAAGAAGATTATGGCGTTGGGGTGTAATTCCCACAATTTGCTTCAGTAAGCCCGTGCCATATCGTCTAAAGTAAGAGCGGCATATCCAACAAATATGTGAAGCTTCTCCTAATACGAGCCGTGCACACTCTTGACAATGTGGAAATGGGTGATGCTGTTGATAGAATAACGTGACAAAGTGATGCCCACAGCAATTTTCACCTAAGGGAGCATAGAAGTACCTAGAATGTGTTTGAAACGGAGGAGCACTATAACCCCCGCGATGATCAGGTCGAGTACTATCAGGGTCAATGCATGGTGGACATGTATCTCGCCAAATATCCATCAGGAGTTATCTGGACGTAGAACAATGAAATTTAGAACACTCATATCCATCATGACAATTCCAATCAAAAACAAGATTATCTCAAAGAGAACACATCTTCTAAAGGCATAAGGAACTACATTATTCAAACATTGATTTACCAAAGAGCTTTAATTGTAGTGTTAATGCCTTATCTTTAGTTTTTGGTATATCCTTTTTAAGAGGTGGAAACTTTAGCAATTGTCTTGGAATTTGAGCAAGATAAGAGGATTTAGGCATTGAAATGCTAGAATCTATGCTCAAATGAGACTCATTTGGACTTGTCGTAGGTACACAAGTTGATGGTTGAATTGTGTAACAAGGAGAAATCGGGACAACCGGTGTTTCAATACATGTTTTAGGAAGATCAACACAAGTAGTTTTGTAGGTGCTATCACAGCCACCTTTCCTCTCCTGAAGAGTTTGTGTTGATTTCTTTTGCACCCACTGATATGGAAAATCAAGGGTGGCTTTTGGAATCTTTCTGAAACACTCTGTTACCCCTAGCAAAGCATGGCATTTTGGAAGCCAAATTGCTGTTGCACCCTCATAATAGCCTTGTGCTTTAAGAACATGTTTTGGGACCCACCGAGGTTTAGGCTTGGAAATGATGTGCTTCTTAAGAGGCTTAGCAACTGGACTAGATGGTACAAGTTTGTACGCATCTTTGGGTAGCCAAATTGATAACTCCTTCTTGCCTGGCCTTCTTTGAGCAGCAACTAGAGTAGTTGGAACATGCCAGCCATGGCCCTCACTTGAGTACTCATCAATTATCCACATCATTTGTTTTGGAGCTTCAAGAGCAGATTTTGATTGTGGGTTGGGTAAGGTAGAAACATTACCCCTTTGACACGATAAAGCTCGTGGAGTAGCAGATCCCAAGATGCAATCAGAATCAATTTGTAACTTGTATTGTCTATTTTTCCAATCTAATGAGCAATTGGTAGCACTTAACCACGATCTACCGAGAACAACCTCTACTACTGCCTTGGACTTACGTGCCACATAAAAGGGCACTGACATCTGGTGATCCTGAATGGTCATCATAATGACACATTTTCCCTCTATAGGGTTATCTTCTCCTGAGAAGCTTCGTAGGTCCACAGGAATTTGCACAAGTGGTGGTTGACCCAAGGCTATCCAGGTGTCAAACGAGAGAACATTATAATCTGCACCAGAGTCAATTAAGGCAGAGACAAAGTAGGTAGTCTCATGAAGATGAAGGCACACTTGAATATTGAATGGATCGACATATGGCTCATCAGTAGCAAACTGTATGGCCAACATAGAAGCTTTGCGACGCTCCTTGGCTTTTGCAACTCTAGCTTTAGCCTCCTCTTGAGCCTGACGTTTAAGTAGGTCAAGTGCTTCTTTCCGTGTTTGTGCAGCATGCATCTGTTGAAGCATGGCTTCAGTTAATGGTTCATTGTATTTCTTGAGACGACTTCCATTAATGAAGTTAGGCATTTGCTCACCGTCTAGTGTCTCTAAACGCACTGCACCACTTGGAGTAAGTTCATTAATCACAAACGGTCCTAGGCCACGTTTCTTGAGCTTTCTCTTATGCTTCTTAAGTGTGTACAAGAGCACAAGGTCTCCTTTTTTTAATCGGCCAGTTGTTACATTTCTATCGTACCATTGCTTTTGTCTCCTCTTCTCAGCATACATCCCCATTACCGCCAATAAGAGGGTCTCATCAA
Organism: Cibotium barometz; assembly: GCF_041138505.1. Classification (NCBI taxonomy): domain Eukaryota; kingdom Viridiplantae; phylum Streptophyta; class Polypodiopsida; order Cyatheales; family Cibotiaceae; genus Cibotium; species Cibotium barometz. The sequence goes on from NC_141059.1 coordinate 9,883,200, forward strand.
GCTTTTCCAATTCGTCAACGCGTTGTGAAAGCTCATGACCAGTCCAATCCAATTGTTTAGCTACTCGTAGAGTAGGTACAAGAAATTCAATGGGAAGAATTGCGTCTAATCCAAAAGCAAGTTCAAATGGGGTTGTGCCCACAGATGTTTTATAGGCTGTCCTATATGCCCAAAGAACTGAGTGCAACTTTTGCTCCCAATCAGTCCTATGTCCCTCAACAATCTTTGTGAGTGCTGTGCAGAGAATCTTGTTAGTACTCTCAGCTTGCCCATTGGTCTGGGGATGATAGGGTGCAGAACGCTTATGAATTACCATGAATTCTTGAAGCAAAAATTCTATGACTTCATTTACAAAGTGTACACCTTGATCACTAACGATCTCAATAGGTAAGCCATAGCGTGTAAACACGTACTCATACAAGAACTTAGCTGTGGTTCTGGCATCATTTTTGAATGTTGCCTTTGCCTCAACCCATTTGGTCAAATAGTCAGTTGCGACTATAATATATTCTGCATGCGTGTGACGAGCTGGAGGTTTAATGGGACCGAAAAAATCAATACCCCATTTTGCAAAAGCACGTGTGCTTAACATAGGCCGCAACGGCATATTGTCCTTTGTGATGGGAGGTTTGGTCCTTTGACAATCGTCACAACGTTTCACATATTCTTCAGCATCCATTTGTAAGGTTGGCCACCAAAGCCCAGACCACCTAATCAACTTAGCTGTGGTATTGCCAGAAAAGTGTCCACCCCCAACACCTGCATGTGCATGAGTTAAGATTTTCAGATAGTCAGCTTCACATACACACATGCGTAAGTTGCCATCCTTGCCCCTCTTGTAGAGTTGGCCTTCTATCAGCATATAGTTTTCCGCTTCAATTTTAATAGCATGCTTTCGATGTTTAGGAATTTTTTGATCCGTATGACCATGCTGAAGATAGTCCACAATATACTTACTCCAACTTGGTGTAGTTGAAATTTGGAATAATGTGACATTATGAATTGGCTTCTGAATTTTACATGAAGCACAATTACGAACAAATGTTTCAGCATCTGCATGCATGGTAGGCCACCATTGCCCATCCTGAGAGATACGTCGCACACAAGTAGTAGCTGATGCATGGATTCCATCGATACCCGCATGTGCCCATTCCAAGATCTCCTCATATTGGTCGGGGTTAGGTATAAGCCGCAACACTCCATCATTACCCTGACGATATAATCTTCCTGAGATTAACTTGAACGGTCGCCATAGGTCCACATTAGGACCTGCTAGTTGTATCTGCCCACTTGTCAAAATTTCTAAAATGGATTCAGACCATCTAGGAGCTGTCTCTACGAGGAAAAGTGTTGAATCTAACATATCATCATCCACACCCACAGGAGCTTCGCCAGAGGTGATTCGAGACAAATGATCTGCCCTTAGATGAGTTGTTCCTTTTCGAACTGCAACTTCAAAATCAAACTCAAGAAGGATGATAAACCACCTTACTATTCTTCCAGTTGCACAAGGCTTATTTACCAAATATAGCAATGCTTGATGGTCCACAAAAAATATGAATTTGTTTGCCAAAAGGTAATGGCGAAACTTTTTCACTGCATATATCATGGACAATCCTTCTCTCTCTGTTGTGGTGTAATTCTTCTCAGCATTGTTCAACTGTCGACTAGCATATGAGATTGGGAAATCCTTATTATGTTCTCCTGATTGAGCCAAAATACATCCAATTGCAAAGTTTGAAGCATCAATATGGACATGAAAGATTTGGTTCCAATCTGGTGCCCGTAAGATGGGTGTAGTCACTAATGCTTGCTTCAACTTTTCAAAGGATTCCTCACACTCATCAGTCCAATTAAACTTTACAAGAAGAGCATATAATGGTCTGGCTAGGACAGCATACATGTAGATGAATCTACGGTAATAGCCACAATGTCCCATGAATGTTTGTACCCCTTTAGGGTTGATAGGCCGAGGTAATGAGACAATGACATCAATTTTATCCATATCTGTTGAAATCCCATTGCGAGAAACAATATGGCCCAAAATTTTCCCTTGTCTTACCATGAATTTGCACTTGTCAGGATTCAAGCATATACGATAAAGTTGACACTTTTGAAACACAAGTCTCAGGTGTTCTATATGATCATCACGCTCTTGTGAGTGAACACATAAATCATCCATGAAGATCTCAAGAAATTGCCTAAGGTACTCCTTGAATACATGACTCATTAACCGCTGAAAGGTTGCTGGTGCATTTGTTAGACCAAATGGCATAACACGATAGGCAAAGATGCCATCTTCAGTAGCAAAGGCTGTCTTGTGTTGATCCTTTGGATCAATTGACACTTGATTGTACCCGGAGAATCCATCCAAGAAACTATATGCCTTTTTCCCTACAACTCGTTCCAGAACATGATCCGTGATTGGAAGTGGGTAATGATCACGCACAGTAGCTGCATTTACCTTCTTGAGGTTTACACATACTCGAAGTTTTTCATTTTTCTTGGGCACCACTACAATAGGGGAGACCCATTCAGTGTGTTCAATCTCATAGATAAATTCTGCCTCTAAGAGCTTGTCTATTTCTTCCTTTATCTTCCGTGCAAAGTTTTCATTGTAAGTATCAGGACGTTGCTTGGAGGGTTTTGCATCCTCTCGCAATGGTATGGTATGCTGACATATGCTTGGATCAACTCCTTTGAGGTCTTTATAACTCCAAGCAAAAACATCGCGATACTCCTTTATTGTTTGTATTAATAACTTCTCCTCATCTAAGGACAAGTCTGTGGCAATCCACACATAGCGAGGCTCTTCTCCTGGCTTAGCAATATCAATCTTTTTTGCATCTTCTGGACCATCGTATGAAATCCCTGGCATGCTCGGTTTTTGTCGCATGGGCTCTTGAAAAACAATCTTCCGATCTTGAAGAGTGTACTGTGTGAAATTGGGAGGAACATTTAGACCTTGTTCTTGTCCACTTGAGTCTTCACTCATCGAAGACCATGCGGTTTTGAGCTCTCCTTTGCCATCTTGCATCGGATTTTTTTGTTCAACCGTTGTCTTTGCACTTCCGACACTCTCTTTTGAATCGGTTTTAGACTTGAGTTTTGGTTTTTGTTTCTTCGTTTTTTTATGATTTTTGCTAATAGTTGTTAGCTTTTCCCTTGCTTGGAATCCATCTGATCGTTTGACTTGGTCTTTGATACTCTCTTGTGCTTGGACATAGTATAGATATCCGTTCTTTCCTGAGAAGTGAGGTGGTGGTCGAGAGTTTTCACTCTTAGACTCCTCCTTTTCTTTTTCTAGTCTCTCACGTTGTTCCCGCTCATCTTGTCTACTGATTCTCTTATGGCTCTTACAACATTTACGTTTAGGTCGGGTTCGAGGGATCTCTACTTGAACCTCCCTTCCTCTCAAGAGTAGACGTGCCTTTCCTAACTCTTCCTCAGGGATTGTCACATCATTATTAAAATCAGAGTCCCAGCCATCTTCCTTATCAGCATCATTAGCAGATTCGAGTGTTAAATCTTCCACTGAGACTTCCTCGACATGCATAGCTGTTGTGGATGTATCCCTATAGTACAAATCATCTAGAAGGGCACGTGGTTGTACCATTCGTATAGGAATAATATCATATCCATCTGAGTCACAAAATTGAATTGGCTTCGGTAAAGCACATGTCGATAATGTTGCAAGGACATGACTCCATTCTAATGGATCAATTAAATGCTCAGGGACGGGTTGTGGAATGTATGCCTCGTCTGATACACTTCGATTACCCTTAAGTCTCTCAGTGTTGAAATCCCTACATGAGGCTCCACACATCCACAGATCTTCTCGCCCATCGGACAATGTAACTCTTGAGCCCTCAGATGAAGCAGAATCAAACTCATCTATTGGAGACCTTGTTACATCACGATATGAGTGATTCTTTAGGTTGACCCTTGTGATGACAGAATCATGTCGGAGGTACAAATAATTGTATCCCCAATCTTGAATCATTTGAAATTGTCGCATGAATGGTCTACCCAATATCACTTCATAGTTTGGATGTTTTCCAAAATCCACTACTGCAAAGGTGTGCTCATATTCAATCCCACATGTGGTGACCAATATGTTCTCAAGCAGCCCAAGGGAATGTTCTAAGCTTCCATCTGCTAGCTGCAAGCGCATCCTGGTACTCCTAATAGCTGGTTTGCCCCACTTTTCCCAAATGGACCTTGTCACAATGCCCACTCCTGCACCACTATCAAGTATTGCAGTTGAAGCTACTTTTCGCACTTCTAATGGGAGGGTAGCATTTCCCTGATCGTCCTCACAAAATTTTCCTACTTTGTTGATAGGAACTGGCATTACATGCTTTGTCTCAGGGTGTATAGTACACTCATGGTGACCCTTTTGTAGCAATACCTGCTCTGTCAAACATGTGGCAATATCATTCCATAACTCAGGTCGAATTTTTATCAAATCAAGCAAAGGTAAGGTACAAGCCACTGGTGCTGACAAAATAGCTTGCACCATACTCATATCCTTCTCCTTTGTCAACCTTTTATGCATGGAGGGTATCCTCAAGGTTTGAGAACAGTTCTCATATTCTCCCAGATATGATGGTAAGGTTTTCATTGTATGCTTACTTCTAGGAGAAACAATTGTTTGAACTTCCTCCTGGATGCTTGGGCGTCCAAAGTTGTTTTCCGTGCCTCTGGTAAAATCCACCTCAGAGAATGGAGGCGAACTAATAGAAGACATGTTCTCATTAACTTTCTCATGAACTGCAGCCCACATCTCATTTGCCATGTCCTCATTAGCATCAATAACTTCATCATTGCATGGGAAGACAAGGCTAGGTGGTGGCAGATTACCCCCTTTCAATTGGGTGTCAATTGGTGCAGACCTTTCGCTATGAGCTTGTGAAATAAGCTCACTTTTCATTTCCTGACTCAATGACACTTCTGGTATGGTTTCTAATGTTGGCTTAAGAGAGGTTGGGCCCCGAGGAATAGGTGGTGGTGGTCCCTCAAGTATTGACTGAGCTTCCCTAATGAGTTGCTGATGTACAGCTAGATTGATCTTCTCCTCACGAGGGTTTGGGTATTCTTGAAGCTTCTTGGGTAGCTCAGATAAAGCTACAATGCGACTTCTATGAGCATCAATGATGGCCTCTAGAGTCTCATTCACTTTATCCACAAAAACAGAACCCCCAGAACTATCCTCAGTCGTACTAGCCTCATTTTGTTTAACACTAGGCCCAGGTTGAGGTTGATGTTCCTCATGCACTTCTTGGGATGTAAAAGTTTTATCCCTCATGTTTTGTTTTGAGGCTTCTTGAGAACCAGTGGATGTACTTTTAGTTTGCTTGTTTCGGTTCTTCTTCCTCCTAGTGGTCTTTTTTCTATTGGACTGTAGGGTCTTGTCCACTAGATTTGTCTTTGCATCCCTAGTTCGAGGTGTCTCATCAGTCTGTATTTCGGCATTTCGTGTCTGTGATCTAGTCATGACTCTAAGTGGCACGACATCCTCATTCTCAGATGAAGGTGGTGATGGAACTGTGCCTACAAGGTTGAGTGAGACCTTTGGTTGAGAGGTGCCCTCCTCATGTGGTTTCAGCAGACAATCTTTTGGGAAGTGTTCTACACAACACCCTAGACAATATCTTTCAATGGGTGGACACTGTTGTACTGTTGTATTGGATCGAGATGCTTGCCTTGAGCGATGTGGACAATCACGAGCCCAATGGGGTTCTTCGCACTCATAACAGGGGCCCATTGGTTTGGCCTCTACTTTCCTTGGCTGCCATTGACCTGAGGGGCTTGGAGTCCTAGGTTGGTAGCCGCCTAGCAACATTAAAGAGTTTTGTTCCCCTGGTTGAGTGTCCAGTGCTGGGCTTGGGTATGTGGGACTTTCAAAGATATTTTCTTTGGATGAATATGATACATGTTCCTCCTCCACATAGCCTGGGTTTACCAATTCTCTACACATATTTGAATTGTCGTAGTTGACAACCCTCACAGGAGCAGTCCCAGGAGCAGGAGGTTGAGCACCAAGAACAGGTCGTGCTTGCTCTTGTGCCATCGGTGGCTTACGTTCAAAATTAGTATACTGTTGATACATTTGTGGAGCCACTCCACCCCTTGGCTGCTCACGTTCCTGTCTCATTCTCGCAATGCGAGTACATTCCTGTGTGGTATGGGTAAAGTTCCAAGCACAGGCTTGGCACCACTTTTTTGTGGGTTGGTTTGTGACTAGAGGAGAAAAGGTATTACATTCCTCTGTTTTATGGTTACCGCCACATGCTCCACAAAGATGAGGACCTGTAGGAAGTACACTCCTCATTCTCTGCTGCTGTTGTTGTGGCTGCATGGGTGGACGATAGGTCTGTCCCAATCTCCTTAGTACTAGGTTAGCTATCTGGTCTGGATTTACTAGCGTGCTAGACCCTAAACTTTGGTCATCACTCCACTGATCTCTAGTTTTCACCTCAGGGCCAGACCCATCTTGGAATTTGAAGTTATCGGTGAAATCCATAGCATCATGGCAACACTCATTGAAATTTGTATGCTTCTTCGCATAAAGATGTGTATGCAGTGTTGAATTTTTGAGTCCTTTTAAGAAGAGAGAAATTAATCGACTTTGGGCGGGCTTCTCATCTTTTGGGCAACGATTAATGTACTGCTTCATTCTATTTACACAGTCTCTAACACTCTCATTCTCGCCTTGCTTGAAAGAGTAGATGTGTGCTACCGTGTCATGTTGAATTCCCATCAAGGAAAAAGCAGCAATGAATCTCTCTTCCAAAACTCGTAAAGAAGATTTGTCTGAAGCCTCTAATGCCTGAAACCAAGCCAGGGCTTTTCCCTCAAGAGTGAGTCCAAATCCTTCAATTTGAGTATGCTTATCAGCCACTTGCTCAGCTCGAACTGCTTGCCTAAATGCTGCTACATGGTCGTATGGATCTCCCGACCCTTCATACTTCTTTACCAGTTTCTGAAGAGTTGATGGCCTTACTTGTCTTGAATACTCATCATAGGGCCTACGGCCTCTCACTCTCAGTGGGAATTGTTCCTCTCTTTGGAAAGATGGTCCACATGCATCAAAAATTGGTGTGGGTACCCTATTACCAGCCTCACCAAACCCCTCCAAAGATCTTGTCACCCGCATTTCAGGAAGTGCATTAATGGGAGGCCGAGTTGGCTCCCCTACCCTCCGATTGTTATAGTGAGAAAGATGTTGTTGTGGTGTGACCTGTGGTCGCACATTTGGTGTAGGACGATATCTTGGTGCTAGAGTTGGGCTACTAGTAGTGGTCCACTTGGATGTTGAAGGTCCCTCTCTAGTGAACTCTCGTAGGGGAGGAGCAACAGTTTCTCCAAGAAAGGTTGTCTCTCCTGGTTTGGCTGTATTTGTTGAGAACACTTCCATGAATAATGGTTGTCCTTTCCACGTGAGCTCCCGAATCTCTTTCCAATCTAAGGTTCGGTATTCATTGGCCCATTTATCAATTATTCTGTTCATGTGTCCTGCAAGCTTCTCAACTACCACCACATGAGCTAGAGGAAGATCCAGCTCTGGCAATTTAGTTGTGGCATAATATCCCTCTAACGAGTCCTTATAGACCTCTTGAAGTGGGTCATCCTGTAAGACCTTTGTCACTGGAATTTGTCGTACAAACTCCCATTGCCTTTCAGCCCCCTGATCCATTATACTCTTGCCTTTCCTATCCCTTTCCAAATTTAGATCTACAAGAAGTAAATCATCTATGGATGGTTTTGAGGACTGGGCATTGGAGGGTCCAGGCATGTCCGACTCAATGAGCCAGTCATCTCTAGACTCCCTTGCTCTGGAAAGTTTTGATAATTCTAAGAACTCAGTTTTAGAGAGCTCCCCTAATTTGTCTACATTTTTTGGATGGTAGGTGACTTCGTAGAGCGAACACCATCTCCACCCATGTACATGTTACCCTGGTCATTGACTAGAGGTGCTCTATCAAGTTCTAAGAAAATGTCTGCGATCTTAACAAGATACCATTGTTGTGGATCCCTAAAGATCTCAACTCCTTGAGCATTTGTGTAGACATATTGGAGTCTCACATTGAGTGTTAACCCCATGGTGTCGGCTTCAAATGGATTAAAAGATCTTGCGGGCGTCCTATTTGGGGCTACGGACTGACTATTTGACGGCCCTAGATTGTCCATGGACAATGAACTAGTTGTTCTGGAGGAAAGGGTATCGGATTGGGATTCAGAAAGGGTTTCAGCAATATCTGCCAAATTGCCTACCGATTGGGTCCCACTTTCCTGCGTAGGTACTCTAGAAGGTGCCCTAGGCCCTATGGCAGAATCTATAAGACGTCCCGACCGCAAGTGCATAAGGTCAAATTTTTTTGGTTTTTTATGTGTTTTTGTTTTGTTTTGTTTTGTTTTGTTTTTTTTAATAAATATATATATATATATATGTATATATATATATATATATATATATATATTTTAACCTACCTAATCACTAAATGCAACTAATATGAGTATGTGTGGCATAACTATCTATCCTATTTTTTTTTTATTATTAATTTTTTTTAAATGATTTTTTTAATGATTTAATGATTTTATGATTTTTACTTTTTTTTAAAACACAAAAATTATGAATCACACTAAAAAAATACTAATTATGCACAAAGTTACAAAAATTTTAAAACAATGCAAGTTACCCTAATTATGCAAAAAATAATAATAAAAAAATGAAAAATTACAAAATATGCAAAGAATATGGACTCCTAAAAAAAACACATAATTTATAGAAACTTTTTTTTTTAAATTTCTATTTCTTTTCTTTTGTTTTCTTTTGTTTTTTTTTCTCCTTTTGTTGTTGTTTTTTTGTTTGTTTGTTTGTTTTTGTTTTTTTTCCTTTAAAAACTAATAAATTTCGTGCCTAATTACAAAAAATATGAATCTACTAATTAAGCACTCAATTACAAAAATAAAAATAAAAAATGCACGCTACTTTACTTATGCAAAAATTTAAATAATGAACAATGGATTCAAAAAAATAAAAATTGTTTTTTTTTTCTTTTTTTAAAAAAATTTAATTGTTTTTTCTCTTTTTTTTTCTTATTTTTTTCTTTTCCTTTTTTTTAAATTCTTTTTTTAATCTCTTTTTCTCTTTTTATTTTTTTTAAATTTATTGTTTTATGTTTTTTTTTGTTGTTGTTTTTTTTTTGGTTGTTGTTGTTTTTTTTATTAGTGCGAGTTGTGCAAAAAAATAAAAAATAAAAAATAAAAAAATTTACAGGAATATAGGTCAAGTTTTATTATTATTATTATTGCCCTTTTTTTCTTTCTTTTTTTTTCTTTTTCTTTTTTCTTTTTTTTAAATTTTTTTTTATTATTGTTTTATTGTTTTTTTTAAATTATTATTATTTTTTAAAAAAAATACAAAAATCATGAAAATTAACAAAAACATAAAAAATAAAAATTAAAAATATAAAAAAATAAAAAAATAAAAAATAAATTAAAAAAATACCTACCTCTTAATCCTTATCGCTTCTGGATAGTGCGCTGCGGCGCGCGTGCCTCCTCGTTTGCTGTGCAGACGGCTACCGGTCGACGCTTCTTCTTCTACGCAGCTACTTCACCAACGCGTTTGCTCTAGAGCCTTCAGTAGCCGCCTGGGTTGCCAGCTGCCTCGCAGCTGGGCTTAGCAGCTGCCGGCCACTTGCTTCTTCACTCCTTTCGTGCCAGCCGCTGCTGCTGCTGCTGCCCGCCTGCAGGCTGCAGGTGCTTGCCTGCCTTCCTCTGAGTCGCCAGCTGCTGCTGCTGCCTTCTCTGCGTCCGGCCACTCACCGTTATTACGTTCGCGTCTCTCTAACTCTACCCGGGGACGCTCGTTCTGCGCTGCTCTTTAGAATGGCTGGCGTTTCTCCCGGTCTGCTATGGTAGCTGGTGAAAAAAGCGACAAGTTCCTGGTGAAAAGGTCTCGGCAACTGCAGTTCCTCTGTGCAGTTCGGTAGCGAGCCGGATAGGCTCTGCAGCCTCGGCGCCTTCAAGTGCTCGGGTTTAGCCAGCAAGAAGACGGTTTCCGTTGTTGGCGGTGCTGACCTTTCTGTTGTCCTTGGAGCTTCGAAGACCAAAAAGGGCTACAAGCCCGAAGACTGCGTCAGCGGGTCCCTCCTCAAGAGAGATCTTAGGCGCATGGCCAAAGTCCTTGAAAATCGGGTTGGTGAAAATGGCTATCGCCCTCGTTTGGAGAAAGCTGCCTTGGCAAAGCTGAGCTCTGTGCGCGAAAGCCTGCGAGTAGCAAAGGCAGGAGCAACAAAGAAGAGTTCAAAACCATCAAGGAAATCCATTAGAAACTAACTCCTCAAGATAGTCTATCAGCCTTGACATTGAAGCAACCAGCTGGACTCTCTCTCTCTCTCTAGCTCTATATATATATAGCGAGAGAGAGAGAGAGAGAGAGAGAGAGTGCGTCTCTCTCTCTCTCTCTCTCTATATATATATATATATAGAGAGAGAGAGAGAGAGAGAGAGACGCACTCTCTCTCTCTCTCTCTCTCTCTCTCTCTCTCTCTCCATATATATATATATATATATATATATATATATAGAGAGAGAGAGAGAGAGAGAGTGAGTGAGAGAGAGAGAGAGACGCACGCTCTCAGTTGTCACACACATACATACATACAAACACACACATACATACCTCTCCGTGCTCTCCCACCGGGCAGCCGAAGAGAAATGAGGTTCTCGGTGAGCGCGGGAGTATAAAAATGCGTAGCGTCGCTTAAGAGATAGCAAAAAAAAACATCGCATAAGCGAGGATTTTTTTTTTAATTTTAACGTCGCTTATGCGACGCTAGTCAGTCTGAAAGCATCGCAAAAAACGTCGTTCAACAGCATCGCATAAGGGATTCAAAAAAAAGCATCGCATAAGCGACATATTTTTTTTATAATTTTTTTACATCACTTAAGCGACATTAGATCGCTTAAGCGACGCATTCGTCATCATGTAAGCAATGGTGTATATTTTTAACACCCTCGCTTCTACAGCCCCCAATGGCTAGTAGTGTGTTAAGAATTCTATAATGCTTTTACTGTCTACTAAAAGTATATATGAATTGTCTATTGTACCTGAGTTTAAGATGATTGAACTATCTAAATTTTTTTGCTTGCAATATCTCTGCATTGCGTCTTGCTTTCTCTTCTTTGTAGTATCTGAAACAAAATCACAGTTTGAAAATGAGATGTCTACATTTTTTGAATTAAAATTTTGATAAAACAAATTTGCCAATCTTGAATGAGTACTTTAGAAAACTCAAATTACCTTTTTGTTGTTTAAAATGAATGAAAATCCCATGCAGACACTCCCTTCAGTCTCGTTTATAATGTCATTCCGTAATCGAGAGAGTATGTAGTATCTTCCAAGTGTGATGGATGCTATTAAAATGCCATTCTCGATAACATCTATATCAATAATATCATTTTCTAGATATGAAGAGCTCTCATCTTGTTCCATTGGTACTAGTTGTGTACCTATCATCCTGCTTCATTTATAGTAAAATGAGAAAATAAAATTTTGGGAGGCAAATATGTACTTGAGATTGATTGTGTCATGGACAACCTCACAATACATAGTGTTGGCCATAATTTTATCCCAACCATCATCCAAAAATTTTGGAATGTCATCACAGCCTTTTGCTTTAAAAGAAAACATAGTCTTACAAACTCTGATTGAATATTCTTGAAAAATATCTATGAAAACATTGACAGGCATAAAAACTATGATTTTGACTATTCTTGTTGCAATATTTGGTTTCAATGAATGCTGCACTTCTGCATATAGTTTGGCTCTATATGCCTCTATTATACTTCCATCACACTACAAGGGATCGGGCTCATACCCGCGCTCCTAGCCGCTGAAAATGACTTGTGAAAAAAAGTAGCGGGCCCGTGTATCAGCGCGTGTATAATCGCGGCCAGAGACATGCGTGTAAAAGCGCGTGTAAAGGAGTATTCAGACACGCTGATACACGGGCATATACACGCGTTCTGTCAGTTCAGCTGCATTTAGACACGCTGATACAAGCCTTTATACACGCGTTTTGTGACTTTAGATGTGCTTATACACGCGTATTGCTCAGATTTGACGCGTTTATACACGCGTGTTTTACAGATTATCCGCGTACATACACGCGACTTTTTGTAGTTCTGACGCGTTTATACACGCGAACAGAGAGCAAAAAAAAAAATCCAGAGAGTGCTATTTGGTACCTGAATACTGTTCCAGCATTCCAGCACCCAATAACACTCTCTGGATTTTTTTTTTTGTGCATTGGACCATCCACGACGAAGAAGATATCCACGAGGAAGATTAAGACAAGAATGACATGAATGCATACATTGTCAATACACGATTCAAGACAGACATGAATGCAATACTATCGATTCACGATTCAATATTACTATCAAAATTTCACACATATATACAAGGGAGTCCATATGTCAAAGTAGCCCATGGCTTCAGTTTACAAAAAAATATATACAACCACATCCTCAATATGGAATGTGATACTATAAGTCTGAGTACTACTCAGACCCAGATGATGACTCGGTGCTCCCTCCATGCTCAGATGAGCTCATATCGGTCGGAATGTCCGATGAGTAGTGCTCACGTCCACCCTCTGCAGTGGCGGCAAGTGGATCATCAGCAGCTTGTGCCTGTTCAAGTAATATATAGTATATAAGTATATATATATGTAATTCAATAAACCAAAATCATTCGTTTAGAGTTTTCAAGTGCCTGTCGACCGTATGGTCTCATGGCCATCTCAAACTGCGCGTCTGTAATACGTCCCTCGGCTCTGAAGATGGCCCACGTATCACGTCTGCTATGCCGACGAGCATACCCAGTATCGTGGGCTGTGGGCTTCCTCCCCGTAACCCGTCTCGCTGTATCATAATCAACACAATTTGTAAGATTAAAACAATCATAGAATCAATGAATTAAGTAAACAATCAAATAAAGTGGCAAGATACTTACGAACTCTGCCTCCCATGACTCAACGCCGCCAGATCCGAAATGCAAAGATCCAATGGTCTCCATCTGGATCCGTCGTGCCTCCACATGTCTTCACGCCACCCTCTGCTCGTTTCTTTGCCTCCTTCCACTTGTGTTTGTGCGCAGTGGTGGCAGGTTTCTCGGCAGGATAGCCACCCGTAACTACATTTAGCCCATCATCATACACAAGTTTTTTAAGGTGAGATCTTTTATTACTTAAGATCTCCCTTATTCACGTCTTTCCCCATACATCCGAGAATGTAGCATGTGGGGGATTGGGGTACCGACTATGTACAGCCTCTATCACCTCCCCAACTAATCAGCTATTTTGATCTTTAAATTTAATAAAACAATTTCTATACAAGTTTGATACTACCCCACGCATGTACTCCATTACCTCTTTCCCCCTCGCATCCATCACTATCCCGCCCCTACCCGTCACATCATAGCAGATCACTCCCTCCACCTCTCTCATCTCCTCCTCTTCTGAACTGTCTCCTCTAACTCTTCTCCCTCTATCTCCTCTCTCACCGCGTGCCCTACTACCTCCCCCACCAAAGCACTCGTTGCATCCTCCACTCCCACTCTTCCTACTGCTGTGCGGGTGGAGTCACGATTGGGGGATTGTCTACGTGACGGTGGCTATGAGCCCTGACGTGACGGTGGCTCTGAGGGAGTACGTGATGGTGGCTGTGAGCCCTGACGTGACGGTGCTTGGGAGGGTGTGCGTGAGTATGTCTGGGACGAGGTATGTCTCCTCAGTGGGCGTGGAAGAGGAGAAGCTGCATGCCGTCTCGTCAGACTCGTAGGCATAGACGGCAGTGGAATGCCCTGGATACTCGTGGTAGGGGTATAGACACCAGGCATGGAAGTAGGGGGATGGGCAAACATGTACTCTGTAAGCTCAACTGGACCAGGATGGCGCCCAAAATGATTTAGCATCTCCATCAGCCAATTGCTGTACGCAAATGGATCGGATGAAGAACCTGGAATATCCATAAAGAATCTGCAAAAATAATCCTCATGTATATCATGGGCAGTCTCTTGACTCACACAAATATCATCATCCAAGCCACCTATCAGCCTGCAAACCATAGAAACAGGAAACACAGTCTCGTGTATACACCCGTCCAGAAATGCGTGTATACACCCGTCCAGAAATGCGTGTATACACCCGTCCAGAAACGCGTGTATATGCGCGTGAACAGTCTGTACAGACAGGATACACGCAGACATACACGCGTTTTTACACGCGACCTGCGCAAAAAAAATTTTGAAAGCGACCGACCTCCGACAATGTGTCCTTATAAAAGGCCCACTGTCGCCCCTGTCAGAATCGTTCACCAGATGGCAACCAGTGAAGGAGAAAGACGGAGACAAACCCAAAAAGCAAAGAGAAAATAGCATAAACAAATCTGAGGACAAATTTGAGCAAAGAGACAAGGCAAAGGACAAACTGACTCACCTCTGAAAAAGTGAGTCTTCTTTTTTGGTCGGTTTCTTTCACCCGTGTGTGCTCCTTGTCTGCTCCTTGCACTTAGGCTTAGTGTCTGTTGGAAGAGGCGAAAACGAAAGAGATCAGATATGTTAGTTCAAAATGTTTATTTGGGGAAGGCGGGTTATTTTTAGTTTAAACAGGTCGTCGCGTGTAGAAACACGTGTATTTTTGCGTGTATGATAAATTAGCCGCGTTTATACACGCGATTTTAAGGATGTAGCCGCGTTTATACACGCGATTTTCAGGAACTAGCCGCGTTAATACACGCGATTTTTAGGATATAGCCGTGTTAATACACATAATTTTTAGGATGTAGCCGCGTTAATACACGCGATTTTTATACTTTGATTAAAATTAGATTATGATTTTGTGTTTTCTGGTTTGTACATAGGATGTCATCAACCTTCTCAAGCAGTTGTGGTGAAGATGAGACAATGCGTCATCATAATCGCGATGTGTGGTTGGGACAAAGGATCAAGTGTATGTGTAATCGATGTCAAGGATGCATTGTACGAGCACGTCGAATTACCTTGAATCACATCTCCATGTATGGAGAATGGAATCAAACAGGTTTAGAGGTGAGTAGATGTAAATTGATGGTATTCAAATGACTCATGGTATCCAAATTAAATTAATGGAGTTGTAATATATAAACTCTAATTGAAGCAGGATGCAGTACCCCACCCTAACATGGTGCCCTACGCGTGACGAGAGCACGCAAAGCGTCGACGAGATGATGCTGGAACTTCGGGATCTATTATCAGAGATGAGTGGGAAAGGGATGACAATAGCCGTGCATCCCACGAAGTTGTGGAAGAGGAAGTGTTTGATGATATGGTGCGGAATCTTTTTAAGGATGATCCCAAAGATATGGACGACGATGATATTGAACAAGAACATCTTTACAAGGCTTCATCGACACCGGTTTTTGAAGGGTGCACATTCTCTATTTTACGTGCTTCACTTGAACTACTCAATATACAAACAGTTTATGGATTGAGCAATGCAAGTCTTGACGCATTATTGAAGTAAGCATTCTAACTTGCAAATTTGAATTAGTGGTTTAAGGTTTAGGATTTAGGACTAATTGATGATATTGGATGCAGGCTATTATCAAACATGCTTCCAAAGGGAAATAGACTACCCACCTCAAGAGACATAGCGAGGCGCTATGTGACATCTCTTGGAGGATTGGATTATGATCGCATACATGCATGCGTCAATGATTGCATTCTCTTTCGTGGGACGCATAAGGAGGCTTGACATTGTCCCACTTGTGGTGAAGCAAGGTATAGAACAGATGTGAAGAGTTTTGATGTACCTCGTAAAGTCTTGCTACACTTTCTTATAATTCCTCGCATCAAACACATGTTCCAAGTGCAAATCCATAGCAGAGCTCATGTCATGGCATTCCTCACATCGATCGGATGATGGCATGTGGAGAATTCCCGCAGACACTCGTGCTTGGAAGCATATTGAAGATGAGTGGCCCAGCTTTAAAACAGAGCCCAGAAACTTGAGACTTGGCCTAGGTATGGATGGAGTGAATCCATTTGGTTTCAAAAGCACCGCATACAGCGTGTGGCCAGTTGTGTTGGTGAATTACAACCTTCCACCATCAATGGCGATCAAGAAGGGACATCTTATGTTATCCCTTCTAATTCCAGGGAAACATAAAGTCAAGCATATGGATGTTTATCTCGAACCATTGATTGATGAGTTGGAGGAACTATGGAGAGGTGTTGCAGTGGTGGACATTAGTAAGCCTCCCTCCTCTCGACACTTCGACTTAAAAGCAGTGTTGATGTGGACAATGCATGACTTTCCAGGATACAGCGATTGCTCTGGTAAGAATTCTAATTACCTCCCTACTCTAATACTATTGGCTATATTAATTATAAATATTGACTTTATTATTCTAACTTTTATTTATATTTTAACAGGTTTGAAAACATCGGGTAAACATGCATGTCCTGTTTGTGGCCCTTCGTTAGTACACGAGTATGCTGACGGTTTGTGTAAGACCATATTCGATAATCATCATCGATTTCTCTCCTCAGATCATCGAATTCTAATTACCTCCCTACTCTAATACTATTGGCTATATTAATTATAAATATTGACTTTATTATTCTAACTTTTATTTATATTTTAACAGGTTTGAAAACATCGGGTAAACATGCATGTCCTGTTTGTGGCCCTTCGTTAGTACATGAGTATGCTGACGGTTTGTGTAAGACCATATTCGATAATCATCATCGATTTCTCTCCTCAGATCATCTTAAATATGTTGCTAGTAAGAGTAACATTCCTCCACAAACACTTCGTGCAAAAGATTGGAAGCGTATTTGGGAGTCTACAAATATTCTTCCTCCAGATGGCATGAACAGGTATAGTAATGTTTTTCAATCTTGTTTTGTGTAGTCTCTAATTGGATTAAAGGTCACATAGAGCAATCCCTTGTGTAGGTACATTTTTTTTCGGCTACCATATTAGACCCATCTTAAGATCAACCATCTTCTTGATCCCATGCACATCTTCAAGAATGTGGGATCTGGTATTTGGGAACATGTTATTGGTAAACGAGACAATGTTAGCATACGTGAGGACTTGCGGGTCGCAGGGCGTATGCAGCGTCAAGCTTGGCCACCACGAGAGGAGGGTGGGCACGTTCGTCTTCTGCCTGCACCATGGATTATATCAAAGAAAGAGGAGAAGCAGGTAAAGCAGGCCATCACCGCTTTGCGTACTCCCACTGGATGCATGAGATCATTGAAGGGAGCCTTTACAACCACTAAGAAAAGAGGCGTTAAGCAACTATATGGGTTGAAGTCCCACGATTGGCACAAGATGCTCCAAGTAAGTGTTTTCCAAGTCTTGTACGTTTATACACGCGATTTTCAAGAACTAGACGCGTTAATAGACGCGATTTTTAGGATATAGCCGCGTTAATACACGCAATTTTTAGGATGTAGCCGCGTTAATACACGTGATTTTTATACTTTCATTAAAAACAGATTATGATTTTATGTTTTCTTGTTTGTACATAGGATGTCATCAACCTCCTCAAGCAGTTCTGGTGAAGATGAGACAATGCATCATCGTAATCGCGATGTGTGGTTGGAACAAAGGATCAAGTGTATGTGTAATCGATGTCAAGGATGCATTGTACGAGCACGTCGAATTACCTTGAATCACATCTCCATGTATGGAGAATGGAATCAAACAGGTTTAGAGGTGAGTAGATGTAAATTGATGGTATTCAAATGACTCATGGTATCCAAATTAAATTAATGGAGTTGTAATATATAAACTCTAATTGAAGCATGATGCAGTACCACACCCTAACATGGTGCCCTACACGCGGCGAGAGCACGCAAAGCGTCGACGAGATGATGCTGGAGCTTCGGGATCTATTGTCAGAGATGAGTGGGAAAGGGATGACAATAGCCCTGCACCCCACAAAGTTGTGGAAGAGGAAGTGTTTGATGATATGGTGCGGAATCTTTTTAAGGATGATCCCAAAGGTATGGACGACGATGATATGGAACAAGAGCATCTTTACAAGACTTCATCTCGACACCGGTTTTTGAAGGGTGCACATTCTCTATTTTACTTGCTTCACTTGAACTACTCAATATACAAACAGTTTATGGATTGAGCAATGCAAGTCTTGACGTATTATTGAAGTAAGCATTCTAACTTGCAAATTTGAATTAGTGGTTTAAGGTTTAGGATTTAGGACTAATTGATGATATTGGATGCAGGCTATTATCAAACATGCTTCCAAAGGGAAAAAGACTACCCACCTCAAGAGACATAGCGAGGTGCTATGTGACATCTCTTGGAGGATTGGATTATGATCGCATACATGCATGCGTCAATGATTGCATTCTCTTTCGTGGGACGCATAAGGAGGCTCGACATTGTCCCACTTGTGGTGAAGCAAGGTATAGAACAGATGTGAAGAGTTTTGATGTACCTCGTAAAGTCTTGCGACACTTTCCTATAATTCCTCACATCAAACACATGTTCAAGTGTAAATCCATAGCAGAGCTCATGTCATGGCATTCCTCACATCGATCGGATGATGGCATGTGGAGAATTCCCGCACACTCCTGCTTGGAAGTATATTGAAGATGAGTGGCCCAGCTTTAAAACAGAGCCCAGAAACTTGAGACTTGGCCTAGGTATGGATGGAGTGAATCCATTTGGTTTCAAAAGCATCGCATACAGCGTGTGGCCAGTTGTGTTGGTGAATTACAACCTTCCACCATCAATGGCGATCAAGAAGGGACATCTTATGTTATCCCTTCTAATTCCAGGGAAACATAAAGTCAAGCATATGGATGTTTATCTCGAACCGTTGATTGATGAGTTGGAGGAACTATGGCGAGGTGTTGCGGTGGTGGACAATAGTAGGCCTCTCTCCTCTCGACACTTTGACTTAAAAGCAGTGTTGATGTGGACAATGCATGACTTTCCAGGATACAGCGATTGTTCTGGTAGGAATTCTAATTACCTCCCTACTCTAATACTATTGGCTATATTAATTATAAATATTGACTTTATTATTCTAACTTTTATTTATATTTTAACAGGTTTGAAAACATCGGGTAAACATGCATGTCCTGTTTGTGGCCCTTCGTTAGTACATGAGTATGCTGACGGTTTGTGTAAGACCATATTCGATAATCATCATCGATTTCTCCCCTCAGATCATCCTAAATATGTTGCTAGTAAGAGTAACATTCCTCCACAAACACTTCGTGCAAAAGATTGGAAGCGTATTTGGGAGTCTACAAATATTCTTCCTCCAGATGGCATGAACAGGTATAGTAATGTTTTTCAATCTTGTTTTGTGTAGTCTCTAATTGGATTAAAGGTCACATAGAGCAATCCCTTGTGTAGGTACTCCATTTTTTTTTGGCTACCATATTGGACCCATCTTAAGATCAACCATCTTCTTGATCCCATGCACATCTTCAAGAATGTGGGATCTGGTATTTGGGAACATGTTATTGGTAAACGAGACAATGTTAGCGTACGTGAGGACTTGCGGGTCGCAGGACATATGCGTCAAGCTTGGCCACGAGAGGAGGGTGGGCACGTTCATCTTCTGCCTGCACCATGGATTATATCAAAGAAAGAGGAGAAGCAGGTAAAGCAGGCCATCACCACTTTGCATACTCCCACTGGATGCATGAGATCATTGAAGGGAGCCTTTACAACCACTAAGAAAAGAGTCGTTGAGCAACTATATGGGTTGAAGTCCCACAATTGGCACAAGATGCTCCAAGTAAGTGTTTTCCAAGTCTTATACGTTGAAATTAAATTTTGTAATGCCATAAACCATACATACATGTGCTCTTATGTGTGCACAATTCATACTACCTACTAGCATCGACCATTGTGCAAATAAGAGTTTGAAAAAATGTATTTATAAGATGGGCGAGCTTATGAGGCATGTAAAATCCATGTCAGATCACCCTTCATTATACCTTGCAAAATGAACGTGAGGTATAACGTACTATTTATTTATTTTTCAGATATGTTAGTTCCAAAGCAATTGATCCAGCCACGTTGGATGATGTGCGTGTTATGGCAGTGAAGGTGGTTTGTTTGGTAGAGGAGACTTTTCCGCGAACCATTCTCACAAGTCAACTACATCTCATTGTGCATTTAGTGGACGAAATCGCTTTATGTGGCACTGTGCATGCACGTTGGATGTTCTTCCTAGAGCGCTTCATGAAGACCTTAAAAGACTTTGTGAGGCAAAGTGCAAGGCCTGAAGGAAGCATGGCCGAGGGTTGGTTGATACAAGAGTCTCTTGTATATATTTCAGAATTTCTTGGTCAGGTGGACAGCTCTTTGCCACGACTATGGAGCAATGAAGAGGACTTGAGGATGACCTCTATTGTGCCTCAAGGAAAAGGACAGAGTAAAGTAATTGACAGAACATTGATTGATGATCTCAATTTCACTTGCATCCTTAATAGTGATGTGATGAGTAGATGGGTTACAAGATATGAGGATGCAAAGACAAAAAGGCAAGCAGAAAGAGCTCTCTTTCGGAGGCAACATGGCTCTCGTATAGCGTACCCTAAGCATCTAGCAACACTTCTGAATGATATCCATGTTGATTGGTTGCATGAGGAAATGGAGAGAGCAGAGAGCGACGAGGGGCTGCATATCACGACGGAAGAATGGGAGTATGCACGAGGATGCATGTTAAAGGTACAAAGAACTAATGTTTTGCATTAGTTGTAAGTGATTTGCTTTTAATATTTATTCACATTGCTTACACAAATATTGCTTCTATTTTGGTCCAGTGCACTATGTTCAATGCTATATGGTGTGAAGGCAAGCATTTTCGAACACAAAGAATTGATGAAAAGAGGAATACACAAGATTGCGGTGTCATTAGTAGCTTTGAGGGAGCTAATGGAAAAATGGATGATTATTGTGGCACAATCCAAGATATATTTAGGCTTGACTTTCGTCGCTTCTTTGTGTATGTTTTGGATGTCAAATGGCAAATGAACGTGGTGGAAAAAGGGCCTAATGCAACGATAAAAGGGCCTAATGCAACAATCCAAGATATATTTAGGCTTGACTTTCGTCGCTTCTTTGTGTATGTTTTGGATGTCAAATGGCAAATGAACGTGGTGGAAAAAGGACCTAATGCAACGATAAAACGTCATGCAAGTGGCTATGTAACTATTGACTCTACAAAGTTT
This sequence comes from Cibotium barometz, assembly GCF_041138505.1. Lineage (NCBI taxonomy): Eukaryota > Viridiplantae > Streptophyta > Polypodiopsida > Cyatheales > Cibotiaceae > Cibotium > Cibotium barometz. The sequence continues at coordinate 9,904,486 of NC_141059.1, forward strand.
TGGCAAACAAAGAAAGATAGGCTCGTATTGCCACAACAATGTGAGCAGGTATGCATTTTTTTACTAATGTGTTTCATGTACATATATATATAAGCTCGCATACCCCTTGACTTTTGATATGCTAATTAATTACTGCAGTATGTGTATTTGAGTAGGTTATCTATCTGCCAATGGTGCATGACATTAAATGGTGGTACGTCATCCCTATTGCACCACGTTCCAAAGTGATGTATAATACATTCACTGATATGGAGCATATGGAGGATGTAACAAGCCGCAATGAAGATGATGTCGAACATGCCAATGAAGATGTTGTGATCGATGATCAAGAAATAAGAGATGATCATGATAATGAGGATGAGCGTGCCATTTCTCATGATCATGAGAATGACCCTACCATTGAGGATGATGGTGATGTTGATGAGGATGATCAGGACATCGATACCATTATCAATGGACAGAATATCGATAGTGGAATAAATTTAATCGCAGCCTTACAAATTGATCAAATGGATATTGATGTTGATCGTTTGGCAAGGATGGATCTTATTAAAGATGAGTTCGAACCCTAACCAATCCATCACGGTATCGTTCTAAATTGATGACATTTCTATTGTATGTGTTGTCTTTTAATTATCATTTCATGATTTATTTTTGAATATATTTCATTATTGTAAATGCATGTAGTGGGATTGTGTAATGATATATACTGTAATGTACTATGAGATGGTTTAAAGAAAATAGTTTTTAATTTTGTAAAAGAATTCAGTTTTTCTTAATAAAGCGTGTATTGATGCGTGTATTAATGCGTGTATTATTACGTGTATATACACGCGCTTATACACGCGCTTATAGATGCCAACATACACGTGAATTTAAATGCCAAAATACACGTGTCCGCCGATACTATTCAAATACATGCGCGACCATACACGCGCCCGTAATTTATCGCGTGTATGAAATGCGTGTATGGCAGCATTGTCTTGTAGTCTCAGGAACAGGCCAGTCTATTATATTCCATTCCAAAAAATCTTGCCTTTGCAATATGCCATAAGAATGAGCATGGTCCAATAGCTGGTAGAAGTGATCATAGAAAAAAATACCCGCTTTAGCCAAGTCTCTTACAGATCTACCTTTGTACTGTAGCTCTCCTATCGCGCCATGCACGACATTGAAGAATCCTAAAATGCATTCCACTGGTTGCCACTCCTCGTATGATGAAGGATATAGATCTGAAACATTCCAAAAGATCATCTTAGTTATAAAGAGAGAAACAATTGTGCCTTGAAAATAATTTAAGTTATATTATGTGTTTATAATTTGGTCTATGATGTGGAAGATAAGCTAGATATTCTCGCAATTGAAGTTCTCGATGCATATAAACATGCTGCACCAGAATCTCTTTTACACATCTTCTGTCTTCTTTCACTCTAAAACCTTTTACTCTGCCTTTCCAGGATGTCAAGAAAGTACTCGTTGATTGTTGCTTTTTGCTCTTCTTCCTGATCCTCTTGGGTTGCATTAGTACCCAAGCTTCTTTTCCCACTTCAAACATTTTCCAACTAGCATTTGCTGTTACAATATTGGAAACCTCTTTGCTTGAAATCTGTGTGATAGGCCTTCCTGGCAAAGATATGTTTCATACATCAACAGAGTCTTCACCATCTAAACCCACCGAACGTTTTCTAATGCTACGTCCATTGTTTCTGGGTGCCATCTCAGGCTACGAATCTAACACACCCCTAATAGAAACCAACACAAAAGAAAGATAGTATGATGTTAGATTTCAATTAATCTAACATTCTAAGAAATGCAGATCGACTTAAAAGAAAGAACAAAAAGATATCCACAAAATAGGTGAAATGTTGAAGAGAGCAGATTACAACAAAGCTATGGCAAGGAGAGATGCTTGTCAAAGATGGAATAGTCCCTCGAAAGTCTGAGAAGAAAGGAAATTGGATTGTCGCGAGCGGGAAGTTTCAAACAGACTCTTACGCTCAAAGATGGACTAAAATCTCATGATAGAGACATGCTGCAGAAGAGAATCAAAAACAAATCTCCCTATTCATCTCGCACGCTTCTGCCACCATAAAGTACTATTCTATTTTCTATTTTTCACTCTTTTTTGTGGATTTTCTACGTTACGTTGGCCTTCTCCTGATTGTGCGAGACATTTTCTCCAAACCCTAAAAGGCCCCAAAATGAGCTCCGAATTCTTCTAATGTGGAGGATCCTATTTTGTATGAACTCGAATTATTATTTCATATGGTTATCGTATGGCAGTGCACCATGATCTTGATGTACATATTTTATAATCCACCCCTTTTGTGTATGGGCATGGACACTTAAATTATACGTACATGTTAATTAAAGTTTATGGTGGAAGGCACATTGGTGTAAATAGGATAAGTGCCTTGCTAATTTTGTAAAAGGAAAAGCCCAATCTTGTACGTGCACTACTGTATTGTTGGCACAAGGGTTAATGTGTAGCGGTGTAGAAAAGTGTCATAAAACTGTCATTAGAATTGTCATCTGAGTTGTCATCAAAAGTGTCATCAAAGTTATCATCAGAAGTGTCGTCAATGATGTCATTTAAGTTGTCGTCGGAAGTGTCATTAGGTTGGAATATGAAGAGTCACTAAGATATGAAGGGTCATTTTGAATATGAAGTCACTAAGGAGTCAGTTAGTCAGTTATGGAAAGAGTCGCCTAGGAGTCTTTTTAAAGGCATAGCCTTCTTGTAATCGTGTGGTGGTGTGGTGTGTGAGAAATCAAAAATCAGTTATCAGTTTCAGTTTCAGTTTCGTCTCTCTTTCTCTCCCTCTATCTCTGAGTAATGCTCCAATGAGAGTCGTTTCTGTTCTTTTGTGTAAACCTTGTTAAAGCCATAGCTTTAACACTTGGCGATCAACGGCAGGTTTCCTACTTTCTTCTGTTAGCGGAGGTGTGTGCTGAATTAGGCAAGTTGGCGGAGGTTAGAAGACAGAAGCATTGAAGCATTTGCATGGCGAGTTATAGAAGGCGGTTGGGCGGTCGAAGTCAAGCAAGGGCTGCAGATGAAGAAGACGCATCGCACATCACAGATGTTGTTGTTAACTCAGATGTAGCGAGGTTTCAAAATGGACGATGAGGAGGATTACTCTTCTTCAGAGATGGAAGCGAAAGGTGGATTGTCTGGCAGATTCAGGTAGATGACTTCTAGCAAGGTTGACGCAATCTAATGGAGGCATACCGGCAAAGAATCGGATGTACTACCGGGAGATGCGGATCCGGCAACGAGCATAATCTTGGACGAGCTTTGGATAAGGCACTGATTCTCTATCAAGGGAGAAGTGGGCTCTCAATTGCTTTGCAACTATTCCCTCAGGCGTGCCAGTGTGTAAGTAGCGGTGCAGAAAAGTGTCATTTACAGTGTCATAAAACTGTCATCAGAATTGTCATCTGAGTTGTCATCAAAAGTGTCTTCAAAGTTGTCATCAGAAGTGTCGTCAATGATGTCATTTAAGTTGTCGTCGGAAGTGTCATTAGGTTGGAATATGAAGAGTCACTAAGATATGAAGGGTCATTTTGAATATGAAGAGTCACTAAGGAGTCGGTTAGTCAGTTATGGAAAGAGTCGCCTAGGAGTCTTTTTAAAGGCATAGCCTTCTTGTAATCGTGTGGTGGTGTGGTGTGTGAGAAATCAAAAATCAGTTATCAGTTTCAGTTTCAGTTTCGTCTCTCTCTTTCTCTCCCTCTGTCTCTGAGTAATGCTCCAATGAGAGTCGTTTCTGTTCTTTTGTGTAAACCTTGTTAAAGCCACAGCTTTAACAGTTAAATTTTGGAACATGATTAAAATACCGATGTCATGGAGAGAGCCTCACGTATGGGGGATAATTGAACCCAATCTTGTATCGTATTCTTATGGGCTTTCTGTCTCTCTTATTTGCATATGTCCTTTAATTATCTTTCATATGCCATGGTAATTGGTAATTGAAAGGTACTTGTTGAATTAAATTATATCGCGAATTGACTTGGAGTAAAGGTCCGTTTGAGAGAGAAAGAGAGAAAAGAGGAGGAGAGGGAGAGAGAGAGAGAGAGAGAGAGAGAGAGAGAGAGAGAGAGAGAGAGAGAGAGAGAGAGAGAAACGAACATGAGAGAGGGCAGAGGTAGGAGGAGGAGGGTAGAGAGAGATGAATATGAGAGAGAGAGAGAGAGAGAGAGAGAGAGAGAGAGAGAAGCTCAAGAGTGGGAGAGAAGGTGGTAGATATAAATGCATGGCTTTCTCACATTCATAGAGATGATGCAACTATGAACCTTTGTTGCCTTCTTCTCTCTATTCGTCACAAGTAGAGATTTTTTATGTTTTTTGTTATTACTTTTTGGAAAAACCTTTTTGAACTCTCATTTTCACTTCTATTTCATCATCCTTGGTGAACCACATGATACTTGAAGATTCATTGACCCCAAAAGGTGCCACCCTAGGATCTCCTCTTCTTAACAAAGCTATCCAAAGGCACTATTTATAAGTATTCTAGTAGGGGTAACCAATTTTTAACTATGGGATCTTTCATGCTCTTCTTCTTAGCAAAGCTATCGAAAGCCATTACTTATAAGTATTCTAGTACATAATTTTTTATTTTAGGCAAGGGGGGCGAGGGACAGATGTAGATTCAACCCTCATCTCTTTATCTACTAGGGATAGAAAAAGGATTTCCAATTGGGTATTATTTTTGTTTTAGTCTAGGTCTACTTCTTCCCTTGCCTCATCTTGTTAATCTTGACCACCTGCCTCACAACAGTGAGAATATTAGTTTGGTTCCATTCATGATAAAAAGTAACGGTAGGATGAGTATCATGATAAAAAGTAATAGTAGGAGGACGTAGATCCATCCACATCTACTAAGGTTAAGAAAAAGCCATGCAAACATGAAAAGATTTCATAAAAGTAACTATATTTTAATGTGAAAGGTTTGTATTGCCAGATTGAGAATTGTTGTTTTAGGTTACGGATTGTAAGACGGGGTATGATGCTTTTTTCCATCTAGGAGCCCATTAAAGGTCATGAAGTTGGAAGACAAAGAAGTAGGGTACTTTATTTTGATGTACTTGTATGTTTACAGGTTGAATTATTTAGGATCCTTTCAAGGGCTTGTGAAGAGGTGGAAGAGATTTAATAAATAGCCCCAAGTCCCTCTTAAAATTGTTGATCATTCTATTCTTATTAGTAACAAAAATTTGATGCAGTCTTCTCATCATCTAATGAAGCTTGCAGGATTCCTTGTAGCGAAGATGCTACGTTAGAAGAGTCAATAAAAGCTGGAAATTAAAGGAAATAGCTTTAAAGGGCTTTCTCTTTAATGAGGTATTGGATAGCCAAGTCTTCAAGGATTAGAGAAATATCGATTGATCAGAGAAAGCAAAATCTGGGAGAAGTGGTCAGCTTATATTCAACACGACCGACCTCGAGAAGGATAGTAGATGTATTAGATTAAGAAATGGCATTACTTCATCGATAATAGTAGATGTATTAGATATATAATTGGATTCGTTGATTTGATTGAATTAATAAATATGAATTGTAAAAAGCACGTTCCACCCAGAAAGAAAAAAAAAAGAGGAATGAAATATATATATATATAGTTGCAAATAATAACAGACGCGTTGTCAATGTACTCTGGACAATTAATTATCTTATATATATATATATATAAGTTGGGGAAGAGGACGTCAAAATTGGGGCTCTTACAAAGAAACCATGGATGTTGCAGAGACAAAGTTAAGCGCAAAAGTCTGTGATGATCAGAGGGGAGGGTTTAATTAAAGCCTTGCACATTTGATTTTTAACATATATATATATATATATATATATATATAGCGAGTTACACTTGCAGCTCTAACTGGTGGTTTTTACCTGTATCCTTTCTGCTATTGTAATCTTTGCAGATGTCGGCAGCTATTCTCCGAGCATCCGCGGAGATGCCAAGGAGCCCTTTTCTGCTAAAACCAGCAAAAAACACACCATCTTTTCCTTTCCACCCACCCATGCAAGCCTGATTCTTCGAGCACTTCGCTTCTACCTGCACTTCACCGTAACAATCATCATGTCAACCATTAATCCCACCACTAACCACACTAATTTCTAAGCACTAAAAAGGCTCTTGCACGTCTGGCTACTAAATATCATGAAGCGAATTGTTGTGTTGTATCATCTTTGCACACAACTCAAGGTACTGATAAGGCATATTAAAATATTCCATAACTAAACCGGCTTGAGGTACTTTCACTTAAGCTAGGGTTTCATATTAAGAATAGCACCTGCTGATAGCGCCTTGATGAGTAAGTTGCTTCATTAAACATAACCATTACCTTAAACTTTCAAGTAGGTAGTCAATCTAATGCTTCATAAAACATATTAACCGCTACATAAATATACTTTCACGATATGATCGATTGGAGGACTTTTTTTGGCTTCATGTTTTTCGTTTTTCTAGGGTACTAACAGAAGAAACCAAAATTTGATCATGACCATATTAACTCGCTCTAATAGTATTATAAATAAAAATATTAGCCTTGAGCAAGTAAACTTGAGGCTAATTCTACATGGAACGTGCCCATTGTAATTAAACAGTCAGATAATCAAAACTTGAGTGAGTAAACTTGAGCTAATTGTACATGAAACATGGCCATTGTAATTAAACACAGTCAGATAATCAAAACATGATATATTGAAATATATCAGCCTTGAGCAATTAATCTCGAGCTGGCACTAGATAAATCTTCATGAGCGATATGAAATATGACTACTATATTGTGAGATCAAGCGTAGCCCATTAATTAATGAAACATATATGCGAGATGATTATTTAACCTTTAGCCAAGAAGGCACGTTGCTTCGGTATCCCGTCGCAAGAATCACCGCCTCAAATTCTGAGTAGGTACCATCCTTGAAGAAACACCCTGAAGATGTGAACTTCTGCACCTCAGGAACGACCTGATTAAGACATTCATTGATCATCATTAGTTTCTGAAGTAAATACAGCTCTCCTCTCTCATGTAGACGTTTATATATCTCTAGGACTAATCCAGATTAAGCGAACCCTTAATTAAATGTGGTTGAAGTTTCATCTCCCTCCCTCTGATCCTCTAGCTAGCTCCCTAGACTCTACCCTTGAATCTATACGTCTCATGCAGATTCTTATATTACAGTAAGAATCATTCCTCAGTTTGGATGAAAAGTGGTGCAGGAATTAAGGTGGATAATTTAATGATTATGTAAATGTTATACCTGAATGGAGCCGTCTTTGATTTTGGTGAGGGTTCCGACGTCCAAGAGGGGGGTTTTTCCCACGGTCTGCTTCAATTCAAGGGGACCGTAGGGAGGCGTTTTAAAGCCATATCTGCTAGGGTCACCTAGAACCAGTCTTGAGAGCAGGAGCAAGAGACGATCCGTCCAACGGAGCGGTAAAAACTTGCTTAACACCATTGCAATTGAGAAGGTGGACATCCCGTATATCTCACGTGGAAGAACGTGCACCTGCATGCACTAGCCTTTGCAAATTTAATCAATGTTGCCTTGCATTATCTTGCACGATTAATCTTGATTAATCTATGCTTTCACCATTAACCAACGTCTGATCACGGACACTGCATGGCAACTAGCTCGACCTTTCTAAACTTCAGTACCTTCATCCCCAACCAAAAAGTCTAATAATCTTTTTGATTTCGCTTAAACACGATCTAAACCTAGTTGGACTTCTATAATCTCACGTGGAAGAACGTGCACCGTCATGCATTAATATAATTATTTGCCGTCTTTCCTAGTACATTAACCTTTCCTGCATATCATGTCTTACCAAAATTGCGTTGCTAGCTATGCCAATTCAAACCACAGATACCAACAAACTACACCTTCACCAACATTAATTGAGATTTGTGTTACCATCAATAAAACATTAGGCTTGCATAATAATTCATCTATCCTTACAACATCAACTAATGCATACCCAATACTACTGCCTTAAATCAGAAGGGCTAAAAGTACAAATTTCTCGTTTGATTGTGTTTCATTTTGTGAGATTCAGCCACATTTTAAACCCAGACTTTCTAGCTAGTCTTACAAAATTACTAGGCTTACAAAGCACATCCATGAGCGTCTAAAGACTTGATTAACCCAAGGGTTAAGGACAAATGCAAGCTTACGAGGATTGGTGCGCGAAACACAGATTAATTAACATTCTTTAGCGTAAACAGAATTGAAATCTGCATTTTCTAGTCTTACAAAAGCTACTAGTAGGCTTACGTGCAGAGCGAATCCGTGCACGTGTGATCCGACTCGATTAACCAATGAAGTATGAAAGAGAAATTATGATGCAAGCACAGGATATATATGAAGAGGAGTGGTGTAGATCAAAATTATGATCGGAGGCAGCTAAATGCAGGGGAGAACCTTACCGGGCTTCGGACAGATACTGATGGTTTGGAGCCAAAATTAGCCAGATCAAGGGAGACCTCCATGCCGGAGTTGCCACAGCCGACAACAAGGACTCTTTGGCCACTAAAATCAAGGCCGTTTTTGTATTGGCTACTGTGGAGGGTTTTGCCATTGAATTTGTGCAGATCAGGCAAGCTGCTTGGATCAAGAAGGGGCTCTGCGTTCTCACCACTGGCGACCACAAGCCAAGGGGCACAATACAGTACAGCTCTAGGCCCATGAATATTACAGGAAGCTTGGGAGATCGAGAGCACATGCCACATTCTGGTTGATGTATCAAAGCTCACATACGATACATTCTCATTGAAGCGAGGCAGCACCCCAGACTTGCTTGCATAGTCGTCCAAGTAAGCCAAGAACTGCTGCCTTGTTGGAAACTTGGGGACATTGGATGCAAACGGCACGCATGGCAGCTCGCAGAACTGCTTTGGTAAATGCAAGCAGAGACGATCATAGGTCCTGTTCCGCCATAGAGATGCTATGCAATCTGATCTCTCTATCACAATGCTTGATATGCCCTTGTGCTTTAAGCATACTGCGGTTGCTAGCCCCGCTGGCCCTGCCCCCACTATTATTGCCCCATCCTCTACCACCCTCACAATAGCTGCCCCATTGCAGCTGTTGTTGTGATTTGATTCCTTGCACATCACCTCGGCCAGCTTGTAGGCCGGCATCATTTTTCTTAGTGTTGTCGTCGCTGTTGCATTGCTCATCATCATCATACATAGAACGAACTGTCAATTGTTTAACTTAAAAAAGTTGAGAGTGCTTAACGATATACGTACACAAAAACACACACACACACACACACACACACACAGGCGCTAGCTGGCTCAAATGGAAGAATTGGCGACAGGAAACCACACAGATCAAAGCATACATTACGCTCTACCAATGTTGTAGGCAAAAGGCAGCCTTTATTGATATGTACAAGCACAAAATGACCCCCAAAGTCAAGCTTGCCTCAAATGCAACAATTGGCAAAAGTGTATCAATCGATACCACACAAAAAGCATGCATTGAGCTATACTAAGGTAGGCAAAAGACATATAATTATATGACAGATATGGTGGACGCGCCCAGACATCTATAGATTCCTCCTCCTTCACATGGTGAGAGGAGTACTGAACTAGTGTGTGAAGGCGGGCGGGAGAGGGCAAAGACGAGAGCTTTCCTCTTATGACGAGTCATTGATGACGCCTTCTGAATGCAAAGAGAGCAGGCTGCAAAAAGGTCAATCATTGTTTGCCAGGGGGAGATGAATTTTTTTAGGTTTGTGAGAGTGAGAGAAAGAGTTTGTCAGCAATAATAGTCACGCTCGAATGTAGCCAAAATTGTCTTCGATTATGGGTGATTTGAGAGAGAGGGGGAGAGATGATTAGCAATAATATTTACTCTCCAATCTAGCTAAAATTGCCATCAATCTGATTAGAGCGAGAGAGAGAGAGAGAGAGAGAGAGAGAGAGAGAGAGAGAGAGAGAGAATATTAGCAATAATAAAAAATTTACTCTCAAATCTTGCATCACCTGTGGAAAGGTGAATGGTGATTTTTTGAAAAAAAACCGAAAAAATAGTCTAATAAGAAAAAGCGATTACAAAAAGCTTTTTTAAATGGGCGAGAAGTCTAACCCCTTTTTTTTTCTTGGACCAATATATATATATATATATATAATTCAAAAAGCATTACATCCTGCAACCTCTACAGGTTGGTAGAGATGGTTGAAATTGACCAAAGAAGCTTATTAAGGACCTTAGGTTAATTGTATGGTTCCCAATGGTTTAGGCCCTACTTAGCACTACTAAGTATTCTGAGTAAATTTGTCAAGATGCCACGCTTGGCGTCACGGTCCGCCCTTCAATAGTTGTCTCGTGTTAAATCGAGATGCCGTATTGGAGCAATGGATACTGACTCCAGAGGCATTTTTGCCTGGCATTTTTTTCTTTTTTGCCCTTCACACTTTTATCTTTTCAATATTAAACATAATTTGTATCTCCACTTGATAAACAATACATACCAACGCATTTAAAAAAAACATTCTGGCATTTTTTTAAATTGTATTTGTAGTGTGCATGAAAAATTATTTAAAAGTAGAATTTGAATTTAAAGTATGCATGTCAATAGCCTAGATTTCTCACTGAAGGGCCTCACTAAGAAAATGTAAAGTTTTGATAAGAATTAAACACCTCTCTCTCTCTCTCTCTCTCTCAATGAGTCAAAGCCACTGAAAAACCAATAAGCGAGGCAAAAGCCATAGCCATGCTCTCTCTCTTAATGAGGCAAAGCCACTTAAAAACCAATAAGCGAGGCAAAAGCCATATCCATGTAGTCATCTATCATTTTGGATGGTGTAGGCTCGAAGGACCATCTTCATGCAGACAAAACTATGATTTAATCAAAAGATGTTGATGGTTTAGCTAGTAATAAGGGCACTTTTGTGCCTAAGTGTAAAGAAACATTTTATTATAGTGTGGACACATATAAACATGCACATGTACACAAATATATGTACATAATGATTTCATTGTCCCTCTCTCTCTCTCTCTCTCTCTCTCTCTCTCTCTCTCTCTCTCTCTCTCTCTCTCAATGAGGTAAAGCCACTATAAAACTAATGAGGCTGCAAGAGCCATAGCCATGTAGTCATCTATCATTTTAGATGGTGTAGGCTTGAAGGACCATCTTAATGCAAAAAAAGGTACTCTTTAATGCAAATATTTTGATTGTGGTGTGAACCAAGCATAAGTGCATCTTACTAGTACTTCTTAGGTGTCTAGAGGAATAAAATAAAAGAGTTTTTAACAAGGGATTATGCATGCTAATAGCCTAGATTTCATGCTGAAGGGCCTCATTAAGAAAATGGAAAGTTTTGATAAGAGAATAATCTCTCTCTCTCTCTCTCTCTCTCTCTCTCTCTCTCTCTCTCTCTCTCTCTCTCTCTCTCTCTTAATGAGACAAAGGCACTAAAAAACCAATAAGTAAGGCAAGGTCCATAGCCATCATTTAGTCATCTATAAGATTAGATGATTTAGGCTTGAAGGGCCATCTTGATGCAAACAAGACTACCCTTTAATTATAAGATGTTGTGACTGTGGTGACAACCAAGCATAAGTGCAGCTTACTAGTAGTTATTTGGTGTCTAGAGGCATAAAATATAAGACTTTTTAAACAAGCGACTATGCATGCCAATATCCTAGATTTCAAGATGAAGGGCCTCACTAAGAAAACATAAAGTTTCGATAAGAAAATAAGAGACCATCCCAATGGGTCCTCATCATTATCTTGATACAATTAGTAACATGTAGATAGCTAAAAACTTTTCATATAATGTCTTAAAGTCCCACAACACTCCATAAAAGATAAACTATTCTTGATACCCAAAGGAGATAACACAATGCAAAGCAAAGTTTAGACATGTTTCATAGACAAATGGAGGGCTCACCATCTCCTCCCTTGAAAGAGGAATGTTTTGGTCACTAATGTAATCCTATTGTCCTAAGTAATCCTTTTTCCCTAAGTAAAATGAACTTGCAATGCTAGGAAAAACACACATGGTGAATACTATAATTGTTTCTTTCTTAAGTGCTTTCTTTTGAAAGACCATAATTTTCATGTTGTGTATATAATCATGTTGTGTATATAATCATGAATATATTGAACCAAATTGTGGTCTATAAGAGAGTGTAAGAGTATAATTAATAGATGGGACAAAACTACTTTCTAATTTTGGTCTTCCTATGAGTGTGCATGCTCTCTTACAAGTCCACAATTTCGGCTCAAGAGCATCAACTTCATGTTATGCATTTGGTCCCATAGGTCATTTTGGCTTTTTATAAATTTTAGCACTCTCTCTCTCTCTCTCTCTCTCTCTCTCTCTCTCTCTCTCTCTCTCTCCAACAAGGATAGAAAACAATTTCACTTATAGTTACTTGTTTACTTTTGGTTTGTAACTGTGGAGGCATGGTGTTATGCCATATGCTATTGTGGAGGTGGGTTGCGTGTTCTTTATCCTTAGATATTATAGAGGAAAGGCATATGTGCTCTACCCTAAATTTTATCGTTGTGGAGGTTGAAATGAGGAAAGTTTCATTAAGAAAATGAGAGTGCAATATCCAAGCAAGTTATGTTGGTGAAATTATTTTTTTCACACTTTTTTATGCTTCTCATTTAACCAATGGTATATCCACCATACATTTTTTAATACATTATTGTGAAATAACAAGTTTAGACATTATAATAGGTTTCTTCTCTTGTAGTGGTACAAAATTCCTCTAGGTGTCACATCAAAAAATATAAAATACCACTTGCAAAGGATAGAATATGATTTCATCAATCTAGTGTGTGATTAATAACATTATTTTGGGGTGCTAGAAGATTATATAACAAACCTATGCATACTTAAATACTCTTATGTATTCACCTATAAGCTTAAGATATTTAGATTTATTTTTTACAACTCTGCACGTATGTGATATGGAGATTTTAGAACCCTAGCTTGAATTGACTCATTACTTTATAAAACTCAAACTCTAGCTTATTACTTTCTAAAACTTAAACTCATCTTCTCAATTTGGATAGCAAGTGATAAAGTGTTTTTGGCCCTTGATTAAGACCTCCTTTCTAGAAATTTCCCAATCACTTCGCAGTAGATGATAAGTCTACTACCAAGTGATTGGGAATATGTCCCCCACTATGAAGCTAATTGGTTAGAGTGTCAGAGTACCAACACAAAGGTCATGGACTGAAACTACAGCCTACCATATACATGTGGCTTTTAAGAATGTGTCTCCCATTATGTGTGTAATTGGTCAGAGTGTCAAAGTACCAACACAAAGTTCATGGACTCAAACTACCCCTGGGTTTAAACAACTAAATTCCCAATGTGAAGGTCAAAAGTATGATAACAACTCATTACATCTGAGAGAAAATTTACATTGAATAAATTTACCAACTAGATAAGAAACTTTGTTAAACAATTTATATATATATATACATAAACATATACACATACACATACACATATATATACATATACATTATATATATATATATATATATATATATATATATATATATATATATATATATATAGAGAGAGAGAGAGAGAGAGAGAGAGAGAGAATTATATATACATAAACATATATATATGTGTGTGTGTGCATTCGTGCATGAGAGAGAGTCACATATTATAGGATGTGTGGCATGCCTCCATTTCCTTGGTATTGGACCATGAGGGGGAACAATAGTTTTTTTGGTGCATTTAATACATTAACTGAAGAAAATTTCAAACAATTTAGAGAATGGAAGGCTTAGTCACTATAGGAATAGTGAATGCTTAATAAAGTTTGAGGGCGTTATGTTTTGAATTTGTATGTGTGCAATAATGATTTTTCATGCTTTAGTGTAGAAAGGCTATTTAGTAGCTTATATAGGTTCATAATATTAGGGAGCTAGTATAAATTAAAATATAGTACTAGTAAGAGTAGGTTAATCATATTAGAGATAAATAGTAGTTAACAATAATAAAGCATGTATATTTATGAGGGTGGCTTAATAGTATATGTGAAACCTAATAATATAAAGAGGCTACTAAAGGTTAATATAGTTGAGTATATATTTGTTAGTAATAAGTGTAGATATTGGTAAGGCAAGGTAGTAATGTTATGATATCTTTCCTTATAGGTAATTCATTCCCCTATGATTATTTGCTCTCTCTCTCTCTCTCTCTCTCTCTCTCTCTCTCTCTCTCTCTCTCTCTCTCTCTCTCTGCACTTAATGGTCTCAGTCCTCCTTAGGTTTAGCCCAACTTGAATTAAAAAGCTAGGGTGCTTCATAGAAAATCATCAAAGCCATAATTAATTAAGAAACATAATTAGCTCTAATAAGGAATGAGGAAAAAATACAAGAAGCCTAAATAAAAACTTGAATTTATTACAAATTCCACTCACAAATTAGATAGACTAGATAATTTGCTCCAATTTGGCCTCTTTAAAAGCCTTGTAAATCTTACAGTTTTGGTGGGAGCACGATGGACACAATCAAGGGTGCCCTTACCTTATACTAACACTTCACACACATTAATACACATGATCACAACCATTTTTACATGGTTAGAGCAATGCACTTGATAATAATCAAAACATAGCCATTGCATTCCCCTTGATTTAAAAAAAATTTGTTAGTGTTAATAAAGTCATAATTAGTCAAAATAGAGTGTGCAAGTTACTAGAATGATGTGAATTTAACACACTAGTTCCCAAAAGCCCCACTAAAATGTCAATAGATCTAGAAAACAATGAGACAAATGGCCTACCCAAACATGCTATCACAAATTATGATGTTTTACCATTTATGTGTAATCTAATGCTTGATTTTGATGATAAAACCAAGATATTTGCTAATGGAGTTGTCAAGGATGTGCAAGTTACCACCATGAATGATATGTATTTAACACATCAGTGCCCAAAATCCCCACCAAAATGTCAATAGATCTAGAAAAAAATGAGACAAATGGCCTACCCAAACATGCTATCATAATAGTATGATGTTTTGCCATTTATGAGAAATCTAATGCTTGATTTTGATGACAAAACCAAGATATTTGTGGATGGAGTTGTCAAGGATGCACATAATGGAGTTGTCAAGGATGCACATAATGGTGATATAGGATTCATTTATAAGGACTATATGAACACCCCCTTATGTGCACGCATGTGAAAGGATACCTTTTGATTAAAGGCTCTAGGTGCACACCTCGTTGCGTAGACCTTGCACTATAATTTGGGCCTTCTTCACTAGGATACCTTTTGATTAAATCCTCTAGGTGTAGATCTCGTTACATAGACCTTGCACTGTTTGGGACCTTCTTCACTACCATGATGTTTCCCAACTATGGAAGATCTAGAGTGAAGCTTTATGTGATGTTAAGGTCATGCCTGACATGCTCTTGTTGTAATTAACTACTTCCACTTCCATAGTTTCTAATTTGCATCATTATTGATAGATCGTGGGAGTAGTAATCTACTACTACTCTTTGCATTATACGATTATTGAGAGATTGTGGGAGTAGTAGACTATTACTACTTTTGGCATTATTATTGAGAGATTGTGGGAGTAATCTACTACTACTTTTTGCCATGGATGCTAGAATTTCTTTATCTATATAGGTGTCATGAGCAACACAAAGATATAAACTTTGCAAGAGAGGGTGATTGGTATATTGCTACTACAACAAATTTACCACTATTATGTTACAAAAAAGAAATGTCACCAATTTTAAGCTATTGTGTAGAGGCAAAATTTCTTTCTATTAGTAGGAAATGAGGCAAAGAGATAGAAAAGATGCTACTTATTCCCTATGATAAAGCTCAACTGTATGATAAAGCTCAAAAAAAACCATTAAGGGAAGTTTGGACTCAAAATAGGTCCTTCAAGGATTTCTACACATTCTCTCTCTACAAAAATGGGTGCATGCTGAAAGTTTTGCAAATCAACTCAGAAGTGAGTGGATTTTGGACATTTGGAATCTACTCTTTGAGACCTTTCCAATGATATATAGAATGATGAGAAATTTTACCTATTCAAGAAGTCCCTAAAATTGGTGAATGATGTGGCACATAACGTGCATGACGCATAGCACGATGGGCGATTTTGCCTATTCAAAAAGTCCCCAAATTTTTCTAATGATATATAGCATGATGGAAAATTTTGCCTATTCAAGAAGTCCCCAAATTTGGTGATTTGGTGATGAACATCATCACCAAATTTGGGGACTTCTTGAATAGGCAAAATTTCCCATCATGCTATATATCATTGGAAAGGTCTCAAAGAGTAGTTTCCAAATGTCTAAACTCTGTTCACTTCTACGTTTATTTGCAAAACTTTTAGCAGGCACCCATTTTTGTAGAGAGAGAATGTGTTGAAATCCTTGAAGGGCCCATTTTAAGTCCAAATTTCCCCTAATGTAACTTTCTCTTTCTTCTTCTATGCTCACAATTTTTTTACACTATTTCTACAAGAGACTTAGAGCTTATCTACTCTTCTTTACACAAGCATGTGCCATAGGACTCTACAAGGCTACTCTCTCTTATCTCTTCTCAATGCACTTATGTTGCTTATACTACCCTTAACTCTCTAAAATATATGATTACCTCTTAGAAAATCTCAATAATCTCTTTACCTTTTTAAGGCCTTCTAGAGCATCACATGTGTATACAAATATACATGCCTATAGCTTTGTTCCTTCACCACTCAGATCTCCACTCATCTCTTCAAAAAGAGAATGGACCCATTGAGGGAGAAAATCCTTTTATAGCTATAGTGCTTCAAGTTGATTATGATAATGTTACCTTCTTACAAATCCACACTATATCAAATCTCAAGGACGTGATCAATATCACAGAGGGCTACATAAACGCATCCGATTGTGACATAGAGACATCTAATTAATTTCTAAATATAATTTCCATGTTTACATGTCTAGCATAAGTCTAATTAATTTCTAAATATAATTTCCATGTTTACATGTCGCCTAAATGACATAGAGAACTCTAATTAACTTCTAAACATAATTTCCATGTTTGCATTCACTATGTCTAGCCTAAGTCTATTAAAGATATCTTCATAATGACTTTATTATATTGTAAATGCTTAGGATGATTAGATATCGTGGGTGTAAAGCTTGTAACAAGAGGAGTTTATCTTCTAAGGAAAATCATCTATAAAAGTCTAAGAACTACTAATGGGCACCCTCAAAGCCACTTTCTCTAGAGCTACCTAGTTAGAAAAGACTAGAGTGTGCTTCTATATGTGTGTGTATACATGAGCACATGTGCATGTATGTGTTTGTGCATGTGTGTGTGTGCGTGTGTGTGTGTGGGGGGGGGTGCATGTGTTTGTGTGTTTGTGTGTGCACGCATGCTTTTCACACAAAAACAGTGTACGCGTGTGTGCACGTGTGCACGTGTGCATGCTTGCACAGACACACGTGCATGTGGCATGTGTATATGATGGGGGGGGGGGAGAGAGAGAGAGAGAGAGAGAGAGGGGTGAAATGGGAGTGAGTAAATCATTAACACACTACAAAGGTGTAAGGCATTAGGAGATCAGCGATGTTACACATAGCAACTTTTTGTTTTATAGGAGAAATCCTATAAATCACATGTGTTCAAGAGGTGTTATTTGTTGTGCATCATCTATTAGTTCTCAAAGACTAAAATGAGATTACGGCACTAGACTTAAATGTGATTACTTCTCTTTAAGGAAATCACTTTTAAAAAAACGGAGAAATCCTATAATTCATTTGTTCAAGAGGTGTTATTTGTTGTGCATCATCTTTTAGTTTATCTATTAGCGCATCTATTAATTCTCAAAGACTAAAATGAGATAATGGCACTAGACTTAAATTTGAGTACTTCTCTTTAAAGAAATATAGTAAATGTTCCTAATGTGAACATACTTTTATAGATTTAATATAGAAATTTAAAAAACCCGTCCATGTGAAGCACATGCACATTTTTGAGATAGGTAGATTCATGTAGCTTTTTATTTGAAGTACTTTTTAAGTTCTAAATTATTTACTTGAATTTTTAGTTCAAGAGGGATTCATCTAATTGATAACCACATGTGATTTGAAACCCTTAAAATTTTGGGTGGTTTTCATGTGGAGTGTGTAGTAACCCTGGTTATTAATCTCTAGAAGCTCTGGATGTTGAATGTGATTTATTTACACACAAAAGTCATTATTGTGTGGATAGATTTTTTAATTTGGATTTTACTCTCTCCATGGAGGATGAAGCTTGGTCTGTGCCTAAAAGATTATAGGAGATCTCAAAGGTCACTATGTTGAAGACTTAATATATCAGTTGTGTTTAAGGGGTATTTAACAAACTACCTATGACTTTTTAAATTTTGAATACACCCCTTTTGAGTTTGGGCTATTAAAATTACCCTTTCTCTCTATCTATGTGTGTGTGTGTGTGTGCATACATACATATTTGTACTTTTTAATATAAAAAACCCCTTACGTATGCATACTTTATGTAACTCCACAAGAAATTCATTATATATTTAGTTTTGTACAGTTGAACTCTTGTGCTATATGAATATTTTTTAGAGAGTATGTCAAACTTCTATATCTAATAAAAGTATTTTAATAACAATCTAGTTTGCTTCTAGGAGTAAGTTTGATGTCTTATCCGGCTCAAAAGGAAACATTTTTCATGTGTAAATAAGGAAGGAATCTAACATCGATTTTAGGAGAAAATAGGTTCACTGGAACCTAGAGCCATATCAAAATATAAAAAAACCTTCAACATGGTTGGATAAATTAAAACACATCCAAGTTCTATCTATAATTGGATGAAACTAGGAAGAAAATTCTTGTGAAAAAATTCCATTTCCTCTTAAAGGATTGATATAATTTTCAATAAGAAAATATTTTCTAGATTATAGGGCTAACTAACATTTTTCTCTGTAAATTTTCATGTCATTTTCATAAATGTGTTTGTTCTCACCAACCGAGTTAATTAATCAAGAATAGGATACTTTTTTTAAGCATAACATCTTAGATGTGACACTTGGTATGAAGTTTGTTTATGTTTCTTTCTACGGAGTTTTACATAGAAAAAACCTATGATAAGACCTTATGATGTCAATTCATGCAAGGAGTAAGAACTCACATCTTCTAATTGCAATTGGTTGTGGGAGATCATTGATCCCTACAAAGGATGGGGATGTAGCTCTGAAAAACACAAAAAAATAGTCAATTGTCATTTGTTGCAGATGATACCCAACCACTTTCTCAATTGATTGCAATCTTTCTTATACTCATGAATGGGTTGTAAATATCTTGCTCATTCTCACCTTTGATTACAATCTTGCGTATACTTGTGAATAGGTTGTAAATATCTTCCTCATTCTCACCTTTGATGAGTGGATCCAAAACATGATTGCCTTATGGCTACTTGTCATATTACTCTTGCTTCTCACCACTTTGTCACTCGCCAACCACCTCTCTACACACACGTGCGTGCGTGCACACATGTACACGCACACACAAATTTAGTCCATTAGGAATTTTTTGGACCCAAAAAGGGCCTCTTAAGGATTCCTAATTTTAAGGGATTAGAGCTTAAAAAGCTGGGCTTAAGGGAGACAAAGGCTATGATGACCCCTATTTTTTTACCTTGCCACATCAGCCATACCCCCCTAGTTTCACTTTTTAAAGGGAATATTCTCATACTCTCTCTCTTACTTTTTGACTTTTCTCATACTTTCTCTCTTACTTTTTGAATTTTTTATCTTCACTCTCTACAAATTGAATCTTTCTTGTCAGTTTGAAATCTCCTTTCTCATTAACTCCCACCATATCTCCCTTCCACATCAGCAAAACATTCTCGTATTTAGGTGGGCCCCAAAAAGTGAAAATTTTTTATTTTTTTATTTTTTTACATTTTGAGGTGGAAAAAACACCACCCAACCAATATGTATGATGAAAATAAATTTTTTCCTCCAAAAAGCTTCTAATTTAAGGGTCACGTCAGAGGCCTGTCAGGAGCCAGTACATCCATAACTAACTGTCAGGTCCCCACAACCCCATAAACATAACTAACTGTCAAGAACCACTACATCCATGAGATCCCGAAATTGTGGGGACACCAAAAATTATTATTTTTAATTTTTCTCATAAATGTAATTTATTGATGAAAAACTCTATGTTAGTATATTTGTATATCAAAAATATCATTTTCTACTTAGAAAACGGATTTGTGTTAAACCTGCAAACAGCAAAGTTTTAATAGTCTCTCTCTCTCTCTCTCTCTCTCTCTCTCTCTCTCTCTCTCTCTCTCTCTCTCTCTCTCTCTCTCTCTCTCTCTCTCCCTCCCTCCCTCCCTCCCTCTCTCTCTCTCTCTCTCTCTCTCTCTCTCTCTCTCTCTCTCTCTCTCTCTCTCTCTCTCTCCCTCCCTATGAGGATCTCTCTGCTTAGCTATGGAGCCTTTGCAAGCTGTGTGTGTAGCCCCTTGTGAAGCTAGAAAACGGATGGTTGATTTACACATTCGTATTCCTGAAGAGTATGGCAGCTCTAAAAAAACCCATCCTACTGATGCACAATCTGTCCAAGCTTGTAGGATAGCTAAGGAGAAAAATGTAGATCTTTGGGTTGATGGGCATCTCTATCCAGTTGTTGACCCTCCATTAAGAGCAAACCCTCCTTTCCGCAATTTATCATCTTTTATGCAATTTGTTGGTGAAGGAGAGCTTGGCTTGTTGGGATACTGCAGAAGATTGACTAGAAGTGGAGCTTGGCAAACCCATATTCTCCAATCTCAATTGCAAGCATCACAATTCAGCCTTTTACAATGTCAAGAAGGACTTAAAACATCATCAGATAAAATGAAAGAGATCCTCGTAGAGAATGTGGAGAAGGATGCAAAGATTCAAAGGCTAGAGAAACTTATCAACAAACGACTCAAAGCAATGCCAAATGGTGCTCATGAACGCAAAAAGACATTGGCTGGTATAGAATCTCTTACATTTAAAGGTGGAGCACAAAAGAAAAGGATTCGTACAACAAAGTAAGTAATATAAACTTTCATTATGCACTCAATGATTTAAACAAAATAGTCATGATTTGTGTTCTACTAGGAATTTTCTGCAAGAGGTGTGTGGTTCTAATGAAGAGGGATGGAAGGATTTGGTCAAAGCCATTCTGAATATACCAAGGATATTCTCTCAATTATTACTGACCCTCATCATCCTAAAATACGCCAAGCTGTTGTTAGCAATGTAGTGAGCAAGATTACCACCTCCATCGATTCTTCATTAATTCAACATGCTTGTGATGCGCCTGAATCAGCATGAAAGGGTACCAAGCAATCCGTCAGGTTGTAAAAGATGCATTTCTAAGGACAAGGAATCACTGGCACTTTATTTCCTACACTCAAGATGATTTACAATGTCAAGCATATCAATAATGATGATGTGCAGCGAGCTATAGGACAATTTTATCACGTTGCTCTCCTCGTGTGGGGAAGATGGCCCCGCATCTTCTGCTATAGTGGGCTGTTCAGCTGTAGATTGTGCACCCTCTGGAAAGTGCTCTGATGCAAGCTACTCTTCTACACCAGCACTCGTTCGTACTGCCTTCACTTCTTGTCATCCCTCAAATACCTTGCCAACTGCAATGTGGGCATCTCTACCTCCTCATCCGAATCCTCATCGTTCGCTGATGACGAACGCAAAAGAGGTGAGCCACGAGAGGAACCTAGTTCCTAAATTGCCCTTCCCCAACCTCTTCACCTCCTGCTTATTGAAGGTACAGTAAGCTCCTGCGGGGATGCAGATGTCAATGAAGCGTTCAAGGCGTTGGATGTAGGGGTGGGCATATTGTGAATGTACTTAAGCAGCTCAACAGGCACCCATCGATCATTAGGGCAACGGGGAAAGGAGATGGAATGGGGAGCTAAGTATTGCTCCATGTATGCAATCTGCATCTCATAATGTTGGGACACAAGGGCAAGCGACTTTTCAAAGTCGACTTCACGAGAGAACATGACAAAGAGCTCGCTCTTGCCCGCCCACGGGGTGGTGGAGAGGAACTCATAGAAGTTGTCAAAGTGGTTAGCCATGTGAATGCAAAGAGAGTGTGTGAGCTCGTGCTTGGTTTCTATCACGTGAAAATGAGAAAGAAGGCACCTTTGGCTATTTATAGTTAAAATTTAAAGTTTGGCCTTTTCACACTAGACTGCTAGACAAAAAATTACAGTTTGCAAAAATATTAAGATTTCAATTAAATAAAGATTGGTTAAAAAAGAGCCTACTATAAAATTACAAACATATCATCTAATCTAAAATTGTTATAATGTCTTCAATTTTTGCCCCTCTTGTGACATTTACTTCATGTTGATCTCCATCTCCTTGGTGACTTGAAAGCTTGTCATTGCCTTCACCTCGATCCTGAAACTCTGCCCCTCACGTGCATCAAAACAGAGGTTATTTTCCCATATACTCAGTTCATCTCTTCAAGCTCTTCCACATGCCTACTATGTGTTGGTAGGGCTATGCACCTTGCTACTGAAAATTCAAGGTCCCCCATCTACCATGATTCTCAGACCATGGTTATCCTCTCCTTACGCTTCCCAATCTGTAAAAATATAGAAAGTGGCACAATAACTAGAAAGTGTAAGGGTTAATTCTAGACATGTAGTGGAATCAGATATACCTTTCTTCTCATCAACTTGAAACTTGACTCTTCCACATTGTCAAAGCCCATGATGCTAAAGTGGTTACGCAGGTCTGCTAGGCTCCAATGCTTGCTTGCTGCCACTCGCTCAATCCGTCCATTTTGCATCATCACAGCTACCTCAATAGGCATAATTTCTTCTTCTGAGGCTTGAAGTGGGATCCATGTCCCGTGCTTTTGCATCCATCTTTGGTAGTGCACACGCATGTATAAAATAGAGCGTGCCTTCAAGAACCTGAAAGACACACGGTAGAATCTACTACATTGCACTTGTACACATCACCTTGATGTGACCCCTCATTAACCTCCAAACCCTCTCCTAGTTATCCTTGAATGAGGTTAGACCGTATCTCCTTACAAATATACATTGTTTTTGTTTGGTGCATTGGCATGGAATTGAACATGTGCACAAAAACATGTAAAGGACAAAACCAGTTTAGCCCTACTGACCTAGATGCCTTTAAAAACTTGAGTGATGTCTTGATATCACTTACCATCTTAAACTTTAAGCATAAGATGGTCTAAGCATCAGGTTTGGGCCATTCGGGATTGCTAAGAGGGGGGTTGGGAATCTCTTCTAGCTTGCCAAATAAACCTGGTTTTTTATCTACAAAATATGAGTGAGAAAAGAAAAAGATATTGTTCTGTACAAGATCAGTTGGGCTTTGAGATGCAAACATTGCCTCTCCAATGGATGCATGCATAGCATAGAAAACTCCAGTGAGGCTTTGGAGTGGTTGTTCCTCAGCATAATTAGAGGGAAAAATATCTACAGAGAGACATAAGAAAATTTGAAACAAAAAATCCAATATTAGCATGTTGTTAAAGCTGTGTTTATGTTACACTAACAATTTGAAGGAAACCTTGGTCATTGGCCTTGAATAAATAGGTCTCCAAGAGTATACACATGTTGCACTATGGCAACCAGTCCTTCCTTCTTAGTATGCTTGAAGCCTTGTAGCCACCCCTTCCAATGATGTATCATATTCCCCAGTTGACGCACTTGATATGGTCCCTTAGAGCTTGGTTGTATGTAGACCCAAGCCCCAACCCTAAATCTAGTTGGAGCCCAAACTCTATTCTCATCTCTTGTGTTATGCAGCACAAGCTCTTCCACCTTCTCCCTAGGTCTTCTCACATTACTGGAAGAGGCCATGGTGGTAAGAAAAGAGAAGAAGGGAAAAGAAAATCTTGTTTTACAACAGAGGAGTGGAAAGGAGAGAAAGTTCAGGGTTTTCAGTGTAGCAATGGAAAGCTTAAAAGAGAGTTAGAGTTTGAGAATAGGCTTCCTGAACCTAGAGTAAACTAAAGAGGGATAGAGTTTCTACAGCAATGAAGAGGGAGGGAGCTTGAGAGAGAGAGAGAGGGGGAGATTGAGAGGGAGGGAGCTTGAGAAGGAGGGAGAGCTTGAGAGGGATGGAGTTTTTGCAGCAATGGAGAGCTTAGAAAAGGAAGAAAGAGGGAGAGGGAGCTTGAGACCGAGGGAGCTTGACAAGGAGGGAGAGCTTGAGAGGTATGGAGTTTCTACAGCAATGGAGAGCTTAGAAGAGGAAGAAAGAGGTTCAAAATGAGCTTTCCAAACCTAGAGTATGTTGGAGAGAAGTTTGAGAGGGAAAACACACTTTTAGAAAAATAAATAAATTTTTTTAATTTTTAGGGTTTTAATCTGCGCGATTCTAGGCGAGGGGACCTCTAAGTTTGGGCCCAAGAGGTAGGGAGACAAGAGTAGTAATTAGGCCCCATTAGCAAACCAAAGCCAAGGTCCCCTAGGGTCAAAGAAGTCAAAAATGTGCACCCAGCCCTCTTCCTATTGGTCCATTCCTAATCAAAAGTTAATCCAAGAGGCCCTCTTTGGGTCCAAAAATTCCTAATGCATTTTGATCTTTAGCAGATGATAAAAATGACCATGTCACCAAATAGTTCCAACCTCATTTATATGCATTTTGATCTTTAGCAGATGATAAAAATGACCATGTCACCAAATAGTTCCAACCTCATTTATATGCACATTTACTAGGTTGTAAAATGAATATGTTGATCATTCTCATCTTTAGTGAATGGATCCCAAATATGCTTACAACATGCTTACCCTATTGCTATGTGTCTTAATTTTCTTGCTAGTACTAATCCTTTAGTTGCCTTATCTTTTTTTTACTAGTTCGTTACCTCTACGCTCCCATGTTCCTTTGTGCCCTCTCTCTCTCTATCTCTCTCTCTCTCTCTCTCTCTCTCTCTCTCTCTCTCTCTCTCTCTCTCTCTCTCTCTCACACACACACACACACACGCGCGCGCACGCACAGATATGTCTGACATTGCCTTGACTATACTACATTTATTGCTTGCGAGTATTACCTATATTCTCACGAGTCACAACCTTTAGCCTCTACCCATTAATATTAGCCATGAGATGTTTGCCATTGCTATGATGTTACCATTTTAGTTGCTTGCCAAATCTACATCTACTTCCATAACCTTTGTTCTCTTCCCATTAGTCTCAACCATGAGAGAGAGAGAGAGGGTTTTTTATTTTTTCAAAGTTATAAAAAATTAGCATACATAAGGGGTTATTTAATCTGAAAGCATATTCATACACAATGGTTATATGAATAATTTATGATGGTCAAGGGTCATGGAAATGTAAATTAGCAAGCTTTATTTTTCAAGAATGCACCTCATACTAACACATGACATTAACACATGTCAACGTTGGGAAAATTACTCAAATAAGAAAAAATGAGTTAAGGACACATCAACACAAAGGATGTTTTAAAAAATAGAGGACTGTCTCTCATACATTAGCACAAAGAATGTTAAAAAATAGAGGTCTAGACATATCAGCAAGCAAAAGTTGAGTTTAAAAAAAATTGCCATTCCCTCATAATCACAATGGCTTAGGAAAGGACACCCCTAGTCCTTTCCTCAAAAGAACTCCTATTGGTGATATGGCAACCAAACACGTCACCACACCAGGAGTTCCTCATGGGCAAAGACACCTCTTGTCCTTTCCCTACCCCTTAGATTAAGCGAAGGGGTGTTTGTCCATACCCCTCGAAATGACATGCTATGCATAGGATCTAGAAATGAAATTATCGAGCACGCGTGATGGGAGGTTGGTGGGTTTGTGTGTGCGGGTGTGTGCAAATAATGGAAAAAGTCTGGTGGCATATTCCTTCCTCTAAGGAAGGGTAGATGTGACTATAGAATTATCTTTTTTTTACCTATAACAATTTGATTGCAAGAATGAACTTGTCAGGGCCTAACTTTACCCATGACCATTAATCTAAAACATTAAGCAAGTTCTACATGCAAAAATGATATATTGTCAGTGGTTAAGGCAAGCGCAATGAAGATTGACGAGAACAATGTTCACGAAAAACCGAGGTTTAGTGTAAAATAACCTTAAAATTTCAAAATAAAAATTCACAAAAACCTACAAATTTTAAGGGATTTTAGTTATAATTTTGCTTAAAAACTTTTAAAATGCAGGGAAAAAACCTACAGAAAATTGACGTCAAAAGTTTTTTGAATTGTTACAGGATTAAAAAACGAGGCGCCGACGACAAATCGAAACACGAGGGGATTTTCTTAACCGCAATAAATATAATTGGCGTGCAAATTTGCAAATTGCGAGGGGCTAATCATCAATCTCCGAAATAATTACCAGGGCGGCATTTTTTTATTTTTTTGGGTAGGTTACTACTACAGACCCGAGGATTGCCCAGGCGATCTCCTTGGCTATTGACCAGTCCATGATTGGTTTCCTGCATTGGATACTTCCCGTCCCTTGCCCGCGCGCCCGCCGCCCCGGTCCTTTTTATATGCACATCCCCCAATGACCAACTTGCCCTATGATTGGCCGTTCACCATTTACAATTACACCCGTGACCCCAATGTGACCAATTTGCTCCATGATTGGCCATTTAGTATTTTACCCCCCCCCCCCCCCTTTCTTCCTCAAATTTGAAACTTCCACATGCCCTTCCAACCTTCCAGAGAAGGCCTATTAGAAAATACGGTTGCAAAAGATGTCCAAGAAAACCATTATTTTGAAAATTTCTCTAAATTTCTCACATTAACATATATATTTTGAAGGTCAACCTAAGTTGCTTAATGTTTATGTCAAGAGAAAACTATTTTAGAAGAATACATATTCATATTATGCGAGCATTCCCTTGATAGGGCGCAGAGGAAGCAGTATTGTTGAAATATGGTGCCCATCATGTCATGTATGGAGCACATGTATGTGGGAGTAGGGTAGAAGGAGCTTAGGATGTTATGAAATTGGAATCGATGCAAGCTAAGGTTATTTGGGGATGTGAATGAATCAATGTAAAAGGTGGTCAATGGTCAAAAATTAGACACATGAAAAGTGGGCATTTATGAACACATAGATGACACAACTGTGCATAGAACATGTGGATGAGAGCTCTAGGAGAGCAACATATAGATGTATCAAGCTAATTCTTATAATGCAAAAAACGTGATGTTTTGATTAGCCTTGACTCATACCTTAATGACCATAGCTCTAATGATGTCTTCTTTATCTTTTATCCACCATAGCTCTCTCTTGCAACTCTCACACACTCCATCAAAGCTAGGCTCACCATTACATGATTAGTCTTATCATTAGCACTATTATCAAGATTAATTAAGCTATTGACTAATTACAAGAAACCTTATCTACTAGCTCATGTAGTGGTTTGGTTCTCCCTATTCTCCCCAACATTGGGCAAGCCCTTTTAGGAGAGTGTAGAGCATCTTAGGGAGAATCGTAAAGAATCGAGCAAATATGACGCTATAATTAGTGCTAGAAATTTTAGAAAAAATCTGAAAAATGACAAGCTCACGTAAAATCTAGCCAATTCCAGCCATACCCAGGGGTTTTCAAAGGTGTGAACATGCCGGTGGTCTTGGATTTGCGATTGGTGGAGTGAACAGTGAGATCCAGGCATGCACCTCTTGTTTCATTGAGGTTTTATTGAGTTGAACCCTCAAACCATCAAGCCAAAGGAAAGCTTTCAAAGTCATTAGTAAGTTGGTGATTCTTCTTTTCACTTATTTTATAATTTTTATGGCTTTAATGGTCCTTATGTTTTATGTCTTCTCTAAAAATGTTATACCTCATTACAAAAAGGTATTTCCCTCTCTTTTCTAACAAAACCAACCATTCTCTATCCTAGGTGAATGGTTAATTGATTAATGTCAAGTTTTTATAATGATTATTTTATTATAAAAGTGTTACTTTTAGCATAATTGAATTTCATGCATAGAGGTATGCATAAAAGATGAATATTTTATTATAAAAGTGTTACTTTTAACATAATTGAATTTCATGCATAGAGATATGCATAAAAGATGAATATTTTATTATAAAAGTGTTACTTTTAACATAATTGAATTTCATGCATAGAGATATGCATAAAAGATGAATATTTTATTATAAAAGTGTTACTTTTAGCATAATTGAATTTCATGCATAGAGGTATGCATAAAGGATGAATATTTTATTATAAAAGTGTTACTTTTAGCATAATTGAATTTCATGCATAGAGGTATGCATAAAGGATGAATATTTTATTATAAAAGTGTTACTTTTAGCATAATTGAATTTCATGCATAGAGGTATGCATAAAGGATGAATATTTTATTATAAAAGTGTTACTTTTAGCATAATTGAATTTCATGCATAGAGGTATGCATAAAGGATGAATATTTTATTATAAAAGTGTTACTTTTAGCATAATTGAATTTCATGCATAGAGGTATGCATAAAAGATGAATATTTTATTATAAAAGTGTTACTTTTAGCATATTGAATTTCATGCATAGAGGTATGAAAAAAAAAATATTTTATTATAAAATTGTAAAGAAAAAATGATTATTTTATTATAAAAATGTTACTTTTATCATATTGAATTTCGTACATAGACGTGAAAAAAAAAATTATTATTTTATTGTAAAAATGTTACAGAAAAAAAATGATTATTTTATTATAAAAGTGTTACTTTTATCACATTTGAATTTTATGCATAAGAAGATGCATAAAAGATTGATTTTAATTCAAAAGTGTCATTCTCATCTAAAGTGAATTTATGCATAGGAAGATGCATAAAAGAATGATTTTAATTCAAAAGTGTCATTCTCATCTAAATTGAATTTATGCATAAGAAGATGCATAAAAGATTGATTTTAATTCAAAAGTGTCATTCTCATCTAAATTGAATTTATGCATAAGAAGATGCATAAAAGATTGATTTAATTCAAAAGTGTCGTTCTCA
Source organism: Cibotium barometz (assembly GCF_041138505.1). Classification (NCBI taxonomy): domain Eukaryota; kingdom Viridiplantae; phylum Streptophyta; class Polypodiopsida; order Cyatheales; family Cibotiaceae; genus Cibotium; species Cibotium barometz. Next base: position 9,933,474 of record NC_141059.1, read on the forward strand.
TCTAAATTGAATTTATGCATAAGAAGATGCATAAAAGATTAATTTTAATTCAAAAGTGTCATTCTCATCTAAATTGAATTTATGCATAGGAAGATGCATAAAAGATTGAGTTTTAATTCAAATTGTCATTCTCATCTAAATTGAATTTATGCATAGGAAGATGCATAAAAGATTGAGTTTTAATTCAAAGTGTCATTCTCATTTAAAATGAATTTATGCATAGGAAGATGCATAAAAGATTGATTTTTATTTTGAAAGTGTTAGTCTCCTTAAATGGAATTTATGCATAATTAGATGCGTAAAGAAATCTTATATCAATATAAGAATTCCCTTGTATTCTATAAATAGATATGGTAAGGGGGGATAGGATGTGATAAGAGATGTATGAGATGTGATAAGATGTATATGAGATGAGTTAGGATGTGACAAGATGAGTTAGGATGTGATAAGATGTATATGAGAAGAGTTAGGATGTGATAAGATTAGGATGTGATAAGATGTATATGAGAAGAGTTAGGATGTGATAAGATGAGTTAGGATGTGATAAGAGGTGTATGAGATGTGATAAGATACTTATGAGATGAGTTAGGATGTGATAAGATGTATATGAGAAGAGTTAGGATGTGATAAGATGAGTTAGGATGTGATAAGAGGTGTATGAGATGTGATGAGATGTGATAAGATACTTATGGGATGAGTTAGGATGTGATAAGAGGTGTATGAGATGTGATGAGATGTGATAAGAGGTGTATGAGATGTGATGAGATGTGATAAGATACTTATGGGATGAGTTAGGATGTGATAAGATGAGTTAAGATGTGATAAGATACATATGGAATGAGTTAGGATGTGATAAGATGAGTTAAGATGTGATAAGATGTGTATGGGATGAGGTAAGAAGTGTATATGATGGGATAAGATGTATATGAGATGAGTTAGGATGTGATAAGATGAGTTAGGATGTGATAAGAGGTGTATGAGATGTGATAAGAGGTGTATGAGATGTAATAAGATGTGATAAGATGCATATGAGATGAGTTAGGATGTGATAAGATGAGTTAAGATGTGATAAGATGTGTATGGGATGAGTTAAGAAGTGTATGTGATGAGATAAGATGTATATGGGTTGTGATAGGGCGAGAATGGATGTGATGTAAAAGAATAGATGTGAAGGCATATGGGGCTATATGAATGGGAATGTGAAAATGGACGTATGTATGTGGATGTGTGGATGTGGAAATGGGAGTGTGGATGTATGAATGTGAAAACGGATGTATACATGTAGATGTAGATGTATGGATGTGAATGAGAATGTGGATGTGGATGTATGCCTGGAGATGTTGATATATGCATGGAGATGTGGATATATGTATATAGATGTAGATGTATGGATGTGAATGTGATTATGGATGTGGATATATGCATAGAGATGTTGATGTATGCATGGAGATGTGGATGTACGCATGTAGATGTAGATGTATGGATGTGAATGTGATTATGGATGTGGATGTATACATAGAGATGTGGATGTATTGTTATGTATGTGGATGTGGATGTATGAATGAGGATGTGAAAATGGATGTATGCATGGATGTGTATGTAGAATAATGAACGTGAATGCGTATGGAAAATAATGTGTCGTGAATATGAGCAAATGGATGAAAATGAATACACATTGAATGGAATGTGGAATAAGTAATGTGGACTGAGGAGGGATAATGTGGAAAGACGAGAGTTCGATATAGAAACTGTATTTTGTGACTATTTGTAAATGACTGTTTTATGTCAAGAATGCTAGGGAAGCATTTTGACCGTCTTATGGATTAAGGTCATGGAGACCTAACTGATAAAGTTGCAACGGCGGCTGACGGAGAGTCAATGGAGGACGTCTCGCATAGCAAGGTCGACCGAGGTCTTGACCAGCCTCGGTTCGATTTAAATGGTGAGGTTCCGGTACGATGGATGAGAGACCAAGGAAGCGGCCTATGAGTGAAGCGCTAGGTCACCTGCGAAGGATCCTAGAGGGTGCTCGGGCTCTGGGTCGCCGAAGATACCCACATGTGCGTCGTCGAAGATATTGGAACAAGGAATAAGAGTTGTTTTCTGAAACCGGGCATGGATCTGGTTGATTGACCTTGCTGGTCCTCAACGGATGAGTCCATGGCTCTTGTATATGGATCTGTGGGTTGATCTTGCTGATCTTCCATGGAGATTCCATTCTGTTATATGAATATATTGCCGGCTATTATGAGCTAGGAACTATGGAAAAGGCCCCTGAATGAACAGGTGTGGTGAGTGTTCTGGTTGCCAATGATGCCATAAGTACACCAATGAATGAATGACTGGAAATAAGGATTTAACCAGAGACTTTGAGGATTGTCATCAGTGACATAATGGTTTTATTAAAGGATTGTTTTAAAGTTAGCTGATGCTGAGAAAAAGGCAATTTCATATTGGGTGTGTAAGTGGTGTGACTAGTTTTATGTTTGCATGAACTTCCGGCTAGGGGGCCTTGGAACTCTTTTCCTTGGTACCCGACAAAACCTAACCAAATTCCTAATTGGATTGCATCACTACAGTGGTTGGGTGGTTGGCTAACCCATGGGACTGGATGGGGTTAGGCTGGACTGATGGATCCGTAAATCGAGACTCAAATTCTGTTATTACGATAGATAAAGTAAATCCCGGATAGTAATTGTTCTATGGATAGGAATCAACAGCTGTGCCTCTTGATGGGGAAAAAAGCGTTGATCCCAATGATCCAAGTGCAAGTTTCTTCCTTGATTTGACCGAGTACCTTTATAGGTACAGTCGGATCAGTTTGTTTAGTAATGGTCTTGACTACGTTAGAGTAAAGAGTTATCTTGGTGGAATCACCCGTGCTTTCCGGGTAAAGAAAGTTTTTCCAGATTCGGTTTTGGATAAACCGACGGTTTAGTCTCTTGTTCGGATATCCGTGTGGGCGAGGCCCCGAGTGTGGGACCCTGGCCCGCGCAAGAAGTGCTACTTCCGCTGCTAGCACCCCGAATCCGTTGCGCGGTGGGGACAGGGATCCCATAGTTGGTATCAGAGCGTTTGGTTAATGAAGATCAACTGAGAAACCAAAAATGTCAAAAATTTATCAAGAAGCACAAAAAGGTTGTAATTGTGTGATATAAATTCATACAATTTGATATTCAAACTGAAAAATTCGTAAATTAGTAATTGGGTCTTCAGATAGAAGTACCGCAATTGTATGGAACTCTGACTTGCTTGAGGCCTAGACATGATGGTATTTACCTTATAGTTCCAAGTATCGCGACTACCCGTATATACCGAGGGTATAACTGCAGCTCTTTACCGACAGTATATATATACGAGTAAATCTAAGACTTGAAATTATAAGCATTAATGCTATCCAGTTGATGAATTCGAATGTGGTTGATATCATTTTTAATTCTAATTAAGAAGTGAAGAATTGATTTGGATTCTGATTGAAAAATGATGATCCCTGAAAATTGGTTGAAATGTAATAAGCTGAGCAAAACCACAATGAGGATGAATGGGACGAGTCCCTGTGATGATATTCATAACTAGAATGATGATAATGATTTCAGCAAATCACTATGAGATTAGTGGATTGTGCTGTCAAATTGCTACTGTTAACACTTGACGGTAGATCAAGTTAAGGGATGACAAATTGAGAACTTGCTTAACTAAAATTTCTGTGGAGGAATGTTCAGAAGGAAATTTTTCGGTCTAATGGACCATTATCGTGTCAAAGATATGAATGATATGATCTGAATGAATTGTTATTTAATGATGAGTTCTATATAAGGGATATTTATCCCCGTATTCTGTTGGGTTGACCTGAATATAAGGAACCCCAGAATAAACTGGATCTTAAGGAAAAGAGTTATCCTCTACTTTGCAAGATGAGGACATCTCACACTTTTTAAGTGGGGTTGAATGTAAGATTTCTCCCCCAACCTTCAAGGTATACAGGAGTAAGAACCTCCCTTTCTAATCTTATAATTATTTCCTCTCTAAAATAAAAGAAAGATTCTGTTTAAAAAAGGAAGACCCTTTTCCCAGAATACTTTCTCAGGAGCCCACCTGTTTTAAGGATTCAGAACGATGAGTTCAGAAGTGAGAACTAGTGTTTTGGATGCCAAGGTTTTGGTCATCAGTTAAAAGACTGCCCGACTCCTGCCATGACAAGGGCACAGGGAAGTCAAGAACCCAAATTCAGAGACCAATTCCTTCATACCAATCTAATCAGGGTCCGTCTCGGACAAGATTGCTTAACTCCATTAACTAGGTCCGACCCATTGATTAGGGTCGAGATGTCCACACAAATGCTTGATGACATGGAGCAGCAGATGCAGACAACTCATAAAGATATAAAAGCTGCCCAGGATTGACAGAAACAGTATGCAGATAAGAAGAGGACAGTCAGAGAATTCAAAGAAGCAGATATGATCTTCATTCGAATACGGCCAAAAGAAGTTCTTTATCTCTGGGAAGTATAAGAAGTTATCCCCCAGATATAGTGGGCCATATTTGATTTCAAAGAAAGTAGGTGACTTAGCCATACGAGCTTCTTCTACCTACTCATCTCAAAGTTCATAATGTATTTCATGTAAGCCTTCTAAAGAAAAATGTGCCAAACCCAATTCATAGAAAGACGGTAAAACTTCAGTGGTGGCAAGATACCCCGTTGGCTTCTAGGTTACGCTAGTTCCTTCTTTATATAAGTCGTAACTCTTACTTGTCGCTCGCAGTAATCTTACTTGTCGCTAGTTCCTTCTTTATATAAGTTGTAACTCTTACTTGTCGCTTGCAGTAATCTTACTTCCATCGATCTCCTTTCTTCTTAATCTCCTTTATGGCTTGGCAGCAAGAATTGGTTTTATCCATGATGATTTCTCACCTTCAAGATGCAAGCGAGTCTGTGAAGAAGGATTTTATAGAACTGTATGAGCGCTCACTTTTCCCTCACTTGGGAACTTCTATAGCTCAGACCAAATGGGGAACCTGTCGAGACATAACTATGGTAACACCGTGGAGTCGGCAGCACTTTCGTAACAATGTCTGCTTGGCCATGGTTATTGAAGCTTTGGGTTTGGGTCCCCAATACTACTGCGTGATGAGATCAAGGCATGGTGGATTTTCTGAGCGAGTCTTCTTACTAGCGTGCTTTCTTCCTCATCAGAAGATATGCCTTTATCCCGTTTTTGGCTTGCCTCTCAGAGGTCCTTTTAATAGGTCACCTCATACCAATGAGATAGGTACTGCAATAACCAGCCGAATTAGTACTGCAATAACCAGCCGAATTATTCCCATAGATGAGTTACCTTATACGTGTGCAACTTGTGAGTGCTGCTTTTGTGACCATATGATGGATGGGCTTATGGAATTGTAAAAAGTTCTTCTATCTTGCTGTATATGTTCTAAGAGTGAATAAAGTTGAAATCCTTGTTCTTGTCTTGAGTCTTGCTTTCTTTGAGACTTTTCTTGGTGGTTAATCTTAATTAAATTTTCTCTTAGTCTCATATTCGTGCATCTTGCGAAATTACCCCAGTTTGCGAGATGAGGACATCTCGCGTTTTTCAAGTGGGAGAGAATGTAAGATTTCTCCCCAGCCTCTCAAAATGTCCAGCATCTTCTCCTGTAATCAATACCCTCTTCAGAAATATAAAAGATCTTGTCTCTGGCTGTTTTGACTTAGAGAGAGAAAATATTCTAGAGAGAGAATATTCAGATTTTGAATATTTTTAGATAGAAAAATTTCTCATATTATTAAATTAAATTCCCTTGAAACAGAAATTCAGAAAGAACTTTCCAATGTGCAATTGGAATTAATTGAAAATGGGTATAAAGGACCTTAGCCTAAGGGTCTAGATTTTCAGAAATCTTGGATTATGGTCCAATTAAGGTTCTTATGGACCAATAAGATCAATCCATGTGTGGGGAGGAGATAAATCCAAGTTTGTAAAAGAAGATACCCAAAAATGAGTAAATGCTCACATAAGGTGAAGAGTTGAATATGTACAAGGTTTATTAGTAAGAAACTATGAGTGATATTAAAAATATGAGATATTTTGGGTATAATGATTCCATTTTGACACATATGTAAGGAAGGGGAGTCCCTTCAATTCTCACATAAGATGAAGAGTTGAATATGTACAAGGTTTATTAGTAAGAAACTATAAGCAATATTAAAAATATGAGATATTTTGAGTATAATGATTCCATTTTTGACACATATGTAAGGAAGGGGAGGGCCTTCAATGAGGCGCCTACTTCACATGGGCAAATTGAGTTTTTTATCATCAAAAATTGAGATATTTCATCTCTCCTCTCTCCTCATTCAAGTCTAGTTCCAAAAAGTTAGCTTAATTGACCTAAAAATGGTCAAAAATTTACCAAACTGACTTGGAAAATTCTAGAATCAGTTTGTTTGGTTAGGAGCTCAATTTTTCCTATAAATAGAAGCCTCCCCCTTGTTGAAAATAGATAGTGTTTAAGGCATTGTTACTCTATTTCACCCAAGCCAAGAACTATGAATTTATTAATAATTCATTAGTTTTTGACATTTCCCTCTTCCAAAGATTGGTTGGCCACTCTTGTCCAAACAAGAGTTGAACCCTCAAACCATCAAGCCAAAGGAAAGCTTTCAAAGTCATTAGTAAGTTGGTGATTCTTCTTTTCACTTATTTTATAATTTTTATGGCTTTAATGGTTCTTATGTTTTATGTCTTCTCTAAAAATGTTATACCTCATTACAAAAAGGTATTTCCCTCTCTTTTCTAACAAAACCAACCATTCTCTATCCTAGGTGAATGGTCAATTGATTAATGTCAAGTTTTTATAATGATTATTTTATTATAAAAGTAATACTTTTAGCATAATTGAATTTCATGCATAGAGGTATGCATAAAAGATGAATATTTTATTATAAAAGTGTTACTTTTAACATAATTGAATTTCATGCATAGAGGTATGCATAAAAGATGAATATTTTATTATAAAAGTGTTACTTTTAGCATAATTGAATTTCATGCATAGAGGTATGCATAAAAGATGAATATTTTATTATAAAAGTGTTACTAAGCATAATTGAATTTCATGCATAGAGGTATGCATAAAGGAAGAATATTTTATCATAAAAGTGTTACTTTTAGCATAATTGAATTTCATGCATAGAGGTATGCATAAAGGATGAATATTTTATTATAAAAGTGTTACTTTTAGCATAATTGAATTTCATGCATAGAGGTATGCATAAAAGATGAATATTTTATTATAAAAGTGTTACTTTTAGTATATTGAATTTCATGCATAGAGGTATGAAAAAAAATGATTATTTTATTATAAAACTGTAAAGAAAAAAATGATTATTTTATTATAAAAATGTTACTTTTATCATATTGAATTTCGTGCATAGAGGTGAAAAAAATAAATTATTATTTTATTTTAAAAATGTTACAAAAAAATGATTATTTTATTATAAAAGTGTTACTTTTATCACATTTGAATTTTATGCATAAGAAGATGCATAAAAGATTGATTTTAATTCAAAAGTGTCATTCTCATCTAAAGTGAATTTATGCATAGGAAGATGCATAAAAGATTGATTTTAATTCAAAAGTGTCATTCTCATCTAAATTGAATTTATGCATAAGAAGATGTATAAAAGATTGATTTTAATTCAAAAGTGTCATTCTCATCTAAATTGAATTTATGCATAAGAAGATGCATCTAAATTGAATTTATGCATAAGAAGATGCATAAAAGATTGATTTTAATTCAAAAGTGTCATTCTCATCTAAATTGAATTTATGCATAAGAAGATGCATAAAAGATTGATTTTAATTCAAAAGTGTCATTCTCATCTAAATTGAATTTATGCATAGGAAGATGCATAAAAGATTGAGTTTTAATTCAAAGTGTCATTCTCATTTAAAATGAATTTATGCATAGGAAGATGCATAAAAGATTGATTTTTATTTCGAAAGTGTTAGTCTCCTTAAATGGAATTTATGCATAATTAGATGCGTAAAGAAATCTTATATCAATATAAGAATTCCCTTGTATTCTATAAATAGATATGGGAAGGGATAGGATGTGATAAGAGATGTATGAGATGTGATAAGATGTGATAAGATGTATATGAGATGAGTTAGGATGTGACAAGATGAGTTAGGATGTGATAAGATGTATATGAGAAGAGTTAGGATGTGATAAGATGAGTTAGGATGTGATAAGAGGTGTATGAAATGTGATAAGATACTTATGGGATGAGTTAGGATGTGATAAGATACTTATGGGATGAGTTAGGATGTGATAAGATGTATATGAGAAGAGTTAGGATGTGATAAGATGAGTTAGGATGTGATAAGAGGTGTATGAGATGTGATGAGATGTGATAAGATACTTATGGGATGAGTTAGGATGTGATAAGATGAGTTAAGATGTGATAAGATACATATGGAATGAGTTAGGATGTGATAAGATGAGTTAAGATGTGATAAGATGTGTATGGGATGAGGTAAGAAGTGTATGTGATGGGATAAGATGTGTATGGGATGAGGTAAGAAGTGTATGTGATGGAATTAGGGTTGCAGGAAAGCACACAAAGCTTGGAGAAGAAGGAGCAAGAATGCACACAACACAAAGTATTAGATTGTGTCAATGTACAAAAGATAAGTTAGCCCTAGAAGAATGGACGTATATACAAGCTGGGGAAAAAAATCTCCTAAAGAGGAAAAAAGTACCTCGGCGGTCCTAAGTGTGTTCACACACATCACTGCCTATATATATATATGGCAACAAATCCCCCCTGGGAGTGATGGTGTGAACGAGAGCTAGCACATGTATAGGGGAGTGCCATGCCCGAAGTAGATCAGTCCACAAAGGGGAGCAAGCCCAAAGCTTTGCAGAAAGCTTCAAACTTCTCACGAGGAAGCGCCTTTGTGAAAAGATCGGCGAGGTTGTCCTGTGTTGGCACATAGGCCAAGCTGATCTCTCCTGCTGAGAGTCTCTCCCTGACATAGTGATAATGCACCTCAATGTGCTTTGTGTGAGCATGAAAAACTGGGTTTCTCGCAACTGCCAATGCGCTCTGACTGTCAGTGAAGATAGAGGTGGCAGACTCCTGTCCAACACCCAAGTCAGCCATAAGCCGTCTGAGCCACACACACTCAACCGTAGCTGTGAAAGCTACCCTGTACTCAGCTTCACAACTAGAAGTGGCCACAGTAGGTTGCTTCTTGCTCAACCAAGATATGCATGAGCTACCGAGCATGAAACAAAAACCACTTGTGGACACTCTTGTGTCATAGCAACCAGCCCAATCTGAGTCCGAAAAAGCATGTAAATCTGGTGACAACGATCCCCCCTTGGGATAAAACAACCCAAGATGTATGGTGCCACTCAAGTAGCGAAAGATACGTTTAACTGCCTTCCAATGCTAAGACCCTGGACTATGCATAAACCTGCTCACCTGTGAAACTGCAAACTGAATGTCCGGCCTCGTAATGCATACATAAATGAGGCAACCAACAGCTGTCTGATAGAGTGTGACATGAAAGTGATCTCCAGCATCATGAAGACTCAACTTCAAACCTGTCTCCATTGGAGTAGCAATAGGCTTGCAGTCTTCAAGGCCAAATCTCCGCAACAATGTCTCAATATACTTTGTCTGACACAAAGCTGACACAAAGCAATACCTCCATCACACTGCTTAAATTGTATCCCCAAATAATGATGCAAATGCCCCAAATCTGACATCTCAAAAGAGGCATTCAAATCAGCCTTAAAATCAGCAATATGACTTTCATTTGGTCCTGTGAGCAGCATGTCATCGACATAGAGAGCAATGATTAGATGTACATCATTCACACATTTAACATATAAAGTGCTTTCTGTTGGACTATTCTGAAAACCATGTGCAATCAAATATGCATGTATCTTTTCATACCAAGCTCATGGAGCTTGCTTTAAACCATATAAAGCCTTTTTCAACCTGCACACTTTGTTTTCCTGCCCTCTTTGAACAAAACCACGAGGCTGCGATACATACACCTCCTCATGCAAATCTCCATTCAAGAACGCAGTCTTTATGTCCAACTGATGTACATTCCAACCATTATGAGCTGCCAATGCACAAATGCTACGAATGGTAGTCATACGACAAGTAAGGGCAAAGGTCTCATCAAAATCAATGCCCTTTTCTTGAGCATAACGCTTTGCAACAAGTCTAGCCTTATAACGATCAACACTGCCATCTGGCTTTCGTTTCAACTTAAAAACCCACTTACATCCAATGGCCTTTTTACCAATAGGCAAATCACACAAAGACCATGTACCATTCTTGATTATAGCATTATATTCACTTTGCATTGCAGCCAACCAATTTTTTGATTTTTGTGCCTCATCAAATGAAAGAGGTTCTTCCTCTTCACACATACTAGACACAGCCAAAGCATAACAATCTGATGCATAAGAGGCATGCTGAAAACCTGAACGAGTACGACTAGATATAGGTGCATCAATTTTACTATCATGCAAGATTTGCACCAGCCATTTAGGCATACCTCTAGCCTGCTCATTTTTAGCCCTATCCTCAAAAATTACATCCTGTAAATCTGCATCAGAAATAGGCTGATCTATGATGTCGTTTGAAATCTGCATAGGCTGAATATTTGCCTCATTAGGACTTACATTTGAATTCCCACCTGTAAACAGAGGCAACAATGTATCAAATACATCCCGTGAGCTCACACCTGTCTCTTTGGTACATGATAACAAAGGCTACACAGCATCTTCCACAAAAACAACATCCAGACTAATCAAGATACGCTTTGACTGCGCATGATACAATCTGTAACCCTTGCTCTCAGCACTGTAACCAACAAAAATGCATTTGACAGCCTTATCATCCAATTTTCTGCGTTGTTGCACAGGCACTAAAGCATAGGCCAAGCAACCAAAGACACGTAAGTGACCAATAGAAGGCTTCCTGCCATGCCAAGCTTCGTATGGAGTAATAGATTGCAAGGCCTTAGTGGGACACCTGTTGAGTACATATGCAACACACATGACAGCCTCAAGCCAAAACGCATGTGGCAAAGCTTGGCTCTTGACCATACATCATGCCATCTCCATAAGTGACCTGTTTTTCCTCTCAGCAACACCATTTTGCTGAGGGATATACGGCACTGTACATTGGTGTTTTATCCCACGACTAGCTAGAAATGCATCAAACTCTTTAGACAAGTACTCCCCCCCTCGATCAGAACGGAGGGTGCCCATAGTACAATTGGATACATTTTCAACCATAAGAAAAAACTGTTTGAAGCACAAAAACACTTCGGACTTTGCCTTCAGTGGATATACCCATGCATGCCTCGAGTAATCATCAATGAAAGTCACGAAGTACAAGTGTTTACCAAATGACGGAGTTTGCATAGGCCCACATACATCACTATGTACAAGTTGCAATTTGCGAGTGGCCCACACAAAACCATCCTTTGGAAATGTAGAACGCTGCATTTTGCCCAAAATATAGCCTTCACAAACATGTTTCAATGGTGCCTCAAGAGGGGGCAATGAAGCAACCATATCAAATTTCTGCAAACGCAGCAAACTAGCAAAGTTCAGATGTCCAAAACGAGCATGCCATAGTTTTGCATCTGAAACTACCTTTTCATCAGAAACTGTATTTGCTGAATCTTCCACACACTTGTCATAAGAATTGAGCCTATACAGCCCACGAAACAAGGTGCCAGATGCAATAATCGTATCACTAGAAGTCAAATCATGAACAGTACATCTGTCATCCACAAATTTGACTACAAATCCAAGTCTAGCAAGCGCAGAGATAGACAATAGATTCTTCTTTATCCCTGGCACATACAAAGCATCTGAAAGTGTGAAAGCGCTGCCATTTGCAGCAGTAAGCATAATTTTACCAATGCCCTTCACTGGGTAAGAAGCATTATTGGCACATGTGACAGTATTCCCATTAGAGACATCCTCAAGACAAGTGAACATATCACGATGCAAGGTAATGTGCTTTGTAGCACCACTATCAAAATACCATACATGAGAGTCAACAAAAACTGCCAAACATGCATCATGTACAGATGGGTACTGGCAATACACGCTAAATGCCCAATCTGTATCCTGCACAATATTTACAGAATCTGCATTTGTAGAAGCATCCGCTATTGTGGCTGCATTTGACTCTTTCTTCTTTGCCTCTTTAGCCTTTAGCTTAGGGCAATTCTTAATGACATGATCATTTGCCTTACAATAGTTGCACCTAGTCTTTTTCTTACCTTTATCAAAAGCCTTCTCAGACTTATTGTTGCTACCTGTGGAAGGAGAAGAAGTTGCAGACCTACTAATAGGAGAAGAAACCGTGGAAGGGGCTGCCTTACCACTTCTTCTCTGCTGCTGCTGGGCAGCAATAAATACTTGATCAACTGTACGCTGCCTGGCCCTGTTTTGCCTGGACTGCGCTTCTTGCAAGAGCTTGTTCACTAAAGTATCATACTTGATAGCATCAGGTCTGTCCTCAGTAAGAAGTCTCCACGTGGAAGCAAAAGTCTGATATGTCTCAGGTAAAGCATCAAGAACAGTCTGCACAAGAGAATAATCAAGAATAATCTCACCTGCTGAAATCAACTGTTCTTTGAGATCTTTAATCTCAGCAAGAAAAACATTCATGTCATCATCTTCTTGCATAATCTTCAATTCTAGCTCTTTACGCAGGTAAGCGATTTTTGCCTCGTTATTTTCGACCTCCATACAAACCAGCTAGAATATCCCAAGCCTATTTTGCTGTTTTAGCTGAACGAATATGTGGGGTGATGTTATATTTGACAGAAAGTGCAATCAAGGCATGAGCCTGCGCATCTTTACCATCCCAACGAGCTTGTTCAGGAGTGGGTAAAACAGCAGCACAACAGTAGAGCTACTAGAACCTGCAACATCCTCAACAGATCCTACATCCACAGAACCTGGACGTACATCCATACCCTGCACAATGTTCCACACTCCTTTTGCAACCAAAATATGCTGCATCATGTATGTCCAAAGTGGGTAGTTGCTGTCTCCATCCAATTTATCATCAGCAGATAACATGCGAAATACATCATTCTGTTATCAGCCATGGCCACTGACTGAAACTGATGCAAAAGCTACCTGTAATGAAGCAAAGACTGAACAGAAAACAACTCGTGCTATGTAGCACGGTCCACAATAGAGTACGTATGCCTATTTTGCATAAAATTGTACTATCAAAATTTTTACAGAAAATGACAAAAACACCTGTGCAGAACTTGAAATGCAAAAACGGAGCCCGAAACGACCTCAGATGCAGAGTATAGGGACCTGGAAGCGCTCGTGAAAGCTCACCTCAATCGGAGAACGTGAGTCGGAGGGTGCTGGCGGCGTAGCCCTGGGAACCGATGCCTGCTCTGATACCAATTGTTGGAATTAGGGTTGCAGGAAATTAACTAAGGCTTTGTGTAAAGCTTTTTTTTTAAAGGTCCATAAGCCTTAGAAATAAGGCCCTTTAAAAAAAATGGGTTTCTTCTCATGTGCTCAGCAGTGAACTCATCTCCTTCAACTCTACTCAACTCAGCCAAATTTGCAACAACAAAATACAAGGTGGTTTTTCTTTGAAGGGCAAGTCTTTGAACACTCTTTGCAATGCTCTTTGAATTATTGATGATATGACTAGCTCATGTGAAGAAATCATACAAATTTCATCTAACTCAGAATCTTTTGTAAATCAGCTAGCTAAACGAACTCTTAAGCCTAGGAAAAGAGTGATTAAAAAATCAAAATGAAGGCTTGATAGAAAACCATGGTATTTTAATTATGCCAAATATATTGGTTTAGGTGATTTTCTTGCCACAAACATGCATTTGTATGGAACTGGAATGAATAACTAATCTCTTTCTACCTCAATGTCCTTGTACAAGACATTAGACACTACTTGAAGAGAGTATCTCAAGTAGGACCTTGCCATCATGTCTAAAACTTCACAATTACAAAGATTTACTGCTGGGGGAAATTATCATACTTGGCATACTAGGCACAAGTTTATCCTTCAAAAGAAAGATTTGTGGAAAGTAATTACTACATCTGAAAATGATAAACCCACCACAAGGGAAGGAAAAGAACAATGGGAACTCTATGACACTAAGGCACTTGCTATTTTAGCACTTGGGCTTGGCGATCAATATTTACATCATATTTCAAACATAGAGTCAGCTAAAATAGCATGGGAAACTCTTGATAGACTTTTTGGTGCTAGTGAAAAGAATTCAAAGATAAATGTGAAGCTACAAATCTTTAAGCTCACTATGAAGCCTGGAGACTCCTTTCCCAATCATCTTAATAAGATGAAAAGTCTCCTTGCACAACTAGCAAACATCAAGGCATCTATTAATAATGACGAAGATACAATCTGTATATTTTGTTAGCAGACAAAGACTCAAGGGGAGAGAACATATTCTGAGGTAGAAAAGGTGATCATGGCTGTAGTGTTTGCTCTGAGGAAGTTTAGGTCCTACCTACTCCCAAAGCCCTTTATTATTCTTATCCACTATTCTCTACTTCCTCATCTGATCCAGTCTGAAATTCTGTTAACCTATGACGGACATTGAGACGTACTATGTTTTACGTCATTAATTTAAATATTCTGAGTCATGGGCCGGGCTTGTCGACACCATATGTTAAGGATGAAGGGATTGGGTGATCGTCGATGAGAGGCGCACCTTGAATATTAGTAGGATAAGGGTTAGGATCGGCCGGCCATGTATGGGCGCCCAAGTGTGAACGGCCAAGTCACCTATAAGAGTCAAATGTAACCCTAAAATCTTCATTCTCATGTGTTGTGAATACAAGAGTGCTCTTGCCTTATCTCCTTGGTTTCCTTCTCCTGCGTGTGTGTGTGTGAGAGAGAGAGAGAGAGAGTGAGCGAGCGATCGAGCACTGTGTAGCGGCACGGCGGCGGAGAGGCAGTAGAGCGGCGACGGCGGCTCCTTCTTCACTGTGACGCGAGAATCCTTCAAGGCGGCGGGCGGTGAGTGACACACCTTGTGCATTCTGTTTGAGCTTCCTTCCCTGGTTGTATGCTTGCAGCCATTCGTGGCTCGCATACGGTGTTCGGCAAGTCCCCAGCTACAACCTGTGCGGCAAAAGCGCACATTTTTGGCACCGCTGCCGGGGAGTTGCCCTGCACCAAGCTCCAGTTTGCAGCTCGGGCTGCTGCGTGAAGTTTAATTTACACTGTAGGAAAGGCGTCTGTGTTGCTGTTGAGGTGTTTCTGTGGTTTTCAATCTCTGTTTCTGCAATTTGTCTTCTGCATTTCTGTTTCTTTTGTTATTTTTCCGCTCCGCGTGTGGGCGTGCGCTCTGTTATCTGGTTTTCTACGTGTGGGGGGATTTCTGAATCCCCAGATCTGTGCTGTGTGCGAACTACGCCGCGGCCAAGGCTGAACCCTAAAGAAACCCTAGAAAACTTATCTCAAAAAAATAGAAAATAAAAATTATAAAAATTATAAAAAATAAAAAAAATTTATTTTATTTTCAAAGAAAGAATCAAACGTTGAGAAAAAAATTTTGAAAAGAAAGAACCCCAATTGACCCACGACCCCGGCCCCGGCCTCGGTCTCGGTCTTTTGATATATATATATATAGGAGAGTGAGCCTCCATAGCTTTCTTTCAAGTGAGAGCTTATGGAAAGTTGTGCCCTATATGTAGCCCACTCCCCAAGGAGTAAAGTGAGCATATGGGATAAAGCCCTCACCCTTTCCTCCACAAGCAAATAGGCTTTCGCCCCTTCCCCCCAAAGGAAACGGACTGTTTTGAGGACTACAGGAGCTCTAGATAGGCGAACACGGTGCTATAAAGCACACTAGGATCCTTTAAACGATACGCTCGTTTTGAGCTATCACACGTCCTAGTCCAGGTTTGACCATAAGTAAGGGGGTTAAAAACAATCTAAAAACAAGTAAAAACGGGATGCGAAACACCTAAGAAACCACTTGTGTGAGTTTCAAGGGTAGTTACCAATGCACATAGGGTACCCACGTCACATGCATCTACGTTCTGGTCGGGTGCTAGAGCCTGAACCACTAGAAAGTGTTTCAGTTTACGCAGGCTCACACCATCCCTCCACGTTAGCATCTTGGCCTTCGGCTGGAACCCAAGGGAGTGCAACCCAAGATCCACGAATAGTGGATAGTGACTCGTCCTCTGACTCAGAAGCCATGGAAGCACACCCTACCAAGAACCCTGAGGAGACAAGCTAAAACATGCCAGGTTGGGCCCCACAACCCAGATCTAGCATGTTTAGTCGTCTAATAGAGACCTTTAGTAGAGCTACACGCTCTGAACATGCGACAAGCGAAGTAAATGAAGAAGGTGGGGTAGTGTATTCGCCATTCACATCTCATGTAGACCCTACCCTCCCAAATAGTGTCCATGTGGATATTCTACCCACTTCGTTTAATGAGGGCCCTATTGAGCTACCACATTCCGATGCTCTTCCTAAAGTAGAGGTCCCTAGAAGCCAATCCATAAGAAGTGACATTGCGTCCACTTCAAGAGACCCGTTTGGCACACCAAGTCTAGATGGGATATTTCTCAATGAAAATTGGGAATATTATCTACACACAGAGACTCTAACTGACCTATACACGGGTTACACATACCATGTAGGTTGGTTAGAAGTCCTACGATCTACATCTAGCGCCACTAATCTAGAGGAGCAACAACAAATGATATGTGAGGTTATTCATAGAATTATCCAAATTGAGAGGCAAAATAGGGGAGTGAACTTAGTTTCCACTGGCCCTATGAGATTTTTGGATACGGGCAAGGCCAAACAACCAACCCTATCACAATTGGAGACTCCCTCGGTAAGTCCCATAGACCCTTCGTATGTTGTTTCGCCTGGAGTCTCAATGCAGGTTGAGCCCACGAGCAGTAACTTTAGCTTTCCAACCTTGGCTCAACTTTCCATTAATGAATCCACAATGCCTACCCCAATGATGAGCATGATAGAAAGCGCACCTGTTGCCACTGTAGTTAGTACGACACCGCTACCTAGTGGAACAGTACCTACAACAGTGCGTGCCAATGCCTATCGACCCTATGTACCTATCGCTACTCATGCTCATGTAGCTCCTACGCCTCTTAGTATGCCAATGGCGTATGCTCCACGAGCGATCGCCTTATCACCACCCTTATCCAAGAGGAGCTAGGCCTAGTCACATATCATATCCTACGTCATTTGCCAACATACTCAGACCAACGCCAACTCCTTTCAGCCAAGCTATCCCAGAAGTACCTCCACCAGCTATGCCTGCTCACCTAGGTGATCTCGCAGCGTTTGCTCAGACAATCGGACAATCTATTGCGGAAAACATGCGTGGTATGCCTGAGAGAGAACCTAGAAGCAAGGCAGTACAAGTGGCTAAGCTCACTCAAACCTTCAGTGGTAATGAGGATGTTAGGAAGCACATTGAAGTCTTTGAACACGTGTGTGATTCCTTGGAAGAGCACAATGAGCTGCATAAGTGTAAAGCCTTAGGCTTAACCTTGAGTGGGAAGACCGGAGATTGGTATCGAACCTTAAGGGTTGAAGAGCGCACTCACTACCCCACTCTCAAGAGATTGTTCTTGAAAGAATACATACGTGAGGGTGTGCTGTGGGGGGTAGCATCTCAACTCCAAAAAGCTGAACGCGAGGAAGGGGAGTCAGTGAGAGACTTTATAAGTCGATTGAAGCATCTAAATTCTCGCTGCACTCTCGATGAACGCTTCAATAACAACCAACTCCTCGATAGATTCATCCGAGGATTGCGCCACAAGGACATTTACAACGGCCTAGTCATTAGAGGTCTTACAACGTGGGAAGCAGTCACTGCCAATGCAATCCAGTTAGAAGACAACTTGATGATTGCAGGTAAAAAGGTGTCTTCAGAAACAAAATCCGTTAGTTCGCAAGTATCTGGGCACGAGCCAATGACAGTAAAACCTACTGCCAAGGAGCCCAAGATATCCGAAATGTCTGTGATGACCGACCTTACTAAGGCTCTCCAAGAATACTTTAGGGGTAATCGAGCTCCTCAGAATAGCCATATGTACCCAAGAAGAGAGCAACAATGGTGTTCGGTGTGCTTAGGACCACATAGCACGAGTGAATGTCCCACATTCAGAGTCAAATTCAATGGGAATTGCAATGCATGTGGTAAGTATGGCCATCAATCTAAAGATTGCCTAGTACAATGTTGGCAAATCAGGCACCACTAGCCTGGTCAAACACACCTCAAGTACCCGCGCTAATGCCTGCACAACCTGTCGAGCAACCGTCACAGCACATAGTTCCAAGGAATCCGAATGTAGTCCAGTCTCTGCCGTTACCACCGCCAGTGCTAGGACCACAACCTCCACATCCAAGGATTACCCCTGTAAACCAGATGGGTTGTGAGTCACATAGTGCGTGTGGGGATTATGAAGAAGAGATAGACCCCACTGTTCCATATGGGATTGATACGTTTGAAATGATTCCCCAGTACTACATGGAGGATCATTTCGGGCAAGTCAAGCATGTATATCAAGCGGCTGCTCTCGCCACAAGAGGAAAAAACCTTAATACCTTGGCGAGGAGACCACCTCTTCAATGCTACGAGTGTGGTGGACCGCATCGTGTAGCGGAGTGCCCTAATAGGCTACAGAAGATCGCTACTCAGATGCAACCAAATCAAGGGGGCACATCGGGAATGCCGGTACTTACATGTAATCGTTGTGGCATTGATCATTTGATTGCTCAATGTCCACATAATCCTAATGCACCCAAGATTACGCCATTGAATTTGGTTGAGGTCACCAACCAAGCACGAGGATCCACACCCGTTGTACCCGCGAATGTAGTTACACGGTCAATGCTTCAAAATCAAAACTACATTCTTGAAGAGAGGGATACTGCATCAATCGCTCAGGCAAAGAAAAAGAAAACACGGCGGAAGAGATCGCTTAATGCCACGAGCTCCAAGCCTAGTTCAAAGACTAACATAGGGACAGGAGACAACCCTGTGTATATGAATGATCCTGAAGATGATTCTGATTCAATAGAAACCATGGGGGCCAAAGCCACTACCTTAAGGGAGGAACCCACTCGGGAGCTCAATGAAGGAGAATCAAGCGAGTACATAAATAAGGGAAAACAGAAGGAAACTTCCTCGGTCCCACAACCAAGTCAATTA
Source organism: Cibotium barometz (assembly GCF_041138505.1). Taxonomy (NCBI): domain Eukaryota; kingdom Viridiplantae; phylum Streptophyta; class Polypodiopsida; order Cyatheales; family Cibotiaceae; genus Cibotium; species Cibotium barometz. The sequence goes on from NC_141059.1 coordinate 9,952,748, forward strand.
ATGCCCTCTCGACCACCCAAACTGACTGAGACTCCCCAAGACAAGCCACGTGGGCCAAAAACCCTCAAGAAAAAGATTGGTACTTACCCAAACCCAGTTGAGGAGATTGAACAAGTGCAACACTTAAGGGGTTTGGTGGAAGAAACACAAAGAGAACTGGAGCCAAACCCGAGAAAAATCAAAATTCCAGACACAGTGTTTCCTACGCAAGTTCAGCCTCACAGGAACCATAAACCGTTAGCTATACCCAGTATCATTCGGGAAGAAAGTGAGGATAGGACATCAGGAAGTGGGCAAACACCCTTTTTGCTTGAAAGAATGTTTAGTGAGGGAATGCCTGACCCCATTGAAGAGGAAGTGATTCCATCTTCATGTTGAGATATCAAGCTCGTCTAGTGAGGCGGTGGCCACTGATGACCCGCCTGGGGGATAGGCCCCACATTTACACCACTGGCATGGTTGGTGAGATCTTGGGAGATATGCGGCCAGTGGGATGACAGGCTGTGTGACAGCCATTCTAGAGACTGGCATAGTTATAGCGCCAGCTCATTTAGTCGGGTTCACACTATAGAGAACCCGTGTATGTATTGGTTGAGTACCTTTCATATTGTGTGTACTCTTATCTTGTATATGGTGTGTTGAGTGTTGAGTAGAGAAGAAGAAGATTTTCAGCCTCTCACCTTGTGTGTTCTCTATTAGGGTTTTGTGAGTGTGTGTGTGTGCTTGCAAGAGCTCAAGCTCTCTTCCCCCCTGCATCTTTTCATGGTATCAGAGCCTGGTTCGTGCTAAGGGCTGAGCTGCAAGCAAGAGAGCCACAGGAAGCGGTACGAGGGTAAGAGCTGCAACTACTCTTCCCTATTGTGTTGGTGACTACACCCTTGTCGGGAGCTCTACGGGAGGCACCGGCAAACGGTCTCTGATTGAGGAGCTTTCTTCGCGGGAGTGAAGCCACAGTCCTTTGGACTGAAATTTCCGGGCCGAAAACGCGTTTCGGGCGCGTCTAGACCTCCGTTTTTCAGAAAGCATGCGATTTCGAGCACTGCGGGTAAGTCATCGATTCTCTGCAGAACTCTGTTTTAAGAACTGCAGGAAGACAGATTGACTGTGCAGACATTGTGGGTGCTGCAAAGAGGTCTACAGTTGCCATTGGGTGTATGTATGCACATTGAAGTCACTGGTTGTGACATTTGAGTACTACAGTACCGCTGTGCAGAAAATACTGCAGGTTGTGCAGAAAAACCAGAGTGCAGTTTTTGGTGAAATTGTGTGTTTGGCAAGATGTCTAATGATGGCATAACTGTAAGATTCCTCCCCAGCCTTCGAGGTATACAGGAGTAAGAATCTCCCTTCTGATCTCATAATTATTCCCTCTCTAAAATAAAAGAAAGTTTCTCTTTAAAAAAAGGAAGACCCTTTCCCTAGAATACTTCTCAGGAGTCCCACCTGTTTTAAGGATTTAGAACAATGAGTTCGGAAGTGAGAATCGGTGTTTTGGATACCAAGGTTTTGGCTTTCACTCGAGTACGGCCCCAAAAGAAGTTCTTTATCTCTTGGGGAGTATAAGAAGTTATCCCCCAGATATTGTGACCCTTGTATCTGAATTCAATGAAAGTAGGTGACTTAGCCTACAAGCTTCTTTTATCTCCTCATCTCAAAATTCTTATGCCTTCTATAGAAAAATGTGTCAAACACAAATCATGGAAAGACGGTAAAACTTCAGTGGCAAGTTACCGTTGGCTTCTAGGTTACGCTAGCTCCTTCCTTTATATAAGTCGTAACTTTTACTTGTCGCTCACAGTAATCTTACTCCCATCAATCTCCTTTCTTTCTTAATCTCCTTCATGGCTTGGCAACTTATCCATGATGATTTCTCACCTTCAAGACGCAAGAGAGTCTGTGAAGAAAAACTTTATAGAACAATATGAGCGCTCACTTTTTCCTCACCTAGGAACTTCTGTAGCGCAGACCAAATGGCGGACCTATCAAAACATAACTAGGGTAACACCCTGGGGTCAGCAGCACTTTCGTAACAATGTCCGCTTGGCCATGGTTATTGAAGCTTTGGGTTTGGGTCCCCGATACTACTGCGTCATGAGATCAAGGCATCTTGGGTTTTCTGAGCGGGTCTTCTTATTGGCGTGTTTTCTTCCTCATGAGAAGATATGCCTTTACCCCGTTTTTGGCTTGCCTCTCAGAGGTCCTTTTGTTAGATCACCTCATACCACTGAGATAGGTGCGGCAATAACCAGCAGAATCATTCCCATAGATGAGTTACCCTATACTTGTGCAGCTTGTGAGGACTGCTTTTGTGACCATATGATGGACGGGCTTATGGCAGTGTAAAGAGTTTCTCTATCTTTACTGTATAAGTTCCGAGGATGAATAAAGTTTAAATCTTGTTCTTATTTTGAATCTTGCTCTCTTTAAGACTTTTCTTGGTGGTTAATCGTGATTAAAATTTTTCTCTAAGTCTCATATTCGTGCATCTTGCGAAATTATTCCAAGTTGCGAGATGAGGACATCTCGCGTTTTTTAAGTGGGGTAGAATGTAAGATTCCTCCCCCAACCCCTTTTTGATGTCTAGTATCTTCCCCTGTAATCAATCCCTCTTCAGAAATATAAAGACCTTGTTTCTAATTGTTTTAGCCTAGAGAGAGAATATTATTCTAGAGAGAGAATATTCAGATTATGAATATTTTTGGATAGAAAAATAACTCATCTTATTAAAATAAGTTCCCCTGAAACAGAAATTCAAAAAGAAATTTCCAATGTGCAATTGGAGTTAATTGGAAATAGGTATAAAGAACCTTAGTCTAAAGGGTTTAGATTTTCAGAAATTTTTTTTTATTATGGTCCAATTAAGGTTCCTATGGGCCAATAGCATCAATCCATGTGTAGGGAGGAGATAAATCCAAATTGTAAAAGAAGATACCCAAAATTGAGTAAATGTTCACATAAGATGAAGAGTTGAAAATGTACAAGGTTTATTAGTAAATAAACACATATGTAAGGAAGGGGAGTTCTTTAAAGGAGGTGCATATTTCACATAAGATGAAGAGTTGAAAATGTACAAGGTTTATTAGTAAATAAACACATATGTAAGGAAGGGGAGTCCCTTAAATGCTCACATAAGATGAAGAGTTGAAAATGTACAAGGTTTATTAGTAAAAAACTATGAGCAATATTAAAATGATTCCATTATGACACATATGTAAGGAAGGGGAGTTTTTTTAAAGGAGGTGCATATTTCACATAAGATGAAGAGTTGAAAATGTACAAGGTTTATTAATAAAAAACTATGAGCAATATTAAAATGATTCCATTATGACACATATGTAAGGAAGGGGAGTTCTTTAAAGGAGGTGCATATTTCACATGCTTGAATGAGTTTAAAACTCATAAAAATTGAGATATTTTATCTCTCCTCTCTCCTAATTCAAGTCTAGTTCCAAAAAGTTAGCTTAAGTGACCTAAAAATGGTCAAAAAGTGACCAAACTGACTTGGAAAATTCTAGAATCAGTTTGTTTGGTTAGGAGCTCAAATTTTCCTATAAATAGAAGCCTCCCCTTGTTGAAAAAAAGATAGTCTCTTATGCTTTGTTACTCTACTCCACCTAAGCCAAAATATATAGTCTCTTATGCTTGTTACTCTATTCCACCTAAGCCAAATTAGATAGAGTCTTATGCTTTGTTACTCTACTCCACCTAAGCCAAATTAGATAGTGTCTTATGCTTTGTTACTCTACTCCTCCTAAGCCAAAATATATAGTGTCTTATGCTTTGTTACTCTACTCCACCTAAGCCAAAATATAGAGTGTCTTATGCTTTATTACTCTACTCCACCTAAGCCAAAATATAGAGTGTCTTAGGCATTGTTACTCTACTCTACCTAAGCCAAGAACTGTGAATTCTTTAATAATTCACTAGTTTTTGATACTTCTCTCTTTCTTCAATCCCCATTGGTGGCTCCATCAACACACTAAACCAATTGATTGGTTGGGGGCCTCTACCGTGAATAAAGAATCAAGCAAATTATAAGGTAAGTATATTGAATTTTGATCTTTCTATAATTACTCAATGATTCTCTCTTCTCAACCCCTCTCAAGCTTGAGAAGTTTAATTGGTATGGTTTTTTTTTAAATGCTATTGAAGTTAATTGGTGAATAGTAGTGAAGAGTTACATAATTTAATAAATGCTATAGAAGTTAATTTCCACTTATATTTAAATTCTAATGGTCAAGAAATGGTCATACTCATGACCCATTCTCAATCCAAATGAAGCTTTTCATAAAGCTTTTCCTTAATCCAAGATTAAGCTATGCTTGAGGCCAAATTAATGGCTTTTTGCTATGCTTTTAGCTTATGCACATTGATGATTCAATCCATTATGGATTGATGACCCAATTAGAGACCATTCTAATTGTTTTCTTAATGATCCAATTAGAGACCATTATGGATTGATGATCCAATTAGAGACCATTCTAATTATTTCTTTAATAATGAGCTTTATCCCTTAGAAAAAAAAATTGAGATTTATGAGTCATAGTAGCGGAGCTATGGCAAAATGTTTATAGAAATCACGCATAAAATAAATTCATTCAAAGCATAAAAAGAGGACTTCCTACCATATCCTAGGAACTATCATCCTAGATTAATTAAAAGAATATTATTATGCATGGAGATATGGATGTTTGCATGTAGATGTAGAGGTATGGATGTGAGTGTGAATGTGGAGGTGGATGTATGCATGTAGATGTAGATGTATAGATGTAGATGTAGATGTGGAGGTGGGTGGATGCATGTAGATGTAGATGTATAGGTGTAGGTGAGAATGGAGATGTGGATGTATACATGTAGATGTAGATGTATAGATGTAGATGTGAATAGAGATGTGGATGTATACATGTAGATGTAGATGTATAGATGTAGATCTGGATGTGGAGGTGGGTGGATGCATGAAGATGTAGATGTATAGATGTAGATGAGAATGGAGATGTGGATGTATATATGTAGATGTAGATGTATAGATGTAGATGTGAATAGAGATGTGGATGTATACATGTAGATGTAGATGAGAATGGAGATGTGGATGTATATATGTAGATGTAGATGTATAGATGTAGATGTGAATAGAGATGTGGATGTATACATGTAGATGTAGATGTATAGATGTAGATGGGAATGGACATGTGGATGTATACGTAGATGTAGATGTATAGATGTAGATGTGAATGGAGATGTGGATGTATGCATGTAGATGCAGGTGTATAGACGTAGATGTGGATGTAGAGGTGGATGTATGCATGTAGATGTAGATGTATAGATGTGGATGTGAATGTGGAGTGGATGTATGCATGTAGATGTAGATGTATGGAGGTGAATGTGAATGTGGATGTGGATGTATGCATAGGGATGTAGATGTATGCATGTAGATGTGAATGTACGCATATAGTTGTGGATGTATGGATGTGAATATACGATTGTGATGTGAGGGAATCTGAAGTGATGAGATGGAAATGAGGTGATGGGATGAGTATACATATAAATGGAATATGGAATAAGTAATGTAGATTGAGGAGGGATAATGTGGAAAAATGAAAGTTAAAATAGAAATTGTATTGAAAACTGTTTGTAAATGCTGTTTGTAAATGCTGTTTGTAAATGATTGTTTTATGTCAAGAATGCTGGGGGGAGCATTTTGACCGTCTTGTGATTAAAGTCGTGATGGTAAAGTTGCAACTGCTGATGGGGAGTCAATGAAGGACGTCTCGCGTAGCAAGGTCGGCCGAGGTCTTGACCAGCCTCGGTGCGATTAAAATGGTGAGCTTCCGGTACGGTGGATGAGGGGCCAAGGAAGCGGCCTATGCGTGAAGCGCTAGGTTACCTGCGAAGGATCCTAGAGGGTGCTGACCATACGGTGCTCGGGCTCTGGGTCGCCTAGGATACCCACGCGTGCGTCGAGGAAGATATTGGAACAGAGTTGGAGTTGTTTTCTGAAATCGAGCATGGATCTGGTTGATTGACCTTGCTGGTCTTCAATGGATGAGTCCATGGCTCCTTATATGGATCCGTTGGTTGATCTTTCTGATCTTCAACGAGAGTCCATCTTGATAAGTGATTATATTGCCGAGTATTAAGGGTTAGGAACTAAGAAACGGCCCCTGTGTGGACAGGTGGTGAGCGTCCTAGTTGCCAATGATGCCATAGATACTCTGATGAAGGAATGATGGGAAAATTAAGAATCAACTGGATAAATTGGAAGATGGTGATCAGTGATACTATGGTTTTATTAAAGGATTGTTTTAAACTGGTTGAATCTGGTTGAAAAAGGCAATTTCATATTGGGTGTGTGAGTGGTGTGACTAATTTTATTTTGCATGAACATCCGGCTAGGGGGCCTTGGAACTCTTTTCCTTGGTACCCGGGACAAAACCTAACCAAATTTTTAATTGGATCCCATCACTACAGTGGTTGGGCGGTTGGCTAACCCATGGGATTGGATGGGGTTAGGCTGGACTGATGGATCCGTAAATCAAGACTCAAACTTTTGTTTTTACGATAGAAAAAAAATAAATAAATAAATCCCGGACAGAAACTGTTCTATGGATAGGAATCAACGGCTGTGCCTCTTGAATGGGGAAAAAAGCGTTGATCCCAATGATCCAAGTGCAAGTTTCTTCCTTGAACTGACTAAGTATCTTATAGATGTAATCGGATCATCTCGATCAGAAATGATCTTTACTACGTTAGAGTAAAAAGTTATCCTGGTGGAATCGCCCGTGCTTTCCGGTAAAGGAAGTTTTTCCGGGTTCGGTTTTGGAACAACCGACGGATTAGTCTCTTATCCGGATATCCGTGGGCGAGGCCCCGAGTGTGGGACCCCTGTCCCGCGCGAGAAGCGCTACTTCCGCTGCCAGTACCCCGAATCCGTTGCTCGGTGGGAATAGGGATCTTACAATAACACAGATTGTGGCTGAGAAGCTGGATAAGAATAACTTCCATGCTTGGAGGTTCAGGTTGACGAATTTCCTGATGGGAAAAGGCTATTGGGACTACATAGAAGGTGAGCATGAAGAGGCACCGGAGATACCGGATATAAATCCGACTGCTGCAGATGTGAAAGAGTTTAAAGACTGGAACCAAGGAGCCAGGAAGGTTATGTATTGGCTTTCCATTAGTATACAGGACACCATGATTGGGCACATTCAGGATGCCAAGTCCCCCAAGGAGGCGTGGGACACCTTGGTAAAGCTTTATGAAACAAATACCAAGGCACGTAAGATACAGTTGAAGAATGAACTTCATACTGTGGAGAAAAAGAGCATGTCTGTGAATGACTATGCGTTGAAGATAAAGGGTATTGTGGAATCCCTTGCATCTATTGGTGTGTCACTAGATGATGATGACAAGGTGGAAGTCTGTCTACGTGGTCTCGGGCCACAATACAAGGCGTTCAAGACGTCTATCCAGACTCAAGAAAACATTCCCAACTTTACAGATTTGGTGTCTATGCTGATTATCAAAGAGAAGAACTTGGGTGAAGACCAACAGTCTTCACAAAGCAAAAACAGTTCAGAGCAACAGGCCTTCTACACGAGTTCAGGAAGAGGACGAGGTAGAGGAGGCCGTGGACGCGGTCAAGGAGGTGGCCGAACAGGTAATCAGAATTATGGCCAGCAGCAGCAGCAACAACAGTCCCAGAATCAACAACAACAACAACAACAACACGCAGGTGGAAGAGGCAAATTCAGAGGCAGGGGGAGCCAAAGAGGCCGTGGAAATTGGCAGCAAAGGCAATATAATGATGCACGTGAATGCTATTATTGTGGTAAGCCTGGACATGTGCAGTCAGAATGTTATAAGAAGCAGGCTGACATGCAAAATGGGAAAGTGCAGCAAAACAACTATGCATCCTCAAGCAGAAATAATGAGGATAATGAAAGGTTGTTTGTTATGCAGCATGTCGTGAATGCCATGTCTGAAAATGTCGATGCAGCACAAAAAGATAATGTATGGTATGTGGATTCAGGTGCTTCGAACCACATGACGAGTCATGGGGAGTGGTTCAAGGAAATGAAAAACCCGGAAAGACCAGGTTTTGTGGAAACAGGGGATGACACTGCTCATCCAATTGCCCACGTTGGAGATGTGCCATTGTCTATGCAGGATGGCAAAGTGAAGTACCTTCAGACGTACTTTATGTACCGAACATAACCAAGAATCTGGTTTCAGTTGGCCAGATGATTGAGCAAGGTTTGCAGGTTCGGTTTAACCCTGATGGGTGTTATGTTGAAGATTTCAAAGACAAGTGCAGGTTGGTTGCAAAAGGCAACAGAGTGGGCAGAATGTTTACGTTGGATGTAGACATGCCTGAAATGAGTGCTGCGATGTTTGCAAATGGTTCAGGAGTTGTTGCAGACACAGACATATGGCATAAAAGAATTGGACATGTAAATGTGCAGAGATTGAAGTCTATGCAGACAAAAGGAATTGTGACAGGGCTGCCAAAATTTAAGGTGGAAGGTATGCAGAAAATATGTGAAGCATGCCAATTTGGGAAGCAAACAAAGCATGTGTTTCCACGTAACAGATATGTGAGCAGAAATGCACTAGATGTTGTGCATTCAGATGTATGGGGTCCTACGAAGACCATATCTATGGGAGGCTGCTCTGCAGGTATTATGTGACTTTCATTGATGACCACACGAGGAAAGTGTGGGTATATTTCATGAAGGAGAAGAGTGAGGTGTTCACTCACTTTCAGAACTTCACGTTTTTGGTTGAAAAGCAAACAGGAAAATATGTAAAGTGCCTAAGGTCAGATGGAGGGGGAGAGTACTTCTCCAATGAGTTCTCTGAATATTTGAAGAAGAATGGTATTCGAAGACAGTATACATGTAGATACACTCCGCAGCAAAATGGAGTTGCTGAGCGAAAAAACAGGCACATTGCTGAGATTGCGCGAGCATTGATGGAAGAGAAGAATATGCCGCATTGCTATTGGGCTGAGGCTGTTTCTACAGCAGTATACATCATGAACAGGACTCCAACTGCAGCCATACATGATGTAACTCCAGAGGAGAGGTTTACTGGCAGAAAACCAGATTTGTCTCATCTGAAAGTTTTTGGATGCATTGCATATGTGCATGTGCCAAATGAGCTGAGAACTAAGCTGGATCCGAAAGCTGAAAAATGTGTGTTTATTGGATATTCCCTTGAGCAAAAGGGATACAAGTGTTATAACCCTGCTACACGTGAGTTGAGGGTAAGCAGGGATGTTGTTTTTGATGAGATGAGCAGCTGGTATGCTGCTGAAAAAGAAGCTGTGGGGGCTGATGTGAGTGGAAGTGTGGTTGCACAGAATGCAGGTCAGCAATCACAGTCTTTGAGTGGACCAGGAGAGTCCTCATCTAGTGGGTCTGTTGATAGACCATGGAGTGGCAGGCTGCGTCATAATACCAGTCCTGCAAATGTGATTACTACATCACGAAAAGGAAAAGAGAAAGTAGTTGAGCCCCTTGGTATGCCTGACATTTCTGCAGGGCATTCTCATGTTGATGGAGAGTCTAGTGGCTCAGATATGAGCCTTGATGAGGAGCTTGGGATCCCAGCTATGAGAACACCTGGTGTAAAGAAGGCTATGGAAGCCATGAATGAAAAGCTGCGAAGATCAGGGAGAGTGAAGAACCCTGTGCAGAGATTTACATATGATGGTTATGTGGCACATCACTATGCATATATGGCAAAGGTTGTGCAGGTTGTTGAGCCCACATGCATTGATGAGGCTGTTGGAAATGTGTGTTGGGAGAAAGCTATGGATGAGGAGATGGATGCACTATATGGAAATGAAACTTGGGATTTAGTGCAATTGCCTGAAGGCAAGAAAGCCATTGGATGCAAGTGGGTGTACAAAGTTAAACATAACAGTGATGGAAGCATAAACAGGTACAAGGCTAGATTGGTAGCCAAAGGATATGCGCAGACATATGGGATTGATTATGAGGAAACTTTCAGCCCAGTTGCCAAGATGGCAACGGTGAGAGTTGTGATAGCAGTGGCTGCGTCAAAGCAATGGTCTTTACATCAAATGGATGTAAAGAATGCATTCTTGCATGGGGATTTGCAAGAAGAGGTGTATATGTTGCAGCCACCTGGTTATGAGGATGTGGGTCACCCCGAGCATGTTTGCAGGTTGAAGAAAGCCTTGTATGGCTTAAAGCAAGCACCAAGAGCATGGTCTGACAAGATTTCTGAATATCTTGTCACTATTGGCTTTCATGTAGCCAATGCAGATTTCTCATTGTATGTGAGACATGGTGATAGAGGGGTTGTGCTTGTTGTCATCTATGTAGATGACTTGATCATTACGGGGGACCATGATGCAGAGATCTTTGATGTAAAGATCTTACTTAGACAGAAGTTCGAGATGAAGGATCTGGGGGAGCTCAGATATTTCTTGGGCATTGAGGTGATTAGGTCACCACATGGTATTGGATTATTGCAGAGACAGTATGGCTTGGACATGTTGTCCAAGTATGGTATGACAGGCTGTAAGCATATTTCTTTGCCATTGGATCAGAATGGCAAGTTGAGTGCAGATTCAGGAGAGATCTTGGAGGATCCTACTATGTATAGAAGCATAGTAGGAAGTTTGATCTACATGACGATCACCAGACCAGATTTGAGCTATGCTGTTGGGTTGGTGAGTCAGTTTATGCAGGTTCCACGGAAACTGCATTTAGATGCAGTGAGACGCATACTGAGGTATGTGAGGTCTACTTTGCATTGTGGACTATTCTATGAGACTGGGACAGAGATATGTGTACATGTGTTGAACTATAGATAGAATACCTAATATTTACTTAATAGTTGCTCAGTCGGATATATGTATCTTTGCTCAGTCGGATTATTGCTTAGTCGGACTATTGCTCAGTCGGATTGTTGATCAGTCGGAGTTTGTTATGATCTGGATAGTCGGATATTATCTGTTAATGTCTTGTGACATTCTAGTTACAACTGTTTAAAACTGTCTGAAGGTCGCCTATTTATAGGGGCTTTGTAGTCGTCTTTTTCAAGTAGTGAGTAGTAAGTACTAAGAGAAGAAGGAGAAGGCAATGTATGACTTATCTTGATCAGTCAGATATGGTATTTCAGTTTCATTCTGTTATTCTTTATCTTGTTTAGCAAATTCCTACTCAATTTGTGTTCTCTATGTTCAGTTTATGTTTAGTCTGATATGGTAATTGAAGCTAGTGTTACCTAATGGAGGTGTTTTGCTGTGTCAGTAGTATTTAGTTGTGTTGTGTTTATGGACCCTAAACACATTGGCGATCCTGCTGGTCCCGTTCTGTTACTAGAAGGGAGATGAATGTCCGAGGGGGACAAAAGAGTAGGAAGGGTTTACTATACCAGGGCTCAGGCCCGAATTGGTAACCCTGACCCGTTTCATTATGCTGACGAGGGTGAAGATGATCAGGAACACCAAATCCCTGAAGCTGTTGTTGTAGGCCAGGGGGGGGAAAGTTCAGTTGCACCAGAGAGGAGGCTAGTGGGGGGACTTCTTGGCGCCCTAATCCTGACAGGAAGGTCTGCAGGAGTTAGAAGGAGTCTTCAGTTCAACCCATTAAAGGGGGCAACCAGGCAAAGACCTAGGAAACCACCTCAGCCACATCCCATGGCTCAACAACTACCCAACCCTAGGGTGAAAGCAGCTAAATTCAGTGGAGGATCTAAGGAGGATGCTGATTGTCATGTAGCTCAGTTTGAGACAAAATGGCAAGCAAATGGGTATACTGTGTTGTACAATGATGCAGTTAAATTGCAGCAATTTGCAGCAACTCTTGAAGGGAAGGCCATGAGTTGGTTTAGCCAATATGGCATACCACACTTCCCAACATATGATGATCTTAGAATAGCTTTTTTACAGAGATTCAGGAGGGAAAAGACTCCAACTGACATTTTAAGAAAACTCCGAGACATCAGACAAAAGAAGATGCTTGTAGAGGACTATGCTCAGAAATTCAGAATTTTGGTTGAAAGGTTACAGGGAAATGAGAGACCCACCAATGAGATGCTGGCTGGTTATTTTCTGAAAGGATTGAGAAGTGGGCTGAAAAATGCAGTGGCTAGCATTGATATTGCAGGTGGAATTAATGATTTGGTTATTGCAGCTGCTAGAGTAGAGAAAAGACTTGGAAGCGGCAAGGGCAAACATACCAGAAAGAATGATTCGGATTCAGATGACCAGCCAGAGTCAGCATCAGATTCTGAGCAGGAGGATTCAGAAGCAGGATCCGACAGTGAGGAAGAAGAGGTGAAGACAAAGAAAAAGCACAAGACCAAAGCAAAACCATCCAAAGAGGAGGATTTGGTAAGTAAATTGAGAAAGATAGGTTATTCTGTTGCAGCACCAAAAGAAAAGAAGTTCTGTGAAATTTGTGATAAGGATGGGCATACGACAGCTTTATGTTGGTATAATCCCAAGAACAGGGGTCACACTACACCTTATGCAGGAAGAGGCAGGGGTGAGGTTGCAGTAAACCAGGCTGTTCCAATTCGGGGCAGAGGAGGATTTCAGAGACCAAGAACTGATAGACCACCATTAAGGGAACAGGAAAACAATGAAGGAAGGCAGGCAAGAGTCATGCCTTGTGTTTATTGTTCAGCACCAGATCATTGGATAGGGCCAAATTGTGCCTTATGGGTAAAACATAGAGAAGAAAGAGGTGTCCCAGTGCTTCGGTATAATCAGAATAACCAGCAGGGGCAGCAGCAACCTCAGAATCAACCAGCAGCTCAAGCAAATGTAATCATGATTCAATTAGAAGATGAACAGGTACAGCTCCAGCAAGGTCAAAACATACCTGAGCAGCAAAGCAAAAAGCATACTGAGGATACTGAGGGTATTGAGGATATTGAGGTATTGGCTGTTACCAGGTCTAAACAGAAAGGACCAATTGATTGGAAGGAACAAAAAGGCATCAGGGACCAGGTACAAAGAAGAATTTTGAAGAATCAGGATAAGCAAGAAGAATCGGAGTTGGAGGATGCAGAAGAGTTAGTTCTGCATCAGTCAGAAAGCAATGTGAAGATGAAGGATGAAAGGGATAAAGATTGGTTTGAGGTACTCATCAATTCTCCCTTGCAATTGTCATTAGATCAGTTGTTAGCTTTGGTTCCAGCATTTAAGGAAAGATTACTTAAAAGACTTCAGGATCAGCAGTCAGGAGATAATCCGACTTTGGTTCCAGCAGTTAATAGCATTGATCCAGCAGATGTTGACTTTGTGGTTCCTGTCATTAAGGTTGAGTACCAGGGCAGGGTGTTTGATGAAGTTCTTTTGGATGGAGGATCAGGGGTTAACATTCTCCCTGAAATTATATACAAAGAAATGGGTGCAGCAAGTTTAGCCCCAGCACCATTTCAGGTGAAAATGGCAGATCAAACCAGGGTGCAACCATTGGGAATTTTGAAGCAGCAGGAAATTGAAGTTGCAGGTATGGGATTCTTGGTAAATTTTGTGGTAATCAGAATGTCAGAATCACAATCACCTTATGAAATGTTACTGGGTAGGCCTTGGTTTAGAATGGCTAAAGTTAAACAGGATTGGGGCTTGAATGTGGTGGTTCTGACCAAGGGGAAGAAGAAGATTACTGTAACCATGCAGGGTAAGCGGAATATGTCTCTTAAAGAAAAGCCATTGTTTGCACAGACAATTAATCTTGCTGCAGAAATAGAAGATGATGAGGAGGAACAGTTTTTAATGGCTAATCCAACAGTGGTGCCATTATTTGACGTTGATGTAGAAAGAATATTGCAGCCTGTGGAATATCAGAATCAGGAAGAGTCTGAGTTCTTGCCAGGTCAAGAGATTGAAGGGACAGTATTCAGACAGTTGCTAGAACAGCAAACTGTGATTGCTACCAAGGAACAGATGGAACAAGAGCAAAAGGAGGCAGGAGACATGGCTGTAAGGATTTATGACAAGAAGTATGGCACGTCCAGTCGGGTTAAAGAAGATGATCTTAAGGAATTGAATTTGGGTACAGATGCTGCACCAAGGATGGTGAAAGTAAGTGTGCAGGTGGAAGGACAATTTTTGGAGGATCTTTTGCAGTTGTTACAGGACTATATAGATGTCTTTGCTTGGGAATATTCTCAGGTCAAGGGTATAGATCCTGCATTACATCAGCATCGGATTAATTTAAGAACAGATGCAGTTCCAGTGGTACAGCAAAGGTATCGGATGAATCCGAATTTTGCATTACAGGTGAAGGAAGAAATAGATAAGTTGTTAGCAGTAGGGTTCATTAAACCTGTGAGCCAGGTGACATGGTTATCTCCAATCATTGTGGTGCCTAAGAAAAATGGGAAGCTGAGAGTATGTGTTGATTACAGGAAACTCAATGCCGCAACCATAACAGATCCTTTTCCAATGCCATTTTGTGATGCAGTGTTAGATGCTGTAGCAGGTCATGAAATGTATAGCTTTCTGGATGGATTTTCAGGTTACAATCAGATTAGTGTTGCTGAGGAGGATCAGCATAAGACTGCTTTCATTACTGAGTTTGGTGCATATGATTTTACTGTCATGAGTTTTGGTTTGAAAAATGGACCACCATCCTTCAATTATGTGGCACATAAGGTTTTTGAGCCACATTTACAAGACTTCATGAGAGTATTTGTTGATGATTTCTCTGTTTTTGGTAAGAAGGACTTACATCTGATGCATCTGAGGTTGTGTTTGGAGAGGTGTAGGCAGTTCAGACTGGTCTTGAACCCTTTCAAGAGTGTGATTGCTGTGAAGAGTGGGATTTTGTTGGGTCATGTGATCTCACAGGAAGGCATGGCAATTGATGTGAAGAAGGTTGAGGCTATTCAAACAGCAAAGTCTCCTACTAATGTGAAGGAAGTAATGAGGTTTGTGGGTCAGATTAAATGGCATGCTAGGTACCTTAGATATTTAGCCAATATTTGTGCACCATTGACCCATTTAACTAAGAAGGATGTTCCTTTTGTGTGGGCTGAGCCTCAAGAGAAGGCATTTCAATTGTTGAAGAAGATGGTAGCTGTTGCACCAGTTTTGCAGCCACCAGATTGGACTCTACCTTTCCATATTTTTGTTGATGCCTCAGATGTAGCACTAGGGGCAATTCTGATGCAGGAGAAGGTGAAAGGATGGTACAGGCCAGTATTTTATGCCAGTCGGATATTATCATCTGCAGAAAGGAATTATGCTGTGACTGAAAGAGAAGCTTTGGGGATGGTATATTCCTTGAATAAGTTCAGGCATTATTTGTTGGGGAACAGGGTAATATTTCATGTGGATCACCAAGCTCTGCTGTATCTGATTAAGAAGCCATTGTTGACAGGAAGATTAGCCAGGTGGATGCTTTTGTTACAGGAGTTTGACTTTGTGATTGTCCACACTCCAGGAAAAGAGCATGCTATTGCTGATTATTTTAGCAGGTTGGAAACTGGAGAAGCACCAAGTGGGGTCGATGATGATCTACCAGATGCCCCATTGTTTGAAGTTCAGGCTGCTGAGTCGGATTCCTGGTATGACCAGTTTTTGACATTTTTAACTGAGGGATTTATGCCAGTAAAATTTACTCCAGATCAGAGAAGGAAGTTTGCTTTAAGGAGTAGACCATTCTTAGTGATTGCTGGAGCATTGTACAAAAAGGGCATTGACCAGGTGATAAGAAGATGTGTACCTGAGTATGAACAGAAGGCAGTAATTCAGGAAGCACATTCCGGAACAGCAGGCGGACATTTCTCAGGGGATATTACTGGCAAGAAAATATTGCAGGCTGGTTTGTGGTGGCCTACAGTTTTGAAAGATGCCCATGACTATGCCAAGAGATGTGTGATTTGTCAAAAGCTTGGACAGCCAGATAATTCAGATAGGATATCAGATCATCCTATTTTGCCTTTGGAACCATTTCAAAAGTGGGGAATTGATTTTGTGGGACCTGTCAAGCCAACAACTCCAAGAGGTAACAGGTATATTCTTGTTGCTACTGATTATTGTACAAAATGGGCTGAGGCTGTAGCTCTGAAGGATAACAAGGCTGCAAGTGTGGCCAAGTTCTTGTATCACAACATCATGACCAGGTTTGGGTGTCCTGTAGAATTGGTCAGTGATAGGGGAACTCACTTTTTGAATGATGTAGTTTCTGAACTAACAAGAACTCATATGATTATGCACAAAAGGTCTACAGCTTATCATCCCCAGGCCAATGGACAAGCTGAGAGTACCAATAAGACATTGGTAAGAATCCTCAAGAAGATTGTGCAGGATAACCAGAAAGATTGGGACTTGAAGCTGGACTCTGCTTTGTGGTCTTATAGAACAGCTTTTAAAGTTACCACAGGGATGACACCCTTCAGGTTGGTATATGGATTAGAAGCAGTTGTGCCTATGGAATTTGTGGTACCAAGTTTAAGAGTAACTGCTGAGAAAATGTCTCCAAGTTTGTCAGTGAAGTACAGGAGCAGGTATTTGATGCAGTTGGAGGAGGACAGATTAGTTAGTTCTTACATCACTGAGGTGATTCAAAGAAGAAGACAGGCTTGGGTGACTATGAATGTCAAATTTAAGGTGTTTCAGGTTGGTGATTGGGTGATGGTGTATAATTCCCGGTTGGGACCTCATCCTGGTAAGTTAACACTGAGATACAAAGGGCCTTATCAAATTGTTGAAGATCTGGGGCAAGGAACCTTTATTGTGGCTGATGTTTTTGGAACTAGGGTTGAGAAACCAATTAATGGGTTCAGGTTGAAAAAGTTTCAAGGCACACCACCACATTTGGATTGGGCAAGTTCAGCATTGATACAGGTGGAACAGGTGAAAATGGATCCAGAAGAAAGTCCGACAGTACAGGGATGTGGGTCTGCATCGGATTCGGACTCAGTCGGATTTTGCTGGGTCGGATCTCAGATAGTCGGAGTTTTTGAAAATTTTCAAAATTTTGCATGGTGCCTTGATTTGAGTGGTGAGTGGACACTTACGGAGAATATCATTTCGAGGCAGCCGGAGTTTGATCGCACTTTTCGCGCGTACCAGAGTGTGCGAGGTCCTTTCTTTCTAGCATCCATGCAAGACCATTCGCGCATTTTCTCTGCGCTCTCCTTGCACTCGCCCATCACCATGCCGAAAGCTAAGAGCTCTGCAGGCATGCCACCACCAGCGGAGGACGAGCAGCGGGATGTTCTGAAGAAGCGGCTTCGAAGGAAGGGAGCACCCATGAGAGTTGAGGTTAGCAGCTCTGAGGAAGAGGAGCGTGTGGCTGAGGAAGATGATGAGGTTCCTACACCGTTGTCTACCAGCAAACTCACACAGTCGCTGATGGACCCCTACACCGACTTCAAAGTCGAGCTCGACAAGGCAGCACCCGCGAATGCAACATGGTTGAAGCAGGTCGGTTTGCGGGAGTTTGCAGGCTTGCCGTGGGATGACTGGAGGAATAACTTCTATGCCAAAAGCCAGGTGGAGATACTCCGAAAAACAAAAGGCGCAATTTCTGCAAAGGTGAGTCTTACTGTGGAAATGGTTGCCGAAGTATTTCAATTACCCTATGTTTCGGATACTGTCATTCCAAAATGTCGTGATGAAGTCTTGAAAAAGGAGTTTGGTCCCAGAGAAGGGGGTCGACAGTATTATATGTTAAGGAATGTTCACTATGCTAGGAGGGAACAGCTCAAATGGTATCTTGAAAGACTGTGCTCTATTATCAAATTTGATTACATGTCAAAGGAAAATTATGCACCATTGTCTTGGGCAGAAACAGGAGAGGAGGTTAGTTGGGCACATTGGTTATATGACAAGCTTCATGGAGAAATATTTGGGTCGGATAAGAGAAAAACACAATCCAATAGCAGGTTGAGTGCTTATGTAGCTGCAATGTTTCAGTATGCACAGAGAGTGGAAGTGGGGGAGATTATGTTGCCTGCTAAAGAAAAATACAGCAAAGTCGAGAAAGAACCACAGTCTGAGAAGGTTGTAGAGCAGAGGTCGGAATGTGATGAGTTGGAACCTGACAAGAAGGAGCTGTATCAGAGTATGCTTACAGTTGGGTACAGTCCGACAGAGGCCTTCAAGGTAATATATGGAGCTCCGAAAAAACCGTATGTTGAGGATGTAGAAGTGCAGCCTTTGATTGATGTATCAGGTTCACAAACACCCAAGATGTTGGGGAAGAGTTTCACACTGTCCAAGAAGAGGAAACTTGAATTGGGGGGAACCAAGTTAGTTGCCAAACTTGACTTTGGAGCACAAGTGGTGCATCAACCAGGGTTTGTAGTTAAGGATGTAAGTACTGCTCAGCAGTATCTGAAGGAACTTCAGTCTTTCATCGAGAGTCAGCAGGAGAAGATTGAGCAGCAGCATCTTCTGAATGAGATAGTAACTTCAGATGATTACCAGGATAAAAGTGCGCAGGTGAAGCAGCTTGAGGAGGAATTGAAGCAGATAAAGGAGATGCATATTGCTGAAAAGGCTCAGTTATTGGAACAACATGCATTGGAGATAGCTAAGGTTAAGATGTCTTTAGGAATTTTCAAGGAATGGACAGCAAAAATGGATGAGAGGGTTACATCCGAGTTGGCTACATTGGCTAAAGATAATGCAGAACTGAAGGTTGCTAATGAAGTAATGCAATTGAGACTTCAGCCTTTACAGGTGTTGGAAAAACAAATGTTGATGAATGAAGAGTTGGATGTAAATGGAGTGCTGATGGCACAAGGGGATGTACAGGTTTTGAAGCAACAAATGCATAGCACTATGCAGGATTCTTGGGGAATGATCAAGGAACGGATGTCAACAATGCTCAATTATCCCTATAAGGTTATGACATCAGGGTTTGTCACTCAGCATGAGGCAAGTTTGATAGAAGAGGTTGGTCAGTTAAAGAAAGAACGTGAGTATTGGATTCAGCAGGTACAGGAACTGAAAGAGATGCAGAGTGTGAAGCTTCAGAATGATAGGACTGTGGAGGAAATCTTTCAGGACCTGGAAGTTCAGGTGGAAGTACCTATTATCAATTTAAGTGTGCAAACAGCAAGTCAGAATGAGCAGCCAGTGGAGACTTCAGTGGAAGATAAATCAGCAGAGATGACTGAAGTTTTGAAGGAGGTTCCAGTTGTTGAAGGGATGCAGGCTGAGCAGCAAAGTGATGTAGTACCTGACATTTGAAGAAGCAGCATCAAATTTTGTCATGTGGCCGGTCTTTTCTGATCAAGGGATTGTGAATTCAAGTCTGATTTCCTTGAAATCACCCACCGGGCTGTGCCATGTGTTGAACTATAGATAGAATACCTAATATTTACTTAATAGTTGCTCAGTCGGATATATGTATCTTTGCTCAGTCGGATTATTGCTTAGTCGGACTATTGCTCAGTCGGATTGTTGATCAGTCGGAGTTTGTTATGATCTGGATAGTCGGATATTATCTGTTAATGTCTTGTGACATTCTAGTTACAACTGTTTAAAACTGTCTGAAGGTCGCCTATTTATAGGGGCTTTGTAGTCGTCTTTTTCAAGTAGTGAGTAGTAAGTACTAAGAGAAGAAGGAGAAGGCAATGTATGACTTATCTTGATCAGTCAGATATGGTATTTCAGTTTCATTCTGTTATTCTTTATCTTGTTTAGCAAATTCCTACTCAATTTGTGTTCTCTATGTTCAGTTTATGTTTAGTCTGATATGGTAATTGAAGCTAGTGTTACCTAATGGAGGTGTTTTGCTGTGTCAGTAGTATTTAGTTGTGTTGTGTTTATGGACCCTAAACAACATGGGTACACAGATGCTGATTGGGCTGGTAGTATCTCAGATAGAAGATCTACCAGTGGATTCATGTTTTCTTTGGGGAGTGCTGCTGTGACTTGGAGCAGCAAGAAGCAGCCTACGGTTGCTCTATCGAGTACGGAGGCCGAGTACAGAGGAGCTGCTATGGCAGCATGTGAGGTAGCTTGGTTGAGAAAGCTACTTGCAGATTTGGGTCTATCTGTGGATAGACAAGTTGTCATTTTCTATGACAACATTAGCAGTATACAGTTGGCCAGGAACCCAGTCTTCCATGCTCGTAGAGGTCCACTACCACTTCGTCAGAGAGAAGGTCTTGGCAGGAGACCTTGACCTTGTTTATGTCAGCACAGAGGATCAGGTAGCTGACATCTTCACCAAAGCATTGGGTACAGAGAAGCTCCGCAGATTCAGGGCTTCGCTTGGTGTACATGAGATGGAGTTGAGCTCGAGGGGGAGTGTTGAGATATCGAGCTCGTCTAGTGAGGCGGTGGCCACTGATGACCCGCCTGGGGGATAGGCCCCACATTTACACCACTGGCATGGTTGGTGAGATCTTGGGAGATATGCGGCCAGTGGGATGACAGGCTGTGTGACAGCCATTCTAGAGACTGGCATAGTTATAGCGCCAGCTCATTTAGTCGGGTTCACACTATAGAGAACCCGTGTATGTATTGGTTGAGTACCTTTTATATTGTGTGTACTCTTATCTTGTATATGGTGTGTTGAGTGTTGAGTAGAGAAGAAGAAGATTTTCAGCCTCTCACCTTGTGTGTTCTCTATTAGGGTTTTGTGAGTGTGTGTGTGTGCTTGCAAGAGCTCAAGCTCTCTTCCCCCCTGCATCTTTTCACTTCACCAGTTCCTAGTCAAGGAGCGATATCTCGAAAAGTACCATTGAATGTGTCTAAGCTAATGGATTTCATGTCCTCTGAAATCAGAACCACGATCATATCCAAATTATATGGAGATCCTGAGCTATTCTTAGCTCTTCGGGCATTTCTCAATGGAGAACTAAAGGCGGGGCTACCACAATTTGCAAATATGGATAGAGCCGACACGCTTCAAGATGAGGAGGAACATTGGGATCTACAACCCAACCTAGATGAAAACTCGGTCATGGAAATACCTGTGAACAAGTTGGGACAGTACTTTGAAGGTGACGAATCTAATGACACCCTCCCCATTACTACCAAGGGATTAACTCTAAAGGGGATCCTTGATGGTGGTGCTGGAGTGAGCATTGTGACTAAAAACTGTTGGGAATCTATGGGAAGGCCTCACCTCAAAGTCACAAACATAGTGGTTAAGATGGCAAACGGAACCATAGCTAAACCTATTGGAATGTTAAGGGATCTTAAGATCAAGGTTCTGGGGTACAAGGTAAGACATACCTTCATTGTAATGGATTTCTCCAAGCATCCTATGTCATATCAAATGATCTTAGGACGTCCTTTCATGAGGGAAGCACAAATGGTACATGACTGGTCGAAAAACCATGTCTACCTACAATTCCAGGACTCTGTCATTCGAGTTGATCTTGAGAATGGTCGTGCACATCCTTTAGGAATCAAGGTTATCATTGATAATCGATCGGATACCACTATTCACTCCGCCCCATTAAGGTATTGCTATACATGCAAAAAAGAGACTGATGATAGGAAAGATTCTCCTTATATGGATGTTCTACCGGGTATGACTGAGTCGGATAACGTGGATTGGGTACACCTAGCGGCAACCATAGACACATGGGAAAATAGAGGCACAAGTTGGGTGACACCTGAGGGGCAAGATATGCCACCGTTAGTGCCAATAAACATGATAGGTGTTATGCACTTGACTCCTGATGGCGAGAAAGTGGAAAACTCCACTGGCACTGGAAGTAGCGAAGACTCTGACCAATGCAACTCTGAGTATGAATTGACTGACTCTGAGCATGGGGAGGATAAATCAAATATTCACCCAAATGTGGAAGCGAAATGCTCAAGGCCTAGGACAGTGACCTCCTGCAGTTCATCCGAAAGTGAGGGGGACACAAGTGAAGATCGACCAAGTGAGTTCGAATCTGACAGAAACAAAAATCAAAAACTTGGTAAGAAGAAAACGAGACATAAGCGCCAACGCTATCGAGCTAATGTACGCACTGCAATAAACAAGGAGAGATCCACCGCAGAATGGCTTAGTTATGTAGGAGCCATTGATGCTCATCGAAAGTTAACGGATAATTGGGGACAATACCTCCAAAGTGTCATGTGTTGTATTCCGCAACCTCATGATGTCGCCCAATTAGAAATCGAAGAGAAGCCAAAACTAAGTCGTACTGCAAGAAGGCGGCAAAACCAAGAGTTGGCTCAGCAACAAAAGGAAGCGGAATTGAAAGAAAAAAGCCTAGCACAACAAGAACCAGTAGACTTACACCCCGCACCCGAGCATTTCAAATCATTCACCACAGGGGAACATAAAGTAGTCTACACAAAAGCCCAACGAACGCCTACCAATGGGAGTAGCGGTGTCTACGATGGCCCTGCGGTAGTTAAGGAGATAGACTTAGCAGATCCGGGTGAGGAGTCTAAACCAGTTTTTATTGCTCAAGACCTCACCAAGGCGGAAGAAGCTGCACTTACGAAGCTTCTTAAGGAATTCAAGGACATATTTGCCTGGACATATCATGATATGAAGGGTGTCCCACCCTCGGTGGTGCAACACACGATTCCAATGATTAGCACTGCTAAACCAGTCCAGCAACGTCCCTACCCAATGAATCCTAAGTACGCAAAGATTGTACAAGAGGAAATTGAAAAGCTTGTAAAATGTGGATTCATATACCCTATTGAGCACTCAGAATGGGTTTCTCCGATAGTCATCGTACCAAAGAAGAATGGGAAACTCAGAGTGTGCGTTGATCTCAAAAAGGTTAATGCAGCCACCAGAAGGGATCATTACCCCCTGCCATATTCTGAACATGTGCTTGAAAGAGTGGCAGGCAAGGAGGCATATAGCTTTTTAGATGGGTACTCAGGTTACAATCAGATCACAATTGCAGTCGAGGACCAAGCTAAAACATCATTTATCACGGAGTTTGGAGTGTTTGCCTTTCGCGTCATGGCTTTTGGCTTGACCAATGCACCTGCAACATTCCAACGATTGATAAACACGGCCTTTAAGGAATATCTAAGGGACTTCTGTGAAGCTTTCTTAGATGATCTTTGTGTTCATTCCTCTTGGGACGAGCACTTGATGTGTTTACGAAAAATATTTGAAAGGTGTAGATTATATCGCATCTCCTTGAATCCTTTTAAATGCCAATTCTAGGTTAAACACGGGGTTATCTTAGGGCATATAGTGTCCAAAAATGGGATTTCCATGGACGAGAGTAAAATCAAGGTCATTCTGGAACTGCCACCACCCACCAACTATAAGGGAGTCCAACGCTTTATGGGCCACGTTGGTTATTATCGAAGGTTTATTCTCTTCTTCGCCGGGGTAGCTCAACCATTGTATAAGCTTCTCATCGAGTTTATTTGGACCGAAGAATGTGACCGTGCCTATGAGCTATTAAAGAAGGCCTTGGCGAGTGCTCCAATCTTGAGAATGCCTAACTGGGATTTACTCTTCCATGTGCATATTGATGCATCAAACTTTGCTATTGGGTGTGTATTAACTCAACCTGGAGAACACAAGCTAGACTACCCCATTAGCTTTGCTAGTCGCCAGTTGAACGATGCTGAGATGAACTACACCACTACGGAGCGAGAAGGGTTGGCAATGATATATGCAGTAAGGAAATTTTGTTATTACCTTCTTGCCACCAAGTTTGTTTTCTATGTGGATCATCAAGCATTGTTGTATCTGGTAAACAAACCATGCTCCACAGGAAGAATCACACGATGGCTATTGATTCTTCTTGAGTTTGATTTCACTGTTGTTGTGAGACCTGGCAAAAAACATGTTATGGCTGATCATTTGTCTCGCATACCTAATGGTGAGGCTCCTACGGCGGGGGTTGATGATGACTTACCGGACACTTCCCTGTTCATGGTGGAGACAATGCCTGAATGGAGTGAGAAGATTGTTAACTTTTTGGTTAATGGCTTTCCACCCAAGGAGCTTCGTAAAGATCTAGCTCGAAAGCTGATCAAAGAATGTGAACCCTATTGCCTGATAGCCGGGACTCTTTATAAAAGAGGAAAGGATGACGTTCTTAGGCGTTGTGCCCGAGAGGATGAGTATCTATACATTTTGCAAGAGGCACATATGGGCATAGCCGGTGGTCACTTCTCAGGAGACTTAACTGCGTAAAAGATCTTACAATCAGGGTATTGGTGGCCCACTATGTTCCAAGATGCATCACTCTTTGTGAAGGGTTGCGATGAATGCCAACGATACAAGAAACCCCAACGGAAAGATCAGATGCCCCTACATCCAATCAAAGTAAACCAACCATTTGAAAAGTGGGGTTTAGACTTTGTAGGTCCAATTAGCCCAGCGGCCCGAAACACACAATCTCGCTATATTATTGTGGCCACTGACTATATGACCAAATGGGCTGAAGCGAAAGCGACACGTAAGGCAGATGCGAGGACAACAGCCAAGTTCCTCTTTGAAAATATAATCACACGCTTCGGTTGTCCTTTTGAACTTGTAAGTGATAATGGGACGCATTTTATAAATGAAGTGATTAAGGAGCTCACAAAACAAATTTCATGATATCCCATCATAAATCTACTCCTTACTATCCGCAAGCGAATGGCCAAGCCGAGAGTACCAACAAGACCTTAATCTCTGTTTTGACAAAGACAGTTGAAGCTCATCGCACGGATTGGGATCTAAAGCTTACGACAGCTTTATGGGCCTATCGTACTGCGTACAAAGTGGCTATTAATTGCACACCATTCAAAATGGTATATGGCCAAGAAGCAGTCATGCCATGGGAATTTGTCATTCCTAGTCTTCGTGTTGCTACTCAAGAGGGTTGGGATGGTAATCCCTTAGTAGAGCGTCTATATATCCTTGAGCGGCTAAACGAAGAAAGACAATTGGTTGTATACAATACCCTTGTGGAGAAGGATAGAAGGAAAAAATGGTTTGATCGCCACCTGAAGGACAAGGACATCAAGGTTGGGGATAAAGTCCTGATGTATGGAGTGCGAAACGAAAAGAAGAAGCTCAAATATGCTGGTAAGGGACCATATAGAGTATGTGAAATTACCCCGCAAGGTACCATCAGAGTGGAGACTCTCGACGGAGTTGAAACCATTGGATTCCTTAATGGGAGTAAATTCAAAAGATACTATGACCCCCTGAGCCAGGAGGAGTTACATGCAATCCATCAAAAGAAGGCAGCTAAAGAACAAGCTGAGCTTAAAAAGATACAAGCGAGAGTCAAAGCCAAAGAACGTCAACAATATTTCCACCAAAGGATGGAAATTGCCACTTTCCTATACTTGCAAGTGTTGGCATACATTTTTTATTTTTATTACTCCAAAGTAGACATTGAGAGAGATAGGTAGATTGTTAGCAAAATATTTATTGGGGCCACTGGAGCTTTAGTTAATAAGTATTTGTTACCATACAATCTCTTATCCTGTAGACTGTAGGGCCTTTCTCTCCTGAGTCTTTCTAAGGATTGTCGTAGGTTAAAAATTACCTTCATTGCCACTACACTCCTACCTTGCTAGATCCTCATTGTAAATCTCTTCCACTCATAATAGTTGTTGTTTGAGCTTTTGAGCTTAGTTATACAAAATGCCACTTCTAGCTTGTGATTAAGTGTATGGCCAAGGTTAGACCTTCATGTAGCTAGATGTCGCTAATTTTCTCACTAGCCTTGAGAAGAACTTCCTTCATTTGGTTAAGGATCCATTCCTTCTATAGACTTCCAATTGGGCAGTAAGTACTCATTACTATGTTGTGCCTTTAGGTGCAAATAGTATTCCCTAGCTTCATATATTCCATAAGTGTACATTTAAATTTCATTATTAAAAATGAACTCCATAGGGAACTCGTAATACTCAAACATATTTTTTGGCAAATTAAGAAGAAAGGGCTCTTCATCATCAAGGAAATCTTGGGATTGCATAAGTATAGTGATCCAAGCCCTACAAAACGAATTGGAAACTCAAACACATCATCAGGCTCCTGAAGTTCTACATCCTCATAAAATATGGCCATGGAAAAAGTGGGTGTTATGTGTTTTGGCAACCTTTTGGACAAATAATTTACATCATCATGGCTAGTGGGAGATAAAATTTCTATTTTCCTTGTAGCCATTGACAATAAGGTAGATGTAAAAAAGCCTTGAGTTTACTCAGGAGTTTTAAGTGCAACAGCTAGGCTAGCTAACTGAGAATCATAAGAGAAGAGGGTGTGCATGAAATTACCCGTTTACTTGGGAGGCGAGCTTGTAACTTCATTCTCTTCCTGCTTTTGAAAAACCAATTCAAGTTTTTAAGCCTTCGTTTCTATTCCAGCTTTGTACATTTGAGCTAGTTGAAGAGCTTCCTTCATACTCAAGGATGCTTGCTAGGTTTTAAGGTTTCGCTTTACCATGTGACTTCACTGAGTGAAGGCGGAGAGTCGCTTACCCATCCATGACAAAATCCTTGACATCACTGCTACCATCATAGTTTCACTTGGCGAGTTGGTGTTGTGACGTTGTTAGGTATTTTTTGGTAATATTTTCTTGGCATATGTACACACTCATGCATGGCATTTACAAATAAAGGATGTCCATCTCCAAGGGCCAAGGGGGGTATAAGGCCACATGTGAACGGATCTAACAAAAATATGCAATGTGTACAGTTAGTTATTGGTTTACCTGGATAAATAATAAATGGAAGAAGTGAGAGATGAGAATCAGTTTCACAAGACAGGTTTTAGCACTATCATGTATGGACAAGGTTGTTGACAAATAATGTGAGCATGCAAAGCATTATTTTTTAAAAGCTGGATAGGGACCCGTTAGAGGAGGTCAGCTACAGTACCGGTCCTTGGCATTTCATGGGAAACAAAGGTATGTATGGTGCAAAGTCTTCCTTGAATGAAAGAGTCACCTTGGGATTTAATACAAGGCTTGCTAAAAATAGAAGGTGGCCTTGGATTGCCTTAAAAAATTCTTCAATTTGCCTCATTTTCAAAAGGGCGCCGTGTGGAGGTGGGGGAGCTCTCTGACAGGCCTTGGAGTATTATGAATACTATAATGGTCTTGGGTTGAACGGGCAGCGCACGCTAGTGTATAAGAAGTGGAGGGGAGCAGCCCATGGAGTGGAGAGGTAGTACTCGCAGCTCTAATGCAAAAGAGCGCAGCCCATGAGCGTGAAAGCTGCGTGTTCTGTAGCGCTTGTGTTTGTAGAGTGTGTGGGAGAGCTCAGCTCTAATGTTCTCAAGGAGCTGCGCTGCACTCTCCATTGGTGTGTAGGAGGGCTCTCAGAATTTCCAGTGGGGGGGACAGTGAGAGCTTGCCATTATAATGTTCACGTAGAGCTCGTAGCCCATGTGCGGGAGAGCGGTGTGTTCTGTATCTCTTAGAGAGAAGAGTTGCTGCAGTATTTATGGAGTGTGTGGGAGGGCTCAGCTCTGAGATTTTCAGAGAGCTGCAGAGATGCGCTGCACTCTCTCTTGGTGTGTAGAATGTTCTCAGAGTCTTCAAAGAGTGAAAGGGAGAGATCAGCTTTTCTAAGACCCACAAATAGCTGCGCAGTACATATGCGCAGCTATTTGTGTAGAAAAGGGGAAGTGTAGCTGTAGCGCAGAGTGGGTGTGGGGAGAGTTTATTACTCTAAAGCTCAGAGAGTTTACACAGCTGTTGTGTGGGAGAGCATGAGTTCTGATTCTCTCAAAGAGTTGTGCAGTACACGTGTGCATCCCATGCTTGTAGAGAGGAGGAAACGTAACCTTCTGTAGTTTTCAGCCCGTGTTTAAAGGAGAGCTACGCAATCCATGTTTATGAGAGTGTGAGAGAGCTCGTAGTTTCCAAACTGTGAAGGGGAGCTGTAGTTCTAATGTTCTCAGAGAGCTGCAGCACATGTGAGTAAGGGGAGAAGCGTAGCCTTTGGGAGACGAGCTCGTTTTCTTTGAAGAAAAGTATCCTCAAAACAGCCCACGGCACTCCAGTTTGGGAGGGGAGGAGAAGCTGCAACGCTACTTGTATGAATGAAGAGAAGGTGCCACGCCTAAAGGGTGCGGCTCTCTGTCATGGTGACAGCCCATGCAATGTAAGTGAAGGCTGGCCAGTTTTTTTTGTTCCTTTTTTTTGTGAAATAACTCATATACATAGGAGGAATCACCAGTTTGTGGCTTTGGAAAACCCATGTATATGATAACCAGCTCTCTGATTTTTGTGGGAAGCTCATGTGTATGAGAAAGACAGTTCTCTGGTTTTGCTTGAGAGAATATGTATGCATGGTGGTATGCTTCTTCAACAGACAGGCTGAAGACCATAAAGTGATTGTGCCTCCTAATCACACACTGCTTGCCAGGTTGGGGGAATGGAAGTTCCTTATTGATGTTGTCTTTTCTTGGGAAACTGAAGTTTTGCAGAAAGCTCATACTTGATGGAATGTAACCTTGTTTATGTCAAGTGGTCCTATCACCATTTCTCTGTGGTGATCATTTTGCTTATGGCCGTGAGCCTATTTCATAATAAGGGTGCACCCCTATATGCATATGTATCAATTGAGTAAAGGGTGGCAGATGTTGATGTGCCCATCTCCCCTTGCATGTCTTGATCAAATGTATGTAGGTTTCCCCCAGTTGCTTGGAAAATTGAATGAGGGTAGAGACAAGTCTCATGCTTGAGATGTTAAATGTTGTGTCAGCTCACTGAGTAGTTGACTGGTGCCCCTTTTTCTTGATGTTGGTGTGTACTCCGAACTGTGGAAAGGCATTGCTATAGAGGTGTTCCGTGTCTCTCCGCCTCCCTTCACAGTTTTTGGTGCCCCCACTGAGGAGCATTCCAAGAACCTTCAGTTTACAAGACTGAAAACATGTGCATGTGATTAATCTCAGTGAATGACTGCTATGCCAGGACAGTTGTGTGACAGATGCCTTCTAAAATTGTGCTATATTAGCTTGATTTGACAGCCAACTGAAGTATGGTTTGCATGCTGAATTTCTTGGGATTGGTGCCGTTTCACATTTGATGTATTGCCTAAAGAGTCTGGTAGAATTGGGAAATTAGCCAGTCGTGCCTCTTGGGAGTTGGATGGCCACTCTCAATGGATAATCACAACGGACCTCAATTTACTCCTTTCCATTTTACCCAAAGAATTCAGATAAATGTTCATGTGGACAGAAAAATTTTCTTTCAACAGCGTATGGCATATATGTTTGGGCCAGAAAGACTGAGGGAAATATTGGAGTCTCCTTTGCCGGTGGTAATTCCAATGATTAACTATGCAAATTCGTTTGATGTGCATGTGTTCATCCTCTTCTAAACCGGAAGTGTTTTGAAGTTTTTTCTGAGAATTGATTTAGTAGAGGGTTTTGTTTCTGCATCTGTGTCAAAAGGGTTTTTTTTGGGTAGCAATGGCTTTCCCATATCCAGAGTTTCATGGAAAAAGTGATGAGAATGTGGAAGAGTTCTTAGAAAACATGGAAGTTGCATGTATAAGCAACCATATCCAGATACCCGCTTAAATGTTACGCCTTTTGCAAATCTGTTTGAAGGGTGATGCACAGAGCTGGTGTAAGGGTTATGAGGAGGAGTTGCAGAGGGCTGATCCACCTATGCCATTGACATGGGATAATGTCCGACAGGCTTTAACAGCACAGTTTGTGAAGGTGAAAGATCCAGACAAAGTTTGGCATGAAATACAGGAATTGAGACAAAGAAAAGCGGAGCCCATTGATGAAGTTTTCCATATTATGGGAGAGCTTGTGTCAAGCCTTGCAGCCACAAGTGCCCCCACCAGATATGATGAAAAAGGATCGGTTCTTGGTTGGCCTCAAGGAAAACCTGCGTTGGAGGGTAGAATTGAAGAAGCCAAGAACATACGAGGATGCATTGGAGGTGGCAAGGAACAAAGAGTGGAAGTTGAATAGACTAACTCAATTGGGAGTAAGCTCACTGCCTATGGTGTCAGAGATGAAGCAAATGGATTCCATGCAAAGTCGGGTTCCAGAGGAGATTCATCCGGCAGATGCGGTTTCAGTAACTACTCAAGTTGCGCCAGCAATGGTCACTACTGCAGCACAAGATGATGAACTGAGGCAGGACTTGAGGCAAGTGGTTGATTTGATGAAGAATCTTAGTCTAAATATGTTAAGCAATGTGGAAAATAATCGAGGTCGTATGAGGCTTGCAAATCAGCCAGGAGGTGAAGGACAACCAAAGAATGGTTTGGGTGGACAGAATAACGGCAGGGGTTGGAGGCAGTTGCCCACATGCTATAACTGTGGAGAGCTTGGTCACATCAGCCCACAATGTGATAAACCACCAAGAATGGGTGGAGATATGTATCCATTGCCTGCACAGTTGCCGAACCGGTCAAATGATTATGGCATAGAGATTAAGGGTGAGGCAGGACCTAGTGGATTGACCAAGGAGGACAAGGGAAAGACAAAAGTGTTAAGTGTGGTCACCTTGGAGAAGGCAGCAATGTTGGAAGATACATTAGTAATGCCTATTGGGAAGAGAACTACAGAGGATAAAGAAGGAAGAAATGAAGCAGGTCCCAGTAGGAAGAAAGGGAAGAGTCATGAGGGTGAAGATGTGAAAGCTAAAAGAAAAAGGAGAGCTCGCCGAAAATTTCACGTCTCAGATTTTCCACTAGGGGAAGGGCAGGATAGCTATGACTTGAAACAGGACCTGAGCAGTAGGAAGGCAGACGTGACCTTTGGACAACTAGTGGAAATGATAGCGAAGCTGAAGCGCCAATGGAAGAAACTAGTCAGCCCGCTGGGGAAGGAGCCCAACAGAGGGTCAGTAAGAGTGTTGGCCATTGATGAGTCTTCAGACATTTGTCCCATAGTAGATGTTTGGCACAAGAGGAAGAATCTTGGGCAGGGATACATGGATGGTGGTGCACAAATTTGTGTAATCACTCAAACATGTGTAGAAAAGATGGGCCTGATAGTAGAAGGAGTCTCAGGATTCCGCATACGACTGGCAAACCATCAAAAGATCAAGTGTCTAGGGGTAGTGAAAGCTTGGAAATCGAAGCTTATGCAGTCAAACCGGTAGTAGATTTTCATGTAATGCCAGCAGGATTAGGGGCTTATCCTATCATCCTTGGAAGACCATGGCTACGCGCAGTGC
This sequence comes from Cibotium barometz, assembly GCF_041138505.1. Lineage (NCBI taxonomy): Eukaryota > Viridiplantae > Streptophyta > Polypodiopsida > Cyatheales > Cibotiaceae > Cibotium > Cibotium barometz. Next base: position 9,983,804 of record NC_141059.1, read on the forward strand.
GGGCTGTTCAAGATTGGAGACACGGTATAATCAGCTTATATGGGGAGACAAGGGGCAAAAGATTATTTGACATGAGTAGCAGGAAGCCACTAGATGAAGATTATGAAGAGGGGGAGAATTCAAGTAGTGAAGAGTCTTCCACTATGTCAGATGGGGACAGTGGCACCACCACTAGTAGTGAGGGAGAGGTAAATGTGGCATTTCTGATGGTGGACAGGATCCTTGAACAGACCAGCATAGTCGCATCCATAAAAGGGATTGAAGATGAGTCCAAGGGCCCATATGAGGTGATTGAAGAGCTAATGCAACCCCAGGTGAAGCCACACGAGAAACACGAATTGATGGCCAGGATGATTAGCACAGATCTCTCAGTCATGGAGAAGGAGAAGTATTTAAAGATGTTGTCAACATATCCAGATTTATTCATCACATCGTATGAAGAAGTTCGGGGCTTCAAAGGGGAAGATTTGCACATAGAGCTAAAGGAAGGAGCCAAGCCAGTACGTCAAAGATTAAGGAGAATGGGTCCAGAACAGATGAAGGCTTTGCGAGAAGAGGTGGACAAACTACTAAAGGCTGGTTTTATATGCCCTGTGGAGACAACAGAGTGGGTGAGCCCAGTCGTGGTCACTCCAAAAAAGGACGGAAAATGGAGGGTTTGTGTGGATTTCAAACCTTTGAATGCAGCCACAAAGAAGGATCCATACCCACTACCTTTCATTGATCAAATCCTGGATTCAGTGGCGGGTCATGAAAGATACAGTGTGTGTGATGGGTTTTCAGGCTATTTCCAGTTGAAGATTGCTCCAGAGGATCAGAAGAAGACTACTTTCATTACACCATGGGGCTGCTTTTGCTATACAGTGCTACCATTTGGGCTAACAAATGGTCCAGCTCACTATCAAAAGAGAGCAAATTGGGCGCTTCTGCCATTCATTGGAAAATGTGTACAGGATTTTATTGATGATTTTTGTGTCTATAGCACACGAATGGATCACTATGAAAAGCTGGAAATGGTGCTGGAACGATATAATGATTGTGGTGGCCAACTCAATCCCAAGAAGTGTTTCTTTGCAAAACCAAGGGTTAAATTGTTGGGTCATATGGTGTCAGAAAATGGCATTGAGGCTGATCCAGACAAGGTCAAGGCAATCATGCTTCTTCCTTCTCCAGAGTCTACAAAACAATTGGCAACATTCATTCAGAAGGTAAAATACATGGCAAGATTCATTTCATTGTCCTCACAGCTTTTATATCCATTACAACAGGTGGCAAAGCATGATCCTTTGCAATGGGATGACAAATGTGAAGAGGAGTTTCGGAGAGTCAAAGAAGTCTTAGGGGAGATGACTGCGGTGCAGGCTCCAAATTGGGAACAGGTTTTTTATGTGAACCCTTCAGTAGGAGAGGATGCTATTGGTGCTATGTTACTGCAAAAAGGGAAGGGGAGCCAATATATGCACCCTGTCTATTGTGCTAGTAGGGTAAAGTCAGTAGCAGAGAGGGGACTGTCAGAAATAGAGTTGGTAATGGTAAGTGTGGTGTTTGCTTGCCGACGGTTTCGCCAATATCTTTTGACAAAGCCATTTGTATTCCTAACTAGCTACACATTCTTGCCTCAGCTCATTAATGGTGTAAACATGTCTAAGGCAGTGAAAAAGTGGGTGATTGAATTGCAGGAGTTTGAGTTCTCTTTCTTGGTGGAAGAAAGTAACAGAGCTACTTTGGCAGACTTGTTAACTTATAAGGAAAACCCTCTGCTTGTCAAAGAAGAAAGTATTAGAAAGGTAGAAAATGTGGCAGAAGTAAGCAATGCTCATGTTTTGTTCTTTGATGGTTCATATAGGAAGAGCCATGATGCAGCTTCTGGTGGTATAGCTCTTTATGACCAGCAAGGTAAGCTGATTTGTAAAAAGGGATTCAAAGTTGATGCTCATACTAACAATGAAGCAGAGTATTCTACATTGGAAGCAGGACTAAACATTTGCATTAAGCATGGTGTAAAGAGACTATGCATAAGAGGTGATTCTCTACTGGTGGTAAAGCAAATACTAGGAGTATGGAAGAGCAAAAACCCTGCATTGAGGAACAAATGTTTCAAGATCAAGAGCTTGTTGAAGGAGTTTGAAGCATGGGGCATTCGGCATGTGGAGTGTTCTCTTAATACAGAAGCACATGAAGCAGCACAGGGAATGATTGGCGAGCTATATGAAGTAGATCTTCCACTTTATCGGGGTCGTGAAAGTCTGACACTGGAAGAAGAGTTTCTGTTGACAGGAGTCATTCCCAAGGACATTGAGAAGGCAAAGAAATATGGGTTTGTACGCAGAGCTTGCAAATACAAGCTCATTGGTGACACCTTATACATGCAAGGGGCTGACTTGGTGTTAAGGCGTGTACCATGGAAGGAAGAGCTGTACAGAGTGCTTGAGGAGAATCATGAAGGAGCATGCGGTGGCCACTTTGCATTTAAAATCACATTGCACAAAATCTTACAGGAAGGTTACATATGGCCAAGTATACAAAAAGATGTGCATCACTGGTGTAGCTCATGCAAAAGGTGCCAGGCATTTGGGAAACGAGTTTTAAAACCAAAGTTGCGCAAGACAATCTTGGCCTTTGACATTTTTGAGAAGTGGGGAATTGATGCAGTAGGACCCTTACCCATTACCAGCAGGGGGAAGAGTGATATTTTGACAGCGGTGGATTATCTTTCCAGGTGGGCAGAAGCTAGAGCAGTGAAGCAAATTACTGCAAGAGATGTTGCAAAGTTTGTTTATGAAGACATCTGCTGTAAATTTGGGGTGCCCTTGGAGCTTCTTTCTGATCAAGGGCCTGGTTTTAGAGCTGACTTGCTAGAATACTTGTGTGCCAAAATGCGGATTAAGCATAATTTTACTACTCCTTATTACCCTCAGTGCAACGGTTTGAATGAAAGATTCAATGGTGAACTTGTACACATTCTTGCAAAGGTAACAGAACATCAGGGCAAGAATTGGGATCTGGAGCTGTTCAGTGCTTTATGGGCTTATCGTACATCGGTGAAGACAAGCACAGGTTTTACACCTTTTCACTTAGTGTATGGCAAAGAAGCTTTGTTACCTGTGGAAGTTGAATTGCCTGCAGTTAAAATGTTAGAAAAGCTGCTAGGGCCATCTAGGAACACATTTAAAGAGAGACTTTTACAGTTACAAGAGGTTCAGCTGGACAGGATGAGTGCCTTGGAACATTATGAGAAGATGCAAAATAGGGCATTGACAAAGATAAATGAGAAGATTAAGAAGAAGGGTATTGAGGAAGGTGATTTGGTGCTACGCTATAACAATAAGCTGGATAAAACCTTTCAAAAGAAGTTCCAAGTGAAATGGGAGGGGCCCTTCAGAGTAATGAATTGCTTTGCTAATGGCACATATCAATTGGCTGACCTTGATGGGACCCCACATGTATCAAGGGTGAATGGTTTACGTCTCAAGTTATATCATGCACGACTGATGATGGTAGACAAGGATGAAAGAATTGAAGAAAAAAAAACAGTGTCTTTGAGAACATGGCAATATCAGATACATTGAGTCTCACGACACTGTTTTCTGCTGACCATGAATGATCTAGCAGGCTAGGGGATGGGCAAACTATGTTAGGTATTTTTTGGTAATATTTTCTTGGCATATGTACACACTCATGCATGGCATTTACAAATAAAGGATGTCCATCTCCAAGGGCCAAGGGGGGTATAAGGCCACATGTGAACGGATCTAACAAAAATATGCAATGTGTACAGTTAGTTATTGGTTTACCTGGATAAATAATAAATGGAAGAAGTGAGAGATGAGAATCAGTTTCACAAGACAGGTTTTAGCACTATCATGTATGGACAAGGTTGTTGACAAATAATGTGAGCATGCAAAGCATTATTTTTTAAAAGCTGGATAGGGACCCGTTAGAGGAGGTCAGCTACAGTACCGGTCCTTGGCATTTTATGGGAAACAAAGGTATGTGTGGTGCAAAGTCTTCCTTGAATGAAAGAGTCACCTTGGGATTTAATACAAGGCTTGCTAAAAATAGAAGGTGGCCTTGGATTGCCTTAAAAAATTCTTCAATTTGCCTCATTTTCAAAAGGGCGCCGTGTGGAGGTGGGGGAGCTCTCTGACAGGCCTTGGAGTATTATGAATACTATAATGGTCTTGGGTTGAACGGGCAGCGCACGCTGGTGTATAAGAAGTGGAGGGGAGCAGCCCATGGAGTGGAGAGGTAGTACTCGAAGCTCTAATGCAAAAGAGCGCAGCCCATGAGCGTGAAAGCTGCGTGTTCTGTAGCGCTTGTGTTTGTAGAGTGTGTGGGAGAGCTCAGCTCTAATGTTCTCAAGGAGCTGCGCTGCACTCTCCATTGGTGTGTAGGAGGGCTCTCAGAATTTCCAGTGGGGGGGACAGTGAGAGCTTGCCATTATAATGTTCACGTAGAGCTCGTAGCCCATGTGCGGGAGAGCGGTGTGTTCTGTATCTCTCAGAGAGAAGAGTTGCTGCAGTATTTATGGAGTGTGTGGGAGGGCTCAGCTCTGAGATTTTCAGAGAGCTGCAGAGATGCGTTGCACTCTCTCTTGGTGTGTAGAATGTTCTCAGAGTCTTCAAAGAGTGAAAGGGAGAGCTCAGCTTTTCTAAGACCCACAAATAGCTGCGCAGTACATATGCGCAGCTATTTGTGTAGAAAAGGGGAAGTGTAGCTGTAGCGCAGAGTGGGTGTGGGGAGAGTTTATTACTCTAAAGCTCAGAGAGTTTGCACAGCTGTTGTGTGGGAGAGCATGAGTTCTGATTCTCTCAAAGAGTTGTGCAGTACACGTGTGCATCCCATGCTTGTAGAGAGGAGGAAACGTAACCTTCTGTAGTTTTCAGCCCGTGTTTAAAGGAGAGCTGCGCAATCCATGTTTATGAGAGTGTGAGAGAGCTCGTAGTTTCCAAACTGTGAAGGGGAGCTGTAGTTCTAATGTTCTCAGAGAGCTGCAGCCCATGTGCGTAAGGGGAGAAGCGCAGCCTTTGGGAGACGAGCTCGTTTTCTTTGAAGAAAAGTATCCTCAAAACAGCCCACGGCACTCCAGTTTGGGAGGGGAGGAGAAGCTGCAACGCTACTTGTATGAATGAAGAGAAGGTGCCACGCCTAAAGGGTGCGGCTCTCTGTCATGGTGACAGCCCATGCAATGTAAGTGAAGGCTGGCCAGTTTTTTTTGTTCCTTTTTTTTGTGAAATAACTCATATACATAGGAGGAATCACCAGTTTGTGGCTTTGGAAAACCCATGTATATGATAACCAGCTCTCTGATTTTTGTGGGAAGCTCATGTGTATGAGAAAGACAGTTCTCTGGTTTTGCTTGAGAGAATATGTATGCATGGTGGTATGCTTCTTCAACAGACAGGCTGAAGACCATAAAGTGATTGTGCCTCCTAATCACACACTGCTTGCCAGGTTGGGGGAATGGAAGTTCCTTATTGATGTTGTCTTTTCTTGGGAAACTGAAGTTTTGCAGAAAGCTCATACTTGATGGAATGTAACCTTGTTTATGTCAAGTGGTCCTATCACCATTTCTCTGTGGTGATCATTTTGCTTATGGTCGTGAGCCTATTTCATAATAAGGGTGCACCCCTATATGCATATGTATCAATTGAGTAAAGGGTGGCAGATGTTGATGTGCCCATCTCCCCTTGCATGTCTTGATCAAATGTATGTAGGTTTCCCCCAGTTGCTTGGAAAATTGAATGAGGGTAGAGACAAGTCTCATGCTTGAGATGTTAAATGTTGTGTCAGCTCACTGAGTAGTTGACTGGTGCCCCTTTTTCTTGATGTTGGTGTGTACTCCGAACTGTGGAAAGGCATTGCTATAGAGGTGTTCCGTGTCTCTCCGCCTCCCTTCACAACGTGATGCACACGGGTGTTGTGGGCTTTTGGTGATCTTTTTGACCCTTAGGGTTGCTCGTTAGTGGTGTTGTACGGCTCTGTTTGGGGTTTGGGACCATGGGTTTCTCTTCTTTAATGGGAACAAGAATGGGTAAGGCTAATGCACATGAGCAAGGTATTACCTCTTGACTGAGATAAAAATCCCCTTTCCCTTTCACTCATTGGACAACAAGGTAGATGTAAAAAAACTCATGAGTTTGCTAAAGGGTTTTAGGTGCAACGGCCATAGTGGATAATTAAGATCATGAGAGAATAAGGTGTCCATAAAATTACCTATTTACTTGGGAGGCGATCTTGTATCTTCATTCTCTATGTTCTTTCAAAGAATCAATTCAAGTTCTTTAGCCTTTTTTTCTACTTTGGCTTTTTACATTTGAGCTAATTGAAGAGCTTCCTCCATCTTCAAGGATGCTTGCTAGATTTTAAGGTTTTGGCTTATCGTGTGGCCTCTCTGAGCAAAGGTGGAGAGTCTCTTGATGTCACTACTACCATAGTTCCACTTGGAAAGTTGGCATTGCAACATGGCACACACAGGTGTTGTGGGATCATGGCAATTTTTTAAAGCCTTAGGGTTGCTTGGTAGTGCCACGGAATTGTGTGCATAGCTCTATTTAGGGTTGGCACTATGGGTAGCTCTAACTTGATGGGAGCAAGGATGGGTAAGGCCATGGGTGGCTACACGGATGGGTAAGGCCAATGCACATGGGCAAGGTATTACCTCTTGCTGCTTGGCATCCACAAACTCCACCAACTTCTCTAAAGGTGGTGTCAGCACATGAGTCAAGGTGGAACCCTTTTCTCTCCATTCATGCTTGAGCTTTGGGGTTGGTGTTGGAGGCATGACTTTTAGTCTCCACTCCATCTTTGGTTTAGGTTTGATGGTGTGGTTACAGAGGCTTGTGGTGCAAGTTTTTGTGACTTCAAAACCCAAATGTATGGGTTCCCTTCATAGAAGCATTACGCTTCTAGCACCTTGGTTAGGACCCAACGGAATGTCAACGCTACCTTGCTGAGCTCCACCTGGCATTCGAAGGCTGCTACCTTACTCTCTTTAGATTTATAGATTGAGGAGTATTCCACGAGGTTTTTGGGACTCAAAAGAAAGAGATATCAATGTAGAAGACTTGAGCTTCTAACATCTTAGATAATCAAATGGGGCTTGCAAGAGTTTGGGTATGCATGGGGCTCTCTCTTGGCTTATGAGTAGGCTTATGGCTAAATGGTGGCTACCATGTCTTTGCATAGGTAGCCTCATACTATCCTTGGCTAGCTAGGGTACTCTTGATGACCTCCCTAAAGGATTGTTGAGGATTGAGAGGGATGGTCTTCATCTTTGTCGATGAGGTTTTGGATCTCCATAATGATTTGAGGGGATCATTGACACGGTGAGGCGAGAGGAGTGTTGACTGTTAGGGTTACCTAACGTGATGGATGGTAAGTGGAGGACGAGGCTTGGGATGTTGATAGATGTGAGGTTCTCTCATCTACCAAGGTTAGGTAACCATTCCATGGAGAAGCTTGAGTGTTGTTGTTCTTTTCTGCCAATTGACTACACAATTAGTGGTTGTAATCCATCCCTCCCAAGGATAATATTGTACCTATGGGGGTCACATAAAACTTGGAAGACGCATGTTTAGCTCCAAAATGACGGTCATAGATTGGGAATTATTTACAGTGATAATAGTGCAAAGGGTGGGTGGCCTAATGTGAGGTCCGTGTCTCCCAAGATAATACATTATGACTAGCCTCGGTGTGAACTAAGGTGGATGATGTGTCTTGATGGGGCAAAATCTAGCTCAAGGTGAGCAGGTTCCTCCCATTAGTTCTATTTCAAATGCATCGAGAGCAGAAACAGGGATGATTTTGACATCATCCAATCAAGCAAACCTTGTCCCAATATTCTGTTGAAGAGTGTCCATGATTACCTGAATGTGAATCCAATCCTCAGAGTCAGAACCTCTAAGAGGGGCTCATCTTCACCATCCCATATCCTATTTACAAGGTCTACAAATATCAATTTGACGTGGTCTAAGTGGTTGTGTCAGACGCATTGGCGAGAATGCCTTAACCCATGGCATGAGTCTTTCCTATTTTCAAGTTTATTTTTAACAAAACTCGTTACCATTGCATATGTATATGTGATTGATATCCCAATCATGAACCAGCCTTGCATCTCTCGTGCAAGGCCTTCCAAGGATCATGGTGTATGACCCTCTTCTTTGAAAATCTATCACCATAATCTTTACATCTTGAAAGAAACCCAAAGGTTTAGCTATGTTCCTATTAGAGCAAGCTTGACCACGAGGCTCATGCCTACAAGATCTGGGTTTCCCCAGTCCTCCGAATAATCCTTGGTGATTATGTTAACTCCAGCATATCATCCAAGATTGCAGAGACCATCATTCCTTTATAAATGATAGGTAACACAACACTATTTCATCACTTTTGAAATAGTTTCCTAGCTTGTTCATGGGCACTTTTGGTTGTCCATTTGTCTTGGGTATAGAATACGAGCACTCAATGTGGCACAGCTCATCCTCCTCCTCTTTAAGTTTAGGAGTGTGGGCTCTTAAGTTCCCAGTCATCTAATCAAATAAGTCTATCCAACGTTGAGAATTTCCTTGTAAAAGAGAACTTATTTTGGGACTCAAAATTCCAAGGATAAGAAGCTTGTAAGGCCTTCTATGTCCCTCTTGTGTGCGATATATTCGCACTCACTTAGCCCATACTCACTTAGAGGTGGGCTTGGACATGCCAATGTGAAGGAGATGTTGTGCGCACTGATCCTTCCCTATACGAGGCAATGCCTCTCATGGGGTAAAAATCAAGTTGTCACTTGTCACATCAAAGAAAATAATATGGTGACTATGATGACCCATGGAAGGCCAACTTTCACCTTCAACTAAGTCCTTTATTATATCTAGAAATGCAAAATTTGGTTAGATTCTTCCAAAGCTGGGAAAAGACTCCGGACTTGCTCTTTTTGTGGCTTCTTAAGAGTGATCACGGGTTTGGCTATGGCCTTTGGCATGCTTTAGAGGTCGCTTACTAGCTCTATGATTTACTCTAGCATAGGGTCTAGTATACATTTAGGCAAGGTCAGTGATTCATACTCGACTACCTACTCAAGTATTGGCTCTAGTTCAACATGCACCTTTACAAGCACTTGGGCTTGTTTCATTTGCTCATTCTCTGACACAAGGTTGCGGAACTCTCTCTAAGTTTCTTGGAAGGTTTGTGTATTCAATGGGTTTCTTCTCTTTGGGTAAAGCTGGTTTGAGCGAGAGATCGGCGTCTAGACCTGTAGAGATGATCATTGAAGCTTTTTTCTTGAGACCGAAATCAATCAATGAGTGATAAGTCATCTAGTCTCTCATGGGGTGGAGATATTTAGTTCTAGCAATATAGTTCTTCATTTTTCTCCCTCCTCTTTCTTGAGATTATAGATCTGTGTGATGGGGAATCATCTGGCTGTGTTGCGTGAGAATACCATAATGAATGTGTGTCCCAGGGTCTCGTAAGCCTTTTCATGTGGGTTTAGAAACCTAAACCACCGACCTACTTTTCCTTCAAGGGAAAGTCTGAATGAATAGATCATGGTGGGATCATCAATCCTTCCCATGGCCTCATAAATTTGATCAAAATTCTTTACATACTAAATGAAATCTCTAATTCCATAAATGTTGGTTATCTTCTTTGAGATGCGGATTGGCTTTGTTTTTCCCAACTCTGAACCTCTAGGTATTATGTTTGTGGCGATTCCCCTTCCTATTTTAACCACCATCCTGAGTGCCTTCTTCATATTCACGTGGCTATGGAAGATAAGGGAGTGGTTGCACAAAACTCTCTATTTCACGGTTTGGAAATTATTGTCTTGATTTTTATAATTACGGTTGCTAAGCTTCTTGGTGGTCGTGGTCACCTTGGGATAATCCTAGCTTAGGATCGACACCAAAATGTTTAAAACATTGTGGGGTCCAACATGGTTTGATCACTTACTGAGAGAGCAAACCTTGATGTTCTTAGTCCTGCTGTCACTCCTTTACTAGAGATTTGCCCAAAAATAGGATGGTTCAATGTTCTTTTCATAAAGTTTATGGTTTTGTTTTACTAAGCCAGTTTGGTGAATCTGGAGCTCCGAGAACCATGGCTTTTGTTTCCACGTGTTCCATTGTTCATCCACTCATGTTTGTGTTTAGTTGGCTCATTTCTTCCCAAAGTTGTTGGGACCAAAGGCTGGGTGGATTTGAGGAAGTGTGTTTTAATACACTATTATCGACTATATTATCATTTCCAATAATTAGTCCATATTGGGTTTGCATCAAGAGCTTCACTTAGGTGAAACGGGTCTCTAGTACTTTCTTTCACACACGTTTGTATTACTCAAGTTACAAAACGTTTTTTTTTGTAACAAAAAATAGTTTTTGGATGTTTTTTTTGTTGTTGAACTCACGTCTCTAGACTCACATGTCCAAGATCACGATTATAGGTTCACGTATCCAAGCTTACGTCTCTAAGTCCAAGTCTTTATGCTCACATATCCAAGCTTACGTCTCTAAGTCCAAGTCTTTATGCTCACGTATGTAGGCTCACGCCTTTTCAGTATGAACTCGACTCTCATATACTTTATTTTTATGAGAATCATAATACACATCACTAAAGTATAAAGCATCTCCAATAGGCATTTGTAAGACATCAATGTAATGCACATAGCTATGATCAACATATAGAGTAAATCCTCAAGTGCATTATCATCACCGCATGTGTAATCCTCCCTAGTGTCCCAAGTGTGATCCTTAAATTTAACATAGGCACAATCCCTATCCATACTACACTTTGACAAGGCATCCACACATGAAGTGGTCTCATAGAGCTCACAATCATAAACCTTCCAATCCGAACTCACAAAAGCATCATAAGTTGGATTCCCAAATGTAGTCCGCGAACCACCTATCAATGTGTGACCAACACTATCCATAGGTGAATCCAAGGCATGGCTGTCCACACCAAACAATGCATGATGAGAAACACTAATCGATGCATGAGCATCACATATGTCCACACCATGACCATCACACAAATAGATGCATAGCTATCCAATCTCTCGTGAACATAGGCATCCATCTCTTCTGCATCCATCTCACAATGGGCCATTACATCAACACACATGGATGTTTCCAACATAGGAGAAAGATCCATGCATGGCAGAACACAATCGACACATGAGATAATGTCCAAAACTTGTTGCACTTGTGTGTATAGCTTCACAATCACTTGCTTTTCAGAAATTTCAGTAAGTGTATTATCCCTAAGGGTACAATGAACTCACAAAGGCCCACATAATCATACATAGTTCATGCAATGATCAACAAGTTAAGTGAGCGGGTAACCTGTTTTATCCCTTTTAATACCCAAATCTTTCAACATGAGTTGAAGCATTCCATCCCCTCTCAAGCATGAAGTGTAGCCAAGAATGGGTACCACTGACTCATTCATTTCTATCTTGTTCAGCTCGACAAAACTTGCCCTTATGATTGACCCTTTTGATATGCATGAAGACAAGTCCCACCAACACCATGATCTCACCAAAACTAATGTCCTCATCAATTTGCATAATGCTTTAAGATACTTGCATGAAGTCTTTGCCTAATCTTTGCACAAAACCCTCTATAATTTCCTTCTCTTTGTTGTCGGGGACAAAAAAGAAAAGGTACCAATATCTCTCCATATAGCGAGGTAGAGAGTCCTCATGTGAGAATACCATGCATTGATCTCTGAAGCACTTTTTCTCTTGGGTGGTCACAAAGTCTCGAGACTGTCGAGGAAGCAACTCTTTTGTCATTAGCTGAGCAGTCGTCATAGCCATTCGACTAACGGGGGTATGGAGGAAGCAACTCTTTGGTCACATTGTATCTATTGTGAGGTAATGCATGTGTCCGCCCAAGATGTGAAAGTACATGGCACTATTAATAAAACATATGTAAGAATCTCATATCATTAATGCGGAATCGAGAGCAGTTACAACGCCTCAGCATGCATAACTCTGTGTGCGTCTCTGAGAGAGAACATAGAGAGACATGCACCAACTTCTACATGGCATCAAACGGGCTTTCTCTGTGGCCTGTGGGGGCTCAAGTCATCCATGCCTTTCGCCCCTGCTACTACTGCTTCTTCTTGATAGCTGTCCTCAACCAAATTCGGCCAATTCCAATCATATTTGTGTATTTCCTTCATCCACCTAGATCTAGCTCGTCCCTTGAACCTGAGAAGTCACTTTCTTCACTTTGTCAAGCTCGCCACAAGAAAAGGCATGAAAATAGGCATCCCAATTACGAATCCAATCCTTAAGTCCCATGCAAGTGACTCCCTCACCATCAGATGCAAACAATGTTTGTGCAAATGCCTCTCCTCTTTCGAACCATAAACTATCCACTTGAGTAGATGCCATATACTCAAGAAAAGCTTGCATTTTCATTGGTTTTGACAACCTTGTATACATAAGTCCATACATCATGGCAAACCTAAATCTTTCTTTTGCATCCACAACCTTTTGACTTTGAACATTGTCACTATAATATTCTATACTCCTTATGTCTTCAAAACAATATTCTCCTTTGTCTTGACTCTTAATTGATAAAGGTATTTGATAGGCATTTCCACCCATTTCCCTTGAAGATGAAAAGTCTCTGGTTATCCTTGCTTGAGAGAAGCCTCGTCCTTGTACACTATACATGCTTAAAGAAGGTTTCTTAGTATAAACATTGCTTCTTGCTTTCATAGCATCAAAATCCTCTTCATCATTATCCTAATCAATTGAGTTTGTAAGATCACTCTCAAGGGTATTGAGTTGAGATTCAACTCCACTTTATTGGTTCCAATCACCATTTCTATGTATGAGTGACCTCATTGGAAGATTTGTAGCCACTTGCTTGAGTTAAGATTCAACTTCACTTTCATGGATCCAATCATCATTGCTATGAGTAACCTCACAGGAAAAATCATAGCCAACTTGATTCTTGTAGACATAAGAATCAAAATGCATACCTTCCATATTCCCTTGAAGCTCATACTCATAGTCTTCATCACATTGATCATTATCCATGAATGTTGAATCTTCATGATTGTCACTATCCTCATCAGAAGTATCCTCTTCAATGCAATCTTCCTCATCTGTGGTACAACTTCCATATTGCAAGTACTATCATCAATACTAGAACCATCTTCATCGTCACTATTCTCTTAATGAGTAGATCAAGGATGTGTGAAAACAGATTTAAAAAGTTAACAGCCCCTAATGACCAAAGTTGACAAGTGAAAAAGTCAACCGCTTTGAGTTGATCGGTCAAACGGTATTCGAACCAAGCATGCTTGGTCTTATTGGAAAGCTCTTAATATGTACTTTCATGATGTGTAAACACTTTTTGACCAGCACCAAGCATTTATGACTAGGCCATACTTTTGTGCACACAGTCCTAAAAATTGTGTGGATGAAAATGTTAAAGTTGACCACCTTTCCGGAATCCAATTCAAGGAATCAATAGCTTATTATAAAAATCTTTCAAACGAGGCTATCCAACACTCCGTAGGGATTCAAATTAGGTCACACTAATAATGATTGAATTTGATCCTAGTGCACAACCTGTATATAGCCAAACCTTACTCGTAAGTCTCAAGTGTGCAAAGCTTGATCATCAATGATATTCTCAATGTCCATAAGCATATATTGGCCCAAGAATAGCATTTTACATTGAATTTTGTCCAAAATTTAGCATTACCTTTAAGCATGTGCAACCGAATCTCAATCCATAATGATCCAACACGTACCGGCAATCAATGCGTCAATGCATGGGAAACTTTGCATAACCTTTATCATAATGCAAGTGATTCTAAATCACTTCAATTTGCATACAATTCACTTGCTTGTATCAATGCATTCATCCATCGCATTACCCATACATTTTCCAGTGTCAATATCAATGTGCTTGAATCGAATTGTCGTTGGAGAAGCACATTGAAGCTTGCCGATCTCCCGGCCAAGCTCTTCCAACCCCCCTTACTCAAGTTTGAAATCCAAGAGCAAGGGTTTGGGCCATGTATTTCCCACCAAGTACCTAATCCTCCACCTTACTGCTTTCCCACGATAATCACGTCAAGGTGGATTCACGAAACGCTCCCCTTGGTCTCTCCTTCAAATGCCAAGGTACTCTCACACACATTTTAGCTAGCTTTTAAATTGAAAGCTGTTTACAAATGTGTGTGAGAACCAACGACTCAATTCCAATAAGAAGAATCACTTACATCTAAGGCATTTATAGATGTATGTCATACAACTCAACTAATACAAGGGTTTTATGATGACGAGTGATGAGACTCAATGGTCATGCAGCATCTGCTTGCTTGAATTCTTCTCCATTTCTTGTTGAGTCTTCAATGCCTTCATCAAAATAGCTCAATGCATATATGCAATAAGCTTGCTATGCATGAATGCATGAAAGAATCCCTAAAAATGAAGAGCACTTGGTCTCGATGAACAAAAGCTTGATGGGTTTTATGTTGATGAGTGATTAGAATCAATGGTCATGCAACATTTGCTTCCTTGAATTCTTCTCCATTTCTTGTTGACTCTTCAATGCCTTCATCGAAATAGCTCAATGCATATATGCATTAAGCTTGCTATGCATGAATGTATGAAAGAAACTCCAAAAATGAAGACCACTCGGTCTCAATGAACAAAATCTTAATGTATAATATTCCCAAAGCTAAAAACTATGCAAGGCATGATCAATGAAGTCAATAGGAATATGATTATGCATTAGAAACCAAGAAACCCCCAAGTGAAATCCTAATTTTGATGGATTTTCCCTAAAACCATGTTTCAACAAAGAAATCATAATTTCTCCATCATTTTGATGCAATGAATGTACATATGATCAAAGAGAAGGCTAATGAACATGGAAGGCTAATGAACATGATTAAGACCTTGGATTCGATTCCCAAAAAGATGAGAGAAAACCCTAATTTCTCAAGAAATTCAAAATGCAAGAGGAGGTCAAAATGCATGCAATCTCATACTTAAGTATCAACAAATCATATGTATGAATGTAGCAAAGCATGGAGAAGAAGATTATTGAAGTAATTTTTCCAAAAGTGTGATAGAAGCCCTAAATTTTCATGAAAACTATAATGTCAAGAAACATGCAAGATTAAAGCATTGAAAGCATGTATGAGTTGCTTACACTTTGGAGAGTCATTATCAAGCATTATTGTAGCCAATGTGTGAATTTTGAGCTCTCAAACACCATGAAGAATGGCGAAAATGGTTGCAACCTCACGAGTAAAAAATGCGCAGAAAAATGACCACCAATGAGATCAATGTGAAGCTTATACCTTCCTTACTCAAAGTCGTAGGCTTTGCCAAGCCTTAAGCTCTAAATTAAAGCTCCATAGCTCTCACGAAATTCGTGCAGCTGCTAGAAACCTAACGGGCAAAAAATCACCAAGAAAATCACCATACCAAAGCTCTTTGTGATGCTTATGTCTCCCCAATCATAATCCTAAGCTATAGCAAGGCCCAATTTTGATCCTAGGTATCCCAAATTTGTTGAGATTTGATCCCAATTTAATATAAAGTCTAAATTTTGACCAAAATCTCTCAAAATTTGAACAAAATCTATCAAAATGAACTCAATCCAAGGTTCATCTAACTCTCCCCTGCCAAGAATATTTTTTCAACCACCCATGAAATAGTGAGAAATTTAAAAAAATCAAAAAATGTTAGAAATGGATAAAGACATGAGCTCTGATACCAATGAAAGAAAGGAGGAAGGACTCGTTAATGCGGAGTTGAGAACACGGGACATCGTTTACATAGAGTCCAAGATATGGGACATCGTTTACATGGAATCCAATACATGGGTGAAGGTCACCATGAAAGCGCATGAGCAAGACCTGATTTTTTTTTCGTACACCCGAGGCCCACTCAAGTGGGTGGAACCGGTTTCCCCTTCCAACAATTAGCCAATTATCATGATCGGGCAAGGGCCACGTACCATCGAGCAAGAGCCACGAATTAGGCATCCCCCATGACCACCGCGATGTTAGAAATGGATAGACATGAGCTCTGATACCAATGAAAGAAAGGAGAAAGGACTCGTTAATGCGGAGTTGAGAACACGGGACATCGTTTACATAGAGTCCAAGATATGGGACATCGTTTACATGGAATCCAATACATGGGTGAAGGTCACCATGAAAGCTTGCATGAGCAAGACCTGATTTTTTTTTTTCGTACACCCGAGGCCCACTCAAGTGGGTGGAACCGATTTCCCCTTCCAACAATTAGCCAATTATCATGATCGGGCAAGGGCCACGTACCATCAGGCAAGAGCCACGAATTAGGCATCCCCCATGACCACCACGATGAGTCGAGCGCTGTAACATTGAGAAAAGATGATAAAAGTGATTATTTACAACTTGGCCTTATAAGTGTCTTATATACCTTGGCTCCCTTTTCACACCTATTAATGTCTTGGCCTCCAGATTGGGCATGCTCAGGACCATTTCCAAGGCCCATAGTCCTTTAGCACTTTATTGCACCGATGTTGGTGTGCTAACTCATCGATCGCGTCTAATGACGAGGATAATAAGGACAGCAACCTTGAGGATGATGAGCATTAGTCCCCCGGAATGCTCCCTATCGATGGAGTGAAGGGAGAGCTCTATTCGCCTAGATGGAGGTAAATACAAGTGGTCCTTTGCGATGATTCTCTCTCACAAAACATGGGAGAACGAAGCAGCTAATGGAACAGTAAACCTACAAGCACACCTATTCAATCAAACATACATCTAATATGCATGAATCCAATAATATACAAGCAAGCAAGAGTAAAGAAGAGAAAAGATCACAAGGGTTTTATTGCAAGGCAATGAGTGTGTATTGGTTATTGTCAAAAATGACATACGCAAATGACTAGTTTTCATACAACTTAAAAATGGTCCGGCCTAGTCTTACGCAAGTATATACACGAAGTCCTTACACTTTCCCTATTTGACATTACGCACAAGGTAAGGTCCCTTCATATATTCCAACGTCATCTTACAAGAGCTTAGTGCCCATTCGAGCAAACCGATGGATCAAAAATATGACATGCTATTCTATCCCGCACTCTCAACCACAATGACTTTCTCCAAATTGTTTGGATCCGAACCACATGGTGTCTTCAAGAATTTAAATTCCTGAAAAATGCAATCGCAATTTACCTGCTCGGTGTGGCTTCTCTCAAACCTCGACCTCTCAATTTTCTGACCAAACAAGACACACAATTGTTGAACAAAAGACAAGAGACTTGCAAAACTTTACATACATTAGAAAAGCGCCATGTACTCATAAAGATCTCAACCAAGCTTGAAATTAAAGGCCAAGCATTTCAAAATCAATGACCATTGGCATAGCCTTAACTCTACATAAATGTCTTTAATTCCCCCTATTTTTCTATCTTTGTGTCATTGTTCCTTGTTCCTAGCAGTTTGACCTTGCATTACCAAGGTTGCTATTGATGCCACCCTTCTACTTTGAGGGGCTGAAATGTAGCTGTAGAAATATAAGAATTGTACAAACGTAGAGGCAATCTCTCTTTTGTATAGGATCTAGGGGATGATACATGAAGGAATGCCTCAATGACGACTCCTCTCTAAAACAGGGGAAAAAATGTCTCTCCATTGTTAATGAGTCTACAAGATGTCCACTGCATTAGCTACTCCAGACATCACTATCAACTTAATTTGCTCAGTAATTAGCTTTGGGACATTGGAGATACTCATCGCACCACCTGCAACACTTTGATACACTATCGCCGAAGGTCCAAAAGCAGCCACATGAATGGTGAGAGAGCTTCTTGTATTTGTATGAAGACAACAAGGCATCCAAAAAAGCAAACCTTTTCAAATTAGAACGATCAGCTAAAAGGCGTGTCTTCATATATTGCAACACTCGGCTTTCCCTTGTGACAATTTCTCCCACATACAAAGCATCTGTCGTGGTGACTGGTAATGAGCTGTGTAGTAGTCATCGATACATCCAAACTGACAAAACTTCCAACTGTGTTGATAGTGGACTTGGTGCCAGAGATTGTACTGAACAACCCACATGCCCATGCTGACATCTTCCATCTTGAATAGCTGCAACAACCAAACATTAGTGACCACTTAAACCACCTTTTTTTAGACCAAAACAAATCCAAATAAGAGGGAATCATTATATCCAAACAGTGCAAGTATGAAGCCATACCCTGAGTGTGTTGTTTGTGTGCTGTGAAACAATAAAAGCTGCAATATCCCTTGTAATGATATATCCGGGTCCATTCGCATATGGCGGATAATCCTCTTCCGGCCATTCCTGTCATAATTATCCAGACAAGTTTCTTGCCAGAAGATTCTACATCAGGGATCCCACTCTTCAAAACCTATCCTATCACCTGTGTTCACTCACCTTTATAAAACCCCTAAATACAACACAACAAAAGGGATACACTCCATGTGTACAACACAAAGAGGAGGATATACCCCTGTCACAAAAGGGATACACTCCGTGTGTACAAAACACAAAGAGGATAATACCCCTGTTTTATACATTTTGGCCACAAATATACCCCTAGTATGATGTATAAAGGTTGACACAGCACAATATATAAAATCTACCCCTAGTGTGAACGCACAAGTACACTTAGTGGGCACCCAAGGGATTCGACACTAGCAACCTTAAAAGAAAAAATTTGTTCACTTACCTCAAATGTCACTGCCCATTTGCCTAATCGTAAAGGCCTGTGATCCAAATTGATGTTCCCCATGTATAGTCCATATTCGTGACCTGTTGCCCTTACCTCATGTACAACGGTTTCCACTCTTACAAAATTGTCATCATCACACTTCATAATGTATTTGGTGGAAGTGTTCCGGATCTATCCAGATAAGATTTGTCAGATGCAATACTCCTGAGTCACTCCCAGCATTCAAAAGAGATTATTCCAGAGTTTTCTATGTTCTTACCGCATACTCACATATGGCAACAGTTTTCAGCACTAGCAGCTCATACCGGTCCACAAATGGTACTATAATCACGTCCCCATAAAATGAAGCTTCTTTTTCCAGCTGCATATTAACATCCATGTTTGCATGCTGCAAATATAAACAAGGAATCACCCTCTCTCTCTCTCTCTCTCTCTCTCTCTCTCTCTCTCCCCCCTAAAGGCCCATCGGGCCTTCTGAGATCTCACTATCTGTTCCATGAGGGATTTGGCCCACTCTCCAGGATCATTGACTTCCGGACCAGAGTTGCCTAGGGCTCTTCGTGCTCGAGCTCCACAGTCATGAGGACACTTTCTACATGCTCGATCATTTTCTTGAGAGAGCTTCAGCCCCAACCACCCCAACACCTGGCTTCTTCTTCACCTAGGAAGAGGACACCCATACAGTGGATCCCATGGACCCACCTCGCCCGAGAGGAGTTACCTCGGACCGGGCCTCCACAATCCAGCGTGCCCAACGCCCTCGGCCCCCTGGACGTTAGCCACGATCCCCTCATCGGCTTCAGATCCAGGACATGCTCCATTGCCATCGAGCAACCTTTCCACGTGACGTAGCTGAGGGAGACCTCTCAGCCATACTCATTGCCCCATGCTTCATATTTTGGAGAGTGGTATACCATCTAATGGGGGCTGATGCTCCTCTCATGTTTCATGTTCCTAGTATTCCATGATGAGATTTCTATGTACAATTTTATATCACTCCAGTTGTTCTGTTTCTCTTTTATTTTCTGTCCCATGATGAGATTGTCATGTGGACATTATTCTATCACTTTGGTCTCATAGGCCCATTGGGTCTTTAGTAGACGTTAAATTCTCTCTCTCTCTCTCTCTCTCTCTCTCTCTCTCTCTCATAACCATACAAGATTAACAATAAAGATCCATATCATCTTCTCTATTTTAAAAACGTATTTACCAAAGCTACAAAAAAACGTGCCACCACTTTTGAAGTTTGAATCAACTTTGACTGCATCCACGTCTTTCGTATTGCCATTCTCTCAGCAAAGTGGTTGCTTGCCGACAAAATTCCTATGAAAAAATCAACTGATCCTCTTGGTAGAGGAGGCGCCTTCCATTTATCATTCATTTCACGGGTTGCCTCAGGTGATAGATTTGAATGTGACAGGGGGAGAGAAGTAGCCAGCACGGAGTGCACTTCAACGTCACCCTTCACAGCCAACCCAGTAGCATCCTCCAAAGCAAAACCCTGCAGTTACCAAAAATAACAAGAGTCAAAGCCCAAATTAAGGATGTTCTAACAGTGTTTAAGAGTTTAAGAGTGGCAAATAGAATTAGAGGACACAAGTGAGCTGCAGTCACTAGGAAAAACATGAAAATCACTACAAGACTTAAAGCTAAAAGCATAAAAGTCTTTGATTACGTTCACCATAAATTTCATAGATACTTTCTGTTGAACAATTAAGGTTTCCTAAGGTGTTCACCTTGGTCTTGCATGCGTCAATCAGATGCAGAGTGTATCACTCTAGCCCTGACCCATGAAGAGAGAGGTAGCGTAAGACATGACACAAGTAAACAATGCTAATGGATTTCGTTCATAGAACATTGGGCCTTATAAAGGCGATTACAAAGTCCAGGAGCTTATTTAAAAATTACTGATGTGAAATGCAAGATTTTTGGTGGGCCAACACCCTACCCAACTGATTGTGAGTCTAAACCCCCACACCTCCCTTTGGAGGGGAAAGAAGACAGAAAAGAGAGGAAGGAGGAGGGGGTGGGGGTGGGGGGGTGTGCAATTGGCTCCAACAAGACTGAGGTTTACAACTTCATAAACCCAAATTATTTCTTAAAAAAAACTGATGTGAAATGCAAGATTGTTGGTGGGCCAACCCCACCCCATCCAATCGGTTGTTGTGAGTTTGCACCCCCACACCTCCTTTTGGACGGGGAAGAGGAAAGAAAAGAGAGGTAGGGAGTGAAGGGAGAAGAATTAGGGTTTCATGTGGGAGACACATACACAGAGAAGAAGAGAGAGAGAGAGAGAGAGAGAGACATTTGGGGATAAGTCAACTCAAAGAATGTGAGTGTGTGACTCCCCTATCACACATGTATATTTGCACTAGTACACATAGTGCACTTAGTACATTAAAAGTACTAAGTGTACTATGTACTATAAAACACATGGGCTTGTACACACTACAAGAGTGGGCATAATGCCTTTACCCCAACAACCTCCCACTTAAAGGCAAAGTGCCCTTAAATGAAGGAAAAGAAAAATCAGCATGTACATGATAATATACAAGGCCATATCAAGGCTGAAACTGGCCTCATCCAATGCCCATCAAGTGTCTGCAATGAGCAAACCGCTCTCGAGGCAAACTCTTTGTCAACAGATCAGCCGGGTTGTCATCCGTATGAATCTTGACAAGCTGAATTTGTTTGTTCTCTATCACCTCTCTGATGAAGTGATACTTCACATCCACATGCTTCGTCTTTGCATGAAAGACACGGTTCTTTGCCAACTGGATGGCACTCTGACTGTCACAATGCAACAATGGAATATCCCCTGTATAACCACTAATAATGCCTCCTTGCAAGCCTCTGTGGCTGCAATATACTCGGCCTCTGTAGTAGATAAGGCAGTGCACTTTTGCATCCTGGATATCCATGACACAGCACCTCCTGTGAATGTAAACACATAACCGGTAGTAGGCTTCCGGTTATCTGGATGACCGGCATAATCCGAATCCGTGTATCCATGCACTAATGCATCCTGTTTGCCAAAGCAAATGCACATATCCTGTGTGCCCTTCAGGTATCTCATGACACCTTTCACTGCTTCCCAATGCTTCTTGCAAGGTTTGGCCATGTATCTATAAACCACTCCCACTGCAAATGCAATGTCCGGCCTGGTGGCAACCATGGCATACATGAGACTGCCACAAGCTGAAGCATACGGAATCTTGGCCATATCAGCCCTGTCACTGTCCGACTGTGGGCTGTCCTTAGCACTGAGTTTCACATATGGAGGCAAAGGAGTACTAGTCTTCTTCCCCCCGTCCATATTGAACCTCTGCAAAACTTTGCCAATGTATTCCTATTGAGACAAATACAACACATGCTGATTTTTGTCCCGAAGTATCCGCATACCCAAAATGTGATTTGCATCACCCAAATCCTTCATATCAAAGATTTGATGCAGCCTCTTCTTCAAGGCATCCATCTCTTTACGAGATTTCCCGGCAATCAACATATCATCAACATACAAGATGAGAATCAATAGACTGCCATCCAAAGCTTTCTTGGTGTATAAGCAGTGATCTATGTCACTTCTCCTGAAATCCTGGGATTTCATGAATGTATTAAATTTATGATACCATTCCCTTGGTGCCTATTTGAGCCCATAAAGACTCTTTTTCAGCTTGCATACAAGCTTCTCCTTTCAATTCACTGCATAACCCTCTGGCTGTTGCATATATATCTCCTCATGGAGATCACCGTGAAGAAAAGCAGTAAGGTCGCTTGGTGCAGTTTTTTATCTCACCCGAAGGTACTGAGGCTGACAGTACATCTGTTTATGGGACTTCTATGATATATGTGTACTAGTCACATGAGATTTTTGTGGATATGTATGGTTCACAGTGGTATACAACTTGGACTATTACTATGCCATTCATCCCTAGGTGTGAAGGGGGGAACTAGAACATTAAACTTTTAATGTTTATTAAAGTTGCCCCTAGGCCTTAGTGGCCCCTAGGGACTTTTAAAGTTTGGAGCCCTAGGATTATTATGGGGAGGAGGCCACTCCACTTTTGGAGTGTGTGCTTCTCTCTCCTCCCCCTCTCTCTAGCTTTTGGGAAAAAGAGTCGTGGAGCACTCTTGTTGGTTCTCATGCGTGGAAAAGCAGGTAGAGAAAGAGTCGATTGAGAAGAAGTGCTGCTGCTGTTTTTCTGAGTGCAAATCAGCCGTACAGCCCTGTACGGACGGGTTGCTGCAAGTACTCTCTCTCTGGGACTGGCTGCGCACAGCTGGCTGCGTGTACATCTGCTGCTGCAGGCAGCTGTAGCAGGCGACTGTCGCAGGAGGCTGCTGGTTCAGGTACAGGTCGTACAGTACTGTACGACTGCCGTACAGTGTACGGACAGGACTGACACAGGCTGCGCTGGACAAAACTGGTGCTCACCATGGAAGCTGTGGAGGCAGCGGCGGCCTTTGGAGGCTTCTTCGAACAATCCCGAGAAGTATGTCCTTTTGTGTGACAAAAGAAACATCTACCCTCCTTGTACTGAGAAAGCTCCTCAGCACTCAACTTGCCACCTGTCGTGCCTGCCTCCGCTTTCTGGTCTGGAGTAAGCTTAGACGCATATTCGAGTTCTTGGAGCCAGAGGCTCCCGGGCTCTGTCCTCGGGAGGACCCCGTCTGGTTCTGGCTTTTGCCCCCCGAGGTGTTAGCCTTGGGAGAAGCCGGCTGGGAAGTCTTGGGCTTGCCACCATTGTGTTTCATTTCTGCACTCTGCGCAAGCAAGAGTGCGTCATCAAAGGTGGCTGGCCTAAACATACGCACCTCCCATTGGATTTGCGTGTCCAGGCCATACAAAAACTGCCCTTTCTTGTCCGAATCAGATAAGCCTAATTGTAGACACAAGGTCGAAATTTTATTGGCAAACTGAAGGACTGGTTGCGCATTCTGACGCGCTCCCTTGAACTCGTCTTCGAGTCGCTCAAGGTAGTGGGGCGGTAGAAACCGCTGCTTAGGGTCGCAGACGAACTCGTCCCACACATAAGCTGCCATACCTGCTCTGGTGTGGGCATGAGCCCACTGAGTCCACCAAGGAATGGCCTCACCTTCCACGTACCAACTAGCTAAGATCACTTTGTCAGTATCTGTTTTCCTAACTGCGGCAAAGTAAGCTTCAAATTGATGTAACCATGAATAAAGAGTTGTGGGATCGAGTTTACCATTATACTTACTGAAATTCATTCTCTCGAGAAAATGATTCGAGAGCGCCGCCGGTGTCAATCTGGCGTCCAAAGCTCTGAGGTAACGCTCGTGTTCCACGCGTCGCATGGCGTCGTCTTCTCGTTGTCGGATCTCCAATACACGCATCTGCATCTCAAGCAAGAAGCTTGGCTGTGGCTGTGGCTGTGACCCAGCCAGAGGGTCCCTGTGACGAGGATCTGGTATCTGGGATACGGAAGGAGAGGGAGGAGGAGATGGAAAACGCGACGCTGGAGAGCGCGAACGCTCCTCCAGAGCCAAGATTCGCGCCTTCTGCTCATCCAACTTGGCTGTCTGGTCTGCGATTGCTCGCATCATCTGCTGGAACATGTCTGTGACACTCAAGCCTCATGCCCTAGCTGGGCTACCTGGTGCACTCTGGTCCCATGGTTCTGGTTCTCTCTCGTCGCCAAAGCTCGCCATAGCGGGAAAATGCAATTCCTTTCCAGAACGCAATCTGACCATCCACTATCTGTGTGGGAGACTTCCGGAGGCTTCCGGAGGCTAAAAACCAACCGTCCTTCGAGGGACATGAGTCACTCCGAAAGGGGTAGTCCACCGGCGCCTAAAAACCAACCACACGAGTGAAAATTTTCTGGTTTTCTTTGCTAAATCTTTGTCCTTGAAGTAGGCTCTGATACCACTGTAATATGCGGAAGCTTCGGAGAAGGATCGGTACTTCAAAACTCCGAAATCAGCACTCTTTTCGCGACGGAAATTAACGCACAAACTGAAAGGAGATGTGCAGAAAATAGAGAGAGAAGGGGAAGATGGAGAGGACACAGTATTGGGTCCCCCTTTGCTTGGCAATCTCCTTGGCTTGACTGGCCCTTGATTGGCTTGAGCACTTGGTGAAAACTGAGATGAATGATGGAATTATGGCCTCCACTATTTATACACCTCCTGAGGAGCAGTCGGCCAGCTGAAAAAACAAGCTATGTCCCACGACTGGTGAAATTCAGCAATAAATGCTGAATTAAATCCCAAAAAATACTACCTTTTTTTCCTAACAGGCTGAAAGTGATGCGCCTACTTCTGATTGGCTGGACACCACTTTTGTCCACAATCCCAAGGCTGGGCAGCCTGTATGGGCTGCCCATACATGCCCTACAGCCATACAAAGGCTGTGATCTCCTGGAGATTGCCTTATCTGTGCCCTAGGGCTGTGCTACATCCCCTCCATGGCTGGTGGATTCAGCCTGGGCCTTCCTGGCCCTCATGGGGGTGGTTCTACACCATTCCCATGCCCACACTCAGATCTGGGGTAGCCCTATGGGCTGGCCCCTTGTCCTAACCACTATCTACTCAGTGATCTGGCATCCGGTACCATACCAGATACACAGAACCATTGACATCATTCTAGAGGGAGACTCACAACGCGGACTGGCACTGTTTCATGTGCAGGACAGTGCACACCTGACCTTAGACTCCTGTGCAGGACAATGCACACCTGACCTCGGACATCTGAGATGGATCCCTGGCTGACTCGTCCCGGACTGGACTCACATGGGACCAGTTCACCATCCCAGGTCCTGCACCTTCTGTACAGAAATGTCTACGTGGCATCCAAGTGCGGGATGCACGTGACAAAAACTCACTTATAAATCATGACCAGCCCGGTGTTTACACATACTGATGTCCCGAGGTGGACAAAACCCAATGTCCACCGTCCAGACCTTATCCCCTTTGTACAAAGGAAGTAACCAGCCATGTGTCCACTCTAGCTTGCTCCACAAAGCACCTGCCTACCACCTACACTGGACAACTCACCACCTCACTACTCCTCCTCCTCTCTCTAGAGATTGGTGCCTCCTTCATGAGGGCTGTTGAGCTGCATTTTCTGCACTTTCTCCTTCCCAACTCCATTTCCAAGCTTGCTAAGGTGTTTCTCAAGCTTCCAAGAGTGTTTCCGGATGCTAATCACTCTCCTACACACTCCCAATGACTGAAATTCAGCAAAACAGCTCTCTTTATTGTTGTAATTTCTGGTCTTTTTGTTGAAAACCCTAATTTCAGCCCTCCTTTCTCAAGTTGAACCATAGGGGAAGCTTTCCCTAGGTTCCCTTCATCCTCTTGAAGACTTTTGTCGTGAAGAAATGCGACAAATCGAAGATCTCATCACTCCAAGGACTTCCATCGCGAAGGCTTCCCCTGTCATCGACTCTACTTGCAATTGGTAAGCTTTTATGCTTAAATATGGAAGCAAGTAGCAGGAGGGAGGAACCGGATTACAAGATCACATACCTGTGTAGTGTTCTCTTGTCCTACGTGCTCTCTTGCATATTGTTGCTACCATGTATTGGTGGAACAATAGCGAGCACATGGTAGGGAACATGGGCACTTGAGAGGGTAGTGTGAGTTGCAAGTCTACATCAACAACCACTTGTTTTCAATACTGTATTTATATGCATTGGTATGGAAATCTGGTCAGAAATGCCCATGACACTATGTACTTGATTCTCCCATAGTCAATATACTTTATTTGAGGGAGGGGTCGGCCGTTCCGGCTCATTGTGTCTCTCTTGTCAATTCAGCAAATTACTTCTTGTATTTGAGCAAAGTGTCCATCAAATCTTAGTGTATTTAAGTGTATTGATTAGCATTGTGTTCAATCAAGTTACATTGGTATCAGAGCAAACGGTTCTCTTTCACTTCTATCGTGAAAGACAATCACCGTGAACACTAGCTATCTCTATACTTAGAACATTATGGACAGCCGTACAATGAATGTTGGAGATGCTAACACAAGAGGCAGGGACACTGAAATGCATGCCTCCAATGCTTTACAGGGTGCACAATAGGGAACATGAATATGTGGGACAGTCGTCCCGTGGCAAAGAGAAGATGCAGGAAGAAGAGTCCATAGTTTTGAGGGTTGAACTTACTCGTATGCGGACTCTTCTCTATGCACAACAAGAAAAATTGATTCATGCCTTAAAGATATGGAAGCATTATCTTCTTGGGGCTGAATTTGTAGTCAAAAGAGATCATCAAAGCTTGAGATATTTTCTATCTCAAACAAAGCTCTCGGAGAAGCAAATGAGATGGCAAACTTTCTTTCCATGTTTCATTTTCAGATTGTACATACTCTGGGAATGAAGAATTTGGTGGCAGATGCTTTGTCCAGGAAGCCTTATATAGCTGCAATTTCAGTGGCCTCTCATGGGGACTTATCTGCCATGCGTGATTTGTATCATTTGGATGCTGATTTTTCCCATATATGGACTGATTTGATGGCTGGTCACTCGCATGCCTCTTATGTGATCAAAGAGGGTTATCTCATGAAGGATAATTGCTTATGTGTGGTGAAGGATATGCGTCCAAAGGTTATGGAGAAATGTCACGCTCCAACTTATGCTGGTCATAGAGGTATTTTTGAAAGAGTGCACAAAGCGGAAGCAAAGGGGCACTAGAGTGTGCTGAATAGAGAGTGCAAGAGAGAGAGAGAGAGAGAGAGAGAGAGAGAGAGAGAGAGATATGGAGCAACTATGCTGAATATACTGAAGCAAAACAGTCCCAAGCAAGAGACACATATAGTCTCATAAGCGAGGGAGCAAAATATGTACAAGACTGAATGGAAAGGGAGAGGCCAGCCCCACCTATTTATAGGTGAGGAATGCTGGCTGACTGGGACTGAATATGCTGGCCGATTGGAGCATATGAGCTGGCCGATTGGTAAAATACCAAAAGGGCTGGGAAAAACCCAGAAAAATATGGAAAAAAGGGGTGGCCAGCCCACAATCAAGGACCATACAAAAGGGACCAAAAGGGCACCAAAAATGGGCAGAAACTGGGGATGAATGTGCCAACACCCCCTCTCAGCACCAAATGCTGAACAAACTACAAGGAGTCAAAGATAAGGAGCCAAGGAAGCCTGAGAAACTGGCTTGGTGAACAAATCTGCAGCATTCTCCACTGAAGGATAATACTCCAAACGCAAATCTCCAACAAGAATCCGTTCACGAACATAGTGATACTGTATCTCAATGTGACGAGCATGAAACACAGGGTTCTTGGCGATGGCGATGCAACTCTGATTGTCACACCAAAAAAGAGTAGATCCGGTAGGAGGACAACCGAGCTCCTCCAATAATCTCCGCAACCATATCGCCTCACATGCAACATAACAAACCGCACGGTACTCCGCCTCTATAGAGGAAAGCGCCACAATAGGCTGCTTTTTACTGCTCCATGAAATGGCTCCAGACCCGAGTGAAAAAACACAACCAGTGGTCGAACGCCGAGTATCTGGATCTCCAGCCCAATCTGAATCAGACCATCCAACAAGAGTGCATCCTTGGCCATAAAAGATACCAAAGTCCAGAGTGCCACGCAAATACCGAAGAACTCTGAGAGCACACCGCCAATGCTGCTGAGGGGGTTTGGATGAGAAAGAACTCAATAAACTGACTGTGAAACATATGTCCAATCAAGAGTAGGTCAACCAAACCAAACAACCGCGACGAGAACCCGATACTGTCCCTGATCAATCCCTGGAGAAGCATCAAGTAGAGAAAGCTTCTCACTAATATCCATAGGAGAAGATACTGGTTTGCACCCAGTCATCTGAAATTTGTCGAGAATCTCCCGTGTGTACTTCTGCTGAGAGATCTCGACCGCAGTAACTTACGAGACATGTAAGCTACTGGATGACCATTCTGTTGCAATACATCTCCAATTGCGATGTTACTCGCATCGATGATCACCTGAAATGGATCGTCCCACGAGGTAAGTGCTAAACAAGGCGCTTCTGACAAAGCCACCTTGAGGTTCTGGAATGCCTCCAACGCTCGTGGAGTCATTCGAATCTTTTGCCTTCTTGTTTTCACTCCCTTTAGCAGATCGGTGAGATCTGCCGAGAGGTCAGAAAACTTGTCGATGTGGGTGGAATATGCCTGGCATATACCCACAAATGATCTAATGTCATAGGCTGTCTGAGGGACTTCCCAGTTGACAATCTCGGCCATTTTAGCCGGATCAAGTCGAATGC
Organism: Cibotium barometz; assembly: GCF_041138505.1. Lineage (NCBI taxonomy): Eukaryota > Viridiplantae > Streptophyta > Polypodiopsida > Cyatheales > Cibotiaceae > Cibotium > Cibotium barometz. The sequence continues at coordinate 10,012,772 of NC_141059.1, forward strand.
CTTCAGCACTAATTATATATCCCAAGTAATGCACCTAGAACAGATAAAATTCTGACTTCTTTTCATTGACGTAGAGCTCGTTGCTTTCCAGCAACTTAAGGACTTTCTCCACATCAATGTCATGCTGCTCAACCGTAGCTGATAATATGAGTATGTCGTCCAGAAATATGCACACACTTTCCAATCAAATCCCGGAAAACACGCATCATCATGTGGTTAAATGTAGCTGGGACGTTCGTCAAGCCAAATGGCATGACCACAAATTCATAGTGGGCCCGTTCTGTACGGAACACTGTCTTGGGGATGTCCCCCTCCACAATCCGCACCTGGTGGTACCCACTCTTTAAATCTAGTTTTGAGAACACCTTTGCTCCATTCAACCTCTCGAGAATATAGTCAATTCGAGGCATCGGGAATCTGCTCTTGATAGTCAGCTTGTTGAGTGCACGATAATCGACACACAAACGGGAAGACCCATCTTTTTTCTTGACAAATAAGATCGGCACTGCAAATGGCGATACGCTGGGGCGGATGAAGCCAACTTGCAACAATTCTTGGAGTTGGCGGTCCAACTCCGATTCCATTGCCTTAGAAAGGCGATACGGAAACTTGCTCGGGGGTTCCGAGCCTGGGAGGAGGTCAATCCTATGATCCTCCGGTCTGGCTAGGGAGGGAGACTGTCCCGAAGAAAAATCTTCTAGAACTTTTCGTGGAGAACCGAGTACTTCTCGGAAGCACTAGCCACCGTCTGGGCTGTCTGGATGTAAATCATCGCACACTGTGCGCCTTTCCTGACTGCTTGCTTAGCCTGCAAGTGGCTTATGAGCGGAAAGTTCGGAATTCCTGGCTCACACTTAATGGTCACTCAGGCGTTTGACACATTCCGATTGATCTGGAACGTGTGCTTGTCCCACTTGACATCAGGAAGAAACTTGTGAAACCACTGAATACCCAAAATTATGTCTGCTCCTACAAGAGGGGCAACCATAAAGTCACGCACAAACTCTATGCCCTGAATCACTAACTTAGCACCTAGAGCTTCATACTTGACGTTCGTTGTCATACCTGTGCTAAAACCCTCAACCTGTTTGTCCACCGAAGTCAGCTCGAAACGGGCACGCCTAGCGGCCTGTTCCGTGACCACATCCTCCATGCTGCCGTTGTCAAACAAGACGACGACTCTCTGGCCACCTATGTAGCCAAAGGACTTGAGCAATTCATTGCGCTCATACTCCTGGTCATGGGCGCCCTTCTGCTTATCTTCGAGCTCCCAGCTAATAATTGCTCCAACTGAAGCACCGGGATTTTAAGAACTAGGGGTAGCCGTTGGGGTCTGTGTGGGAGCTAAGCTCACCACGGAAGCTGTGGAGGAAGTGGCACCCTTTGGAGGCTTCTTCGGACAATCCCGAGAAGCATGTCCTTTTGTATCACAAAAGAAACATCTACCCTCCTTCTTGTACTGAGAAAGCTCCTCAGCACTCAACTTGCCACCTGTCTTGCCTGCCTCCGCTTTCTTGTCTGGAGTAAGTTTTGACGCATTGTTTGAGTTCTTGGAGCCAGAGGCTCCCGAGCTCTGTCCTGGGGAAGACCCCGTCTGGTTCTGGCTTTTGCCCCCCGAGGCGGTAGCCCTGGGAGAAGCCGGCTGGGAAGTCTTGGGCTTGCCACCATTGTGTTTCATTTCTGTACTCTGCGCAAGCGAGAGTGCATCTTCAAAGGTGGCTGGCCTGAACATACGCACCTCCCATTGGATTTGCGTGTCCAGGCCATACAAAAACTGCCCTTGCTTGTCCGTATCAGATAAGCCTAATTGCAGACATAAAGTCGAAATTTTATTGGCAAACTGAAGGACTGGTTGCGCGTTTTGACGAGCTCTGTTAGAAGTCATCTCCTGTTTATTTTTATACACCAGGGCCTTTGTTGTGGGTGTGCCCGCCCTTATGAGGTGTTTTCTCATTTTTCCCCACTCTCCGTATTTTTCTCCCATTTTTTCCTATTTTTTCTATGGCTGGGTGGCTTCCCTGTGTTGGCAAGAGGGCCTTTGTGCTGGCCGACTGTACCTTCAAGAACCCGACTCAGGACAGCTGGCCGACTGAGTGTGTTTGCTGGTCGTGGAGGTTCAGGGCCAATCATCCCTTTAGCACAGGCCGACTGGGTATTTGGGGCCATATAAAATGGCCCCATGGCCCCCATTCCATTTTGTATCATTCTCGGGATCTTCTTGTGTATATAGAGCAGAGTTACACGCCTCTATCTCTCTCTCTCTTGTGCTGTGATTTTCTGCACTGCGTTTTGCTCGTGTTCCCAAATCTGGTCATCATCTCCGCTGCGTATTCTGACATAGTATCAGAGCCTAGGCTCTAGATAGTGCTTGGGATTTGTGTGAGCAAGAGGGGGACTGTTGTGTTGCTGATTGGTGGACTGTTCGAGACTGTTCGGGAAGAGGAGAAGCAAGAGGACGGCGGGCTGATTTGCTGGACAGCCACTTGCAAAGTGTTAGTTCTTCTTTGTTCCCACCCACCCACCCTTTTCAGAGTACATCCCCGCAATGGCAGATCTGTTTGGGATGGCCGAGAGGCATGTGAAGATCCCGACACTCCCCACGTTCCCGGTGGACCGTCAGTTGGACGGGAACAACTATGGCATATGGAAGGTTATGATGGAATCTGTTCTGGAGTCTTACGACCTCGTTGATTTCGTCGTTGTTGGGCTTCCACGGCCGGAAGTAGAGGAAGGGAAGTTACCGTCGATCCGAAAGGACCGGGAGGCTCAGACACAGATGTGGGATCGTGTCAACGCCAGGGTCCGTTCGTTTATCTTTCTCAACTGCACACCGCAGGTAATCAATCATGTAAAGCATATGACGCTGGCCAGAGGTATATGGCAGCATTTGGCCTCTCTTTACAACAGGGTATCGCCCATGAAGAGGATTTCCTTGGAAGTACAGATGCGGGTTATGAGCCCTGCAAAGTCGTCGACAATGCGGGAGCATATTAACAAGCTGCAGACTCTTCAGCAGGAAGTTCTTCAAGCTGGGAAGGAGATATCGTCAGAGGACATGGCCATAACGTTGCTGTCACACTTGCCCTCTCAGTACTCAGCATTTTACTCGTCTTTGATTACCAGTGGCAAGCTCAGCACCATCACGTGGGAGGAGCTTGCGCCCATGGTCCTGGACCAAAAGGAACGATTCACGAACCCTCCTCAGGGTGGAGGTTCGGAGGCCTTAACTGGCCAACGGTCGAAAGGCCGTAACTATCACCATTTGGCCACCCGAATGGTTCACTCTTGCTTTCACACTATGTACATATTGAATTGGTGTCCATGGCTTATGGAATGTGCCTATGCATGTGATTGACATGTGTCATGGTGTATAGTTGGATATGATATTCCGCTGGGACTTAACGTTATCATGCCCGGAATATCTGGAGAACTTGGCTTTCCGCTGGGACTTGTGCCTTTGTGTACATGCCCGGAAACGCCTGGAGGATTGGCTTTCCACTGGGTCTGGTATCGCATATACTTACCTGGAAACGCCTGGTCTTATATGGTTTCATGAACGAAAATTGCTCATGCCAATGCTGCATTGCATAGCATCTTTACGTGCTTGCCTGCAAATGAAATTGCATGCTGTTTTCATGCTTGCATGACCTATGTATAGTTCCGGGTAAGGGGACGCCCGCCCGTGAACCGTGCGTATGAAACTGTCCTGCTGACATGGTTGTGTGGCATGTGAACAGGTGGTAAGTATAACCCAATCTAGGCTCAAATAGCCCCCAATATTTATAAGTGAGTGCGTTCCCACTTCATTAAAGTTTGGGCGCCCAAAAGTCACTTATAAATTATGACCGCTTCCAAGTTCACACTCACTCAAGTCCCGAGGTGGACAAGACTCAATGTCCAGGACCTGATCCTCCCCTTTTACTCATAAATGGGCATCTCTCCATGTCCCTTCACCTGATTGGACCCCAATTCACTTACTTATTAAGAGAAATTCGTGTTTTCTCTTCATGAGGAATTTTGGAGGCTGAAAACTCTATTTTTCCACCATTTCTCTCCATTTCCAAGCTCTCCATAGCCATACCCAACTTGCTAGGGTGTTTTCCAAGCTTCCAAGAGTGTTTCTAAGTGCTAATCACTCTCCTACTCACTCCCAATGTTTGAAATTCAGCAAAACAGCTCTCATTTTTGCTGTAATTTCTGGTCTTTTTGATGAAAACCCTAATTTCAGCCTTCCTTTCTCAAGTTGAACCATAGGGAAAGCTTTCCCAGGGTTCCCTTCATCCTCTTGAAGACTTTTGTCGCGAAGGATTGCGGCAAATCGAAGATATCAACACTTCTAAAGCTTCCAACGCGAAGGCTTCCGCTTATAACAACTTCTATGAAGACTGGTAAGCTAATTGGACAATGTGTTGTCATTACTTATTCAGTAGAAGGGCAGGACTCCTTGTTTAGCCGCCCTGTGTAGTATTTCTCTTGTCCTATGTGCTCTTGAAGATGTTTCTACCTTGCTTGGTAGAACATAGAGCCAATGGTAGAGAATATGGGCACTGAAGTCGAGCCGGGCATCAAGGCAACTCCTTGGTGATCTATGTCACCATTGAGCTATCTAATGGTCCTCTTATCTTCTTGTGTGAGCTTTGGGCTCTGGATGAGCATACTCCGTAGTGGTGCTCCATCGCTAGGACTGGCACGGCGTGATTCGTAGTGCCAGGGACGGGTGGATTGCACACGGTGTATGTTTCTGGATTACCACCGCTAGGACTGGCACGGCGTGATTCGTAGTGCCAGGGACGGGTGGATTGTACACTGTGTGTGTACCTGGAATTGACTTTCCGGTGGGCCTGTTTGTGCCCGGAAATGTCAAGTATTGTGCAAGTACATGAACGGAGATTATCCTTTAACAATGTTGCATTGTGCACTCATGTTTGCCTGCCTTTGAAATGTTTTCGCGTGAACTGGTTTTGTTTGCATGCCTGACATGTGTGTCTAGCTCAGGGGTCGGGGACGCCCTCCCGTGAGCCGTGGAATGCCTTGTCTTCTGACAGGTTTTGTGGCGTGTGAACAGGTGGGAAATCCTTATTTAAATAAGAGCTTTAAGTTATAAGCCTTATAACTTACAGGTTTCATACTTCATTAAAAGTAGGTGGACACTTTATAAGTGTGGGCACCCTCTTTTGGCCTGGGCACCCTTTTATAGCATGTGGGGTGGGGGTTGGCCACCTACCCCACCTACCACACCCAATTATGTGCATGGGAGGAAGGCGCCTCACTTCCAGCCCTCTCCCTTGCATTTTGGAGGAAGAAAACACAACTGTTGGCTGGGATTTAGAGAAAACAGGCTGGAGCACATCATTAATTGCTGATTCTGGTTGTACAGCAGGTACAGCAGGTACACCAGCAGGTACAGCAAGTACAGCAGGTACAGTACCATCATTAGGTGCTGATTCTGGTTGTACAGCAGGTACAGCAGGTACACCAGCAGGTACAGCAGGTACAGCAGGTACAGTACCATCATTAGGTGCTGATTCTGGTTGTACAGCAGGTACAACAGGTACACCAGCAGGTACAGCAGGTACAGCAGGTATAGTACCATCATTAGGTGCTGATTCTGGTTGTACAGCAGGTACAGCAGGTACACCAGCAGGTACAGCAGGTACAGCAGGTACAGTACCTTCATTAGGTGCTGATTCTAGTGGTACAGCAGGTACAGCAGCAGGTACAGCAAGTACAGCAGGTACAGTACCTTCATTAATTGCTGATTCTGGTCGTACAGCAGGTACAACAGCAGGTACGGTGGCTCCAGAAGATTTTCATCGCGAAGAATGAGGAATTCTCCTGCTCTCTTATGTCTGGACTCCTCTTCCATTCACCGAGTCAACTCCGTGAGGGTGCCCCATCGCTAGGACTGGCACGGCGTGATCCGTAGTGCCAGGGACGGGTGGATTGCACGCGAAGTGTGACTCTGGAAGGTGCTATGGACGGGGCAGCCCTTGGTGACTTCAGACTCGGCATCAACAAACATGTTTGGGTTTGATACTTTGTTTTCATTGTGCATTGCTTATTGGAAATCTGGCCTTGGGCCCGTGTACTTGTAAAAAAATTCTCCCAAGTAATAATATCATTTCCTTGGGGGGGGGCCGGCCGTTCCGGCCTCAGTGTGGTGTCATCTATCTATGCTCAGAGTTGTTAATTACTTTTTGCTATTTTGTCTTGTGCTATTGTCTTTTAAGAGTGTATAATAGAGTGCTAACTGGAGAGGTGAGTCCAGGAAGGGGTGACCCCTGCTTGGGTCTCGTTTCAATCTACATCGACATACCATTGTTTTCTAAATGCTGAATTTCATATGCATTGGCATGGAGGATTTGGCAATGGATGCCCGTGAAGCTATGTATTGAATTTCTCCAATAGTAATACAATTTACTCAAGGGAGGGGTCGGCCGTTCCGGCTCATTGTGTGTCTCTTGTCAATTCAGCAATTTACTTCTTGTATATGAGCAAGTGTCCTTCAAATCTTAGTGTATTTAAGTGTATTGATTAGCATTGTGTTCAACCAAGTTACATTGGTATCAGAGCATACGGTTCTCTTTCACTTCTATCGTGAGAGACGATCACCGTGAACACTAGCTATCTCTACACTTAGAACATTATGGACAGTCATACAATGAATATTGGAGATGCTAATACAAGAGACAGGGACAATGAAATGCATGCTTTACAGGATGAGCAAACTCATGTGGTGCACAATAGGGAACATGAATATGTAGGACAGCCGTCACGTGGCAAAGAGAAGATGCAAGAAGAAGAGTCCATAGTCTTGAGGGCTGAACTTACTCGTATGCAGGCTCTTCTCCATGCACAACAAGAAGAATTGAATCTCTATCGCCGCAAGAATCCATTGGTACATGAACGTTTGAAGGCCAAGAAAGCTGAATCTTATATGGATCATGCAATGGCAATGATTGCTCAAGAGTTGCACATGCAACCGAGGGATGCAGCACGTGCATACTTGGCTCGTACCGAGGATGTCTATGCAGAAAAGGCAACCATCCCACATGTCTTGGAATCCCCACTGGTGCCCGAACAAGAACTTATGTCTAAGAGGATAAATCTCCATGCTATGGGAGAGGAACAATCAGTGACTTCATGCCATGCAGGAATACCTCATGTAGCCCGTGAACGATACAATGTTTATGGCAGTGGTCAAAATGTATGTCAAATGCCATTGCCGGCTGAAAATGTGCATGCACAACACATGCAACATGGGCTGCAATTTTCTGTTGGTGCAAGTATTCCACGTATCTCTCATGCCACTCATACCTTCGAGTGTGCTCTTGATGGAGAAGTTATGGCTGAAAATGTATCAATGCATGTTGAGGAGCCAACCATGCCTCATGCTTACAGGGCACATGTATCTATGCCTTATGCATCACCTTTTGGTCCAAAAATGATGCCAGTCAGGGGCTGTCCCAATGGACAAACATGGGGGAAAACATGTTGAGATGCACACACATGCATCAAAGTCTCGTGACTTCGAAGCCGGAGACAAATCTGTGAAGTTTGACACATATCATGGGGAATATGATGCATCAAAGGCACTTGCTTTTATTGCCCAATTTGATATTGCTTTCAGTGATGAGGATTTCACTCAGAAATCCATGATCCGGCATGTAAGCATGTTCATGAAAGGCACTGCTGCCCACTGGTGGCTCACGGAGAAGCTCTCACCGAATCCTGTTAGATCATGGGAAGAGTTCAAGGAGAGGTTCTATGCTCAATTCTTGCCTCCCAATGCATTGAATGAGATAACAATGAAGTGGGATTGGGTAAAGCAAAATGAGGGGGAATCGGTAAATGCATATGTACAAAAGTTTTGGAAAGTGCTCTTGGAGGTGTCTCCATTTATGCATGTCACCGAGGCAAAAAGGAAGAGAAGGTTTCAATCGGGATTGCAACCCGTGTTAAAGCGGGATTATAAATGTATCCAAGTCATACCTTACACCAATTAATCGCAGCCGCCACCGCCACCGAGCAATTGGAACTCAAATTGAGTCAATCCAATAAAGCTAAACCCTCATTTCAAGGCAAAGAGAGGGCTGTCCAAAACCTGCAAAATGATGGACAGCCACCTAAAAGGGACCAAAACCAAGCCAAATCAGGTCCAAAAGCTGAAAATAAGTTTGCTAAAAAGCGCTCTTATAAGCCGGCAAACTTTGGTCTTAGTGCTGAGAAGAAGGAGCAATATATGCGTGAAGGCAAATGCTTTACTTGTGGCAGCACTGAGCACATGGCAAGAGCATGCCCGAATAAGAAGAACAAAGCTGAAAATGCTAATGTACCGAAGCCTAATGTGCATATGGTTCCGGATGTGCAGGGCAACACTTCACACGATAGCAAAGATAGGGTTGTATGCAAAGCTTGGGGACAACTCAAAGATCAGCCCGCTTTGTTCATGTTTGATGATTGTGCATCTGAAAATTTCATATCCACTCAGATGGCAGCTGCTTTGGGTATTGACGTGGAGGACATGGGTCCTCAAATTGAAGCAGGGACTGCCTTTGTTGGTAGAGAAGTGCAGGTCATGCCTATTTTTGGCAACTTGTGCATACACATTCAAGGCTATGTGGATCATGAGGATTTTCTTGTGGCGCCTTTGAATGGCTGTGATGTATTGCTTAGAAAGCCTTGGCATACACGTATTGATCTGTGCAAGGCTTACAAGACTAACAGGATCACCTTCATGCATAAAGACCGAGAATATGTAATTGATGCTGGTGAAGAGGATGATACCATTCCCCTTGTATCTCATGTACAAATTAAGAAAGTAATGAAAAAGAGTATTTTTGCGTACTTGATTTTTGTACGAGATCCTGTTGAGAAAAATAATGTGCATGTAAACACTCTTTGTAATGATAGGCTGAAATTTTTGCAAGAGCACAATGATTGTTTTGCTTATGAGATACCAATGTGTCCAAAGATGGAGTGCGGATGGATCCTGCAAAGATTGATGCAATTCGGAATTGGCCGGAATTGAGTTCGGTGCATGAGATCCGTAGTTTTCTTGGATTATGCTCTTACTACCGCAGGTTCATTCGGCACTTTGCATGGATTGCTTCTCCTTTGCATGATTTAACAAAGAAGAAGGCCGTGTTCAAATGGACTAATGTAGAGAGAGATGCATTCCTCAAATTGAAAGATGCAACTACTCATGGTCTAGTGTTGATCGTTCCGGATTTGCAAAAGCCTTTTTTGTGTGAAATGTGATGCATCTGGAAATTGCATAGGGACTGTCCTTAATCAAGAGGGACATGCCGTGGCTTATGAGAGTCGTAGATTGCATGATGCAGAGCTATCTCTTGGCATTTATGAGAAAGAGCTCTTGGCTGTAATTCATGCACTTACTATATGGAAACATTATCTTCTTGGGGCTGAGTTCACTGTGAAGACAGATCACCAGAGTTTGAGGTATTTTCTTACTCAAACTAAGTTATCAGAGAAGCATATGAGGATGGCCAATTTCCTCTCTATGTTTCATTTTTAGATCTTGCACACCCCAGGAAAGAAGAATGTAGTGGCCGATGCATTGTCACGAAAGCCGTATGTAGCAGCTATCTCGGTTGCCTCTCATGGGGACTTGTCTACCATGCGTGATTTGTATCATACGGATGCTGATTTTGCCACTATTTGGGCTGATTTGATGGCTGGTCATGCACATGCCTCATATGTGATCAAAGAGGGTTATCTCATGAAAGATAATTGCCTGTGTGTGGTGTCTGACATGAGGCAAAAGGTTTTGGATGACTGCCATGCTCCTCCATATGCTGGTCATAGAGGCATAATGCCTACTACGCACATGATTGAGCGGTATTTCTTTGGCCAGGTATGCGGAAGGACATAGAGGCACATGTACGTGCATGTATCACCTGTCAAAAGGTCAAATTTGATAGGCAAAAGGCACCAGGTTTGCTTCAGCCACCATTGCCTATTCCCACGCAGCCATGGGAAAGTATTACAATGGATTTCATTATGGACTTGCCACGTACCCAACAGGGTAATGATGCAATTTGGACAATTGTGAACAGGTTTAGCAAGCAAGCTCATTTCTTGCCGGTCAAAATGACCATCAAAGCTGAGCATATGGTTAAAATATATCTTGCACAAGTGTTCAAACATCATGGAATGCCGAAGTCCATTGTGGGGGATAGAGATCCCAAGACTACAAGTCTCTTTTGGCGGGCCTTATTTGATAATATGGGCACCAAATTGGACTTCTCATCAGCTTATCACCCTCAAATGGATGGGCAAAGTGAGGCTGCAAATTCAACCGTGTTGGATCTCTTGAAATGTTATGTGGCGGATCAGAAGTCTTCTTGGGAGAAGTACTTACCGCTTGTGGAATTTGCATACAACAACACACTGCATGCATCTACGGGAAAGGCCCCGTTTGACATTGTTTATGGTAAGGTGGTTTTGCCACCCATCCTTCGCACAAAGGATGAGATATTTGCAGCTGATGAGTATGTAAGAGACTTGGATATTGCTTTTGCTCAAGTGCGGACAGCCATTGCAAGGTCACAAGACAAGCATAAAAAGGCTGCCGACAAGCATAGAAGACAATTGGATGTTAAAGAGAATGATTGGGTATTGCTGAAATTTGAGAAAGCAAGACTTCCAAAGAGGCCTGGCAAAGAGGGTGCATATCCTAAGCTTGCAACCAAGTACTATGGGCCTTTTCGAGTGATCGAGAAGATCAATGAAGTGGCTTTCAGATTGGCATTACCTACTCATTGGCACATACACAATGCTTTTCATGTGAGTCTCCTTCGCAAGTATGTAGGGCCGGAGCCCAATGAAATGGTCATTGAGGATCCACCAGAAGTGGATGAGCTTGAGGAGATCTTGCAGCCAGAGCAGATTGTGTATCACAAGGAACGCAAGCTTGCTGCAGGCAAAGTTGTGAGGCGTTACCTTGTGAAGTTTAAGAACTATCTTCCCATTGATGCTAAATGGGTAGATGAAGAGTTCTTCAAAGATTGCCCGCATGTGCTTCAGACATATTTGGATGCATTTCAGTTGCGGACAACTGTTTAGAAGCGGGGGGGGGGGAATGTCACCATTTGGCCACCCGAATGGTTCACTCTTGCTTTCACACTATGTACATATTGGATTGGTGTCCATGGCGTATGGAATGTGCCTATGCATGTGATTGGCACGTGTCATGGTGTATAGTTGGATATGATATTCCGCTGGGACTTGACGTTATCATGCCCGGAATATCTGGAGGACTTGGCTTTCCGCTGGGACTTGTGCCTTTGTGTATATGCCCGGAAACACCTGGAGGATTGGCTTTCCACTGGGTCTGGTATCGCATATACTTGCCTGGAAACGCCTGGTCTTATATCGTTTCATGAACGGAAATTGCTCATGCCAATGCTGCATTGCATAGCATCTTTATGTGCTTGCCTGCAAATGAAATTGCATGCTGTTTTCATGCTTGCATGACCTATGTGTAGTTCCGAGTAAGGGGACGCCCGCCCGTGAACCGTGCGTGTGAAACTGTCTGTTGACATGGTTGTGTGGCATGTGAACAGGTGGTAAGTATTACCCAATCTAGGCTCAAATAGCCCCCAATATTTATAAGTGAGTGCGTTCCCACTTCATTAAAGTTTGGGCGCCCAAAAGTCACTTATAAATTATGACCGCTTCCAAGTTCACACTCACTTAAGTCTCGAGGTGGACAAGACTCAATGTCCAGGACCTGATCCTCCCCTTTTACTCATAAATTGGCATCTCCCTATGTCCCTTCACCTGATTGGACCCCAATTCACTTACTTATTAAGAGAAATTCGTGTTTTCTCTTCATGAGGATTTTTGGAGACTGAAAACTCTGTTTTTCCACCATTTCTCTCCATTTCCAAGCTCTCCATAGCCATACCCAACTTGCTAGGGTGTTTTCCAAGCTTCCAAGAGTGTTTCTAAGTGCTAATCACTCTCCTACTCACTCCCAATGTTTGAAATTCAGCAAAACAGCTCTCATTTTTTCTGTAATTTCTGGTCTTTTGCTGAAAACCCTAATTTCAGCCTTCCTTTCTCAAGTTGAACCATAGGGAAAGCTTTCCCAGGGTTCCCTTCATCCTCTTGAAGACTTTTGTCGCGAAGGATTGCGACAAATCGAAGATATCAACACTTCTAAAGCTTCCAACGCGAAGGCTTCCGCTTATAACAACTTCCATGAAGACTGGTAAGCTAATTGGACAATGTGTTGTCATTACTTATTCAGTAGAAGGGCAGGACTCCTTGTTTAGCCGCCCTATGTAGTATTTCTCTTGTCCTATGTGCTCTTGAAGATGTTGCTACCTTGCTTGGTAGAACATAGAGCCAATGGTAGAGAATATGGGCACTGAAGTCGGGCCGGGCATCAAGGCAGCTCCTTGGTGATCTACATCGACATACCATTGTTTTCTAAATGCTGAATATCATATGCATTGGCATGGAGGATTTGGCAATGGATGCCCGTGAAGCTATGTATTGAATTTCTCCAATAGTAATACAATTTACTCAAGGGAGGGATCGGCCGTTCCGGCTCATTGTGTGTCTCTTGTCAATTCAGCAATTTACTTCTTGTATATGAGCAAGTGTCCTTCAAATCTTAGTGTATTTAAGTGTATTGATTAGCATTGTGTTCAACCAAGTTACAGTAACACGGGCTAAGGGAAGGCTTCGTCGGAGAAGTCTTCTGAGAAGAAGTCCGTTACTGACCGCGAGAAACTAGAGGCAGAGAGGACCTGTAATGATTGTGGAGAGAAAGGCCACTATTGGAGGCAGTGTCCCAAGCGGAAGACCGAGAAGGGTGAAGATTCCTCAGTAGCAATCATGAAGACTCCGGCTTTTGTGCACCTGGAGGTGGTGGACACCAATGTTTCATTTACTTCAGGCAGGGAGGAGATTGGAGGACTCTCCGCAACGGATACTCGGGAGTGGATTCTAGATAGTGGTGCTTCCAAGCACATGACTCCTTCCCGTTCCGGTTTATAGGATTTCTGCAGCCTTTCTGGTCACATTCTTATTGGGGATACATCCACTATCCCAATTCACAGTGAGGGCAGGACGGAGATAGTTCCCGATGGCAGAGGGGGGAAGCATTCCTCCCAGGTGTTGTATGTTCCGTCACTTGGTTTTCATCTGTTGTCGATGCATCAAGTTTGCAAGACTGGCGTACGGGTGGAGTTTGATGAGCATTTTGTTGCTCTCCGGGACAAAGCAACAGGCTAAGTGGTTTGGGAAGGCGGAGTGGAAAATGGAGTTTACAAGCTTTCAGCACTCTCTCCCAGGTCCTCAGGTTTGTGATGAGTGGCAGTCTGGTAATGGCCACTTAAGTGTGGATACGCTGCAGGTGCAGGACCAGATGGTGGATAGCTTGCCAGTAGATGGCAGCAGTTGGGAAACTCTCCAGTACTGATGCTGGTAGTTCTTGTGTTCGTCAGTCAAAGGAAACTGAACAGGTAACTTATGCTCTAATGTCTCGTAGTATTCGGGACAAAGAACCTCCTGTGATGAGGATATTCTTTCCACGGAGACTTTTCGGAAAGCCAGGCAGGTGGCAGTTAATTACTTGCAGAAGGAGGTGCATACTCCAGGCTTTGTGGTTTCGGATTTAGAGGGGGTGATTGACAAGTTTCCGAAGGCCTTGCGTGGTCTTCAACAGGTTTCCAGGACTTGTTTTTGCACCGTAACAGGTGTTGATCCTCGTGAGCAGTGTGATGCCTCTTTGACTCAGAAGCAAAATGGTTCATTGATCTGGTTGATGGACACCAGATTGGACGGGAGCTTCCTGATGAGGCAGTTGAGCTCATGGTTGCGGATGATTCTTTGGGAGGTAGGATTGCGTTTCCTGTGGTTTCTGCGGCATGCGAAGGATCATGGACTCTTGTACACAGGAGGGGGATTGTTGGATGGAGTCCGACTCCACGGTTGGAGTGACTCAGTTTGGGGAGGAGATCCGGACACAAGGAGATCTACTTCAGGCCCAGGAGCAGTTTTTTGGAGCAGTAGGAGACAGTCATCTTTTGCCTTGTCGAGGACAGAGGCAAAGTACCGGGCTGCTTGTGATGCTGCTCGTGAGGTGGTGAGGTTACAGAGGTTGCATTGCAGGATTGGGCTTCCACTGGAGGAACCCATGGTCATCCAGAGGCACTTTGTTCGTGAACAAATCGTTGCTGATGACATCTTGCTAGAGTTCTGTTCGACGGAGGACAGTACGGTGGACCTCTTCACGAAGTCGCTATCTCAGGATTTGCTCAGGCGGCACCCCAGCTCCCTGTGGTTGGTTTCACAGCCAAGAGCTGAGAGGGGGTGTTAGAAGTCATCTCCTGTCTATTTTTATACACCAGGGCCTTTGTTGTGGGTGTGCCCGCCCTTATGAGGTGTTTTCTCATTTTTCCCCACTCTCCGTATTTCTCCCCCATTTTTCCCTATTTTTTCTATGGCTTGGGTGGCTTCCCTGTGTTGGCAGGAGGGCCTTTGTGCTGGCCGACTGTACCTTCAAGAACCCGACTCAGGACAGCTGGCCGTCTGAGTGTGTTTGCTGGTCGTGGAGGTTCAGGGCCAGTCGGCTGCCTTTAGCACAAGCCGACTGGGTATTTGGGGCCATATAAAATGGCCCCATGGCCCCCATTCCATTTTGTATCATTCTCGGGATCTTCTTGTGTATATAGAGCAGAGTTACACGCCTCTCTCTCTCTCTCTCTCTCTCTCTCTCTCTCTCTCTCTCTCGTGCTGTGATTTTTTGCACTGCGTTTTGCTCGTGTTCCCATATCTGGTCATCATCTCCGCAACATATTCTGACACACTCCCCTGAACTCGTCTTCGAGTCGCTCAAGGTAGTGGGGCGGTAGAAACCGCTGCTTAAGGTCGAGGACAAACTCGTCCCACACATAAGCTGCCATACCTGCTTTGGTGTGGGCATGAGCCCACGAGTCCACCAAGGAATGGCCTCACCTTCCAAATACCAACTGGCTAAGATCACTCTGTCAATATCTGTTTTCCTAACTGCGGCAAAGTAAGCTTCAAATTGATGTAACCATGAATAAAGAGTTGTGGGATCGAGTTTACCATTATACTAATTGAAGTTCGTTTTCTCGGGAAAATGATTTGAGGGCGCCACCGGTGTCAATCTGGCGTCCAAGGCTCTGAGGTAACGCTCGTGTTCCACGCGTCGCATGGCTCCATCTTCTCGTTGTCGGATCTCCAATGCGCGCATCTGCAACTCAAGCAAAGAGCTTGGCTGCGGCTGTGACCCCGCGAAAGGATCCCTGTGTCGACGATCTGGTATCTGGGATACGGAAGGAGAGGGAGGAGGAGATGGAAAACGCGACGCTGAAGAGCGGTACGCTCCTCCAGAGCCAAGATCCGCGCCTTCTGCTCATCCAACTTGGCTGTTTGTTCTGCGATTGCTCGCATCATCTACTGGAACATGTCTGTGACACTCAAGCCTGGTGCCCTAGCTGGGCTGCCTAGTGCACTCTGGTCCCATGGTTCTTGGTCTCTCTCGTCGTCGAAGCAAACCATAGCAGGAAGATGCAATTCCTTTCCAGAACGTAATCTGACCATCCACTATCTGTGTGGGAGACGTCCGGAGGCTTCCGGAGGCTAAAAACCAACCGTCCTTCGAGGGACAGGAGTCACTCCGAAAGGGGTAGTCCACCAGAATCTAAAAACCAACCACACGAGCGAGAAAAAATTCTGGTTTCTTTGCTGAATCTTTGTACTTGAAGTAGGCTCTGATACCACTATAATATGCGGAAGCTTCGGAGAAGCATCGGTAACTTCAATACTCAGAATTCAGCACTCTTTTCGCGACGGAAGTTAACGCACAAACTGAAAGGAGATGTGCAGAAAAAAGAGAGAGAAAGGGAGAGATGGAGAGGACACAGTATTGGGTCCCAATTACCCTCTGTAGGGCCCCCACCACGGATGGTGTATTTGCTTTATTAGAATGATGAGAAAACTGAAAGAAAATACAGCAATCTTGGACCTTTTCTTGGCTGGGAATACCCTGCCCTTGACCTGAATCCTTTACCCCTTTGCTTAGCACCCGCTTGGCTTTGTCTAGCCTCTTATGCTTGAGCTCTTGGTGGAGAATGAGATGAATGAATGGGAACATGGGCTAGGCTATTTATACTACTCAATATGAGCAGTCGGCCAGTATACATCCCAGCGGCCAGCCTAAAAGTCCAACGACTTGTGAAAATCCAGCAATAAATGCTGAATTAAATCCCAAAAAATGCTGCATTTTTCCCTATAGGCTGAGAAGGTGATGCGCCTCAATTCCAATGGCTGGGCAAGGCCTTTGCACACATCCCAAGGGCTGGGCTGCCCCATAGTTGCCCTACAACCATGTAAAGGCTGTAAACTCCTGGAATTTGCCTTATTCTTGCCCTAGGGCTGTCCTACAGCCCCTCCATGGCTGGTGGGTTCAGCCTGGGCCTTCCTCGCCCTCATGGGGGTGGTTCCACACCATTCCCATGCCCACACTAAGATCCGGGGTAGCCCTATGGGCTGGCCCCTTGTTCAAAACACTAACTACTCAGTGATTTGGCATCCGGTACCATACCAGATACACAGAATCACTGACATCATTCTAGAGGGAGGCTCACAGCGCGGACTGGCACTGTTTCATGTGCAGGACAGTGCACACCTGACCTTAGACTCCTGTGCAAGACAATGCACACCTGACCTCGGACCACTGAGATGGATCCCTGGCTGACGAGAGAGAGAGAGAGAGAGAGAGAGAGAGAGAGAGAGAGAGAGGTCTCTGGGCTATGTATTTCCTGCAACCCCACCTGCTTGCGAAGAGAGAGAGAGAGAGAAAGAGGAGAGAGAGAGAGAGAGAGAGAGAGAGAGAGAGAGAGAGAGAGAGAGAGAGAGAGAGACCCCTTGGCTGTTAGCCCCTCGCTGCCTCCTTCAGCTCGTGAAACCGATCCCGTCAAGTGGGAATAGACTCCGTTGGACACCCACACGCGTAATAGCACAACTTAAATATCACAATTTGAATGGGCAACTTAATAACAACTGAAAATTGAAATGAAATGAAATGTTGATCAATGGACATCAGCACTGGGGCCGGAACGGGCCGACCCCCCCCCCTCAATATATGATATATTATTGGGAGTATTTAAAAGATACAATGCTCCATGGGTTCAATGAACCAGATGATGTCCATGTACAACTGAGATGAATACAGTTACCAAACAAGAGACTTGAAGTAGACGTTCGAAGGAGAGCGATCCACTTGAGAAGTCTAGTCTCTACGGTCCTATGCCTTCACTGGAATCCGCAGAGAGCGCCCCACTGGTGTTCCAGGACCACGCACAAACAGGCGCTCCCGTACTAACGCCTGGCTCTCCCAATCTCGGCACCCATGGACCGTGGTTCTCCAGAAGCTTGGACTACCCGGCACCGAACGGGTGTTAGCGGCAGAGAGTATCCCATATCAGATTTACATCAAAGTCCTTTGCTTAAATCTCAATCCACTTACCTGTAGCTCGCTAGTGGAAGACAAATACCAGAGGCACCTAAGTGCAGCCGCTGGAGAAGGACACCAGGACGCAGCAGCCTGCTGGCAAGAGAGAAGGACACCAGGACGCAGCAGCCTACTGGCAAGAGAGAAGAGTGCGCAGCCGCCTAGAGATCTGAGCGCAGCCGCCTGCTGAATGGAGAGGAGGCTTGGGCGCGCCCGCTTGTGGAGGTCTGGGGGCGCAGCCGCCTGTGGAGGAGAGCGCAGCCGCCTGTGGAGGAGGGCGCAGCCGCCTGTGGAGGAGCGCAGCCGCCTGCAAGGGAAGGAGCGCAGCCGCCTGTAGCCGCCTGTGGAAGGGGTGCGCAGCCGCCTGAGGAGGGCAGAAGAAGCATGGCTGCAGCCGCCTGTGGAGTGGCGCAACCGCCTGCAAAGTGGGCAGCCGCCTGTGTAGAGAGAGCAGCCGCCTGTGGAGAGGAGAGCAGCCTCCTGCAAGGGGTGCGCAGCCTCCTACAAGGGGTGCGCAGCCGCCTGTAGCCGCCTGCAGAGTGGAGAGGAGGATGATAGTCCCCAAGCTGGTAAGGTGGTCGCTCCTTTGTAGGTGTTGGAGAGAGCACATGTCCAACAGCTGGCCGGCCCCCCCTAGCTTGCATGGAGGCGGCCACTTCCAAGGTGGGGGGTGGGTAGGTGGCCATGCATCCACCCCGACACATAAGGGGTTCCCTTTACCCTTCATGATTAAAACATGGGTGCCCACCCTGCCAAGGACACCAAGTAAGATTTGGGGAGGGTGTCCACTCATTAATGAGTATGAACCTGCAACCTTATAAAAACAAAGGTTAAAAAGAATGCTATAAAATAAACAAGTGCAATACACTTACCACCTGTTCACACGCAACAAAACTCATCAGAAGACAGAGCAAACTTCACGACTCACTGGCAAGCGTCCCCGCTCAATAAGTGGCACGTCAACCAGGCAAACACAAAAATACAAGTCATGCGAAAACACTTCCAAACAGTAAAACATGAATGCATGTGCAAACAGTATCATGGACATATCTCCCGTTCATGGAACAAGTACTAAACATCTGTCGGGCACAATGATGGCACGACAGAAAACATAAATCCCGGTCTTCCTATGGAGTGACGGTCCCATAGGTAAGACACAGATCCAGGCACGAGCCTCCCTATGGAGTGACAGTCCCATAGGCAAGACACGGCACAAATACTGGCTCTTCCATGGCGTGACAATCCCATGGATAGAACACAGTCCGGGTCATACGCGGGTGGCATCAGTCTGGCTCCCGTCCATACGACACCATCCTGCTAACACACGGGTGGCACTAATCTGGCTCCCGTCCATGTTATGCAAAAAAAAAACTGGCCCCTTCACATGAGACACCGGCCTCGCCTCAAGTGAACGAGACACAAATCAGGAGATGGACCAAATGGTCGGCTAATTGGTGACAGCTCGCCTCCTTCCAAGAGAGAGATAGAGTCGTGCTATTCAGCCCTTGCGTGGCCGCCTGCAGTCCTCCTGGCTGCCAGGCTCGCTGTAGAGAGTCTCCCGCCTTGCGCCCGTTGCTAGCTGAAGCCCATACGTGCAACCACCCGACGTAGAGAGCCTCCCACCAGACACCCGCCTGGCTGCCCTGACTGGCTGCAGCCCACCTGGCGCCCGTAGCTGACTGTAGCCCGCCTGGTTGTAGCCCATGCGCGCAACAGCACCCTATAGCCCATGCGTGCAGCAACGCCCTGTAGCCCAGCCGCCTGGTGTTCCACACGTGTAGCCTCCCATCTGAAGCCCGCCTGGCTGCCTGACTGGCAACAACCCGCCTGGTCGCCTGTTGCGCAGCCGCCTGAGCTTCCTCCAGTACAGCCGCCTGGCTGCTCCACACATACGCGCAGCCATACACAGCCCGATGCAACCCGCCTGACAATGTAGCCCTTGTGCGCAGTAGCCGCCTACTCCACACGGCGACCTGGGTACGATCCCGCCAACCTTCGCCCTTTATAACCAAACATGCGATTCCGCCTGCTTTTCTCCAAAGAAAAACTAAAAGCAAATAACAAAAGCGCATATTTCTAATAAATATTATTTTAAGCCATCTAAGGTTTTAAAACCTTATAAACTCAAAAATCCTCTTTTGTCCCTTTCACACTTGGGCTGGCCACACACATGGGTTTCCTTTTCATATCCAAACTGATGCCGTACACACTGTCCATCCCGTGCCCACCTGCTTGTTGTCCAGAGGGAAAAACACAGGGTCGTAACACGTATATAAATAATTCTTTTAGTTGAAAATTAAGTTTAACTTAACGGTTTTATAATTTTGTATTAACATGTTCAAAAAAATGTACATGTATTCTCTTGCAGAAACTTGTATCCTTTCAAGTATATGTGCCTATTTGATTGCACCAGCTCAACTCTAATGTTTTCCGATCTTGAATTCATAGACCACAAGTGAAAAACCTTTGTGACTGATGTTTAAGCATCTTGCAAAATTCTCATTAATTTATGATAACCTTAATTTTGAATGCTTTGTATCGCGGGTAATTCCGTGCGAAATACAATTTGCATTCAAGCTTCGTGCGATAGTCATCACACTTTGTGTGTGAGTCACAACTGTGTGCGTCACCTAAGGGTGAGTGACTATAGCGGGTAGTGGTGTGAGACCTCACTACAGCTTAGTGCGCCACTTCCTTCTCTTTTGTGGGTACTCAAATCACGGCTTTGTGCACAATACCTGTATGGTGTGTGACTGAACTACAACTTAGTGCGCCACATATGAACTATAATTACTTCTACAAAGCTACTGATCTGTGATCTTCTACGCAACAGAGGTCAGTTGCTCTTCAAACGGGAGGACTCTTCAAACGGGAGGACTGTCACAGGAGTGAGATTTTTGAAATATTTTATTATCCAATTTTTGTAAAAAAGAAAGCTTGTAGAGCAAGCTTGGGCTAAAATAGCCATGTAATCTATTTTTGATGGAATAAAAAATACTATAAAAATATTCAAGCAGGGATGCTTTTGGCACACGCTTGGGAGGAGGGAGGGGCAGTTGGGATCCAATCTGGGTTCTCATTTTTGTATTTCTTTTGCGCACATTTTCCAAGGTCCGCGGTTTCCCGTTTCATAATGTACTTCTTAATCATCAATAAAAGCCTCCACTACCTCTCATGTAGCAAGATAGTCTTTAGCTTGAACTTCCAAACAAGATAACTCGTGCCATTGAGCTTTCCATCAACATCGGATGGCAGTGGATGGGGCTAGAAGAAGAAGTTATTTCTCCTAGTGCTCTATTAGACAATAACTAGCAAAGAAGCTTTGTAGCGAGCCGAGGCTCTAATACCATGTAAGAGGATACAACAAGCAGTGTATGTAGACAACATTCATAGCAAGTACGATCTTTCAGAGCATGAAACTTCAAACTCAAATTGCTCAATAAAAAGATAAGAGACCAATACCAAAGTTTTTCTATGATACAATGGATGACCAAGCCCCACACTCGTGTGCTCCTTTGATGGAAGCTTCAATAGCTAATCTCGAACTACCAACGATAGAAGATTGTATGCTAACAAAAGCCAAGGTGTAACCTCACAATGATGAGTGATGAACCGTGGAGACCTCGTAGTGTCTCTAAATAGACATCGAGATGTGTGGTGATCATGACTACACCGCATTCGTCCACAGATCATAGACGGTGCCATGGTCCACGATGTTGAACTGCTCATGCTCATCTTAGGCCTCTTTTGGGCCCCGCAACTTTTAGTCAGAGTGTCCAAGAATGAAGTCTACCTACTCCATGTGTTGACCGTTGTTGGGGTAAAGGCATTATGCCCACCCTTATAGTGTGTACTAGCCCATAAGTTTTATAGTACATAGTACACTTAGTACTTTTAATGTACTAAGTGCACTATGTGTACTAGTGCAAATATACATGTGTGATAGGGGAGTCACACACACTCATTACATTGAGTTGACTTATCCCCACATATCTCTCTCTCTCTCTCTCTCTTCTTCTCTGTGTATGTCTCCCACATGAAACCCTAACTCTGTCAGAGTTGGTGCAGCGAAAGCTTTACACAGGCAGTGAGCGAGAGAGAAGTTGACGCAGAGAGAGAGAGAGAGAGAGGTTGGCGAACAATACTTGACGTGTATTAGCAATGAATAGTTGAAATAATACAATGGTGGGCATGGGTATTTATACCCTCATGATGGAAATGGCCGACTCATGTAGCATAAACTAAATAATAATTTATACCCTTTACTAAGCCTCGTTCCCACATGAGATACTATATTTTAACACCCTCTCTGTAGCTCATAGTGGGCATAGATGAAGAAACCAAGTCGATGCAGATGCAACCATGGACACCCTAGCGTGGCCTTTGCTAGGTACACCTCGGATAATGCACCAATCAACCTGTCTCCACAAGAAAATGCCATCTTGAGCTTTAGCTGCCACATAGAATAATGAATTGCAGACAACTCCACATTCATGATCCCCCATTCGTTGAACTGCGAACACATCACGTTCAAAAAATCCTCTGAACCTTGAACTGTCGACACATGACGCCCAAAATTCTCTGACAATGAACTAGGAACTCATCCCATCCATAGTCTGCTACCAATGAACTACGAACACATCACATCCATAGATTTGTCAAGCTGTTCCATGCCAGATGTATGTGCCTTGAACTCCGACACACGGGTCCAAATCACCAAAAAAACGAGAGCACAGACTGCCCCTCTCTGCCACTCACATGCCTCTCTCTGGCTGAAGCACGTGGTAGCATCCATCCACCAAGCTAGAATGCTGGAGCATGTGCCAGTGTAGTCCTCGCCACACCGGCAGATGCCGTAGCATCCCTCTTAGAATCAATGTCACTGTCATCCTCGTCAGCTTTGCCTTTGCCTTTGTCATTTGTCGAGCCTTGAGCTTTAGCTTTGGATTTGCAATCCCGAGCCAAATGCCCTCGCTTTCCGCACTTATAACAACGGCTCCTAGACTTCTTATTGGATTCCGATGCAGCATGTGCCGATTCTACATCCTTCGGAACCCGAATCTTGCCTTGGGAAATGAGCACTGCTTCCTCCTCAATGAGAAAAGAGCTGAGATCATCAAATTCCAGCTTTTCCTTCGTGACTTGTAAGCGTAATGCCCTCGAGACCATCTCGTACTCCTCAGGCAACTTCGTAAGAACCAAGGCAGCTAACTGGATACTAGTTGATGCACTATTCATAGCCGATAACTGATCATGGATAACCTTTGCCTTCATTAGAAGTGACTGCATAGAGGTCCCGGTTTCAAACTTGATGGAAAACAACTGGCCGAGAAGGGTTACTGCTCGCATTGTTGAGTCTCGATCAAACATTCCTGCAAGCTTTGACCACATTTCCTTGGCAGTCTTTAAAGTCTGAATGGCAGGGGAAATTTCCTTGGTGAGAGATTCTGCAATCGCCGACATCGCCTTCGCATTGTGAGCTTCCCAATCCACAAGAGATTTGAGAAACTCCTCCTCCTGAAGACGTGTGAAACGATTGCTATCCCTTCGGGGACGTTCCTCCGAGCCATCAACAATGTCCCATAAGCCTTTTCTGCTAAACCATAGCCTCATGATCAAGTTCCAATGCGCATAATTGTCGCCATTCAGTTTGTCATCCTTGCTCGAACACGGGAGTCCCATCTCGAAAACTCCGTCCACCTCTTCTCAGTCGACCCGGTCTTCGATAACGCACGTCTCCTCCCTTCGCCTTCTCTTCTCCCAGCCGGCGGTTCTCTTGCGGCTGCACTCCTGCTGCACGAGCGGTGCCACTGGCCTCCTCTTGCTCTGCCGCCTGACGACGTTAGGGTGCCGGACGCGGGCGATGGCTTGAACTTCCGTCTCGAACTCCTTGAAGCGCTGGGCACCGCCTTCGCCCAGCCGCCGTCGAACGGCCACCGGCAGCCCACTGCCCAGCACTACCTTGTACACGATCCCCAGGCCGCCCTTACCAAGAACGTAGGCGGACGCCCGCAGCAGCTCGTCCAGCTCGAATGAAAATCCCTTGTCTAGCGCCACCAGCTCGCCTTGCTCCGGTGCCTTCGATTCTGAGCTCCCCTCCGACTCCTCGCTGCCCCTTGCACAGCAACTTTCCGTAGCTTTTGCTGGCCTTGGGTGCTTTGGCTGCTTCAAGAAGAAACGCAGGTTTGCAGTCTGCCGCGCGTCTCCTCCCTCGTGCCTTGTGTGTGTCCAAGGATCAGAAGCCTTCAAGCTCTGATACCATGTCAGAGTTGGTGCAGCGAAAGCTTTACACAGGCAGTGAGCGAGAGAGAAGTTGACGCAGAGAGAGAGAGAGAGAGAGAGAGGTTGGCGAACAATACTTGACGTGTATTAGCAATGAATAGTTGAAATAATACAATGGTGGGCATGGGTATTTATACCCTCATGATGGAAATGGCCGACTCATGTAGCATAAACTAAATAATAATTTATACCCTTTACTAAGCCTCGTTCCCACATGAGATACGATATTTTAACAAACTCTACATTCAACTGGTATCAGAGCCTGTTATATTTCTAGGGTTTCGTCCTTGCAGAGAGGCTGCGTGTCCGCTGCTCCCGATCTCACACACCTCCGACTCTCTCTGTGCCCATGTCTTGGGCTGCTCTCTCTGAGGTTGCAGGTTAAGGCTTCTCCTAGCTGCTACAGACGAGGTGCACCTAGGTGCAAGAGTTGACTCGGGTACAGAGCTTACTGTTGTGCAGGACTCCATGTGTGTCATCGCTGGGCAGTACAGGTGTCTTGGCAGGCCGTGAAGCAGCATCCGTACCTACACAGCAGAAGCAGCATCTCATACGAGTCAGCAAATTTGACGCCCCCCCCTTTTTCTGCAACAAAAATCAGCTGATTTCAGAGGTATTTGCTTCAATTTTTTTTGGGGATTTGCAATTGAGCAGGTACAGGTCCAAATTGCTCAATTTTTTAGCAAAATTGGCAACATTGGGTGACATTGGTCACATTCAGGATCAATTTGCAGGAAATTGGATGTCAAAATTTGGGGCTTTTGATGTAATTGTGTCATTGGGCATTCATACATCTGTATGATGTGAGCAATCTCACATTTGGGGCAAAATTGCAAGAAATTGGATTGCAAATCAAAGGGCTTTTGTGCCAATTGGGTTGATTTGCATGCAGGCACAGGCATTTGATGCTTTGGGCAATGTGTTGATGCCTGTCAAGCACTCAATGTGCCTGTAAATCAAGGAGCTTTTATGTATTGGATGTATATGTGGCCAGGGGGAAGCATTGTGAAGACTCTGGATGCCTTCATGTGCGTTAATGTACCATGTATGATCAGAAATTGATCTTGAATCAAGGGGCTTTTCAAGATTTTGTGCTTGTTGAGCTTGGCAAAGCAGCAAGGAAGACTTTTATGCCTTGAACCCTCAGAAATCCACTTGCAGTCAAGGGGCTTTTGCTCAATTTCTGTCCGGGACTGTTGTATGCAGTGGTGGGGACTGTCAAGGTCTAATTTTCACTCATTTGGACAACCAGGAGAGCATTTATTGCTACTGTACTTGTTGGTACAGATTTGGTACAACTTTGTACAAGTTTTGGCATGGCTGTACACTGATTTGAGTGAGGAAAAGGCTCATTTTCAGCTGCTGTACTTGCCGGTACAGGTTTGGTACATCATTGGTGAGCACTTAGTACTATTGTACAGTACTTTGGAAGGGGAACAGAGCACATTTAAGGTGCTGTCATAAATCTGCAGCAACCAGATTTTGGTGATTTTATCACATTCAGTGGGAGGAGAGTTGCATTCGTGCTTCCGCAGTGGGAGATAAACTTTGGGAGAACAACTGTGAGCACTTTGTGTGCTTTTGGTGCAGTGTTTGCACATCTTGCAGGGAGTCAGGCACTGACTGTGTCAAAGGTTGCATATTGCTATGGCAACCACAGGTGAGAGCTCTTCATTGCTTCACATCAAGAAGCTTGAAGGCTCACATAATTATGACATTTGGCAAACCCAGTGCTATAATGTGTTGCTCCAGAAGAAGCAGCACAAGCCTATCAAAGAAAGGGGTGTAATGCCCGCTTCTCTTACTGCTGAAGAATGGGAAGATATGGATGAGCTGGCAAGATCCACCATCATGTTGTCTGTGTCAGCAGACTCTTTACTTTTTAGCATTCGTGAAGAGAAGACAGCCTGGGGAATGTGGCAAAGATTGCAGAACTTGTATGCCCAGCAAAGTGCCTCAAGCAAAGTGTATTGGTTGAAGAAACTCATAGGTCTTCAAATGAAGGAAGGGGCGTCTATGACAGCCCATCTAAATGAGTTTAATGGTGTTGTCAGCCAGGTCATAAATCAAAAGTTGGCAATGGACGATGAGTTCAAAGCCACCTTTCTCTTATGCACTTTGCCAGAGAGTTGGGACACATTCAAGACAGCCACTAGCAATTCAAATGCTATGCTGTCATATGCAGATGTTGAGGGTGCTCTCCTTCAAGAGGAGATGAACAGGAAAAACAACTCTGTTGGAAAGTCCAATGCAATGAATGCACATGGGAGATCCCAGCAAAGGGGTAAAAGCCAAGAACGGGGAAGGAGCAAGTCCCGCTCCAAAAAGGATTTGGAATGCCATTATTGTGGCAAGAAGGGACACTTCAAAAAGCAATGCTACAAATGGAAGAATGATCAAAAGGAAAAGGGAAAAGGAAAAGACAAAGACAAAGATGAAGCCAAAGATGCAAAGCCAAAGGGCAAAAGTGGAGTCAAGATTGAAGAAGTCAATGTGTCACATGCAGGTGACAGTGAGGATAAAGTCCTATTCACGTCTTCACTTGATGCCCATTCACTTCTTGCAGGAGATGGTCATGGTATGCACTCATGGATCATTGATTCAGGTGCCTCATTTAATGTCACAGGTTGCAGAGACTTGTTTGTCAGGTATACTGCTGGCAATGAAGGAGTAGTTTATTTGGGTGACAACCATGCATGCAAGATTCTTGGCAGAGTTGATGTGAGGCTTGTGTTTTCAGATGGCTCACAGCTTATGCTCCATGATGTCAGGCATGTGCCTGAGATCAAGAAGAACCTGCTTTCTACTGGACAGCTTGATGATGCTGATTATGTTACCACATTTGGTCATGGAAAGTGGAAGATTAGTAAGGGCTCACTGGTTGTTGCCTGAGGCTCTAAGGTGGACACTCTTTACTTCATGCATGCTAATGTTTGTCACCATGTTAATGTAAATGCAACCAAGCTGCCGGAAATCTCTCTGTGGCATAGCCCGTTGGGACACATGAGTGTCAAAGGAATGGAGCAATTGTCTCGTTTTGGTTACTTGCCCTCTCTAAAGTTCTCAAGTTTTCAGTTTTGTGAGCATTGTATATATGGCAGGCAACTCCAGTGCCCCCACAAGAAAGCTCTTGGACAGAAAGATGCTCAGTTAGAGCTTGTGCATACAGATGTATGTGAGATGCCTCAGCTTTCTTTGGGAGGGGCAAAATATATTGGGTCTTTTATTGATGATGCCACACCCAAGGTGTGGGTTTATCCTCTTCGTTTGAAGAGTGATACATTCTCAGTGTTTGAGAAGTTTGTTGCTCATGTTGAGAATCAAACTGGCAAAACACTGAAGGCTTTGCGTTCCGACAATGGTGGAGAGTATATGTCCAAACAGTTTCAGGACTTTTGTGATGCTAAAGGCATCAAGAGGGAGCTCTCTACTCCTTATGATCCTCCACAAAACGGGACAGCAGAGAGGATGAACAGGACCATTCAGGAGAAGGTCCGTTCTATGTTGTCACATGCTGCGTTACCTCATGGTTTTTGGGCTGAAGCTGTTATGACAGCCGTTCATCTTATAAACAGGTCACCTATGCGGATACTTCGGGACAGAAATCAGCATGTGTTGTATTTGTCTCAGAAGGAATACATTGGCAAAGTTTTGCAGAGGTTCAATATGGATGGGGGGAAGAAGACTAGTACTCCTTTGCCTCCATATGTGAAACTCAGTGCTATGGACAGCCCACAGTCGGATAGTGATATGGCCAAGATTCCGTATGCTTCAGCTTGTGGCAACCTCATGTATGCCATGGTTGCTACCAGGCCGGACATTGCATTTGCAGTAGGAGTGGTTTCTAGATACATAGCCAAACCTGGCAAGAAGCATTGGGAAGCAGTGAAAGGTGTCATGAGATACCTGAAGGGCACACAGGATATGTGCATTTGCTTTGGCAAACAGGATGCATTAGTGCATGGTTACACGGATTCGGATTATGCCGGTCATCCAGATAACCGGAAGTCTACTACCGGTTATGTGTTTACATTCACAGGAGGTGCTGTGTCATGGATATCCAGGATGCAAAAGTGCACTGCCTTATCTACTACAGAGGCCGAGTATATTGCAGCCACAGAGGCTTGCAAGGAGGCATTATGGCTATCTCGGTTAGTGGTTGATTTGGGTTATAGATATTCCATTGTTGCATTGTGACAGTCAGAGTGCCATCCAGTTGGCAAAGAACCCTGTCTTTCATGCAAAGACGAAGCATGTGGATGTGAAGTATCACTTCATCAGAGAGGTGATAGAGAACAAGCAAATTCAGCTTGTCAAGATTCATACGGATGACAACCCGGCTTATCTGTTGACAAAGAGTTTGCCTCCAAAGCGATTTGCTCATTGCAGACACTTGATGGGCATTGGATGAGGCCAGTTTCAGCCTTGATATGGCTTTGTATATTATCATGTACATGCTGATTTTTCTTTTCCTTCATTTAAGGGCACTTTGCCTTTAAGTGGGAGGTTGTTGGGGTAAAGGCATTATGCCCACCCTTATAGTGTGTACTAGCCCATAAGTTT
Organism: Cibotium barometz; assembly: GCF_041138505.1. Taxonomy (NCBI): domain Eukaryota; kingdom Viridiplantae; phylum Streptophyta; class Polypodiopsida; order Cyatheales; family Cibotiaceae; genus Cibotium; species Cibotium barometz. The sequence goes on from NC_141059.1 coordinate 10,041,135, forward strand.
TATATTACATAGTACACTTAGTACTTTTAATGTACTAAGTGCACTATGTGTACTAGTGCAAATATACATGTGTGATAGGGGAGTCACACACTCATTACATTGAGTTGACTTATCCCCACATATCTCTCTCTCTCTCTCTCTCTCTCTCTCTCTCTCTTCTTCTCTGTGTATGTCTCCCACATGAAACCCTAACTCTACAGCGGAGCTTCCATAGCTCCTTCACATGTGTTGACCGTTCTAGGATCAAAGTCCACTCTATCATGTAGCCTATTTGGCACTGTGCCAATTTTATCCATATATATATATATATACCTAGATGAATCCAGGAACATGCCCAAATTCACCTTTTAGGAACGTGCATGTTATATACTCATGGTAGTCAACCCACAAGACTATATAACTATTAACTCCATTATGCATAGTATGGACTAGATACTACGACATCCCCACTAACGTCGTCAGTGCCCAACAGTGGGTGTAGAACTCTGTATCAAGATATGCTCTCACACACGCACTCCACACACACACACACACACACACACACACACACACACACACGAGCATATATTCACACAAAGCCCTTTGTACTGAGTTTCTGTCAAACCTCCGGAGATGCAGGGCAGACTTAACCATAATGAAGCCTAGCACTAAGGGAAGAGAAAATAGAAAGAATTAGTACACCAAATAAGTAGTTGATAGGGCAAATGCACCACTAAAGTTTATCTAAGCCGTCTACACACGTGTAGACTATTATGGGATCTCAGTCCACTCATGTAGCCTATTTGGCAGTGTGCCAATTTTATCTAAGCCAACATCGGGTGCCCTCGCTGCTCAACCATAGCTGTTCCTCTTAGTAGGGCCTTCACATACATGAGCTAGCTGGAGTCTAGACATTATAATGTAAGGGTGGAACATTGATATCGGACAGTATATTGAATTATTAGAAAAGTCAATAAGTTACGCACAGGATACCATCAAGTAGTTTTCAGGCATAATAAACGAGTTCACAAGTTGAGGTAGTCAACTTACCGTTCTGTACACGGAAGAGGCTATATGCCTCCCATCCACACTCATGTGATAGCCTTCCCATCCTGCTCTGATTGTAAAAACAAATGATTGATTCTCCACAAAAGGATAACGCCAATCCATGCTGGGCTTTTCTGTGAGTCCCATTAACCTATCCAGCCACGATGTTGACTTGGCCTCCTTCAAGCTCTTCTCGTCTTCGTAAATCCACTTCTCGCATCTCAGTAGGCCATCAACTGGTGACATCATAATCCAACTCAAAATTCAGTCATCAGTTCCAGATATCATAACCCACACATTCTGAGTAACATTCATCCCAGATGAAAGCAAGCAAAGTTCCAACCACCAAAACCCGAATGCAACTATTCACTAGTTCTTGAAAAAAAAAACACCTTAAATTTAACTTGACCCTTGCATATTAGGCAGCCCAACCACACCAGAACACACAAGCAAAGACCCACACACACACACACACACATGCACACATGCACTGGCAGCATGCAACAAGTGAAGGTGCTATCATGGATATTAATGGTTAAAAATAAGAGCATGTTACAAAAGGTGATCAACTTGTGCATGAGCGTGTGCATGTGTGTGCATGTGACAGCACACAACAAGTGAGGGTGCTACCATTAGCATAGGATATTGACGGTAAAGAATAAGGGCATGCTACCCACTTGAGCGCGCGCGCGCGCGGCATGTGCGTGTGCGTGTGAGAGAGAAAGAGAAAAGAAAGTCATATTAACGTCTAAGGTAGACCAAAAAGGTCTATGAGACGAAAGGAGGAGGTATAGGACCTCAAAGGTCGTAAGCAAATGCGATAGTATGGAAAAGAAAACATCAAAAAACACTAGTAAAATCTCTGCAACGGTTACAACAGTAGGAGGCTGGAGGTGTGCTGTTGGTGACAGAAGTAACCACTTGAGAGACCAGACACGCACGCGCGCGTGCGAGAGAGAGAGAGAGAGAGAGAGAGAGAGAGAGAGAGAATGTGTGTGCATGCATGTGTCTTCCTCAACGTTATCAAAAGCTTCAAGGCATACTAGAAACTGCATACTTAGAGGTCAGTTGATTAGCTTAGGTTTATAAACTATGCTACCTAAAAATAAACTGCTGAATTGGTTCTACGATTACCTGTGTCATCATCGTACTGAGATTCCAATCCACTGCAGCGTTGAGCAGTGCCCCACTGGCCACGATAGCATGTGTTCACCTCAAAGATGGACTTTCCACTCCAATCACCCTTCAATCTAGGGTTCACGTGCAGAATCCTAGGAGGGTCCTCATTGTCAACGACCTTGAGGCCCTGCAATTCCACAATGAACTGAGAGACCATTGCTGTCAACGGCCGGCCTTTGACCCTGTAACTTTTGGACAAGCGCTCAAGGTGGGCAGGGAGGGGTGTTCCTACAACTGTAATGGAAGAACCCAGCATGAGGCCACATGGCAAAAAGGCACTGTCATGGTTTTGCAGCTCTTGTTGAGACAAGAAGATGGAGTGAGGACAGGTTTCCTGTCTTGATGCTGGAGAGCTATGGTTGGCGATGGTGGATGTGTTGTGCTGCAAATCTGACCATACACGGAAGCCAGCTTGCCACGCCTCATTGGCCAGTTTCTCCAATGCAGAGGGTACGTGTGTTCCATTTCGCAATGCTTTGATGCGTCTCGGGATTCGTCCGTATTCACGAATGGAATTTCGTTCCGAGGAGCGCTTCCATGTATGACTAGACCCTAATGCATCATGGGGTAATGTAATACGAGCAGGGTCAGGGTCAGAGATGCGACCACCATGTGCTAACCTGTTGTGGGCTCCCTCTTGGATGTGGACGCGCAACTTTGCAGCTCCAATGGTATCGTCCTGGCCGTCGAGAGTGGCCCTCCTCACTGCCTGCAAATGGCTTTCTGTAAACCTCTCTATGCCTTCAGGGTCCCCTGATATGGGCACCAGGCTCCACTTTAGTAGCTTTGGCACTTCGAAGGAGATCGACACCACGCACAGAAACACCGCAGCAAGAAACAAATGGACAAACCTTCGCCAGCCCAAGAAGAAAGGCAGTTCCCCTTTGCCTCGTCTCATCGGGTGATGATGGGCAAGAGGAAACGGGACAGAAAAAGAAAAAACAAAGAGATCAGACTGTGGATATGGAGAAGTAAAAGGATGGGAAAGCTTCCTTTCTGGTTATGGCAATGCAAAGAAGCTTCCGGATAAAATGGAAGCTTAAGCTATGGCGATGCAAAGCTTCCAAGCAGCTTGGCTATGGCGATGCAAAGCTTCCAAGAAGCTCGGCTATGGCGATGCGGAGTTTCAAAGAAGATGGCCAGGGCGATGCGGACCAAAGAAAAAAAAAAGAAAAACATGAAGGCTTCGCCTGCGGTGATAGAGCTTTGAAGGAATTGATCGAAGAGCTCGGAAGCTATGGCTGTAGTGGAACGGCTGCTGGTAGGCCGGTCGCCCATGCTTTAACCGGCCACGTATGTGAATGGTGAACCCCAACCATAGTGTGCTTTGTTTGTTGACCTATACAAAAGTCGTGCAAAGTCATGCAATAAATATTTCCCCCAAAAGATTTGAAAGGATAGGTGGCACCATTTGTATTTTTTGTCCATTCCAAACATGTAATATAATGTCCGAGGCCACATTGATTATTGCCCGGCTAGGGCACAAACTCTACCAAATCTCGAGCCATGTGATTTTTACAAAGTTCGCAGAGGGGCTTTCATGGAAGGACACATTATTTTCCTCTCTTTCACCTATGCATGTATCAAGGCAATGTAATTTGTATGAGCCTTACAAAACGGTTTTCTTCTCTTTTTTGTGGACCGTGTAATGTGTATGAACATTCAACTTTGCTCTAGGTATGCTTCACAAGTTTGTGCTCTCTTCTACTTTCTCTTATTTTTTGCTTTTTCATGAGCGTGTAAAATAGGTCATGTGATAGTAATGGCTTCAAATATAATCCTGGCAAGCCCCTTGCTTTAGGATTATGGTGGACAAAAGGGACAAACTAAAAAGTAGCAAGTAAGAAGGGAGTAACTAGTAATTATTAAACCTAAAACAACTTGAGCTTACATATATTAAAAGCTCTACATCAAAATTAAGTGGCATAATTTGGCTTTCTAGCCCTCCTCCTTGATGGCCATCTAGCTTCTACCCATGCTCTCTCCTTGATGGCAATCTAGCTTCTACCCATGCTCTCTCCTTGATGGCCGTCTAGCTTCTACCCATGCTCTCTCCTTTCTAGCCCTCCTCCTTGATGGCATAATCTAGCTTTCTAGCCTTCCTCCTTGATGGCTGTTTAGCTTGGGTGGAGGTAGCTCCAAGATCGATTTGACATTGCTCTCATCCGTGGAGATACCATTTTTAGACACAATGTGTCCTAGTATAATCCCATGTTTTACTCAAAATTGGTATTTCAATGGATTTAGGGATATTCGATATAATCGACACCGTATAAATACCATTCACCACACACATCGTCAATGAACACTTCCAACCACTTTTGTAGGTAGTCCTTGAATGTTGGGCACATAAGTCATTGAAATGTTGCGTGGGACATTGGTTAATCCAACAGGCATAACCTGATAGGCAAACATGCCACCCATAGTGGTGAATAAGGTCTTGTGCTGGTCTTCAAGTGTGATGAACACTTGGTTATAGCCAAAGATTTTGTAGGCTTCCTTTCCAAACAACTCTCTCTAGAACATAGTTCAATATATGATAATGGATAATGATCTTTATGCATGGTCGTACTAACTTCTTTCAAGTCCACACACACTTGTAGCTTTCTATTCTTCTTTAGCACAATGATAGTGGATGATACCCAATCAGTTTCTTAATTCACAAATGGATCCTACAGCAATAAGTTTTTCAATATATTCTTATACAATGGCTGAATACTTGGGATTCATTTAGTTGTTACCATATTATAGTAGTGATGTGTGTGAACACACTTAGGACCGCCGGGGCACTTTTTCCCTCACTAGGAGGTTTTTTCCCCCGTGCATTGTATATACGCCCATAATCTTCTAGGGCTGGTTATCTTTCATTTTTGGCACTCATAATACACTACTGTGTTGTGCTCAAGCTTCCTCATCTTCTTGAAGTTGTGTGTGCATTCCTGCAACCCTAATTCCAACAATTGGTATCAGAGCAGGCTTCCTCCTCCCGGGCAGCATCACCGGCACCTGCCGCTTCATCTCCTCCGATTGCGACGAGGTTTCACGAGCGTCTGCAGGTTAGTATATGCCGTGGGAGAGCCCATAGGGCTTGGTCGTTTCGGAATTTTGATCTGAGGTCATTTCGCCCTCCGTTTTTGCATTCCAAGTACTGCGCAGGCAAAATCGTCCTACTGTGCAGATTTTCTGTCAAGATTGAAATCTGCAGGACAGGTTCCCATTCGTCTGTTTTGGGCTGTGCTACATAGCACAGGTCAATTTTATACAGGTTTTCCTCTTACAGACAGCATTTACATCTAGTAGTACAGTCATTGGCCATGGCTGACAACAATGATGTATTCCGCATGTTGGCTGCTGAGGATAAGTTGGATGGCACCAACTATCCATTGTGGGCATATATGATGCGACATGTATTGGTAGCAAAGGGGTTATGGAACATTGTGCAGGGTATTGATGCACGTCCTATTGTGGCTGGGAATGCTGCAAACACATCAGAAACAGGTACGGTTGATGATGGTGCAGGCACAAGTGCTGTAGCAGCTGTTCGAGAACCACCACTTTCAGCAGAGCAGATTCGTTGGGATGGTAGAGATGCGCAGGCTCATGCCTTGATTGCGCTGTCTGTCAAACGTACCATTATCCCACATATTCGCTCCTGCAGGACTTCTAAGGATGCTTGGGATGTACTTGCCACATTGTATCAGGCAAGAAATGAGGCTCGTGTTGCTTATCTCCGAAAACAGTTGGAGAGTGAGCATATGAACGAAGGTGATTCTATGGATAGCTTTTTGACAAAGATCAAGGATTTCAAAGAGCAGCTCATTTCTGCAGATGAAATCCTGTCAGACAGTTCACTTGTGCAGACTGTTTTGAATGGTCTACCAGATTCTTATCAGGGTTTTGCTTCCACTCTTCGCTTGATGATGAAAGGCAATCCCAATGCCTTATCATTTGAGGAGTTAGTTTCTGTTTTGCTGCAAGAAGACCAGTCAAGGCAAAACAGGAATATTATGCGTGTCGCAGATCAAGCTTTCGTTGCTAGTCAGAGAAGCGGGAAAGGTAAAGCTGGCTTTTCTTCTAGTAAGCAGAAATCTGCAAATGCTGCGCAACCAAAGAAGGAAGACAAAGATGAGAAGAAGGGTGACAAACAGAAGACATTTTGCAAGTACTGTAAGGGAAATGATCATGTCATCAAAGCGTGTCCTAAGCTGGCTGCGAAAGAGGCTAAGAAGAAAGAGGCTGGTATGGCTGTTGCAGATGCCTCTCCTTCTAACAATGAATCTGCTAATGTTGTGCTAGATACAGAATGGGCATTCAATGCGCAGTGCAGTTATGACCCATCTTTGCATGACACATGTATGTCTGCAGTAGATTCAGATGTATGGTACTTTGACAGTGGTGCCACTAAGCATATCACCTCGCAGCGCAGTTTATTCACTTTCCTTGAGTCTGCTCCCACAGGGAATACTGTCACTTGTGCCAATAACTCCTCTTATCCCGTTAAAGGAGTTGGAAAGATTGTGCTGAATGTTGCAAATGGCAACACCTTTACACTTTTTGATGCATTGTATGTGCCAGGGATCAAAAAGAATCTGCTGTCAGTCTCCGCATTTGCCAAAACAGGTTTGGTTGTAAAATTTGTGGATGACAGATGTACTGTTCATGATCTCTCTTGTGGTGACATCATTGTAGCATCTGGTTCACTATGTCGAGGGCTGTATAAGCTCAATATGGATGGCAAATGTGTAGAGGATTCAGCATGTGCTATTATGGATACGCAGGCTATTTCAGATGCAAAACTGTGGCATGCACGTTTTGGTCATCTGAATTTTGCAAGTTTGCTGCGCCTGCAGAAATCTGAAATGGTGTCTTCTTTGCCTAAGCTTGAGGCACCTGTCAAGCATGTTTGTGAGGGCTGCATATTGGGTAAAATGCAGCGTGCTTCCTTTCCCAAAGATGGATCAGTGAGAGCTGAACGCAGATTGCAGCTTGTTCACAGTGATGTTTGTGGTCCCATGCAAACTCCATCATTTGGAAACTACCTTTACTTCGTGACTTTCATTGATGATCTTACCAGGCATGCATGGGTATATCCTTTGAAGACAAAGTCCGAAGTGTTTTTGTGCTTCAAACAGTTTTTGGTTATGGCTGAAAATGTGTCAGAAAGTAAGATGGGCACCCTCCGTTCAGATCGAGGGGGGGAGTATATGTCTTCAGAATTTAATGCATTTCTGGCTGAGCGTGGGATAAAACACCAATGTACAGTGCCGTATACACCACAGCAAAATGGTGTGGCTGAGAGAAAAAACAGGTCTCTCATGGAAATGGCAAGATGTATGGTTAAGAGTCAAAGTCTACCACATGGTTTTTGGCTTGAGGCTGTCATGTGTGCCACTTATGTACTAAACAGGTGTCCCACCAAAGCATTACAGGTTGTCACTCCATATGAGGCTTGGCATGGCCGCAAGCCATCTGTTGGCCATTTACGTGTTTTTGGTTGCCTGGCATATGCATTAGTGCCTGTGCAACATCGCAGAAAATTGGATGACAAAGCTGTCAAATGTATTTTTGTTGGATATAGTGCTGAGAGCAAAGGCTATCGTTTGTATCATCCACAGACAAAGCGCATTTTGGTTAGCCGTGATGTTGTATTTGTGGAAGATGCAGTTCAGCCCTTGGTTTCATGTACTAAGGAGACAGATATCAGCTCACGTGATGTCTATGATACATTGTTGCCTCTTTTCGGTGGTGCACAGTCAAGTGCAATACCTCATGAGGCAGTTTTTCAGCCTATGCAGGTTTTAAATGATGGCACAGATCAGTCTATATCTGATGCAGATGTGCATGATGCACTTGAGGATGAGAGACAAGAGATTGAGGGCTCTAAAAACATGCCTAGATGGCTGGTGCAGACTTTGCGTGACAGCAAGTTGGATGCCCCTTTGTCTAGTCGCACTCGTTCTGGCTCTCATGGTGCCTCTTATGCGTCAGATTGTTATGCATTGGCTGTTTCTAGTATGTGCGATGAAAGTGAGCCTGTTTCATTTGATGAGGCACAAAGTTCAGAAAATTGGATGGCTGCTATGCAAGCAGAATACGATGCTATTATGAAGAATGGTACATGGTCTTTATGTGACTTGCCCCCTGGCAAGAAGGCCATTGGCACTAAGTGGGTATACAAATTGAAGCGTAAGCCTGATGGCACAGTGGATCGCCATAAGGCTAGGCTTGTTGCAAAAGGTTATGCTCAAGAGAAGGGCATTGATTTTGATGAGACTTTTGCTCCCACATGTCGTATGACCACTGTTCGTAGCATCTGTGCATTAGCAGCTCATAATGGTTGGAATGTACATCAGCTGGACATAAAGACTGCGTTCTTAAATGGAGATTTGCATGAGGAGGTGTATGTATCGCAGCCTCGTGGTTTTGTTCAAAGAGGGCAGGAAAACAAAGTGTGCAGGTTAAAAAAGGCTTTATATGGTTTAAAGCAAGCTCCACGAGCTTGGTATGAAAAAATACATGCATATTTGACTGCACATGGGTTTCAGAATAGTCCAACAGAAAGCACTTTGTATGCTAAACGTGTGGATGGTGTACATCTAATCATTGCTCTCTATGTCGATGACATGCTGCTCACAGGACCAAATGAGAGTCATATTGCTGATTTTAAGGCTGATTTGAATGCCTCTTTTGAGATGTCAGATTTGGGGCATTTGCATCATTATTTGGGGATACAATTTAAGCAGTGTGATGGAGGTATTGCTTTGTGTCAGACAAAGTATATTGAAACATTGTTGCGGAGATTTGGCCTTGAAGACTGCAAGCCTATTGCTACTCCAATGGAGACAGGTTTGAAGTTGAGTCTTCATGATGCTGGAGATCACTTTGATGTCACACTCTATCAGACAGCTGTTGGTTGCCTCATTTATGTATGCATTACGAGGCCAGACATTCAGTTTGCAGTCTCACAGGTGAGCAGATTTATGCATAGCCCAGGCATTAAGCATTGGCAGGCAGTGAAGCGTATCTTTCGCTATTTGAGTGGTACTCGGCATCTTGGGTTGTTTTATCCCAAGGGGGGATCATTGCCGCCAGATTTACATGCTTTTTCAGATTCTGACTGGGCTGGTTGTTATGACACACGCGTGTCCACGAGTGGTTTTTGCTTCATGCTTGGAAGCTCATGCATATCATGGTTGAGCAAGAAGCAGCCTACTGTGGCCACTTCTAGTTGTGAAGCTGAGTACAGGGCAGCTTTCACAGCTACGGTTGAGTGTGTGTGGCTCAGACGCCTTATGGCTGATTTGGGTGTTGGGCAGCCATCTGCCACCACCATCTTCACTGACAGTCAGAGCGCATTGGCAGTTGCGCGGAACCCAGTGTTCCATGCTCGTACGAAGCACATTGAGGTGCACTACCATTATGTCAGGGAGAGACTCTCTGCAGGAGAGATCAGTTTGGCTTATGTGCCAACACAGGATAACCTTGCAGACCTTTTCACAAAGGCTCTGCCTCGTGAGAAGTTCGAAGCTTTTCGCAAAGCTTTGGGCTTACTCCCTTTTGTGGATTCGTCCACATAGCTAGACACTTCCCTATACATGAGTGCTAGCTCTTGTTCACCGCATCACTCCAGGGGGGATTTGTTACCATATTATAGTAGTGATGTGTGTGAACACACTTAGGACCGCCGGGGCACTTTTTCCCTCACTAGGAGGTTTTTTCCCCCGTGCATTGTATATACGCCCATAATCTTCTAGGGCTGGTTATCTTTCATTTTTGGCACTCATAATACACTACTGTGTTGTGCTCAAGCTTCCTCATCTTCTTGAAGTTGTGTGTGCATTCCTGCAACCCTAATTCCAACATTAGTAAGGTCTTTGTCTTGATGGTATTGATCCTTCAATGATAGGAATTATATGTTGTATCACCTTAGGCAGTACTCCCTTTATTTCTATATATTTCCAAGGTAAAGCAATCCTTAAACTCTTTTAATAGATCCACCAGCTCCCTTTCCTCATCCGGAGTTAGATTCTTAGTAATGAACACTGGTTTGGGCTCCTCCCCAAGTTCAGCTAAGACTATCATATGAAACGCCTTCTTGCCCCTCCTTAGATTATTGAGCTTTGAGGCAAACAACTGTTTGATCACCCATTCACCTTGGAAAGATCGAGCTTGAATGGGAGATTTCTCGTTGTCTTCGCGAGAGGGAGGCAGCCTTGGAGCTATCATCTAAACCACTTTCAATGGTCCATTGTATATGATTCATAGTGTTCAAGGACTGGTCTTAGGTCCATTACATTATCTTCTTTTGCCTTAGTTTGTATACAATGGTCCATTGTATATGATTCATAGTGTTCAAGGACTGGTCTTAGGTCTTTTACATTATCTTCTTTTGCCTTAGTTTGGGCCACAACAATGAGTCTTGGATTTTCTCATTCAGCTTGCCAAAGCTTTCTCTTGCACCTTTCTGATCTAGAAAGCTGCCCATGGCACAACCTTCTTTGGAGATTGAGGTCTCTCTTGTGTCTTACCAAGGATAGTTACTTTTTCTAATTCCTCACCCAAATTCTTCATGCATCTCTGTAGCCTCGATGTATCTTAGCCAGCACTAAGCATCTGTCCATTTCTACTCCATAATATGTTGTTATGTCTAGCCTGGTAACTATTTTCTGATACGCTTCCCTTTTGGTGAGGCTTTGCTTTCAGAGTTTGTTGACAACTTTGATTCTCAAGCATCATTATAAAGACAGAAGTTGAAGGACCCTTCATTAAGTCCAAATCAATGTCCTTCGACCCCAACTAGGGAGTACATCAATTGTTTGACAACATGTGCATTCAATTTTCACTAAATTTGGAGGAGGAAGGGATGCACACATATCTTACTCTCCACCAATGTCAGAAATAATTTATGGTTCACACACTTGCACTAATATGGTTTGGTGAGTGGTAACATACTCATTTCCAAAGAGGTTACCCTCCATCTCGCGAACGTGTCTTCCATGTTTGCAAGTTCACCTTTCAAAATTGGGCATCTTTTTGTAAGTAGACTTGGTCTAAGTCTCAATCATGCACCAACGTGGACTCCCTCGTGAAAGGTCTACCAAGTATGACATTATACAAATCTAGTTATGCAAGAAATTCATCACTACAAATGTGTGATGATATCGAAATGAATAGATTTTTAGTTTGATCCGTTGTGCAAGACCATAGGTCTTATTGATGTTCCATCAGCTATCTTAACAATAAGATTCAATCATTCTAAAGCAATTTTCCCATCATTTTTTTTTACTGATACTCACTCCTACTTTGCTATCTAGGATTTGAGTTGCTTGATATCCATTATGGTAAATAGCAATGGTAGCATTTTCATAGTAATGTCCCAATTGATTGACTAGAAATTAGATGAATTAGAAATCAGATGAATTAGCAATGGTAGCATTTTCATAGTAATGTCCCAATTGATTGACTAGAAATCAGATGAATTAGGGAGCATTACTATCCTCTCTCAAAGGTTGTGAGGTATTGACCTCTAGGTCATTTCCCAGTTTAGCATGTGGTTTGGAAATTCCCTCCACCAATTCTTTCACATCCCTCCCACAGGGTAGGGTTGCTAGCAAGAGCCCAATGGGCATTTTCACCTTTGATGATAAAAATGATGTTAAGGTGGCAAGATCCCATGGTCCGCATGCTACCTCACTTTCCCCAACCAAATTTTCAATCCCATTTTGTGATCTAGGTATATAATGTTGAAATATGTAAGCTCATGTTATTTGGTTGAGCATGTGAGCGCACCTTAGAGGTGAAAGATGTTATCTTGGTTGAGTATGTGAGCTCATGTTATTTGGTTGAGTATGTGAGCGCACCTTAGAGGTGAAAGATGTTATTTGGTTGAGTATGTGAGCGCACCTTAGAGGTGAAAGATGTTATCTTGTGTGTGTGGAAAGATAAGAATGCCACATGAGATATTGTGTGAATGGTGAGAGCCATATGAAAGAATGTGGAAAAGGGATTGCCACATGGCATGACGCATGTAAAAGAGATTGGGCTAGACGCTATCTATATTAGCCTCTCATTTTTTAGTGTGCCTATCTTGTCTACTTTGCATTAGTGTGCTAATTATAATTATATATTTTCTTAATTATTTTGAGCCTCCTTCAACATATGCTCATCATGTGATTGGACTAGGCTTGGCATGATTTCTCACTTTCTTAATGTGGTATCAAAGCCATGGGTGGAAGTGTAACCTTTGAGCCACTAGATAAGCCAAGTTGATCCTCTGAGCTAAGAAAAATATAGACAAGGTGATCCTCTGAGCTAAGAAAATATAGACAAGTTCAACCTCTAAGCTAAGAAAAAGTGTACAAGTTGGCACCAAGGGGGGGTGTTAAGAAAAGTGGTGCCAAAGCATAGCACTATGAGATTTCCACAAAATGGATAGATCACCTTAAGTTTTTGGGGTATGGATGGCTAGAGCAATTTATGAAAACCTCCATTTAGGCATGCATTGGCGTGAACACAATTGAGATGGGTGACCTCTTGGGACTTGACCCCCCACCCAATTTCCAACATGGTAAATTAAATGCCTCAATTTATAGGTTTTACATCCACAAGATGCCAAGCATCTAATCCCACTGATTTCTCCTTGATTTGTGCCACCTCCCCGGGCACCTTTTCCTAGAATCTTTCCACACCCTTGTAGGCATGGATACTCAAAAACTAGAAATTTCTCATTAGGTCAATGCCTCAATTTATGGGTTTTACATCCACAAGATCCCAAGCATCTAATCCCACTGATTTCTCCTTGATTTGTGCCACCTCCCCTACATCTGGGGGCACCTTTTCCTAGAATCTTTCCACACCCTTGTATTTACTCATGCTACCCTTGATTCTCTCATCAATAGATTCTTCTCACCTTTTCACTGCTACCCACTGAATTACAGACTCCCTTTTACGGTCTCTTGCTAAGGGCTTGTTCCTGCACACACCCATTCACTTGCATATTTCAACACCTCTCCTCAAGTGAATAACTCTAGCACACATGAACCCTATACCAAGTTTCCCTCTTTCTAACTCATAGTCCTTGACACTCTCTCTCTATGTGTCCAAGGCTACTACAAGTGCCCGTGACCTTGACTAAAGTGCTCACACATACATCTACCACATGGCCTACATCATCGGGTGGCTCAGAGGTGGTTTTACTCTATTGGGGCACGTTACATTGGGTTGTGGGGTTTCTCTCTCTTTCTCTCTTAGAAAAGATGTCCTAACTCCTCTTCCTTATAGGAGTCTCCATGAAGTTTGCTGATGTCGATCCTTATTCATTTGGTTTGTTGTAGAGCAGTCTCTAGCCATGTGTCATGGCTTCCCATAGTTGTGGCAAGTGAAGGTCCTTCCTTCTCCCCTGCCTCTTCCTCGTCCTTGACCTCGTGCAAGGCCTCATCGGGTGTAGAATGCTTTCTTCTCTCCAGTTGTTGGGTCCAATCCTTTCTTCTCTTTGACCTTGTTCTCTTGCTCCAGTAGAGCTCTTTCTATCTCATGCAGCTTCAAATTTGGTACATTCTTTAAGGTTGCCACAATGTTCTCATATTCTCCCTTGCCACACTCTTCAGAAGCACTGCTAGTGTCTTGTCATCTTCTACCTTCTTCCTAATGGCTGCCAGTTGTTGCTTAATGCTTTTGTATTTATTCAAGTATGTGGTTAGAGGTTCACTTTCCTTCATGTCAAGTTTGTAGAATTGTATTAACAGATTTATCTTTGAATTCTGTGCTTCAGTGCCAAATAATTTGTTAAGTTCATCCCATGCATCTTTAGCTTGTTTGTACCCTTGCAATGTGGTGAATGATTTCATCATTTAAGCTAAGTGCAATGAGTTCTAATGCTTTCTCATTTCTGCTCTTCCACTCATCCTTCCCATGCTCCTATGGACATTCATCTCTTCCCTCAATTAGCCCCCATAGCTTCTTCCTCATGAGAAAATACATGGTCTTTGTTTGCCATGTATGGAACTACTCCTCGTTAAATTTAGCTATTTCTTATGCAGTGCTCATGATGTGAAGGGGATCTTACCTCTTAATCCAATTTAAGATTCAAGAGTAGTGTCTACCCTTTTACAACTCCAATCTGGTGTTAAATGATGATTACAACAGATTTACAAGCATGAATACACCAAAAATTGCATAAAGCTAAGGGTAATTGATTTGTGGTTGGGATATAAAACCAACTCCAAATTGCAATCTAAAGTGATAGAGCTCTGTATTGATTCAGCCATGTGACCTGCGGGTTCAGTCGGAATACAAAGGATAGTTAAGGCCCTTGACTACGTTAGAAGATTTTTTCTGGAGGAATCGCCTATGCTTTCTAGGCGAGGGAAGTTTTTTTCGGGTTTGGTTTTGGAAGAACCGAGGGATTAGTCTCTTTTCCGGTTTGGTTTTTGGAAGAACCGAGGGATTAGTCTCTTTTCCGGACATTCGTGGGCGAGGCCCCGAGTGGGAAGCTCTGCCTTGCGCGTGAGGTTGCTACTTCCGCTGCTAGCACCCTAGAGTTCGATGCGCAGAGAGGGTAGGGATCTCACAGATGCACCCTCTGAGAGAGCATAACTCATGGCTCATGAGGGCATGCCCTTAGAAGCCATGATCTCATGATGAAGAGGGCAAGAGCATCCCTCAAGCTTTGAATTTTATTTTTAAAAAAATTACCCTCCAACAGGGTGCGTTGGTGCACCCTCTAGGAGCACCCTCCAACAGGGTGCGTTGGTGCACCCTCTAGGAGCACCCTCCTAGAGGGTAGTTTTTTTTATAACCATTATCACCCTCTCCCTCTTCCTGTGTGCACACCACCATCAAAGTTTATATAAAAAAACTACCCTCCAAGAGGGTAGTTTTTCTAAAATAATCAATTGCAATGCATTTCAGGGAACATAGACATGGACAATCAAAGAGATAGAGAATAGACATAAACATACTGAGAACACACAGAACACATAGATCATCAAATAGAATTAAAAAAAATTAGTGCACACAAAGATGAGGGAGATGGTACATAGCATAAGGAACATAGTGATGATGGTCTATCTTGAGGGAGAGGGATCATAATGGTGATTTAAAAAAAAACTACCCTTTGAGAGGGTGCACCGGCGCACCCTCCTGGAGGGTAGTTTTTTTTAAATCTTTTTCAATGCATTTGAGAGGGAACATAGACATAGACAATCAAGGAAATAGACCATAGAAGAACACATAGAAATCTCTATCCATCAAATAGCATTTAAATAAAAAATTGCCCTCTAGGAGGGTAGGTTTTTTATATAAAAATTTAGTGCACACTTAGATGATGAGGGCAAGAGCCTACCTTGTGGGAGCCTTTGGAGGCCTTTACCTATGGTTCGTGGATGAGGTTTGCATCCTCTTAGATCATGCAGAGATGAGAGGCGCCTTTGTAGAGAGAGGCACCTTTGATGAGAGGCGCCTATAGAGATGAGAGGCACCTTTGATGAGAGGCGCCTATAGAGATGAGAGGCGCCTTCTTGAGAGAGATGAGAGGCACCTTCTTGAGAGATGGCCGCAAGGCCCTTGCGGCCACTGTTTTGAGCAAAGGAAGAGGGAATGTGGAGATTGAAGAGGAAGAGAGAATGTAGAGATGGAGAAGAGAGAGAAACAGAAGGGTGAAAACTCAATTACCCCCTCCGAGAGAGAGAGAGAGAGAGAGAGAGAGAGAGAGAGAGAGAGAGAGAGAGAGAGAGAGAGAGAGAGAGAGAGAGAGAGAGAGAGAGAGAGAGAGAGAGAGAGACAAAAGGGCAAACCTCTCCAAAAGAAAGGAAGGGTTTTTGGAAATCTGGTTAAATATCCTTCCAATCTACTCATATATATAAGTAAGTTATAACAAAGTCCTTCGAAAGAAAAAATAGGGACACCCTTCAAATTTTTGACCTAGTGAGAGAAACGAGAAGGGAGAGACAAAGGAAGAGAGGGGGGGGGATGCGATGTAGAGGCAGTGAGAGAGAGCCGTCATCAATTATGGTTTCACCTGCAACTAACACTTTTTAAAAAGGTTCCTTTCCTGAAGAAGGAGTCTTCGCATTCCTCTACATCATTCTAGGACATATATTGATTTTGGGCATCATTCTAGGTTTGCCATACCTTATTAATTTTGGGCATCATTATGGTTTCAAATCACCTGTAACTAACACTTTGTAAAAAGGTTCCTTCCTCAAGAAGGAGTCTTTGCATCATTCTAGGTTTGCCATACCTTATTAATTTTGGGCATCATTATGGTTTCAAATCACCTGTAACTAACACTTTGTAAAAAGGTTCCTTCCTCAAGAAGGAGTCTTTGCATTCCTCTACATCATTCTAGGACATATTGATTTCGGGCATCATTATGGTTTCAAATCACCTCCAACTAACACTTTTTAAAAAGGTTCCTTTCCTCAAGAAGGAGTCTTCGCATTCCTCTACATCATTCTAGGACATATATTGATTTTGGGCATCATTTTAGGTTTGCCATACCTTATTGATTTCAGGCATCATTCTGGGATATATATTTTTGAATGTTTGAAGAAAAATAACTAGAAAACATAGTTAAACAAAAGTTGTACCCATTGATAATAAGAAACTTTTTCTTCCAAACACAAGTTTTTACTAATTTTAGAATAATTATTTTAAATAGTGAATACTAAAAAAGTCATCATGTTTTAAATATTTGGAAGGTTTTGTAGCATTTCTCTTCAGAGGTTAGTTTCCATCCTTCTATTTTGTTTCTTG
Organism: Cibotium barometz; assembly: GCF_041138505.1. Lineage (NCBI taxonomy): Eukaryota > Viridiplantae > Streptophyta > Polypodiopsida > Cyatheales > Cibotiaceae > Cibotium > Cibotium barometz. Next base: position 10,058,094 of record NC_141059.1, read on the forward strand.
TTTGTGCAAACTCCTCCAGCAAACTATGAGTAGAAACATAACCATTTATGGGCTTTACCTCAGGTAGAAACTTAGCTTGGTTGCTCAGAGCAGAATATTAGAGTTCAAACTTTAGGTCCTTAAAGAGTATTTTGATCTAGAAGGAGTTCCAAACCTCTATCACTACGTCATGAGCAAGTAAAAATGGTACCCATAATGTTGTCTGCACACTTGAAGAAGGATTCAGCTAGATGTAGAAATGCATCAATTCTATAACGTCTTTACAGACATTAGTGAGCAGATGATGCCTATTAATGTTGAGGATGATGATAAGAAAGTAACAAAGCAAAGATTACTAGTGTCCTAAAGATGATCAGAGCATTGCCTTTGAATAGTAGTTTGCATGCTACTTTGTATAGTGTTAAAGATATTCAAAACGTGGAAGAGCTACCAAAATCTTTTGATGGTGGTTACATTGGTTTTGAGCTTCCTCCATGTGCTTCCTCCATGTGCTTCCAAGTCTACAATGTATGTATGGTTACATTGGTTTTGAGTTTCCTCCAGTGCTTCCACGTCTACAATGTATGGGATGGAACAAAAGAATGATGGTCATACTTGGATAGAGTACGTCACATGTAGTTGTGATAGTTTTGATGGTGCTGTACATTTGAGTCAATGCTTTGGCCATTTGAGGCTCCTGTCAGTAGTAGCTACCGACATACATTGATTTTACATATTACTCTCGTATGCGTTATCAAAATGAAACACAGTGGAAAGGAAGATTAAAACGCAGTTGTTCTCCAAGACTAGTAGGGATTGAATCTAGTTGCAAGCATTGTGCACAAATGCCCGAGTGTTTTAATATATGCCGTGCAATCATTTATTATTGTCTTCCAAGAGACCATGACAATACTACAAGATATGCTATACAACTGGATAATCATAAACACCCTTATGAGGAGGGTATGTGCAGAGGCATTGAATAGAAAATCGAGGAGAAGGTGTTATCCCGTGTTGTAATGGATCCTTTCACTACAACAAAGCAATTGGAGACCTCTATGGCACAAGATTTTATTTTGGAAATGCTAATGGAGAATAACAAACAAGGTAACTCAGAAATTAATGAGGATGAGTTTGTAAACTTGCTTGAGTATGTCACTCCCCTGTCAAAAAAGGAGGATAGAAAGATATTTAGAGTATGCTAAATATCACTACAAAAGCTCTTGAGGTAGTTCTTGATCTAAAGAACTAATGCAGGTATCCTTTTATACATAGTGTGCTTTTTTCCTAGCCAGTTAGGTGATCAGCATCAACCACATGTTTTCAAAATGTTCATTAAGGGTCCTGGTAGTGGACTAGATTTGGTGAATAGAATGAGGCAAGGTGAAAATTTGCAGGATATGTGGGTTCATTTTGACCATGTTTACAAAGTCCCTAGTTGGCCTACCATGTCTGATCATGTGTATGACCCTTACATGCGTGAGCTTTTGACTATTGCCACATGTGAGCTCAAAGTGGAGGATAGGTTTGTTTAAATTGTGTTTTGGAAGATGCTTTATTCTATGGTGCAAGAGAATGGCTATGAAAAACCTGAATTCTATGGTTTCATGGGTAGATGAGTCTAATGCAAATTGGATTACAGTACACACAATTTACTTTGGTGGGCCAAAAATAGGTGCTCGAGAAAGGACTTGTATATTTCATTGGAAGCAGAGCATGGTACGTCATACACATAAATGTATACGTCCATCTTTTCATGAGGACCATAAGTGTTTGTGCTAGATATGGAGAAATGCACCTTCAGAGGTAGCTTTTGAGAATTGTAAAAATGAAATCAGAAGATTTTGGCATGCCGGCCATGTATATAAAGCTTAATTAAAACATAAATTATGTTAGTCAAATAAACAAAATAGAGGAAAGACCAATATGACGAAGAGCGGCGTGAAAAGAGGAATATCATGGTTCTATTATGAATGTTATGGCAAATAGAAACAAAATACAATCAATTATTACAAAAGTTTTGCAAATTTTCATCTTCTTTGATTCTAGATAAATGGAATATAAGCACACTTATTTTCTTGCCCATATGAGATTGTAGGGGTTTCTTAAGAACTCGCTATACAAGGAAGCTATGTTCAAGTAATGGTTGTCTCATTTATTTTCTCATTACACACATTAGAAGAAAATTATTTTGATAAAGATTATTTAGAAGAAGATGATATTGCAATATACATAATAAGATAGCTACTTCAAAACAAGTGAAAGATTATCAAAATGAACACAAAAGAAATTGTGAAATTTTTAATCCATTAAATATTTCAAAGGATTTACATTGTAAAGAAATACAATATTGTATACTTAAGTTTCATTAAAATGAAGTAGCAATGTGGATTTACTACATAGCAGCCATGTTTTTTACAAATGATATTCCAAAACGAGCATCAAAAGCGATCACAAAGAAAATAATAGACTCAATTTGGGTTAAACAACAAAAAGATACAATGTAAAAACATTAATTAAAAGTTAAAGAATTATACAAAGACTATTATATCAAATGTAGGTTTCAAAAAAAATTAGATTTGCAAAAAAGAAAATAACAATGTGTTTGCAATCATGACATAAATTGTACATCCTATACTTTTAATTACTTTACCTTGTGTAGAAATAGTTGGGCTACAACTTATAGATTGTCACAATGACTTATGGGTTCTAAAACTTTTGTGGGTCAAGACAACATGATGCAATAATTAATAAGAAAATATCCATCTACTTGTGTACGATATTATACACACTACACACATCTACTTGTGTATGATATTACATAGATAAATTACAAGAACTATTAAAACTTAAAAAAATAAACATTTTTCAAATGGAGTTCAAGATTTTATTTTTGTGATAAAATTTCAAACGAGAGAAAGTCAACATGATCATGGATTGTGGATAAACAACCATCCAAATTCATTAAAGATAACACTAATCAATCATAGAATTTGTTGACAATTGCATTACATGTGACTCTTCGCTTTTACCTTGTAGTATTTTCAAAATTCAAACATATAAAACAATCATACATATGCTACAAAAAGTCAAAGGATGAATCATGTTAGTTTGAGTATCCAAATTTCTCATTGTATAACACTTCTATATTGGAGTCACTTCCTTTCAAATTGCATAAAGATAAGAAAAAACACAAGTATAATTATAAGAAAATAAAAGAACATTCAATATCATATCATATATCCACTACTTTGACTTTTGATTAGTGGATATCATAATTAGCCTTGATAAGGGATGAATATATTTTGGCACTTAGAAGTTCCTTGTCAAAACCAACTCCATATTGAAAATATGGAGCTATTGCCCTTTTCAATAACAACTTCAAACCTCTCCTCAACCAGCTCCACCAAGGGTAATTCCTATTCACTAAGTGGGAGCAGAAGCTGAATTAACCTCTGAGACTCTAGTACCTAAAGTTGTTTCTGAATTACCTAGGGAAAATGCTGAGACTCTAGAGTATTTTGTAACCCCCCAGGCTTCACTATGTAGCATCTGATGAATATACATCTTTTATTAATATAGCAGCATATCAGCATATCAGCATGAGGAAGAGACATAAATACTGTGACTAGATGAGCCACTCTCTCTTATTATGCATCTTGTGTTTCTCACATAAAAACTGAGTGTCCAAAAAAGGTTTACAAGGATAGCTCAGTTGTTGCAACAAATCCTGTTCCCTTGGATAGATGGTGTAGTGATTGTGGGATAGAGCATGTACTCAAAGATTACCACCCAACCTTCTAGTAGTGGTCCTCTTGGACTGACAACAACCTTAAACATGCTGGAAGTTCTTTGGGGAAGGAAGGAAAACCCAATCTTGACTCTAGTCAATGTAGGACTGACAAGAGCTCAAGCCAAGTAAGCCCTAGAAAAGGGAGCAATTGAAACTGATATAACTTCTAATAAAAATGCAAAAAAGAGAAGGAAACACAACAAGAAGAAGAGTATTCTGGTCAGTAATGACAAGGATAAGGTTGAAATCCAAGATGAATCTAAATCATCTTCTTCCACAGTCGTCTCCTTCTATCCCTGCTGATGAAACCTTAAATTATACCAAAAAAGCCATTGATGGTAGTATGGAATAGAATTCGCAAAAGCTGCCTAGACAGTTGATGCAATATCCCAACCTAGTGGAAGAAAAGCAACGCCTTAAGGAGGCAGCTACAAATTTGGTTAAACAAACTCAATTGGAATTAGAGAGTGTGTATGGACCAGTGAAGACTCCCCAATCTTGTCCTCATGCACCACTCTCGGTAATACCAAAGATGGATGATGAAGTCTCGATGGTGCCGGACTTCGAGTTTGGATCAATTAAGACTGAGACTAAGAAAAGAGTGAGAATGATGAACAAACATTAATGAAGGACAATGAGGTGCAAGGGAATCTTTCTTATAAACCTAGAAACCTAACTCTTGAAGGAGGAGTGAGAATCCCTCCCTTTAGATTTCCTTGAACAACAAATTGACCAAGATCTCAAGGATCTTTGGCAACATGCAACTCTTAGATCTCCTAAAAGATCTCAGGTGCCTTCAATCATTGATGCAAACTCTCTTCCAGAATCTTGGAAATATGGAATAGACCTTGATTCCCTTGTGGGATCTTTGGGAACTCTTCCTCGCAGTATCTTGGAAGTGAAGGTCATGAAACGAAAAGAAAATCTAATAATGGCCTCTTTACGGCAAGGTCTATACGTTTCCTAAAGGCAACTTTGTCCAAAAACAAAATCATCACCCAAGGAATGTAGATTGTTGCAAACAATCTTACTCTAGTCACTATTCCTTTAGGCCAACTTTTAAAAGGTGAGCTTACCATGTGGAATGATGTACAAAAATGGTTAAGTGGATGCCTTAGGGAAAAGATAGACAAAACAAAAGACGAGGACAATGAAAATTCAGATTCAAATTGAGAAGGAAGTCTTCCTGAAGTCCCTATCAATAAGGAGAATACCAATATACCAGTCAATTACGAGAAATTAGTCATTTTTTGATGTTTTTGAGAAATTTTTAGAAGGACTAAGCTACTCCTAATGGTTGCTAACACTGTAATGCATACAAATCCAACAAAAAACACACAAATTAAGCTAAAATTAATGATTTTAGTTCTATGTTTAACATTAAAGAGAGCTAACATTCAATAAAAAATGCATTCTATTGCATTGTTTGATGCAATGGATGCAAAATAAACCTAATACACTCTATGTGCATGTCCTAAGAATATGAAAAACCACATTAACAACAACAAAAACAATAAATTAAGCTAAAAATTAAGCAAAAAGCATTCTTTACAAAAACAAAAAAGAGAGTTATTCTACACCAAATCACACATCATCATCAAATCCACATCTTTTTCATGGGAAACCATTAATCAAGACAATGGGCAATGGGTAATGCATAGATTAGAGAAAAAATGATGGAAAAAGCTAAGGGATGGTTCCCCAACCGGCAGTGGTGCCAAAATGTTATGGCTCACCCTAATCCCCCTTGTCCAACATGAGATTACCTGGTGAACCGCAACCGTCATGAGGATCTTTCCAATGGTCGAGCTCGTAACCCTTGAGGTTTTCAAGCTCTACAACTCTTGGAGAAGTAATTCCACAGCACCTCCTGCTAGCATTGTCACACCGCCGCCGTGTTGCACTACAAGTACTCGTCCCTCCTCTCACCTCACATCACTCACACACACTCACTTGCATGCATTAGAGAGAGAGAGATTAGCAAGAGGATTAGCAAGAGTAAGACTAAATTTCACAATGGGAGAGTATATTGTATTATGAGAAAAATTCACTTATATACATGGCCATAAGTGTTCACACTCACTTAAACTGTGGCCGGCCAGGCACTTTAGGCTCATCAGAGGCCTAATGCTATTACAATGACTACTCTCATAATATATCCATGAATTAAATCACTTGGGACTTCATCCTACATGCTACCATATGCTCTTAAAGCGAGAAACACCATAAATACTCCATCACAACATTACGGGTGCCCGTCCAAGTTGTAGATTTGGACACCATTGCTTCATATCTTGAATGTATGACCCTTTGGTGTATCTACCTTGACTCCTTGATGTAAGATAAGGGTGGTAGTTCTTGTTGACCCTAGGAATGGGCTAACATAGAGTAGGGGTGAGCATAGCCACTAAGACATGCTAGGAGAAGTGGGGAAAGCCAAAACTCGAGCCCACTAGTGTGTCAGTTTAAAATGGCAGATGGATCTCTCGAATGGCCATTTGGCAAGGTAAGTTGGATGTGCATGGGAACATGTGGCATAACTTTTGAGCATACCTTTATTATCATGGATTTCCCAAGACCAACTAACTATGATGTCATTTTAGGAAGGCCATTCATGAGACAGCTGTTGATGATTCATGATTGGGAAAGTAATAACATTTATCTTCAAAAAGAAGAGAAATTGATCAAAGTCAATTTGGCTAATCACAATGCTTACCCAGTCTCACTAGGTCTCCAATAGATCTGGATTCTGATACTACTTCTCATTCAAGGGAATCCACTATAACTAGTGTCTGTCTAATGTGCAAGGAAAAGATAAATCGTCTCAAGAAGAAAATTTTTGTTGAAAAAGAACATGTTATAAATAGAGACCTAGAAATTAATCTGAACCAAATTGTAACGGGGATTAGTTATCATAACCATGAGATAGCCTCCATTCCAGATCCAAAATATTGTGAAAATTGGATGCAATTATTGGCAACTATGGACGTAGTACCCCAAAAAATTAGAACCAAATTCTGGAAAAATGAAAACATGGAAGCTAATTTGTTTATGATGAATCCCGTATCAATAAAGGAAATATCTAGTGATGAAGCTTCAAGCAAAAGTGATCGCAAAGATATCCTTTATAAGAAAGCAAGAAAAGAAAAAAAGAAACTAGGAAAAATTAGGAACAAACCTTTGAGGATTAGGCCAATCCCTCATGCTAATCTTGAAAGTGAGAATCATTTCTTACAATATGTGGGCGTTGTGTAATCCTATGATAAGTTAGTTCAAACTCTCAGAGAGGATTTGAATTGGATCACTCCTGTTCAAACCCTTGAGTCAATTAGAGGAGCCAATGATCAATCTGAAACATCTTTAGAAGAGATCTCCTCTGAAAAGATGACTCGAAGTGCCAAAAAGAAGGAAAATAAGCTTCTGAAAGAAGTTGAAAAAGAAGAAAAACGGAAAACTTTGGAAGAGGAATAGCTTGAAGAAGACTTGTCCAAAATCCCTGAGTTTTTTAGAAACTATAACATAGGGGAATACATTGTTTATGGTGAAAAGGCTACGAGAACCAACGAAGAAAGTGTGGGACCTTCATATGAAGAACCTGCTGAGGTCATACAAGTTAATCTTGCTGAACCTGGTGAAGAGCCTAAACCACTTTACATTGCTACAGACTTAATAGAAGGAGAGGAGAAGGACCTTATTGATCTTTTGAAAGAATTCAAAGATGTGTTTGCCTGGAAATACACATATATGAAAGGGTTGTTACCTGAAGTTTGCAAGCACACTATTCCTATTATGGATGATGTCGGACTAGTAAGGCAGCAGTATCGTCCTATGAATCCTAATTATGAAAAATTAGTTCGAGAAGAACTCGAGAAGCTCATCAAGGCTGAGTTTGTTTATGAAATTAAACACACTGAATGGGTTTCACCAATAGCGGTTGTGCCAAAGAAGAATGGAAAACTTAGAGTGTGTGTTGACCTAAAGAAAGTCAATGTAACTATAGTTAAGGACCATTATCCTTAGCCATTCCCTAAACATGTATTAGAAAGGGTAGTTGGAAAGGAGGCTTATAGCTTTCTAGATGGTTTCTCAAGCTATAATCAAGTTCAAATTGATCATGATCAACATAAGACAGCTTTCATTACTAAATGGGGCACTTTTGCTTCTTCTTACAAGGTTATGCCTTTTGGTGTGACCAATGCTCCAACAACCTTCCAAAGGCTAATGTGTACGGCTAAGAGAATTTCTTGAAATCTTTATGGATGATATGGCTGTAGTATCACTTTGGAAGGAAAATTTATGCTGATTAAGGAAGGTGTTTCTCAGATGTAGAATCTCTATGAATCCAAAGAATGCCAATTCATGGTAAAGCATGGAGTAACCTTAGGACACATAGTCTCTAAAAATGGCATTTCCATGGATGATGGTAAAATCAGAGTGATCCTTGAATTACCTCCACCAATAAATCCTAAGGGAGTGCAAAGGTTTATGGATCATCTTGGCTATTATCTTCATGTATGCAGAAATTGCAAGACCTTTGTACAAACTTTTGATGATATTTGTATGGATAGAGGAATGTCAAGAATCTTATAATAAACTCAAAAAGGCATTAGCATCAGCTCCCATACTAAGAGCACCAAAATGGGATGTCATCTTCCACATCGATGCCTCTGCATTTGCTATTGGATGTATACTAACTCAACCCAAAGAACATAATATGGATTTTCCTATCAGTTTTGCTAGTAGACAGCTCAATGATACTAAGCAAAATTACACAACTACTGAGAGGGAAGGACTGGCCATGGTCTATGTAGTAAAAAAGTTACGAAACTACTTGTGTTTGGCAAACAAATTTGTGTTCTTTGTTGATCACCAAGCTCTTCTTTACTCGGTAAATAAACCATGTGCTAGTGGACACATAACAAGATGGTTACTCATCCTGATGGAGTTTGACTTTACGGTTACAGTACGTAAGGGATCCACACATGTGCATGCTAATCATTTATCCATAATTACAAATGGAGAACCTCCTATGGGGGTAAATGATGATCTCCCTGATGCTCCCTTGTTCCAAGTGGATATAATTCCTAAGTGGAGCATTGATATAGTAAACTTCTGGACCAACGGATTACCTATAGACAAGGCTATGCCCAAAGATAAAGTCAGGAAATTGATATGATTAGCATCACCTTTCTAACTAATCTCTAGACAACTTTATCGGCTAGGCAAATATGATATTCTTCAACGATGTGTACCAAAGGCTGAATATGTTTCTATTTTAGAGGAAGCTCATTGTACCTTAGCTGGGGGGGCATTTCAAAGGTCAAGTCACATGCTAAGAAAGTCCTTCAGGCTGGGTCATGGTGGCCTACACTATTTGGAGATGCTACAGAATTTGTTAAAAGATGTGATGAATGCCAACGATTTGACGTCACTCATAACAAAGATAGAATGCCATTGGCTTCTGTCATGTCTCTTGGTTTATTTCAAAAATGGGGTTTGGACTTTGCTGGTCCTATAAGTCCCAATAGTATAATCTACAAGGATAAGATATATCATTGTGGCCACGGACTATTGTTCAAAATGGGCGGAAGCCAAAGTTACAGTAAAAGATGATGCTCGTAGTACTGCAAAGTTTATCTATGAGTATATTATTACCCCCCACTAAGGGTTCCCGTTAGAAATAGTAAGTGATAGGGGAACACATTTCTAAAATGAAGTAAATTTCCTTTTTGAGGAGTTCATGATGGTGCATCGGAAATCTTTACCATATTATCCTCAAGCTAATGGACATGCTGAGACTACGAACAAAACTCTTTGTACCATTATGACTAAAATAGTCAAGGAAAAGCGAAACGATTGGGAACAGAAACTTCCGGTTGCACTTTAGGCTTATTAAACATCTTACAAAACAACTATTGGAATGACACCATTTCACTTGGTATATGGTTTGGAAGCAATCATGCCTATGGACTTCATAATTCCATCTTTAAGGGTAGCTCTTGCTGAAAAGCTTGAAGGACATGAATTACAAAAAGGGCTGCTCCAATTAGAGTAGCTAGATGAAACCATGCTAAGTGCGGCATATGGCCTCTATGTCGAGAAACTATGTCGTAAGACTTGGTTTAACAAATAATTGATTAAACATGAATTTAAGGAAGGTGATCTTGTACTTATGTATGCAGTAAAAAAGAACAAACAAAATTGAAACTAATGGGTATGGGACCTTTTCATGTTTCTGAATTTACAACCTCTAGATCAACAAGACTGGAAACCTTGGATAGAATCCCCTTTGATTCCTTTGATTCCTTTGTGAATGGAAGCAACTTGCATAAATTCTATGGACCTACTAAATCCATGTTGAATGAAATTCATAAATCTCAACAAAAGAAACAATTGGAAATAGAGAATAGAAGGCTGGCCCAATTGGAAGACAAGGCCCAAGCCGAAAAAGTAAAACAAAAAAGAAACAGAACACATATATAAATAAAGCCGAGTGCTTGGATGCACAACCCCGATGATGATGAGGAGTATGTTGCTCCTGGCCACCTTTGGTTAGGTTTTCCAACACAAAGTAAGTTTTTCCTAGCCTTGGGTCTTTTAGGTTCAAGAGCTGATAAAAACCTTATGTCCTAAGAAACATGGGAAAGAATGGAAAAACCAAGACTTAAAGAAATAAATCTTGTTTTGAGTTCATTTAATGGTTGGTTATGATTCCAAATGCCTCGGCGTATTAACAACTTCCTACCATGTTGCAAATGATCTTTTGGAAGGTAGTTTTTATGTTATGAACACAAGTGAGATGTCAGAAGAGATCATACTGAATTGGATGGCCAAGTTCAGATGCAACCTTAACACTGGAAAGATCATACCATGAGCATGATGCTCCCCTCTCAAGTAACCACTATATGTCTAACTAATGATCACCAACAGAATGGTCTAACTCAGTAAGGGAACTTGAACACTACATATTAGATACAGAAGGAAAGATTATAATAAGTATAGCAAAACCAGAGCCAGATTTGATGACATTGTTACCCCCTGAAGCTGAAACCTTTTTGGAATTTGACCAAGTCTCCACTAATGAATCTCTTGCAGTCTCAGTTCTTTTAAATGCAGACATGCCTAATACAATGGTAAATGGATACCGATGGGTGGAACAAAAACATTTAGTGAATTCAGTTTCACATAAGCATAAAACTTATTTTTGGGTTCCCAAAAAGCAAGCACATCACTTGTCAGCAAAGGATGGATGGAGTCCTCTAGCAGTGAAACCTCAAAGAAATCAAAAGAGGTAGCAAAGTAACTCTGCTCTTTGCTAAACTAAAAATATACATGTACGAATAATAGCAAGAGCCATTGGAAAATAGTGTTAAAATGGATGCCCACTGGGATGTTAGCTGTCGTTACATGGACTCCCACTGTGAAGTTAGCTGTAGTTACATGGAAACCCACTAGGAAGTTAGCTGTAGTTACATGGAAACCCACTGGGAAGTTAGCTGCAGTTACATGGAAACCCACTGGGAAGTTAGCTGCAGTTACATGGAAACCCACAGATGCAAACTTATATGCAGTCAACAAAAGTGAAATCACAAAAGAAGTGAGAAAGGAAGTGGTTGCAAAAAAGGCTAGATGGTTAGGAGAAGACTACCTAATCCCGTAATGGACATCCACATGGCTTTCACCTGACAAAGACAAAACTATAGCCACGGTTCAAAAAGACAAAGGTAAAAGAGCTTTGGATGCATAACTTTCTCTGGCAGATTTACATGTCATTGAAGAGCTGATAAAAGCCTTACCCTTAAGCTTTAGACTAGCTGCTACTGCTGGTATAACCAACACTCTTATGAGTCTAACAAGAGTAATATCAGAGGCCTGAGCACCATAAATCTAGATACAATGATTTAAATTAGAAGAAGAATAAAAAATGTACTTGCGATTAACTAGATATACAGATAAAACTGGTATTTTCCTGAACAGCTTTAACTTTTGATAGAGAATCCAATTATGCAAACTAATTGCATAAATGGAAATCTTGTTTTTTGTAGATAACTTTAGACTACAAGAACACCCCAATTCGATTTGTGAGTCAAAAGTTATGATTCGGGCAAGTTAAGGTTGTCCTGGCTGAATTTTCTCACAAACTGCAATTATGGCCAAATTGATGTCCACACATGGTAGTTTCAGTAGACCAAATAAGGTCAGTATTAGTTGAGGCTAAGAATGTGTGTTATTAATCATATTTAATTCAATCATACCAAACCCCATGGTCAACAGACACTGGGAACTATATTTTCCAAAAGCCCTCAAACTACCCTCATGACAAAGCATACTTGGCCCTCTAAGCACAAATTCTTAGATAAATTTACCTGAATAGAAATAACTTTTGCAAGAGTGTCCAATTTTATGAACTTATTATATCAATGGAAAGCTTGGAATCAGTATAAATTTAGACTATACAAGAACACCCCGATCGGAGATGTACAACTCAAGTTATGATCTCGGCAAGTTGGGACTATTTCTGGAGCAATCAGGTGTCTAGGACCAAATAGATGTCCATGCCTGGTTCAAAAATGTGTCTATCAATGTCAGATATAGTCAAGGAGTTACATGTGGCAAGAACCATGTCTAAAATTGATGCATACCAAACCTTGGCTCATTTCGGGTATGTTTGCTATATTTTCCAAGCCCTCAAACTACCCTCCTGAGACAAATGTTGCATACTGGGCACAAATTCTTGAATACTTTTTTCCTGAATAGTAAATAACTTTTACAAAAGAACCCAATTTTACAAACTAATTACATCAATGGAAAGCTTGGAATTAGTATATAAATTTAGACTACAAGAACCCTGATCGGAGCTGTACAACTCAAGTTATGATCTTAGTAAGTTGGGGCTATTTTTGGAGCAATCAGGTGTCTGGGATCAAACAAATGTCCATGCTTGGTTCAAAAAGGGGCCTAGCAATGTCAAATGCAATCAAGGAGTTACATGTGGTAAGAACAATGTCTAAGCTTGATGCATACCAAACCTTGGCTCATTTCGGGTATGTTTGCTATATTTTCCAAGCCCTCCAAAAGACCACCTGACAAAGATTTGGCAAATTGGCATAGAGGGTAAAAACTTGTTTACACCCAGACAAAATGAGGACCAAATCATTTCAGAATGAAATAAGATATGGTATGGTAGTTTATCTCGTCAAGGAGCTTATGCATACCAAGTCTCATGACATTTAGACAACTTTAGCTAGGGGCTACCCTTGGTAGGCAAGCAGAGCTGACACCTAGCAAAATACATTGAAATTGCTTTAATTTGGCAGTCTACTATTTTTAGATGGTGCCATGTGCAGATGGAGTTAAGATTTGATACAGGCATTCTTTAGCATAGAATAAGCACACAAAACAAAGGATGTCAAGTTTCGGGCATAAATATTCTATTTTTGGTCTAGTCTCGTGGTCTAGTCTCGTAAACAACAAAAAGTTGTTCACACCTGACCATATCAAGGGATAAGCTCAAAACTAATCAAAATTTTGCATACAACCTTTAAATAATGTGTACTAACCATGGTTCAAGCAGTTTCTTGATTGGGTAATGACAGGTCACTTATCTGGCTCTACAGGCCAATTTTAGCCACTTCAGGGTAAAGGTCCATTCTGTCCCTGGCCAAAAATAGGTCATTTGATGCTCCAAATGTGATCACGTTTGGTATAATACCTAATCTCAGTATAAAGGTCAGGCACATAAATTTTCACAACTATTTGGTGCCTAGATCTTATGGCTATACTAATAGGTCACAAGGTGGACTTAGAGTAAAAACAGATCAAAAAAGGCAAAAAGTTGTTCACACCTAGACATATGATGGGCATGAATTATTCAAATTTTAGCATGCTTTTTCAAAATCCACAATCTAATCATATTTCATAGGCAGATGAAGTTTTGAACCATTTCGACTCAGTAGGCAAGGCAACGGCGGCGGAGGCCAGAACAGCTTCTGGGCACTCGTTGGACATTAGTAGCCACCAAGGCCCATCAAATGTCCACGCCTCATGAAAATTAAACCTTCCACTACCCTGTTTGAGGCACAAACTAGTATGTCAGTTGTCAAATATCTGTTCTAGGTGCATACCGAACCTCGTTCCAATCCGGATAAATTTAGCATGTTTTTAGGGTACTCAAACTGGGAGCCAGATACCTGGTGAGCTGAATCTGGAGGAGAAGTCCACACCTAGTAAAAATTAGACCTTCCTATCATCAGTTTCTACCCTACCCATAAACATATGTTCATATGCAGTGGAACTACATGCATACCAAATTCTAGCAGTTTTCGGGCAACCTGGGCAAATCAATAGATCAAAGTTCCAAGTAGTAGCTAGTATGCAGGAACACCTAAAAGCTACTGTCTATCCATGCCTAATGAAAAGAGGGGGAAGATGGTCTCAGTTGGCTACATGGCTTCACAGGTATAGAAACAAATCCGCAGGCTAGGCACATGCTAAGTCAGTAATTAATGCCATTTCCCCAAGCTGTTCAAACAGCTCGGGGCTTCACCTAAAAATATGTAAGTGTAGCACGTGAGTTCATGAGGAGGGGTATATTAATTCAAAAAAGTTACAGAATTAAATTTACAGGAGGGGTTTTTAAAACCAATTTTGAAAAAAAAACCGTAAGTTTATGATTGGTTTCAGCTAACTAACCAAATTAGTTAATCAATTTTGGCACTGTGTACATGCAATAGGCAATGCCCAGTCATCATGCATAAATGTCTGTCCACACCTGGTAAAAACAAGGGCTTCCCAAATTCTTTATTCCCAATCTGCTTCCATTCTCTTGGAAGAGTGTGAAACGTTTGGTAGGGGGAGGGGTATCTTGTGAGTCTCCCTCCAGCTCTCTTGGAAGAGTGTGAAATTCAAAAATCAAGGGTATCTTGTGAGTCTCCAGCACTCAAGATTTTTGACTACCTTCAATCAGAAGGGTAAAGGGCCATAAGAACTCACCACGAAAGTGGGAAAATTTATATAGAATCCCTGTCCGAGTTCTGTGGGTTTTGGGGTAGAAGACACTTTATGGGTTGTATCTCATTATTAGTATTTTCTCACTATGATTAAAATAAGCAAATTGCTAACATAAACTAGTGAGTGCAGAAATCATGGCTATTAAGACTCATAAAAGCTCTGTGGAAAGCTAAAAAGCAACTATGAAGAAGAGGAGGCCTAAATTCCCTGATCCGTCTACCTTGTGTGAGGTCCCCACCCCCTCCGCGGTGCCCTACTGGCGGCGGAAGTGGCATCGGCCTCCCGCGCAGGGCGGGGATCCACACTTGGGGCCTCGCCCGCGGATGTCTAGGACGAGAGGCTAGCCCGGGCGATCCCTCTGAGACCGGGCCCGGAAGACTCCCCTCGCCTGGAAGGCACGGGCGATTCCGCCATGGGAAAAATCTTCTAACGGGGGAATTACCCTAACGGGTCAAAATCTTAACTAGATAAACTGATCTGATCTAACTTGAAGTCACATAGTCAGATCAAGAGGAGACTTGCACTTGGTCCATGGAATCACCGCTTTTTTCCTCATTTACGAGGCACAGCCCACTGATCCCCTCCAACAGAGAACAAGGTCCTCTCAGGATTTAAACTAATTAATGTAACTAATCGTATCTAGTTGTTTCTCAGGAATCCTCCAATCCAGCCTAACCCCATGCCCATGGGTTAGCCAACCACCCGATCACTATATTGGTGAGATTCCTTTATAAAGATTTGGTTGTGTTTTTGCCCGAGTACCAAAGAAAAGAGTTCCCAGGCCCCCTAGCCGGCGATTCATGCAAAAATTAAGGTAGGCATACCACGTACACACCCAATATGAAATTGCCATTTATAACATATTCGACTGGCTTTAAAACAATCCTTCAATAGAAATCATAATATTTCTGATCATGATTTTCCAAAATTTCGAGTCCATTATACTATAATAATATCCTCTGGACTCTCTGTTGAAGACCAACTGGCCAACCAACGAGATCCAGGTATCAGAATTTAGTTCCCAAAAATCTTTTCTTTTAGTCCATCCGAAATCTTCCTTGACATTGATGACACAGAAGCGGTATAGCTGTATATGCCTTTATAGAGTGTCACACTTCCACACACTGATACAAACACACCCAGAACACCAGACCCAAGAGTATGAACAAAACTTTATTTCAATACAAGTCTTCATCTTTACAAAGTTGGATATCCATTACATCCTCAGAACCATCTTCATCTAGCACCCATTCACAATCAGCCCACTCCCCTTCATCGATATGAACTATGATTGACCAGTACCCTGCATCACTATCAGAGTAAACAACCTCAAACATGGAAGCATCTTCAAAGTACAGTTCTTCGATGTCCGGACCAAGTTCCAGGACAAGATACATATCTGAGGTGGGCTACCCTCAAAGCTTTACTTCAGGTTTACAAGACTGTACTTTCAGGACAAAAACTATTATAAGTATACATACAAGAACTCAGTTCCAGCTTTGACTCTTTACACAAAACTTGCCAGAAAACTCCAAGCCTAGAAAAAAACATCAACACCTTATGCAGCCGACCCTTCCACCATTTTAGTGCAGTAATGAGCAGGTCCTCTGACTTTGAGGAGGGTGTTTCCCAGCCAACTCAGCAGTAGACGACCACCTTTGGTGCAAGAGCAAGACAAGCCCCAACACACTCAAAACCTTGAAAGAGAAGTCGGTGAAGCCAAACACACAGCCCAAGCCCTCTCTGGATCACCTCTCAGGATTCAGCTTGCCCGTCACACGGGCCCACAGCAGTAACCACTCCCCTATCTCCAATGCTCCCCTTCGTCACCTTCCTTTTTCCTTTCTCGCACTCCAGCCCAGCGACATCCTCCTCTGTCTTTTGGCCTGCAGTCACCGCCACCTTTTTTCCTTCACTGGTTCGCTGCAGTTGATGCCACCCTCTTCTTCTTCGACTTTTGCTGTAGTTGACGCTCTCTCTCCCCCTCTGCCAATCGACGCCTTGCTCTCTTCCTTCACTGTTTTTTATAGTCGATGCCCTTCTCTCCTTCCCTGGTTCTCTGCAGTTCCCGCCACCGTCTTCTTCTCTCTGTTTCTCTGCAATGGATGCCTTTCTCCCCTCCTTTGCTGTCAATGTGCTCTCTACCTTGGCGACTCTCTTTTTCGCTCTTCTCAGGGATTCCCCTACTCCAATACAGTAAGCTCATCTCCCGTTGCCATGTGGCTCCTTACATCCTTTGGCGCACGTGATGAGGGCAAACCTGCCGAGATCCCGTTTGGCAGCTGCCACCCTGATTATTTCTGGAAACTTGAAGCCTCTTTTCTCATATTAAATTTTTATTATCAAAGGCTGTTCACACTATGCAGCCCCTTAAACCACATCCCCATACCACTTATGCCTTCCATCCTTTGCCCACATGCCATTAGCACCCGCATCCGCCATCTCCGTCCATGCTACATATTTACAAAGGGCATGCCCAAATGCGAACGGTCAACACTCATGCAGGCACTGACACACACACACACTTACCCGAAGGCTCGCTTTCCATTTAAATCAGTAAGCTGATAGCTTCCATTATCAATTTTTTTTAAAACTTTTTTTTTCAACTTTTCACTTCCTTATTCTCTTTCTCTTGTCTTTTCAATTGCATAGCGGCATAGTGATCAAAAGCTAGCTCTCTGTCTAATTGGACTGTTTGCAAGGCCATCAATCTTTCTCTGTAACAATTGATGGGTTCATGCCCTTCTTCAACCAGAAACTTCAAAGCTGGAATTTCTACATCAATAGGCATGAGTGCTTCTTTCCCATAAACTAAATGAAAGGGTGAGAATTGTGTACCAGATTTCACTGCAACTCTGTATGCCCATAATACATGCCCATAATACACGATTCATCTCTACATCCCAGTTTTTGACATGGCTTTCTGTCATTTTAGTCATCATCAGCTTAAATTCACCATTGAATTTTTCATTCAAACCATTGCATTGAGGGTGATAATAAGGAGTGGTATACTTGTGGTTGATGTTTAATCTTCTACATAAGTGGTCAAATACCTCTCCTCGAAATTCAGGACCGTTGTCTGATAATATCTCTAGAGGAATACCAAATCTGTAGCATATATGTTCATACACAAAATCAGCCACTTCCTTACTATCAACTCTCTTCACTGCCTTCACTTCTGCCCATTTTGATAGGTAATCCACCGCAGTAAGCATATAACACTTTCCTCTGGCCGTCCTGGGAAGTGGTCCAACTGCATCCACCCCCCACCTCTCAAAAATGTCATATACCAGCATTATATTTCTTGGCTCCATTTTTAAGATTCTCTTCCCTATTCTCTGGCACTCATGGCAAGACCTGCACCAGTGTTGAATATCCTTCTGGATGGAAGGCCATACATAACCCTCCAATAATATCTTCTGCAAGGTGATCTTAAATGCATAATGACCTCCACAAGCTCCCTCATGATTTGAAGATAGAATATGATATATTTCTTCCCTCCAGGGAATTCTTCTCAATACCTGATCAGCCCCTTGCATGTACAATTCATCCCCAATCATGACATAATGCTTACTCTTCCTGTGATAAAATGATATTTTGGCCCTTTTTGAGCTCCTCAGGCAAGTGACTTGAGAGTAAGTAATCCACCACCTTAGACAGGTATTCTCTCCCTTTGTATAATGGCTCTTCAATTTTTGCAATTACTGGATCCTGATCAATTACCTCCTGGGCTAACTCATGTGCAATGTGATTGTCCTCCCGCCGCACATGTTGAATACTCCATGCTGTAAATTGATGTAGCAGCCTTCTAACATTGGCCAAACACCTTTTTAATCTCGGATTCTTCGCCTGCTACCCAAGGCTTGCTTTACTACTAACAGGGAATCTCCTTTTACAATTAGTTTCTGAATTTTCTGTTTTAGAGCAGCCTGCAGCCCCTGAAACAATGCTGCGTATTCAGCCTCATTATTACTTTCAGCTTCCAGATGTATCCCATCTTTTAGAATCAGCCCGCCTTCTAAATCCTGGATTATATAACACGGTCTCATCAGGAGATATGACCTGAATTTCCTGCAAGCATACACCAGACTTGACAAGACCAATTCTGCCTCTGTATATTTCTTTTCTGCTTCCGTCTTCACCCTACTTGCATAATATACAGGTTTCATGCATCTGGACTCATCTCCTCTCTGCATTAAGATTGCTCCAAAAAGAAGGATTCACATAAAAGACCTGAGAGAAATCTGAGGCTTTTATACTGGAAATACCTCCCAATACCTCCTTCACTTTCTCAAACGCTTCCTCGCATTCTTCATTCCATTGCAATGGTTCTTTCTTCATGGCCTGTTGAAGAGGATAAAGCAATTGAGATACTAAATGAATAAATCTTGCCATATACTTTACCTTCTGGACAAAAGTCTGCAGTAGTTGCCTGGATGTTGATGGTGCAGATAATAAGATAAGAGCCTTTATTTTCTCTAGATCAGGTTCAATTCCATTTTGAGATATCATATGACCCAACAGCTTCACTTTTGAACATCCTAAATGACACTTTTTAGGATTCAGTTGTCCACCTGCATCATCCATTTTAGAAAATACTTGCTCCAATTTATCACCATGCTCCTTTTGAGAACTATATACACATATATCATCCAAAAAATCTTTCACAAAATCATCAGTAAGAGGTGCAAGTACTCTATCAGTAAGAGGTGCAAGTACTGTATCAGTATTCTTCTGATACCATGAGGGTGCATTTTTCAAACCAAATGGTACTACACTCGATAACAAAAGCAACCCCACGGTGTAATGATAGTGGTTTTAGTTTGGTCCCTCTCAGCAATTGAAATCTGAAAATACCCAGAGAAACCATCACATACACTATACCTTTCGTATCCAGCCACCCTGTCTAAAATGTCATCAATAAATGGTAGAGGATAGTGATTGCTTCTTGTTGCAGCATTCAGAGGCTTATAATCAATACAGACTCTCCACCCACCTGTATGCTTTGGAGTAATGACCACTGGATTTGCCCAATCTGAGTGATCTACTGGATAAATTAATCCTGCCCTTAATAACTTACTCAACTCTTCCCTCAACACAGGCAATAGCTCTCTACTATTTATTCTTCTCAGCTTCTGAAACACTGGCTTTACACCCTCTTTCAATACTATAGGCATTGGTTCACATTTTAATCCTCGGATCTCTTCATATGAGGTAATGAACAAATCTGGAAATTTATGTATTACCTTCATATACTCCCCTTTTTCCACTGGCTGCAATCTGGGATTCAGCATACCCTGTAAACAGCTTCTCTTTCTGTGCACTGGGTGATGGAGGCTGCATCAGACTGTCCATATCTTCAAGTCTACTCTCTTCTTCCTCCTTTAACATCTCTTCAGCTTGCATTATATGCTCATCTTCTTCCTTCACTAGAAATGATACCCGACCTTCATCATCAGAAGTAGAACTTTCTTTCTCAGTTTCACTATCTGTATATTCATCAGCACTTGTTTCTTCAGGCTCACTCTTCATTTCCAGCTTGCTACTCATATTGAACCTCCTGGCTCTTCCTCTCTTATTATGTACAGTTATAGTCCCCCTCCTCCAATTTTGGATGGCACCCACCTGTCTGAGCCAAGGCCTACCTAAAATCAGCGGATAAGCTCCCAAACCAGCCGGCATAATATGGCAATTTATGCTGCAAATCACACCAAAAGCAGTCACGCTGGCACTCCTGTACATATACCCAGACACTTCACTTTTGCATGATTTGCCAATCGGAGTCTAAAATCTGAACTAGCATTCAGCTTTAACCCCAATCTCTCCATGCAGGACTGAGTCATTATACTGATTTGTGCACTGCCATCTACATATGCCTCTCCAACACTCACACCTCCACACCAAGCATCAACTGACGGACAGATATTAGGAAGGTCTTTCACAGACATCAGCTCCATTTCACCTTCCGTGGGCTCCTGCTCATTTGCTTTCCTCGGATTTGCCAACCTCTTCCACTCTCTCTTGAGCTTCGGACACAATCCAAGCAATTGGGCGAAAGTTATATTGGCTGCCCTTCCTTTAAATCTTCCATTAGGGTATATTCTTCCTGACCTTGACTAATGCGCAAATCTGAAGTTTTGTAGCGTCTTCTTGGCTTCCTTTTCTTCTTCTCTGGTTGAGGGCTTATGTCAAATTGGACATGTTTTCCTTTCTTAGAAGACGGTTTAGCTTCCGCCATTGTACTTCTTGTCCTTTTGGCCACACGCTTGATCTCTGGAATAGTCTCCACTCCTATTAAGCTAAGAGCCGGTCCCTTTCCTTTATCTTCCCATTTAACTCCACTGGTAGAGGGCTGATTTGGATCTTTTACCTCAACACTGTGATCTCTTGATCTATCATTAGTTCTTTGCATCACGGGATACATTCCACCACCTGCCCTGGGTGGTTTATCACATTGAGGGCTGATATGTCCCCGCTCCCTGCAGTTCCAGCATTGGACATTGCTTAAATAATAGCCCCGTCCTCTTCCTGATCCTCCCATATTTCCTTCACCTATTGGCATAATCTCTCTCCTATTATTTGGAGCACCTCAGCTTCTTCTCCTTCCACCTGCTTCCATCCAATTCAAACTTAAAGACTTCATGAGTTCCACTGCATCATGAATGTCTCTCTTCAAAGTATCCCCTTGTTCAAGAGCAACACCAGCTTCTCTTTCAGGATGCACACTCTCAGTCTCTGGCATCTTCACAAACTTCTTTGGCTCTTCCTGTATTCCCATCTGCCTCAGACGCTTCACCTTCCACTCCTTCTCTCGAGCAACTCTGACAGCTTCCTCAAAGCTATCCAGATTCTTCAGCTCCACCTTCAGACGGAGGGTAGTAGGCTCCAGCCACAAACCGGTCTCTCTTTATCATCTGCGGGGGTACTTCAGGAATCAAAGCCTCACACCATAGACTCCACAGTCTACCAAACTCTATCAGATACTGATCCACATCCTGTCCATCCTTTTGCTGAATTTTACACAACTCTTTCCACACATCATTCGGACTTCTTACACGGGTAAACTGTGCCAAAAATGCAGCTCTAGCTACACGGTACTCAGGATCCTGTTGAGATGAGCATTCCTGTGTGTAGCCACAAACATCTGTAGCCATGCTTTTGCATCACCCTGTAAGCAATAAGTCAAAATCTGAGAGAGGATCTCCGGGGTTGCCCTATCTTTCAATCAAAGCTGTAAATTCCATCTTTTCCAGAAACCTAAATGCACTTTCATGCGGTAATCCCCAATACTTTGGAAAGTCCTGAGCCATCTCCCCAATCTTTCTTCACACAAACCCTTATCTTCTTTCACAAACCAAAGGAAATTTCTTCCTCTGTGTGGAGGCACCAAAAAGTGATGACACAGAAGCGGTATAGCTGTATATGCCTTTATAGAGTGTCACACTTCCACACACTGATACAAACACACCCAGAACACTAGACCCAAGAGTATGAGCAAAACTTTATTTCAATACAAGTCTTCGTCTTTACAAAGTTGGACATCCATTATATCCTCAGAACCATCTTCATCTAGCACCCATTCACAATCAGCCCACTCTCCTTCATCGATATGAACTATGACTGACTAGTACCCTGCATCACTATCAGAGTAAACAACCTCAAACATGGAAGCATCTTCAAAGTATAGTTCTTCGATGTCCGGACCAAGCTCCAGGACAAGATACATATCTGAGGTGGGCTACCCTCAAAGCTTTACTCCAGGTTTACAAGACTGTACTTTCAGGACAAAAACTATTACAAGTATACATACAAGAACTCAGTTCCAGCTTTGACTCTTTACACAAAACTTGCCAGAAAACTCCAAGCCTAGAAAAAAATATCAACACCTTATGCAGTTGACCCTTCCACCATTTTAGTGCAGCACTGAAGAGCAGGTCCCAAAGCTCTTCAGCTCTGACTTTAAGAAGGGTGTTTCCCAGCCAACTCAGCAGTAGACGACCACCTTTGGTGCAAGAGCAAGACAAGCCCCAACACACTCAAAACCTTGAAAGAGAACTCGGTGAAGTCAAACACACAGCCCAAGCCCTCTCTGGATCACCTCTCAGGATTCAGCTTGCCCGACACACGGGCCCACAGCAGCAACCACTCCCATGTCTCCAACGCTCCCCTTTGTCACCTTCCTTTTTCCTTGCTCGTGCGCCAGCCCAGCGACATCCTCCTCTGTCTTTTGGCCTGCAGTCGTCGCCACCTTTTTTCCTTCACTGGTTCGCTACAGTTGACGCCACCCTCTTCTTCTTCTTCGACTTTTGCTGTAGTTGACTCTCTCTCTCTTCCTCTGCAGTCGATGCCTTGCTCTCTTCCTTCACTGTTTTTTACAGACGACGCCCTTCTCTCCTTCCCTGGTTCTCTGCATTTCCCGCCACTGTCTTCTCCTCTTTGTTTCTCTGCAGTGGATGCCTTTCTCCCCTCCTCTGCTGTCACAACGTGCTCTCTACCTTGGCGACTCTCTTTTTCGCTCTTCTTAGGGATTCCCCTACTCCAATACAGCAAGCTCATCTCCCATTGCCATGTGGCTCCTTCCATCCTTTGGTGCACGTGGTGAGGGCAAACCTGCCGGGATCCCGTTGGCAGCCGCCACCCTGATTATTTCTGGAAACTTGAAGCCTCTATTCTCATATTAAATTTTTATTATCAAAGGCTGTTCACACTGTGCAGCCCCTTAAACCACATCCCCATACCACTTATGCCTTCCATCCTTTGCCCACATGCCATTAGCACCCGCATCCGCCATCTCCATCCATGCTACATATTTACAAAGGGCATGCCCAAATGCGAACAGTCAGCACTCATGCAAGCACTCATGCACGCACTGACACACACACACACACACCCGAAGGCTCGCCAACAAAAGCAACAAGATCACCACATCATGAGGATGCAAGGCCTGATGGTTATGCCTCTGCTCCTCCTCCTCTCAGCAGATTTAATCTCAACCAAAACTCAAAGCTGACCCAAACTAATTACATATTTCCTAAAACTCTTAATACTCTGCACAGTATGTACACATCATCAGTCTCTTTTTTTGTCCACACAACGTACGCATGGGTGTCCTAGCAACCGTGAGCCCGTGCATCGCCTGGTCAGAATCCTCTAGGATCCTCCTTAGGTGTCCTAGCACTTCACTCAGGGACCGCTTTGTCGGTCCTCGCCCATTAAACCGGAAGCGCACCACTTTAACCATACCGAGGTTGGTCAAGACCTTGGCAGGCTTTGCCGCCGCGAGCGACGTCCCTTGACAACTCCCCGCGCCAGTTGTTCCAACGAACCTCCTCTTAGAAAAACATAAGCCAAATGCTTCATCCAGCATTCTGGCGTAAAACAATCCTTTGAATTAAAAAAAACAGAGGTTCCAATGCAAGTAAAATTCTAATTTGAGATTGGTTCCAAAAACCCTTTTTCCATAATTCCCAGTTTCATAATGAGGATCCTTGATCTCTCATTAGGGTAGTCTACCCATCATTCAGTCTGATTGTCCAACTAGATTCTTGGTGAGTTTGGTCAAGAAAAACTAGTTTAGTTCCGGTAGTCTATTCTTTGTGATTAGAACTGGAATTGGTCTCACGAAGTTTTTATTTGATTCAGATCAAGAGATGGACAAGTAGGTTTACTCTCCGTCCCTCTCATAGTCTAACCAAATTCATTCGGTTTAGTTGTGCAAGGATTCCCTTCAGATAAACATCTAGTTTTAGGTAAATATCTATTTAGTGATTTTACCAATTAAAATATCCAAAGATATTCCTTCTATCACATAATTTCTCAACCTTAATTCATTAGGTAGAATTATGGGAAAAATTTCATCTTTTGACACTAAAATTTAAATTTAAATCCATCTTTTCTTAATTATCATAAAAATCCATCTTTTCTAAAATTTAATTCAAATCCATCTTTTCTTAATTATCATAAAAATTCTTCTTTTTAACTAAATATCATACCTTTTTTTTTAATAAACTTGAAATCCCTCTTTTTCTCATTTTAATGAGTGTAACCCAATTATCATGGGAATTCTTGTTTTACCATAAATTAAATCTATTTAAAATTCTTCTTAAAAATTACATAAAAATATCCATTAATTCCATTAAGCTAAAAATTCCACTTTTCTCATTTAAATATTTGAATTCCAATATGGTGGGCATTCCTCTTTCATCATTTAAACTTATCTATGCAAAAAGATAAATTTAACTAAAATTTCTCTTAAAATTTAAAAAAAAATCTCCATTAATTTCTTTACACTAGGAATTACACTTTCCTCATTTAAATATTTGAATTCCAATATGGTGGGAATTCCTCTTTCATCATTTAAACTTATCTATGCAAAAAGATAAATTTAACTAAATTTTCTCTTAAAATTTAAATAAAAATCTCCATTAATTCCTTTACACTAGGAATTACACTTTCCTCATTTAAATATTTGAATTCCAATATGGTGGGATTTCCTCTTTCATCATATAAATTATTTATGCAAAAAGATAAATTTAACTAAAATCCTTCTTTAATTTTTAAATAAAATATACATTATTTTAGCATCCCAATTTTTCTCTTACTTCATTGTTGGAATACATGGATTTCCATTCTCATGGGGATTACTCTTTTAACATAAAAATGAATTACTAAAAATTTCTCTTTTTTCTAATTATGCATAAACATAAAAATCAAATTTTTTATAATTATAATGAGAATCATTCAATTAATCTAGGATGATTAATCCTAGAATATGGTAGGAAATCCTCTTTTCATATTATGAATGAAAATTATTTATGTGTTAATTTTTTAAAATTTTTGCCATAGCTCCGCTACTATTATTGATAATTCTCAATAATTTTGAAAACATAAATCTTAGTAATATCATATGATAGAATAACCATTAATTGGATCAATATCCAATTATGGACTTGTTTCCTAATTTTTCCATGAATTAAATAGCATAAAAGCATTAAAAAGCCACTTATTTGGCCTCAATTTGACAAGCACAGAAATTACTTTTAGATTAGAGAATTGCTTCATGAGAAGCTTCATTTGAATATAGAATAGGTCATAGGAATGACCATTCTTTGGGGGAGAGAGAGAAATGCTTTAAAAAACATTATAATTTAAGCATAAATAGAAATTTATGTGTTTTATCACTACAATTCATTAAAGAACTTCAATTGTATTAAAAAGCCATTCAATTGAATGCTTCTCAAGCTTGATAGGGATTGAGAAGAGAGAAACATTTGGAATGAATGATTACTCCAAATCTAATTTTTTATTAATACTTCATAATTTTTAACTAATAAATCTAGTACTTAGTCAACTCTTCATCTTATGTAGGCATTTACTCATTTTTGGGTATTTTCTTTTATTCTTTGGATTTATCTTATGCCAACACTTGGATTAATCTTATTGGTCCAGAACCTTAATCCAAAATTTTTAAAAAATCTTGACCCTTAGGCTAAGGTCTTCTAAATCATTTTTAATTAAATCCAATTGCACCTTGGAAAATCTATTTTGATTTTTTGTTTGAGGGAAACATTTTTTTGATATTTGTAGAATTTATTTATCTAAAAATATCCAAATATTGATTTACCACTCTCTAGAAATTTTTATCTCACTAGGCCAAACAAGGAAAAATAATATTTTCTTGTATTCAGAAACATAGAATGATTGCAAGGGATTGAAGTAGAGGCTTATTTGTTATTCAGGGCAGCTGAGGAGGAATCTTACATTGGATGGGTTGTCAAACACAACTATTCAAAAACTTGGCTAGGTAATGCGGGTGAAAATGGAGAGAGAGTCTAAGTGCGACTAATGAAATACAATCTTGACCAGCAAAAATGGGTATTTGTATACCATTCACCTATGTGCTACTCAATTCTATAAGAGCTTAGAGTACATGAGAATCTTCAAGCCATTGGACTTGGTCATTTAGCATGCTCCTAGTCAGAAGGTTATGATCCTATTCAGATTTTGAAATTCCTCAGCACCCATGATGCATATTTGAATATGGGGATAGTAGAATTGAGAGGTCACACAGTGGAGGTTGCCATTGATAGAGAACTCATCTTAGAAATCCAATTGCCAAATTCACGCCGATAGATAAAACTCACAATGGAAAGCTTGGATTTAAGCAAGTACTTAAGGAATTGGCAAAGGTCAAATGCAGGAGTATCTTTTAACGTCATCACAGATCCAGTGCTTATAAAAGCAAGCTAGGCTCTATGCATGCTTTTGCAAGTTAAGTACACAGACAGACACAATAGAGTTAATCTAAGACCATCGTACATGTTAGAAATTGGAAAAGAAGATGATTGGGGTTTCACAAGGATCTACACGCTTACTGCTGTAGAGAACACAAGAATACTATAGAGTTAATCTAAGACCATCGTACATGTTAGAAATTGGAAAAGAAGATGATTGGGGTTTTCAAATTCACAAGGATCTACACGCTTACTGCTGTAGAGAACACAAGAATACTATAGCCAACCCATTCTTACTACACAAGATTTTTATCTTTGGAGCAGAAAAGGCACTTGCTTAAAGGGGTCTGGAGATTATACCAACTCCCAAGATGGAAAATCCAACACAGGAAGAAAGCCGAGTAGAAGAACTTTCTAAGGAAAATCCACAATAGGAGGACAAGGGAACAGAAGCGACAATTAATAATGGAAAGGGAAAACAGGTAGAAGAAGATACAACTATCTTAGAAAATCTGCAAAGTGGAGGAGCAGAGGACACAGGAAGGCTTGACACTAAGTGGGTTAAAGAAGTAGAAACCTCTACAATACCTTGGAATAGGCTAAGAACTAGGGAAAACAGTGAAGATCTTGAGGTGGATACGATTCAAGAACAGGTAGTAACTCTACTAATATTGGTAAGCGAGGGTTCACAGGAGGATCCAGGTAAATCGCTATTGAGGTTAACAAAATCCTTAGTCAAAACTGTAGAAATCTTATACAAGTAGAAAGTAGATGATAAAGATAAAATTATGCAGCAATAGGAGGAAAATATTACCAAGTTGGAGGCAAAGGTAAAGGAGATTGAACAACAAGAACAACTCATAGTTGACCTCCTGGCACATCTTGAAGAAGAAAAAAGAACATCTACATTATGGACTCCAAATTGCAATCTCCAAATTGCAATAAGCTTAAAGGAGATAAGGAGCGACTTGAAAGGAGAAATGCAGATTTTATAAAAGAGGCAACAGGTAAGGAGCTAGCCGATATGAAAAGTGAAAGAAGTCAGCTACATGAGGAACAAGCATCTCTCCACAACAACTCAAAAAAGAGACAAAGCCAAGTTAGCAGAGGAATCACTCAACACACAGAAGCTGACTGTTCACTATGATGAAATGGAAAAACAACTTCATGAAGCCAAATAAAACTTCATCATACAACTGCAAAAACATCAAGAAGAAGAAAAGAAGGTAGTACTGAGAAGTATTGAGAAGCAAAAGGCACTTTCTTCCCAACTAGAAAAAGCACAAAAGAAATGCCTTAGGTTCAAAGTGGAAGATGAAGAAAAGAGAAAAGAGCTGGAGTCCTCTCAGCTCTACGACTAGAAAAACTCAATGAAAGAGAGACCTACCCAAGAGAACAGGCCCAAGGTACGCTACTAGATACTATTGCAAACCATGCAGGTCAACTGGCTACACTAGCAGTCGCACCTAGAAACCTTGGACAAACCTAATCCTTTTTCACATCAGCTCTTCTTCTATCCCTCACTGAAAAAGAAATTGATTTTGAGGCTGCCCTTATACATAAGGATATAGAGTGGATGGTCCAAAGGATGTCTAGGCACAATGCACCTACATTAGTAATGGCCATTTTTCACAATGACCTAGAGCTAGAAAATGCTAAAGACATCTTTGTGGTTCCAATTCATCCTATAGTACTTAACTTCAGAGCATGGGTGAGAGTATTAATGCATTATGAGGAATTCACAGAAGATGAAGAGATAATCCCCTTAGGTTTGCCAGAAAATCTCTCATTTGATACTCCTTGTCCCACGGATTATATAGCTAATGGCATAACTTGGATGACCACATATGGGCTCTATGAGACATGTTTTTGCTAAAATTATCTAAAGGTTAGAAATAGCAAATCTTACCAACCTTGGGGGATATGGAATGTATAAATTCTATTATACACCCATTTAGAAAATCTAGAAGCACAAGGTTCAAGGGAATTTGATTCTATTCACCTCAACTACCCCATATTGAAGGAGGAGGAAGAAACAGAGTTAGAAGAAGGTATTCATGATTACTTCTAGAATAAGCTTGAAAACCAAGATGTGGATGAGGATAAGAGGAAGCAACTAATTAAATTAACCTATCCTTATAACATGTCTATCTTCTCTACCTCTCTTGGCCGAAGCACATCTAAAAGTCAACCAAGCAGTCAAGACAAGCCTACAGATCAAAAAGAAGGGGATACACCTCAAGAAGATGTACATGTACCACACCGGCTCAATACTTAGCAGATGAAAGGAAAAAATGGGCACTGGCATATGCTATTAATGTGGAATCTGCAGTAGTTATTAGAATTGTGAGACGCAAACTAAAAAGGTGGGAACTGAAATACATATTCTCTTCACCAACATGGAGCAACAGATGCTAGGCACTCATGATATCTTTCATCAAGAAAGGGAACACTGGGAAAGTAGGAAGGAAGTGGCTGTTAAGGAGGTACACAAGTTTTAATACACTCTAGAAAGAATCAAAGAAGAAAGACCTTGCAGTATCTTGGATATTGGCTTGACAGACAATTACTTTCTACAGTCAGCTTTACAGAACAGTGAAAATGCTACTATGCTGCTTCAATGTGTTAATAGTCACCTTGTAGTTAAATTTTCTAAACCTGACACACGAGAAAATATGCAGACTTTATCTGTCATAATATGTAGTGCCCATTCTAGTCTTTGGTTTGTTTTGTGGTGATTATAGGGTGCAGGATGCCAGAGATTATTTGCTCTTTCCTATGCATCCATTTGTCCTCAATTTCAGAGCCTAGGCTAGAAACATTATGCTCACACAAGTATGGAATGAGAGTCCATTAGAATTGTTAGCTCCTCTCTTGAACTATACAATTTTCGAAGCCGCTTAGCATGGATTGAAGATAGTGTGTGGTGGTTAGAAGTGTATAGTGTGTAAGAAGTGAGGGCTGTACTATTACTTGCTATGTAGACTTTGATGCGCTCATAAGTCTCCATTGCAGACGTAGGTATTGTTTCTTGAATTTGTGGCTCAATTGTTTGTTGAGGCGGTAGGTAAGGCTTCTGGGTGGTCTCACCAATGGGGTTGACTGAACACACAAGCTCTTGTGTAGGTGATGTATGCACGAGAGAGGTTGAGTGACTCGCTTGGTGTTGCTTGGGTTTCCATTCTTGTCAAACTTTAGGTGAAGATGTTGGGGTTAAAGTCGGGGGTGAGGCTGTCTTCACTTTATTCGATTTTGGCAACCATATGATGGGATTACCATCATAGTACCCTTGTTGTTGAAGCATGTGCACAAGCACCCATCTTTGATGAACATTATAAATTGGTGGGCTGATGCTTTTGGTGCTGAGGCTTTTTTCTTTGTGCAAGCTTAGGGGACCTTTTGGTTTTCTCAGGAACCCAACCTTTGTTATTTCCTTTTTAGTACCCTTGTGCTTACAGTAATCTTTTCGGTACCCACACGTTGATATGTTGGAGTTCTTTGAGGAACTTGCATAGGCTTTTGTGGATGGTGTAGTGGAGTACTTTTCTTTTTCCTTGGCCTTAGAGTACTATGTTGAGGAAGAGGCTTTGACTGTCGAGGCACCCAAATTTGATTGGCACCTTCATAGTACCTTGAGTTACAAGTAGCTGCTTCTCCACCCACATTTTTATACCATTAAGATACCTTGATCTTGGCTGTCTTGGTGGATTTTTCTTTGTGGTAGCACTGAAAGGTTGTGGGCCCTCTGTCACATTGGTTGGCACTAAGATTGTGGGTTTGAGACTCATGGGCATTGATGATGATGAGGCTAGAGTCTCTTGTGGAGTGGCTATCGATGATGAGGTTTTTGAGTATGTAGTCATCTCCGTTGGTGAGGTTTGTCGATGAAGAGGAGTTGGATCCGGGGCTTTTCCTTTTAGTTTCTTGATGGTTGCACATGGGAAACTTTTTTAGGAATACCTGTTAATGGTATTGTCAACCTTGTGTCATTGACCATCATGTGATGACCCTGTCACTAGTAAAGCACAGTGGTGCTTGGGCAACAATAGTCCATTTATGCTCCAAGATCAAATCTGCTTCCAACACATACTCAACCATAGAAAACTTGCAAGTAAGGGGGGGTTAGTTTCAATATACATTGTATGTTCAAAGTACCCCAAACATGGCATGTTCAAGTCTTGTGTTAATGGAATTCTTTCAAGATAAGCCGTGAGTGTTAGGTTGACCTAACAAATCCCATAACTCGATGGTCATGAGATTCTGCTCTCGTGTTGTGGATAAAGCTGTGCTTGAATTGTGGTGATTTTATTGGAAAGTTCCAATCCAACCATAATTCTTGGGATATTCTTAGTAACATAGGTTGGAATTCCAACTCTTCCAAGGTTTCATCCTCCCATAAGAGCAATTGCACAATGCCGAGAGACTGTTTGCATGGATTCATCAAGTGAATACAACGAGTCATGTATCCAAGTTCCACCAAGGATGACATCATACTCAAGGGGATCTGTGTGGTAACATGGAATCTAAATTCCATATCTCCACCGATTGTTTGAGTAGCATAGCTAAAGTAACCTAGAACTTCAATGTTTTCTCCATTGGCTCCTTTTGCAAGACCATTGTCTTTAGGGATGAGTTTAGGTTGTCCCAATGACACCCAAGTGTCTATTGTTATGATGTTATGACTATCACGAGGGTCAATCAAAGCATGTTTGCACTTAACATCATTGCCCCATAGGGAAATCTAACCATACCATGATAGAATCTTCAAGAGGAACCATGGATGTTTCAGTTTGTGTTTTAGCTTGAGATCTCGCTTCAGTTTCATATTCCCATTCCTCTCATCCTCTTTTTGCCTTTTAACTTTTTCAAGAGTCCCCAACCCAATGTGTACAATGGTACACTCGGTCCTCTGATAATTCTAACTGAGTTCTGTTTGGAATTCTAACTGAGTTCTGTAGCTCTTTATGTCTTGGTAAAACTCACGTTTAGCCTTTAAAGGTGCAAGTGTTGATGCTATGCTGGCTTCACCACCATGAGAGAAGAGCATTCCTCCAAATGAGGTTTTGAGAGATTGCTTTAATTTTGTTAAGGGATTCATCTAATTCCTCACATGCTTTTTCAATTGCATAATTCATGCAATCTGCCTCTAATGACTCTTCCATAGTAGAGAGTACATCTTCTTCTTCGTGAAAGGGAAAGTGATACTCCTCAGGTTCTTACATTTTGGTTGCTTTTTTAGGATTAGAATTATGAGGTTCAATCACAACCAAGGATCGTGTATAACACTCAACAATGCTAAGTATGCTCTCTTGAGCTTACTTTTTATGTTCCGCATATGTTATGGGATCATCATGATTTTCAATTTGGGGTGGTTGGGTGGGTTCTAGTTTTGGGATTGGTGGTCTGGGGGGAGTGCACTAAGTGCAGAGTTAGAAGTTGTTTCATCTTCACTAAGTGATGTGATAGAACTTATTTCATCTTCTGACTTTCTTTGGATCGTCAGGTTTTCATTATATTTGCCCATGCGACGAGAACGAATTTTCTTTTAGTCTTTTGTATTCTCTATTTATCCATGTGTTTCTGGTTTGAGTGGTAGCCTTTGAGGTGGATATCTTTACATCATGTGTTGCTTTTGGCTCTTTTGGGTTTATGTCCTCTAGAGGTTCCTTTTTCCTGTCCTTTAATTCAACCTTGGTGTTGACAGTTTGTTGTCCCTTGTTTTTCTTGGGTTTAGAAGGTTTTTCTTGCTCTTTTGGTTTCTATTTTAAAGCATGCTCTTCTACCCATTTCGAAGTGTTTACTTTTGTGTTCTTTTTTACCGTTTCTTATGCCTTGGCTTGCATTCACGTAAGCACATTCAAGGGTACCGTGGACAATTTTCCATTTTATAGACTTAAGATGTTTAGATTTGTATTGTGTGAGGCAAGTTGTAGTGAAGCAACTCGCCTTGGGCAATCTTGGAACATGTGGTCGATGCCACAAGATTCACACAAGGGTTGCAAAGTGTCAGTGATTTTAGGCATGGAAGTATTCCAAACTATGCAATCTGCCACCTTGTGTGGTCCACGATAATAGAAACACTGAAGTTTTCGATTAACTGCTTCCTAAGCGGTTCTACCCTTTGGACTGTTTCTATTTGGTGAATAGGATATGGAGGTTTTGAGTCAATTATTGATGAATTGGGACACTGGGTAGTATCATGACCAAAGGTTTTGCAATATATGCAGTACAAAAAAACAGGCGCCTTGTATGCACAATGGAAATTGGGATGGTCGTAGAGTGACTACACTTAACACAAGGCATTTCGCTCATCGCTTGGAGAGGCATTAAGGATGTTTGGTTTTGAAGGATCTCATCCTCTCTTAGAGATGTCGATTGAAAGCTTTTAAGCAAGGCTACATAGAATTCAGGGAATGACAATTTTGAGATCGATCATTCTTTAGCCATTGCTTCACTTGGTTTAGATGAGGAACATCTCGTATCATGATCATGAGGAACATCTCGTATCACTTGGTTTAGATGAGGAACATCTTGTATCATGATCATCTTCCATCATGTTGTCATCTAATGTATTGCTTCTTTACAACATTGATTAAATGTTTCTGGATTGGATACAATGATCAAGTTATGTATGTTGTTTTTCTATAAGCCCATCATGAAACATCTCTTCAATTGAGAATCGTTTAATTTTTCCCATGACTCACATCATGAGTCCAAGAGTTTTATCCAAAGGATAGTCTCTAATGGTTTTGTTTAGTTTACACTCAATAGTTCACTTGATGTACTCCACCACCGATCACCTTGAATTGAAAAGCCATGGATAAAGGATGACCTCAAGGTTCTAAAGTTTGTCTTGATCATTGGCATCAATGTGATGAACCATCAACTAGCCTTTCCCACTAAGCATAGGTTCAATGCATGTAACTTTGTGGGGTAGTTTGGACCTCACGGATTTTATCAAATTTAATTTTTTTTTCGCGTGGAGACTGTTTCATGACATGAACTGATTTTTTTTTAATTTTACTTTTATTCTTTTATTTTTTATTTATTTTTGGACGTGAAACCCTTAAGGCGTGAGTGCAGAAATGATTCACAGCATGAGCCACATGGCTCACGTGGAATTTTTATTTATTTATTGACGTGAACCCTTAAGGCGTGAGTGTTGAAACAGTTCACGGCGTGAGCCACATGGCTCACGCGGGTTATTTTTTTAAAGGACGTAAACCTTAAGGCGCATGAGAGTACATAAACAGTTCACGACGTGAGCCATGTATGGATTATTATTTTTTTGGAGTCTAGTGGGAAATTTGAATTTCCTTGTTTGGAGGGGAATATTTTTAGAATTTTAAATTACAGAGATATTGGCATCTTCCCAAAAAGGCAAGTGGGAATAAAAAAAGTTAACCTTTTTATGACACCCCCTTACACCCCTCATAAATGATCCCTAAAATGGACAATTTGATAACTCATGAGCATCTACTCATTCAATGCTCATTAGCCTTAATAAGTTATGTTAAAAAATAATTAATAATGAATCAAAGATTAATCCTTTCACTAATCTTTTCCTCTTTTAGACTAATCAAGAGCTCTAATTAACCCTTAATTAATAATTAATTCAGACAATTGAGCACATCATTGGATAGAGAAAGACATTGCTAAGCTATGTGCATCAACTAATGTGTAAATTAATGTATAATTAGAAATTAATGAGACTCTTATTTTTGGTCTTTTCTTTTAAGTCAAAATTAAGCAAAAGAGAGTCAAATTTCTTCAATTGATGTAATTAGGTGTTTTGATGCATGTAGATGCTCTCAAAACACTCAGAAATACTAATTTCGACTACTTACATGATTAATTTGGATCCCAAATAACAAATTTTCTAAAAAAATTATCTCTTGAAGTGGATTAATCACCCTTAATGATAAAAACTAGTCGATTAAGAAAGATGAGTCATTTTTAAGCTACTCCTAATACTTGCTAATACTCTAATGCATACAATTCCAACAATAAACACACAATTTAAGCTAAAATT
Organism: Cibotium barometz; assembly: GCF_041138505.1. Classification (NCBI taxonomy): domain Eukaryota; kingdom Viridiplantae; phylum Streptophyta; class Polypodiopsida; order Cyatheales; family Cibotiaceae; genus Cibotium; species Cibotium barometz. Next base: position 10,093,141 of record NC_141059.1, read on the forward strand.
AATTATTCTAGTTCTATGTTTAACTCTAAAGAGAGCTAACATTCACTAAAAATTGCATTCTATTGCATTGTTTGATGCAATGGATGCAAACTAAGCCTAATACACTCTATGTGAAAGCCTTAAGAACATTAAAAACCACATTAATAACAACAAAAACAACAAATTAAGCTAAAAATTAAGCAAAAAGTATTCTTCACAAAACAAAAAGGAGAGCTAATTCTTACAAAACCACACACAAATCTCTATCAAATCCCCATCTTTTCATGGAAGACCATTAATCAAGACAATGGGCAATGGATAATACATAGAGATTAGAGAAAAATGATGGAAAAATCCAAGGGATGGTTCTCGGCAAAGCGGTGCCAAAAATGTTATGGCTCACCCTAACCCCCCTTGAAACACATCCAACAAGAGATTACCTGGTGAACCACAAACTGTCGTAAAGATCTTTCCAATCGCCAAGCTCGTAACCCTTGAGGTTTCCAAGGTCCACAACTCCTTGAGAAGTAATTCCACCGCGCCTCCCACGAGCGTTGTCACACCATCGTATGTTGAGATGTCATGCTTAACATGACCTGACACTCACGAGGCGCCTACATGACCATTTGACATTTACATCACTGGTGGGTTTGGTAGCTTGGCACCGACATATCTTCGCCAGAGATTGTACAACTAGACTACACCGACTAGTCCACACCTACCCACTCCACTTAGCATGTTCACATTATGGACCGCTTGTATATACTCTATTGTGTGTGTTAGTCATTTTATCTTATTCATAGACCTCTTTTGTTGTGTAAAGAAGAAGAATTTTTAGCCTCTCACCTTGTGTGTTCTCTTCTAGGGTTTGTGTGAGTGTGTGTGTACTTGTAAGAGCTCAAGCTCTCTTCTCGCCCCTGCATCTTTTCATGGTATCAGAGCCTGGTTCATGTTAAGGACTGAGCAGCAAAGCAAGAGAAGCATAAGAAGCGGTACGAGGGTAAGAGCTTCATCTACTCTTCCCCCTTTATGTTGGCTACTACACCCTTGTTCGGGAGCTCTTTGGGAGGCACCGACAAACGAACTCTAATTTAGGAGCTTTCTTCGCAGGGGCAGAGCTACATGGCAACTTTATTGTCCGTTGGACGGATTTCTATTAGCAAGGAATCAAGGAGCAAGAAAAGTCATGTATTGGCTTTCTATCAGCATACAGGACACCATGATTAGGCATATATAGGATGCCAAGTCACCTAAGGAGGCATGGAATACCTTGGTGAAGCTGTATGAAACCAACACCAAGGTACAAAAGATTCAGTTGAAGAATGAGCTTCATACTGTGGAGAAGAAAAATATGTCTATGAGAATGATTATGCCTTGAAGATCAAGGGCATTATGGAATCAATTGGTGTTTCTATTGATGATGATGATAAGGTAGAAGTGTGTCTATGTGGTCTCGGGCCACAATACAAGGCATTTAAGGTGGCTATTCAGACTCGGGAGAACATTTCCAACTTCACAGATTTGGTGTCAATGCCGATCATTGAAGAGAAGAATTTGGGTAAAGATCAATAGTCTTCACAAAACAAAAATAGTTCAAAGCAGCACGCCTTCTATACAAGTTCAGGTAGAGGAAGAGGTAGAGGTCGTGGACGTGGCCAAGGTTGTGGCTGAACAAGTAATCAAAATTATGGTCAGCAGAGCAAACAGTCCTAGGATTCACAAAAATAACACACAGGTGGAAGAGGCCAGTTTAGAGAGGCAGGGGGAGTCAAAGAGATCATGGTAATTGGCAAAGGTAGCATAATGATACACGAGGCTATTTTCACTATGGGGTAAGCTTGGACATGTGCAGGAAGATTGCTATAAGAAGCAGAGTTACATGCGAAATGAAAAAGTGCAGCAAAACAACTATGCGCCCTCTAGCAGAAATAATGAGGATAATGAGAGGTTGTTTGTTATCTAACATGTAGTTAATGCTGTGTCTGGAAATGATGTAGCAGCATGTAAGGATGATGTATGGTATGTTGATTCAGGTGCTTCGAACCACATGACAAGTCATGGTGAGTGGTTCAAGGAAATGAAAAATCTTAAAAGACCAAGTTTTGTTGAAACAGGGAATGACACTGCTCATCCAATTGCCCATGTTGGAGATATGCCATTGTCTATCCAAGATGGTAAGGTGAAGTACCTTGCAAATGTACTTCATGTTTCGAACATTACGAAGAATCTAGTTTCTGTTGTCTAGATGATTGAGTAGGGTTTGCAGGTCCGATTTGTAGAATACTTTAAAGATAAATGCAAGTTGGTTGCAAAAGGCAACAAAGTGGGCAAAATGTTTACATTGAATGTAAATATGCCTGAAGTGAGTGTTGCAATGTTTGCAAATGGTTCAGGAGTTGTTACAAATACAAACATTTGGCATAAGAGAATTGGGCATGTAAATGTGCAAAGAATGAAGTTTATGCAGACTAAAGAAATTGTGATAGGGCTGCTTAAGTTTAAAGTTGAAGGTATGCATGTCAATTTGGAAAGCAAACAAAGCACGTATTTTCACATGATAGAAATGTGAGTAGGAATGTACTAGATGTTGTGCATTGAGATGTATGGGATCCTGCAAAGACTATGTCTATGGGTGGCTCTGCAGGTACTACGTAGCATTCATTGACCACACGAGGAAAGTGCAGGTACTACGTAGCATTCATTGACCACACGAGGAAAGTGTAGGTACTACGTAGCATTCATTGACCACACGAGGAAAGTGTGGGTGTATTTCATGAAGGAGAAGAGTGAAGTGTTCACTCATTTTCAGAATTTTAGAGTGATGGTGGCTGAAAAATAGACATGAAAGCATGTGAAGTGCCTAAGGTCAGATAGAGGGGAATAATACTTCTCCAATGAGTTCTTTGAATTCTTGCAAAGGAATGGCATTCAGAGACAATTTACATGTAGATACACTCCACAAAAAAATGGAGTTGCTGAGCAAAAAAACATGCACATTGCAGAGATAGCACGTGCATTGATTGGGGCAGAGAAGAATATGCCGCATGGCTATTGGGCTGAGGCTATGTTTACAACAATTTATATCATGAACAGGGCTCCTACTATAGCCATACATGATGTAACACTAGAGGAGAAGTTTACTGGTAGGAAACCTGATTTGTCTCACTTGAAAGTTTTTGGATGTATTGTATATGTGCATGTGCTAGATGAGTTGCATACCAAGCTGGATCCAAAGGTAGAAAAATGTATGTTTATTGGGTATTCCCTTGAGAGAAAAAGGGATATAGATGTAATCTTGCTACACAAAACATGAATTGAGGGTAAGCAGGGATGTTGTATTTGATGACACGAGTAGCTGGTATGCTGAAAAAGATATTGTTAGGGCTGATGTAAGTGGAAATGTGGTTGCACAGAATGCAAGTCAACAAATCACAGTCATTGAGTGAACCAGGAGAGTCCTCATCCAACGGTTCTGTTGTTGATAGACCATAGAGTGGCAGGCTGCGTCATAATACCAGTCCTGGAAATGTAGTTGGTACATCACATAAGGCAAAGAGAAAGTGGTGGAGCCCCTTGGTATGCCTGATATTTCTGCAGGAAATTCTCTTGTTGAAGAGTCTAGTGGCTTGGAGATGAGCCTTGATGAGGAGCTCAGGATTCTAGCAATGAGGACACCTGGTGTGAAGAACACTATGGAAGCCATAAATGCAAAGTTACGAAGATCTGGAAGAGTTAAAAACCCTGTGCAGAGGTTGACTTATGATGGTTATGTGGCACATCACTATGCTTATATGGAAAAAGTTGCGTAGGTTGTAAAACCCACATGTTTTGATGAGGCTATTGGAAATGTTTGTTGGGAGAAAGCTATGGATGAGGAGATGGATGCATTGTATGGAAATGAGTCTTGGGATTTAGTGACATTGCCTAAAGGAAAGAAAGCTATTGGTTGTAAGTGGGTGTATATGGTGAAACATAATAGTGATGGTAGCATAAGCAGGTACAAGGCTAGATTGGTAGCCAAAGGATATCCGTAGACACATGGGATTGATTATGAGGAGACATTTGCCCCGGTTGCAAACATGGCAACTGTGAGAGCTGTGATTGCAGTGGTTGTAGCTAAAGGCTAGTTTTTACATCAAATGGATGTAAAAAATGTGTTCTTGCATGATGACATGCAAGAAGAAGTGTTGTACATGGATCAACCACCTAGTTTTGAGGATACATATCACCCCGGACTATGTATGTAAGCTTCGTAAGGCCTTGTATGGGCTGAAGCAAGATCCACAAGCATGGCATGACAAGATTGCTGAGTATCTTGTCACTATTGGTTTTCATATGGCAGATGGAGATCACTCTTTGTATGTGTGCAAGAGTAATAAGGGTATTGTGATCATCGCCATTTACGTAGAGATGATCTTATTGTTGGGGTGACAACTTGGATGAGATTGAGCATGTGAAAAGTCTTCTCAAAAGGAAGTTTGAGATGAAGGATTCATCCAAGTTGGGGGTGACAACTTGGATGAGATTGATCATGTGAAAAGTCTTCTCAAAAGGAAGTTTGGGGGTGACAACTTGGATGAGATTGAGCATGTGAAAAATATTCTCTCAAAAGGAAGTTTAAGATGAAGGATTTGGGAGATCTGCGCTACTTTTTGGGAATTGAGGCTATTCGCACACCTGAGGGTATTTGGTTATCTCACGGAGATAGTATTATTGGACATGTTGTCCAAGTATAGGATGGCTGATTGTAAGTCAATCTAGGTGCCATTAGATCAAAATGGCAAGCTTAGTGTGAATGGAGGTTGTGTTGGTGGAGGATCCCACTATGAACATGAAGATTGTGGGGACTTTGATCTATGTCACGATTAGTAGGCCAAATTTGAGTTACATTGTTGGCTTAGAGAGCCAGTTTGTGTAGGTTCCGCACAAACCACATCTTGACAGTGTGCAACACACACCTCAATATATTTGAGGGCCACTATTGATTATGCATTGTTTTATGCAGCAAGTGTGCCATTGGAGCTATATGGGTACACAAATGTAGATTGAGCAGGTAGCACCTCTCAGACAAGAGATCTACCAGTGGATTCATGTTTTCATTAGGGAGTGTTGCTGTGACATGGAGCAGCAAGAAGCAGCCTCTACAGTTGCCTTGTCGACGAGTACAGAGCCAGAGTACAGAGAAGCTACGGCGGCAGCGTGTGAGGTAGTTTGGTTACGCAAGCTACTTGCTCATTTGGGGTTGCATGTGGAGAGAAAGGTTGTCATATATTGTGACAATATTAGTAGTATAAAGTTGACCAGGAACCCAGTTATCCATGCATGGACGAAACACATTGAGGGAGAGAGTCTTGGCAAGAGACATCGACTTGGCCTATGTGTAAGATTCCTCCCACCATCTTTTGAGGTGTGCAGGTATAAGAACCTCCCCTTCTGATCTTATAATTATTCCCCTCTCTGAAATAAAAGAAAGATCCTGTTTTACCCTGTTTTGGCCTGGAGAGAGAAAATGTCTAGAGGGAGGTAATTCAAAACTACGATATTTTTTTATATAAAAATCCTCCTAGTGTCTAAAATGGTTTTCCTTGAAACAGAAATTCAAAAAGAACTTTCCAATGTACAAGTGGAATTAACTGAAAATAGGTATGAAAGTAGGTATAAAGGACCTTAGCCTAAGGGTCCAGATTTTTAAAAAATTTAGATTATGGTCCAATTAAGGTTCCTATGGACCAATAAGATTAATCCAAGTGTAGGGAGGAGATAAATTGAAGAATAAAAGAAAAAACCCCCCAAAAATGAGTAAATGCTCACATAAGATGAAGAGTGGACTAAGGACCAAAGAAAACAATTAAAAAACTGAATTTTGACACCTTAGAGTGGGGATCTCCCCTCATGAAGGAGGCACCTTTTTTCTCATCATTACCCCCAATTTTTAATCAATTAAATGAGATATTTTTTTATCTCTCCTCTCTCCTATTTCAAAACTAGATCCAAAAAGTAAGCTGAACTGACCCAAAAATGGTCAAAAATTGACCAAACTGATTTGGAAAATTTTAGAATCGGTTTGCTTGGTTAGAGGCTCACTTTTTCCTATAAATAGAAGCCTCCCCCTTTGTAAAATCTTAATGGTGTTTATGCACCGTTACTCTACTCCTTACCTGAGCCATCTACATTGAATTTTTTAATAATTCAATTATTTTTTGCCTAATCCTCTCCAAACTGAATTGGTGGCCACTCTTTTTTCAAACAAGAGTAGAACCCTCAATCCCTCAAGCTAAAGGAGAGCTTACAAGCTCTATGTAAGTTAATTTTCTTACTTGTTTAATTTTAAATCTATTTCTTGATTTTCATGTTTTTTTACAGTTGATTGAATTAAATTCAAATGCTATGCCTTTGAGGAAAAGGCCACCCCCTTCTCTTCTTTACATTCCAGGCTTTCTTAATCCTAGAAAGATTAACTAAGGGATTAATTAAACTTTTCTTATTGTTTACTCTCTTGAATTTAGAAAATTGTGTAGATTAGAGTTCTATGAATCTAATTTGGGTTAATTTAAGCTAATTAAAGAATGATAAAAATGAGAAATGGTTAGCCATACAAAGGAGGTTATGGCAAAATTTTCCAGAATTTTGTGGGAAAAAAAGTTTGTTTTTATGTTATTCCAAAAGAGTAATTCTCGCCATTTTTGCATCTAAAAGAAATATTCTAATTACTCCATGTGCATATTCACCTATGAATATGCATGGATATCACTGATATTAATTATTAAATTTGATTTTTATGCATAGAAGGATGCATAAAGGAATTATTTTTATTTCAAAAGTGTTATTCTCATTAAATTTGATTTTTATGCATAGAAGGATGCATAAAGGAATTATTTTTATTTCAAAAGTGTTATTCTCATTAAATTTGATTTTTATGCATAGAAGGATGCATAAAGGAATTATTTTTATTTCAAAAGTGTAATTCTCATTAAATTTGATTTTTATGCATAGAAGGATGCATAAAGGAATTATTTTTATTTCAAGTATTATTCTCATTAAATTTGATTTTTATGCATAGAAGGATGCATAAAGGAATTATTTGTATTTCAAAAGTGTTATTCTCACTAAATTTGATTTTATGCATAGAAGGATTTTTTAAATAAAAGTGTTATTTCCATTGAAGTTTATTTTTATGCATAAATAGATGCATAAAGAATTTTTATATCAAAATTTAAATTCTCTTAAATTTGATAAATGAATAATTAAATACTCTAAGAGAGAAATTTCTATCGTTTTATATTCACACGGATTGTAAAAAGAGAATTCAGGAAATCTATCAAGATCAAAATATTCAGATAAATGATTAATCTATTTCTCATTGAAATTCGTAACTAATTTAGAAATCAGTTAAGTGAATATTCAAAGAAAGAAATTCAGTAAAATAGTAACTGAATTATCAAACCTTTTCGAGAAAGATAGATCAAGAAAAATCTTATTTGACTCGAACCTTGAATCAGACTATGATCAAGACCAAACTCTTTTGTCAGTTTCGAGGAAAGAAGATGTGACCAATTTAGAAAAATACACTCAAAACTCCCGCCAAATCTAAAACTACGTTTGAGACCCTTCGAATTAATCTGTGGGGATAAAGGTTATAGAATTTGAAGAATTCCGATATGAAATTCAGAATTCCGATATGAAATTCAGAATTTCGATCAAAAAGTTTTGGGGATACTGATTCAAGAAATACTCCTTGTATTCAAAAGAAAATCAAACTAAAAACTTGTATAGAAATCCTATTTTCTTAAAGGACTGTCTTATGCCAGAATGCTGGAGGGAGCATAGATGTGAAGAGATGTGATGTCATGTGAATCAAATAGATGTGAATGAATGGATGGATGGGATGTGATGTGAATAGATGTGATGAGATGCGATGTGAATTAGATAGATGTGAATGAATGAATGAGATGTGATGTCATGGGAATTGGAATGTAAATGAATGATATGGAAGGTGAATGGATGTGAATGTGTATGTGAAAATGGATGTGAATGTGTATGTGAAGAATGGATATGGATGTGTATGTGAAGAATGGATGTGAATGTGTATGTGAAAGGATGGATGTGGATGTATGTGAAAGAATGGATGTGGATGTGTATGTGAAAGAATGGATGTGGATGTGTATGTGAAAGAATGTGATATGATGTAAAGAGATGTGATGTGACATGAATATATGTGGATGTGAAGTGATAAACATGAATGTATGGATAGATGTGAGTAGTCGTACATGTGAACAATTGGATGGATGTGGATGAACGAGATGAGATGTGTATGAATGAGATATGATGCGGATAGAAGTGATGTGATATAATGTGGACAGAATGCATGTGGTGGATATGAATGAATGAATGTGATGGATATGAATGAATGTGATGGATATGAATGAATGTGATGTGATGGATGTAAATGGATGTGATGGACATGAATAGATGTGATGTGATGTGAATTGGGATGTGAATGAATGAGATGTGATGTCATGTGAATCGGGATGTGAGTGAATGAGATGTGATGTAAATTGGGATAGATGTGTTATGTGATGTGAACGAATATGATGTGATGAGATGTGGATATGGGTAGATGCGAGTGGATGAGATCTGATGCGGATAAATGAGGAAAGATGTGATGAGATGGAAAATGATGTGATGAGAATGGGAATACATATAAAATAAATGAGGATTTGATGTGGACAATGTGGAAAGACGAGAGTTTGTTATAGAAACTGTATTTATGACCTGTTTTTAAATGACTGTTTTATGTCAAAAATACTGGGGAAGCATTTTGACCGTCTTGTGAATGAGGTCGTGGAGACCTATCTGCTGATAAAGTTACAACAGCTAACGGAGAGTCAACGGAGGACGGCTCGTGTAGCAAGGTCGATCGAGGTCTTGACCAGCCTCGGTTCGATTTAAATGGTGAGCTTCCAGTACGGATGAGGGACTAAGGAAGCGGCCTATGAGTGAAGCGCTAGGTGACCTGCAAAGGATCCTAGAGGGTGCTGACCGTACGGTGCTCGGGCTCTAGGTCGCCAAAGATACCCACACGTGCGTCGTGGAAGATATTGGAACAAGGAGTAAGAGTTGTTTTCTGAATTCGGGCATGGATCGGGTTGATTGACCTTACTGGTCCTCAACGGATGAGTCCATGGCTCTTTTATATGGATCTATTGGTTGATCTTACTGATCTTCGACGGAGATTCCATTTTGAAAGGCCCCTGAAAGTGGACAGGTGGTGAGCGTTCTGGTTGCCAATGATGCCATAAGTACACCGATGAAGGAAAAATTGGGAATTAGGATTCAACCAGATATTTTGGAAGATTATGACCAATGATACTATAGTTTTATTAAAAGATTATTTTAAAGACAGCTGAATTTGTAAAAAAGGCAATTTCATATTGGGTGTGTAAGTGGTGTGACTAGTTTTAAGATTGTATGAATATCCGGCTAGGGGGCCTGTGAACTCTTTTCCCTGGTACCTGGGACAAAACCTAACCAAATTCTTAAATGGATCCCATCACTATAGTGGTTAGGCAGTTGGCTAACCCACGGGATGGGGCTAGGCTGGACTAATGGATCCCTAAAATTCTGTTATGGTATGATAGATGAAGTAAATCCTAGATAAAAATTGTTCTATGGAAAAGAATCAACAGTTGTGCCTCTCAATGAGGAAAAAAGCATTGGTCTCTATGATCCAAGTGCAAGTCTTTTCCATGATCTGACTATGATACTTATGGGTTCGGCTAGATCAGTTCAGTTAATTAAGACTCTTGACTATGTTAGAGTAAAAATATCCAGTGGTATTGCCCGTGCTTTCTAGGCGAGGGAAGTTTTTCCGGGTTCGGTTTTGGAAGAACCGAGGGATTAGTCTCTTGTCCGGATATACGTGGGCCAGGCCCCGAGTAAAGGACCCTGCCCCGCGCAAGAAGTGCTACTCCCGCTTCTAGCACCCCTGAATTCGTTGCGCGGTGGGGACAGGGATCTTTCACTATGTCAGCACACAGGATCAGGTCACTTAAATCTTCCCGCCTTGGGAGCTGAGAAGCTCCGTAGATTTCAAGATATGCTTGGAGTTCATGATTTGGAGTTGAGCTTGAGGGGGCGTGTTGAGATGTTAAGCTCAATATGAGCTAACACTCACAAGGCGCTTGCGTGACCATTTGACATTTACATCACTAGTGGGTTTGGCAGATGGCACCAACATATCTTTGCCATAGATTCTACAGCTGGACTACACCAACTAGTCCACACCTACCCACTCCACTTAGCATGTTCACATTATGGGCTACTTGTATATACTCTATTATGTGTGTTAGTCACTTTATCTTCTTCATATACCTCTTTTGTTGTGTGAAGAAGAAGAAGAATTTTCAGCCTCTCACCTTGTGTGTTCTCTTTTAGGGTTTGTGTGAGTGTGTGTGTGTGTGTGTGTGCTTGTAAGAGCTCAAGCTCTCTTCTCCCTTGCATCTTTTCATCGCGTTGAACTACGGGTTCTCGTCCCTCCTCTCACCTCACTTCACTCACACACACTCAGTAGGATGCATTAGAGAGAGAGATTAGCAAGAGAATTAGCCAGAGAAAGACTCAATTGCACAATGGGAGAGTCTCCTATATTATGAGAGATATTTACTTATATACATGGCCATAAGTGTTCACACTCACTTAAACTGTGGCCGACCGGGCACTTTAGGCTCATAAGAGGACTAATGCTATTACAATGACTACTTTGATAATATATCCATGAAGTACATCACTTGGGACTTCATCCTACATGCTACCACATGCTCTCGAAAGTGAGAATCACCATAAATACTCCATCACACCATTATGGGCGCCCACCCAATCTATAGATTTGGACACCATTGCTTCATATCTTGAATGTATGACCTTTTGGTGTATCTGCCTTGACTCCTTGATGTAAGATAATGGTAGTAGCTCTTGTTAACCCTAGGAATAGGTTAACACCTTGGTCTATCTATCAACATTGCTTGGTGACAAGCAATGAAAGCTACCATTCAAGCTAGCTACTACACATAGTAGCTACCATTCAAGCTAGCTACTACACATAGTGGTGGTTGGAAGGTCCCCCTTGGGAAACTGAATACGGGTACAACCTTAAGCCCCACGACATATCAATTGGTAAGTCTAACCCTAAATCTTGATCTATGGGGGTGTGTGGATACGATATATTTCTGTTTTATTGCTTTGGAATTTAGCATTTGGGATTAACACAAGGAGAGTAGCTAAGGGAGCATCCAAGGCTACTAATAATTAGAAATCTCAAACTTCAACCTTGAAGCAAGTAGCTAAGGAGCATGAGGCATAAGTCCCAAAAGCTATAGTAAACCCTCAAAAGGCTAAAGAACTAGAAAAAACAAAGGTCCAAAAGAAGAAGACCTCAAAGAGTACATGGAAGCACAATGCATGATCAAGATAACAACGTAATACCCATTGAAAAAGGTTCAAATGAGAGCTCCAAAGTTGCCTCCCTATTGCAAAAACAACAAACAATCTCCCACTTAAACTAGCTTTTCCCAAAGAGAAGAACCCTATTGACTACACAGACCCCCAAGAAACTTAAAGAGTATCCTAAGGAGAAGGAGAGAATGAAACAAGCCCAAGAGCTTATAAGGAAGATGCATTTCCTGATCGTCTAGCTCGCCTCCATTATCTCGTCCAGTGATCTGCACTTGCATAACTAGCCAATCAATTAATAAATTAATTGATTAAAATAAACATCTATATAAAATTTCATATCAACAAGACGATGCAACCAATCCTTTCCACACATGTATAGATTCACCCACGTATGCATAAAGTAAGCTACGGGAATAGTGTGTGAAAGTCAAGAAGAAGGTGTCGGTAATTTCTTACCATACACTACTTCAAAAGGAGCTTTTCCTGTAGCTGAGTGTGATGTCTTGTTATAAGAAAATTGTAGTAAATGAAAAACTTGATCCCAATTTGCTGGTGTGGAGATTATGTCAGACCTTAATAAATGTAAGCTAGTACTATTAGTAGCTTCAGTTTGGCCATTACTTTTAGGATGAAAAGCAAAGGTGAAATAAATTTTGGATCCTAGATTTGAAAATAAAGCAATCCAAACGTGGTTACAAAATCTAGTCACGGGGTCAAATACAATTACTTTAGGTAGACCATGGTGTGTAAAGACATGTTTGATAAAAAGATGTGTAGTTTGTGAAGCAGTTAATGTCTTTTTGCACATGCAATGAAATATGCTTGTTTACTAAATCTATCAACAATAGTCCAAAGCATATCATTTTGTGTAGAAGTAACATGTAAACCAATAATCAAATCCATAAATATTTCTTGCCAAGGACCTTCTGGAATAGGCAAAGGCATAAGTACGCCATGCTGTTTTCTATGATGTTGCTTGACTTGTTGGCAAATAAGACATTCAAAAATAAAATTGGTAACATCATTCTTTACATTAGGCCAATAAAAATCATTGAGCATAGCTTTGAGAGTAGTACTGATTCCTCTATGGCCAATGTAGGGTGGATTATGCAATTCTTCCAAGATAAGTTGTCTAAATGGGAGAGTTATGCATAAATGCTTTTCAAAGAAAAGAAATCCATCATGATATGAAATAATTATCAGTAGTTGTTAGAGTGCAATTTTAACCATACATGATGAGAATTAGGATCATTCTCATAGGTATCACGCATAGCATCAAAAGAATACATATCAAGAACATAAATGTTTGTAATAGGACGTCTACTTAGTGCATCAGCTACCACATTTTTTTACCTGGTTGATATTGCAAAACAAGACAAAAACTTTGAATAAATGATGTCCATTTAATGTGATGGTCAGATATCAATGGTTGGGTGAGTAGATGTCGTATACTCTATTGGTCTATTTTAATGAGAAATGCAGAACCCAATAAATAATGTTTCCATGTACGAAGTGCATAAACAACAGCAAGAAGTTCTTTGTCATATGTACTATATTTAGTTTCAAATGGTTTAAGTTTTCTAATTTCATATGCAAGGGGATGTAAAAGAATATGGCACAGCGGAAAGAGATAGCAAGACAAAGCACAATAGACAATGCAATAGATACACAATGGAGAGAATTTAAAATTTTGATTATACCAAAGAGGTATAAGTGATGGTGTTGTACACCCGTGTGCTCTCAAGTAGAGCTTAGATGGCGATCTAGACAGACTCTGTATGGAGAATGTATGAGGTGTAGAAGGGGGTGGATACTCACAAGCATTGGATGCCTTGGCTCATGGCAACCATGTCCATATATAGTACTATAGGCAGTGTGGTAGATGCGTATACAATGAGAGTGGTTACACTGCATAGACACGATCACCGCCCACGTATCAAGAACGAGACCCACCGCCCACTAATGATGGACCTAGTATTTGAGAGAATACTCTAGGGAATATTCCTCATACCGTCGCCTCCAGGGGGACTGCTAGCCCCCCTGGGACCCCTTAGTCGGGGCGATGCCCCGGACCCCAGCTAACGCTCGTACCCCCCTGACCATCTCCTAACCATCATCAATGGTCACAATAATGACCCCATCGACGTTTAAGCCGGGGTTCCCACTAAAGACATATGCACCATGGCTACTCCTCATAATGGGGGCCTAACAAATGTGCATTATACATCAAAGTGAGATACACGCTGAGAGGCGGGCATTGAGTGTATACTAACACCTCCCCCGAAGATGAACTAGGTTTTTGGCCCAATGCCAAGTCGATGAAGATGCCGAGTGAGCTAGTCCTTCCCAAGAGCCTTGGTGAAGATGTCGACGAAGTTTTGCTCTATAGAGCAATACTCCAACTCCACTATCTCATCCTCTATCAACTCCCGCACATAATGATACTGAATCTCAATGTGCTTTGTGCGAGCATGAAACATAGGGTTCTTGGAGATAGCCATGCAACTTTGATTGTCACACCTTAAGACTATAGCCTCCTTGATCTAAACTCCCATGTCAACCAAGATTCTCCTTAGCCATATTACCTCACACGCAGCAAAGCAAGCTGCCTCATACTCAGCCTCTGTGTGGATTCTGGAAGAAAGTGCCACTGTAGGTTGCTTTTTGCTGGTCCAAGAGAAAGCACCAGAACCAAGCGAAAAATAATATCTAGAAACTGATTTCCTATAATCACAATATCCTGCCCAATCTGAGTCACAATAACCTGTCAGAGTGTCATCCATGCTATAAGTGATGCCATACTCAAGATTGCCATACTCAAGAGTACCTCTGATGTACCTAAGTACCCTCATCCCTTCCTTCCAATGACTCTCTCGTGGCTACTCAACACTCCAACTGTGAAGCTGATATCTATCTAGTGTTAGTGAGAAAAATCAAACTCCCCACCAACTTCATGTACTTCTTGATGTCAACAAGTGATGAAGAATCCTCTGCAAAAAGCTTCATGTTCACTTCCATTGGTGTAGACACAGGCTTGCAATTTGTTATCCCAATGCTTTGATAATCTCCCAAGCATACTTTTGCTGCTGCAAAATGAAGATTTTACCTGACTCTTTCCAGACCTTAATCCCCAAATAGAAATGCATAAGACCCAAGTCTGTCATCTCAAGCTCATGGCTCAGCATATCCATTGTCTTCTGGATCATCTCTTCATTGTCACCTGAAATGTTTAAGTCATCTACATACAAGGCAACCAAAACAATCTTGCCCCATAAGTTTTTAGAACATACAAGTTAGCATCAGAAACACTTCTTATAAACCTAATCTTTTGAAAAATTGGTCTATCCTATGATGCCATGCCCTTGGGGCCTGTTTCAGCCCGTACAATGCCTTCTTCAGCTTGCAAACTTTGTTTTCTGATCTGGGCATCTTAAAACCTAGTGGTTGAGCTACATATACCTCCTCCTTGAGATGGCCATTCAAAAATGTTGATTTGACATCCATGTGAAAAACTGGCCACTTTTTGTGAGCAGCCAAGGCAACAAGTACCGCCTTGATAGTTGTCATACAAACTATGGGAGAAAAGGTTTCATCAAAGTCGAAACCCTCTACCTGTGCAACCAACCTAGCTTTATATTTTTTGAGTGAGCCATCAGCCTTATACTTAGCTTTCCAAACCCATTTGGTTCCAATTACCTTTTTGTTTGGTGGTCGGTCAACTAGCTCCTAGGTGTTGTTCTTTATGATGCTGTCATACTCAAACTCCATCGCTGCTTTCCACTTTGGATTTGTTAAGGCTTCATCCAAGGTGGATGACTCCTTCACTGTTCCCATTATCTTAGCCATCAAGGCCATATTGACAATGAGATCAGATGCTCTTCTCTACTCCTCTATTCTCCTTGATGTACGTGGTCCATCTACTGCTCTGCTGAAGATTCTGGCTTCTTAGGTACTGGATTACTCTCATCAAAGAGTTGTTGTGCCCACTTTGGAAGTGGCTTTCCTTGTGGTGCAGCAGGAGCAGGCTATTGTGATGTGTGAGAGTCTTCATCATCTGAAAACTCTTCCTCCTTGAGAGGAAATCTGACTGGTGGGTTGGGTTCATGGTGGACTATTTCTCCGGTTGATGATAGAGCGGACGGATCTCCTTCCTCCAATGAGTGTGGCTGTTCTGCAAATACCACATCTTGGCTAGCCCCACAATCTTCTTTGCCTCTGTATCATAAAGCCGATATGCCTTCGACTCTTGACTATATCCAAGAAAGATACACTTCTTTCTTTTGGCATCTAGCTTGGTCCTGGATACATCTAGAATATGCACATAACATTCACAGCCAAATGTTCTAAAATGAGAAATTGAAGGTTTCTTACCATAGTAGGCCTCTTGAGGTGTAACATCTTTGAGTGCCTTTGTGTAGCTCCGATTGAGGACATAAATTGCTGTGTTGACTACTTCAGCCCAAAATGTATTGGGAAAACCCTTTGCCTTCAACATGCATTGAGCCATCTCCTTGACAGTTCGATTGCAGCGTTCTACAACACCATTTTGTTGAGGTGTTGAGGTGTGTGAGCAGTGGTGAGTTGGCGCTTGATGCCATTCTCCTTGTAGTAGCTGTCAAATTTCATCGAAAGGAATTCTCCTCCTTGATTTGTAGAAACTTCTTCACCTTCTTTCCTGTCTCATTTTCCACAAGCTTATGCCATTGTTTGAACTTGCCAAAAGCTTTAGCCTTATGCCGAAGGAAATAAACCCACATCTTCCTACTGTAATCATCATCGACTAACAGCATAAAGTAAGAAGATCCCCCTAATGCACTAGTAGAAAATTTACCACAAAGATTGGCATGTACCAACTCTAGACGAGTCTTTACCCGATTATTGCTTTCCTGTGGAAATGCCTTGCATTGTTGCTTGCCCATCATACAAGCTTCACATGGTTCTTGCAATTTTGAAAATGCAGGCAAATTAGCTACCATACCCTTTTCTACATCTCCTTTAGCACGGCAAATCCAATGTGACCAAATCGCTCATGCGCCGCCAAAGCTTGCTTGTGCTCTTATCTGCAGACACTGTAAGGGCACTCAGCTCATAGAGATTGTTGCGCCTTACTCCTTTGCCAACTACCTTGCCCCAACAGCATCTAGAATTTTTGTCTCACTTTTCTTGAAGTGTACTTCAAGCCCATGATCCGTCATCGCAACAACTGATAATAGATTTCCCTTTATCTCTAGTACATAGAGCACATTTGACAGCTTCTTCTCTTCACCTGTAGCTACCGCAAAAGATATGGTTCCAGACCCTTCGTCTAGACATTTAGCATTATTCCCAACAACAACACTGATGGGTTCCTGTAGAAGTTTCCAGGAACTATACCAGCCCTTCTTACTAGTCATGTGTCGGGATGCTCCACTATCCAAAATCCATGAATCATCAACTGGAGCCTGAGCAGATGAACATACCTCTTCAATGGCGACTCAAAATTCAAGCTCGGTCTCGACATTGTTGACTAACTCCTTTCCCTTCCATGAAGACTTCAAGGTGCCGTTCTTCTTGTCAAGCATGCTTCTTTCTACAGTCTTTGACAGTATGACCCTTCTTGTCAAAGTAATAACAGCTCCCTTGAAACTTCTTCTTCTTTGGCTTCTTCTTCTTCTCATCAGAAGAGGTTGTACCTTTACCTTTAGCATTGGCCAAAAATGCAGCATCACTACCATCGCTCGTCGCTCGCGGGTCTTCAGTGGCATCTCCTTCTCAAGTAGCATAGCACTAAATTCTTCAAATGATAAAGATGGTACTCTAACCTAAGTGTTTAATGATGTAGCCAAGCCGTCATACTTCTGTGGAAGAATTCAGATGCACCTCTGGGCCAACTTCTCACTAGTGTGTGTAATCCCTACAGCAGCCATTTGATCTCGCAGATTTTTTAAATGCTTCAGTAGCTTCTCCTTCAGCAAACTTTTCAGCACAGCAAGCTAATTCTCCAGGTTCAAAATCATGGTCTGATTGTGAGTCTCATACTGATTTCTGAGCATGATCCAAGCCTCTGTAGCCTTGGTAGTATGTTGAATCAGAGTGAGAACAGAATCACTTACGCTAGTGAGACGATGGCACAAAGTGCGTCAGCATTGCGCCTTCTCCATGCCCGAAGAAGTGTAGCATCTGGCAAAAGCATGTTTGTAGGGTTTTTGGGGTCGGGACTTCCCACTAGTTCTACATCCATTCCTCCCAGAAGAGTTTCTAGGAGCTCATAAGAGTCTAGAATGGCATTAATTTTGAATTTCCAAAGAGTATAGTTCGTCCCATCAAGTTTGCCTTCCGTGAAGGCAGGTGGACAAATGCGCAAGACTAGTGCAACAGCAGCAGCAGCAGAGGTAGAAGCCATCACTCCTAGGGTTCTATGCAAAGAAAGACTAAACTTTATTCACTATCCCTGCTAAGAGTACCTAAGCTCTGATACCATAAAAGAATATGGCACAGCAGAAAGAGATAGCAAGACAAAGCACAATAGATAATGCAATAGATACACAATGGAGAGAATTTAAAATTCTGATTATACCAAAGAGATATAAGTGATGGTGCTGTCCACCCATGCACTCTCAAGTAGAGCTTAGATGATCTAGGCAGACTCTGGATGGAGTATGTACGAGGTGTAGAAGGGGGTGGATACCCACAAGCATTGGATGCCTTAGCTCATGGCAACCATGCCCATATATAATACTATAGGCAGGGTGGTAGACGCGTATACAACGAGGGTGGTTACACTACATAGACACAGTCATTGCCCGCGTATCAAGAACGCGGCCCAGACCACCGCCCTCTAATGATGGACCTAGCATCCGAGGGAATATTTTAGGGAATATTCCTCATACCGTCATCTCCAGGGGAGCTGCTAGCCCCCCCGAGACCCCCCAGCTGGGCCGATGCCCCGGACCCCAGCTAACGCACATACCCCTGACCATCTCCTAACCATCATCAATGGTCACAATAATGACCCCATCGGCATCTAAGCCGGGGTTTCCACTAAAGACATATGCACCATGGCTACTCCTCATAATGGGGGCCTAACAAATGTGCATTATACATCAAAGTGAGATACATGTTGAGAGGTGGGCATTGAGTGTATACTAACAGGATGACCATCCTACTTGAGGACTGCACCAATACTGGATCCACTAGCATCAGTGCAACAAGGAAGAATGGTCTAGAAAAATCAAGTGATGATTGAAGCAGAGGGGTATGTGTAAGAATATGCTTAAGCATATCGAAGGATTTTTGTTGAGATTCTCCCCAATGAAAAATGATTTATTTTTAAAAAAGTAAGGTCAAAGGTAATACAATCAAAGAAAAACTGCGACGAACAATTTTTGTGTAATAACTACACAACCCTAGAAAAGAATGAACTTCAGCTACATTCTTTGGAGTATGCCAAGTCTTGATAGTATGGACCTTTTTGGGGTCTACTCTAATTCCTTCAATTGATACATTATGACCTAAATATTCAATTTCTTTTTGAAAGAAAGAAATTTTCTTTGGATTAGTATATAACTGCTTTTCTTTCAAAAGGTTGAATACAAAGATAAGATGTTGTTTATGCTCTTGTTCATTAGACTAAATGTTGTAGGTGCATTATCAAGACCAAAAGGCATAACAAGAAATTCATGATGTCCGGATAGAGTACAAAAAGTAGTTTTGTATATGTCAGATATGTGTATTCGAACTTGGTGATATCCAAAGTTTAAATATATCTTACTGAATACACATGCACCATGAAGTTTATCTAATAAATCATCACCACGAGGAATGGGATATTGATTTTTAATAATGATCTTATTCAAAGCTCTATAGTCAATGTATATACGATAGGTCTGGTTCTTTTTTTGTACTAAAAGTACTGGGGCATCGAAAGGAGAACTGCTTGGCCTTATGAGTCCTCAATCTAAAAGTTCTTCTATTTGTCAATTGAATCTTTTTTTGTTGAATTTGATTGTGTCTATAGGGAGATTTATGTGGTGGTTGACTACCAAGGATGATCTTAATTGTGTGGTCTTCTGGATGAGATGTAGATAGGCCTGGGGGTAGATCATCAGCAAAAGAGTCTTTGAACTGATCTAAAAAGAGTTGTTGACTAGGTGATAAAGTGTGGTTAATTGATTCTATTTTGTTTACATATATCATGTAGGCCTTGTCTCATTTATGTAAAGCACGTTTATCTTGTGTATGTGATAGTAGTGGAAAAAGTTCATTTGTGGCATCACTATTAACCACATATTGGTTAACATATTTCTACGATAACTATGTCCGCACACTTATGTAATGGGTGCCCGCACTATATTGTAAATCTAGTCATTTGATGAGGGAAACTCCTTAAAGACGCTCCCAATAATTGAGCTTTGAAGGACAGACAAGAGGATCTTGGTCAGTTGGCCAAACCATAGAGAAAAGCCTTATAACTATGTTTTGGGTGCCTCGGGTCACTTACTCCCGACAGCCTAGTGGGAAAAGGCTTGGAACTATAAAAGCCAATTTCTCTTGTTTGTAACTTATTCTCCCATTTGTGCAATAGAATTAGAGTGCTCTCTCTCTCTCTCTCTCTCTCTCCTCTAATCTAACATGTGTGGTGTGCTTAGGGTTAGGGTTTGGGAGTGATGCTAATCACGTGTTCTCTGTTGCTTCTTCTCTCCATCTTGCTTGAGTGATTATGCTATCACTGCGATCATCTTCCACAAAGATCCCACAAGATCTTCACGAGAGAGGTTGCACCACCCATTGGATTAGCAACTGCCTCGGTGTGACAACGAGTGTGGGAGGATAGTGGCAACAAAGCGACTGTGGTGAATCTCTTGAGCGTAGCTTGAGCTCGGCAAATTGGTAACTTCACATGACACATTAGGGTGAGCTTAACATCTTTGGCGCCGCTGCTGAGGAGTGCCAATCCGCTACTTCTCAAAGCCTTCTTTGATTCGAATCCGACGAAGTCGGTGCCAAGTAAGTAACTAGTATGGCATTCGATTTTTATTTTGTTTGATTTGCTTTGTTAAATTTTTTTGTTGTTTTTGTTTAGATTTTGTACATAGCTTGTGGTTAGAAGTAGGATTAACAAGTGTTTGAGCCAAAAAACTAGAGATTTGAGTGATTAGAGAGCTCAAAGAGGAGGGTTTTTGCTTAAACATAGTGTTTTTTGCTAATTTTTTTCTTTCAAACATGTTTTTGGTTAGATTAGCGTACATAGGTAGCTTAGGAATTGAGATAGAACCCTAATCAACCAAAAAAATCACAAATAATCTCTTAATTTTCACTTATTATCACTAATCTATGAGTTAGTGTGATTAGTGAACTTAAAAAGAGCTTTAAAAAACAAAACAAAATGAGCCTAATTGCTTGCAATTGGACTAATTGGAGTGGCATTAGTGTTCTAAACACTTTCCTTGACCTAATTCCATGCCTAGGCCACCCCCATTAGGTCACAATTAGTGAGAATTAGCACTAATTAGGTCTCATTTGCCAAATTTTTTCTCTTTTGAGTGGGTTAATTAGAGAGCTAATTAGATACGATAATTAGGGATTATCACATTGGGTTAGCCTAAACATTGCTAATCCACCTATAAAATCTCCATCTCTAAACTCCTCACCATTAGGGAGTAAGTAGAGAGCAAAGAAAAGAGTTAAAAGGTGATTAATAGTGGCATTAAGAAGGATTAATTCTTGGTTAAGTTAGAGTGCCTCTAGATTAGTTAAAAACCACTAATCTAGAGTTAACCTCTAACTTTAGCCTTTTCCCACCTACCTTGCGTTAATGAGGGGATTTGAGTTGTCCCTCACTCAACAATAACTTCACCTTGAATTCAAATTCGCGCAGCATCCGGACGTACCCAAAAAAAAATTCGCGCAGCATACGGACGTACTCGAAAAAAAAAACTTTGTCACCTTAAATTCAAATTCGCGCAGCAAACGGACGTACCTGGGAAAAAAAAATTTCGCGCAGCATACGGACATACTAAAAAAAAAAAACTTTGGCACAACCATTCATACCTTAGTCCACGGCCATACATTCCTAAAGCCACAGGCGTAGAGACGATGTGTCCAAGGATGACACCGCATGTGTTCAACCCAAAATTATCATTTAAGTAGATTCAATGAGATGTGGTAGAGTTGACATCTCTCAAAAACACTTAAAATGAGTGAGATGCACCTTTCCACTTTGAGTGCACCACCCAAAATCGGAATGAAAGGTAAATTTCAAAGAAATCAGCAATAAGGGAGTCAAAGAAAGTAGGGAGTTGGGTTGAAATCCGATTCAAAATCATTGTGCCACAAAAGCATCATGATCGTGATTCCCCAAAACTAGAATGAGAGGTACATTTCAAAGAGAGCAACAGTAAAAGAAAGCAAGGAGTTGGAGTTGTCATATGGAGGAGAGAACACACACAAGCATAGCTTTAACTCTCATAACGCATACATGACATTTGCTTTATTCACAAGGGTTTTTCACTTTATAAGCACATCTTACACAAATCACACTCACAATAGCTAGCACCTGCATTGAGCCTCATTATTGACAGCCATCTAGGTACATCATCACTAGATAGGGGACATGGTGAGCAAACGTCTAGTCCATGGTATGACCAATCACATTGATACCTTTTCGAGAGCATAGTGTGCATGAACCTCCAAAGATCTTCAAAGAAAATAACTCATCGTGGTCTCCATTAGACCATTTATCTCTTGTTTAACTATCTTCAGCATCACAACATAACAACTCATGGCCAATCTTCATTGGACCATTTGCCTCTTTTTCGACTATCTTCACCATCACAACAATAAGAACTTCACCACCAAAGAGCAATAAGCAACAATGACGTAGCCATGTCTCTAGTTTCACCATGAGATTTAGGAATCATTCAGGACCACCATCAATCATTGTGCCAATCAAATGAAGGTGGTCTTGGTGCATGATTCAGCAAAGAAAGCCACGTGCCCTCTTTCTTTCTATGGACCCATAAACAACTAACAACCCAAAGATAAGGCCTCACATCATTAAAGATTTTCACTCCCACATTACATCACATACAACATCAACCTACTTCCTAACTTAAGGGCCAACTAAACTCTATCTCCAACAGGCTCAATAGCACATGGATTGGTCTCATCGTGGATTGGTTTCACACTCACTACATCTTTAACCATCCACATCGTCATGGATTGGTCTCATCTCACCACCCTAACTACATCTTTCACCATCCACCACATCTTTTGGAACCAACAACATCTTCACCACCAAGCTGTTTTTTGATGATGTGAGGACATGGTCATGAAGAAAGGGGTATGTTAAACCACTTCACATGTTCACATGGTTTCACCCACTCAACCTACCATAAGGCACTTTGTCATCTTACCCACAGGTAATGGAAGACCAAGGTGGTGCTGAACTTTATAAAGCAACCTTACCCTGAGCTTAATTCCAAATAAGAAAGATACCAACTTCGTGTGTATACTTTCTTAAGACTAGAACTAGTGACCTGAGACTATTGTTAAGTTTTGTTCGACCTAGTATGAAAACTAGTCATTTGTATAAGTCAATTTTGACATTAAGCAATACACATTCATATTCCCTTGCAATAGAATACTTGTGAGCTCTCCCTCTTCTCCTTACCCTCTTGCTTGTGTTCTATTGAATCTTGCTTGCTTAGATAGGTTCTGATTGTAGGATCTCTCTTGTATGAGCTTCTCCTCTCTATCCACCTCTTGTGTGATTGATCCATAGTTTAGGCAATCTTCTCCTCACCTCCATCAAGGTCATTGAAGCCCTACCATCACCCCCTAGCCATGTAAGAATTATGGTGTAACAATGGAGTGATGGAAGTTGCATTTACAACTGTACAGCAAAGTGCAATACAAGCTAATGTAAGCTCTTGACTTGAACACAATGTTCGAAGGTGTTGGAAAACTTAAATGTAATATGCTTCACCACTTCATAGTCATGGTGTGGCTAATCAGATTTGATTTTTTCAACACTTTCCTTAAAGTGTGAACTACTTATAGACAAACAAGTTGGAAAACATAGATGTAATATGCTTCACCACTTCATAATCATGGTGTGGCTAATCATATTTGATTTTTTCAACACTTTCCTCAAAGTGTGAACTACTTGTAGACAAACAAGTTGGCACATCTTGTTTGACCTTTTTGGAAACTCTAATTTCCCAAGTAGGAATTTTAGATAAGAAATAGATTAAAGTAGAGACAATCAAAGCCAAATCTTCTAGGTAAATGAAGGATACACCAAGCCCTCATATGAAAAATAGCCCTTCACACTCATCTTGTTTGTGAACTCTAATTTCCCAAGTAGGAATTTTAGATAAAAAATAGATCAAGGTAGAGACAGTGAAGGCCAAATCTTCTAGGTAAATGAAGGATGCACCAAGCCCTTATATAAAAAAAAGTCCTTTATGCTCGTTTCATGCCAATCTTGGGTACTTTTTTCCTTAATGGAGAGAGACCATTTACTCCACCCCACAATTGTCTATCATAATCTAATCTTTTGCAAGTATGGCTAGGAGAGAGAGAGAGAGAGAGAGAGAGAGAGAGAGAGAGAGATTGGGAGTTGTCTATCATTGTGCGAGGGTAAGGTTCAAACCCACAGTCTTCAAGTCATGAGCTTGACGTGTTGGCCATTTACTCCACCCCGCAATTGTCTATCATAATCTAATCTTTTGCAAGTAAGGCTGAGATTAAAGCTATGGCTAATAAACTTTTCAAGTCAAAAAAATATGAAAGAACAGATGCAAGGATCAAGCATCGAGGACAACATTCAATCAAGAGCTCAAGGCAAAAAAAAAAAAAAAGTGTCAATGAGACTAGCTTGAAAACCTTGCAAGAAATTTCGAAGTATCAAAAAAGCATGACAATTGTTTGTGCCTTCCAAAGGCTTGTATGGAAGCCCCTTCTCAAGTTTGAGACAGTGTGTAAATGCAAGCACACTTTGAGCATGATCCAAGCATAGTTCTATCTTGTTGAGCTTTTTTATGATGCTTTTGATTGTGCTATACATAAAGTGAGCCACCGACATGCCCAAAGGCATACATCTTCAATTCCATGTCATACTCTCTTTGGTGAAACAAACAAAACGGACAGATGAGCGGCAAGGATATGGCTTCCTAACCATATCCTTGGGAAAGAAAAGTTTGTGTTCTGTCCCTCTATTTAACAATCAATGCGAATTCAATTAGAGATGTGATTTTGGGCAATGTTGAGTCAAAGATTCTAGATGTTACATCATTGTGAGAGATTGAAGTGATAAAGTTGGAAAAAAAAATCAATCTTTTGATTATGAAGGGGCCTAGGCTGCTTCAAATAAGGCAAAAGATAAAATGCAACAAGAACAAGGCAAATTAAGCAAGAAAAAAAATCATACAAGTCTCATGAAGAACAGAAAAATGCAAGAATCAAATTAACCAGACAAGTCTCCAAAAAGACAACTGCACAGAATCAAGGAGAAAATCCATCTGAAAAGGCAAGATAGAAGAAAGTAGAGAATATGAATGTACCATTTGGGCTAGAGGAAAGGGATCAGATCGAAAATTCTCTCTCACACACACACAATGCAGACATATCTTTCTCTCTCCTGGCCGTGAGGGCTGAGGGAGGCGCAAGGAGGAAGGAGAGGATGGCATAGGCAGGTGGGTAAAGAGGTGGTGGATGGAGAAGGTGCATGCAAAGGAATTATTACGAGTGGGACCAAGGAGGGATCGAGGCGTGGTGAGGGGATAGGGTTGAGACTAAGGTTCTTACATTATCTTTCCTAAAGGTTGCAACAAATGAATGCAATTTACTAGTTATCAACAGTGATTGAGAAAGCACCATTGCTTTGGTGTTACCTAGAGGCAGGCTTTTCCCACGAGCACTAAAGGGATTTCAGGGGAACGAGGCATTCCATCCATGCTTCTTAAAAACTTAAACTTGGCCACACAAAAATGCTTGATTACAGTTCACACACCGGAGAAAGCCAGTTTGCACACTAGGATGGGTTGGACCAATGAAGGAAAAGTGGCATATATGGCAGTTTCACCAGCAGCTGAACTGGACCAGGCATGACCTTGAAAAGGGGAGAAAAGTGTGCCGTGGCATGAGGTGATAGTGGAAAGAAGGGCTTTGTTTTTTTTGCCTCTTCAAAACTATTGCCACTAAACCCTTGACCATAGACCTACAAGATCGTACCTTCAAGCCCACCAACCCATTAACTTTGCAATTTTGATGCTGGCAGCCTCCTAGTCCACTTTGCTAAAGCAGCTTCGGGCATATATGCCAATTTCCCCTGCAGGAACTAGGCCAAGCATGGCCTTGAAAAGGGGAAAAAGTAACACAACGCAACATTTCAACCTTGAAAAGTGTCCTGTCGTGTGTATGCACGCAGGCCTTCTCCCCATTTCATAAGGTAGGTAGGTGGCTTAGTGGGCTGGTGGAAAGAATGGCTTTGTTTTTGCCTGTTGAGAACTAATGACACTAAACCCTTGACCATAGAGCATAATGATAGGAGAGACCCCTTTGATCTAAATGCAAACATTGCTTACCAGGCAATGATTCATGTCATATTCATCATGTTACCATAGACATCCAAGTGGCGATGATCCAAAGACTAGTGACTAGTATGTCCCATGAAGCTTTCGAAGAGGGATAGCATGGTGTGTAAGAACAACAATGAACATCGCGAACCCGTTGGACAGCCTATCTAAGATTAGAAAAATATCTCAAGCGATTACTTCAAAACTCTTCCTCATACCTATAATCGAATGCTCTGTCTAGTCACTCTACCTAGTCACTACTACATACCTAGCTTAGAGGAATATCTCAAGCGATTACTTCAAAACTCTTCCTCATACCTATAATCGAATGCTCTGTCTAGTCACTCTACCTAGTCACTACTACATACCTAGCTTGATGGAAGGTATGGAAGATATATCAACTTTGAGCTAAATTGGGATGACTATCTAGGCATTATTCCTAACAATCACTCTACCTAGGCACTACTAGACACCTAGCTTGATGGAAGGTATATCAACTTTGAGCTCCAATGGCATGACTGACTAGACATTATTCCCATCAGTCACTTACAGTGTTATTGTTTTCACATACTCGAAGAGTTGAGATCAAGTCGATTCCCAAAGATGTGAGCCTAAGAAGTCAATAAAACTGGCAAAGCTTGTCCTCACCTTCACAACAAAACAAAGGTTTTATGCTCAAAGCTGAGCTGAAGTTATCGTTTGCCAGCAGAACATCATAAGCATCCTCCATGCTTGAATGCTTGATATTTCTTACAAAGAAATACAAACTCAACTGCCTAACAACTGCCTAACAGAGATAGAGAGAAGCACAACACTCAAAGTAGATTGATGAGAATGAGCAAAGCAACCTTTTTTTTAGCTAATCATGCATCAGTATACATAGCTTGCCTCTAGAATTAGCATGGCACTGCCATGTTCAATAAATAGCTGTGCCAGAAGTGGGGCCGCTTGAAATGGGCAGCATTCTCAGCTTTATGTGATTTCAATTCAAATAATACACTTGATTCTTGCCTCTCATCAAATCAGGGCTGCGTTGTGAAATGGAGGTTGTTTAAGTTTGCATTTGGCCTCCCAGGGTAAAAAGGATCTGGGATGGATACCCAGCCTACAATGACCTCACCAAAATCAAATAATGCTTACATCCCACCCAGAAAAATACAGACATCCCACTGAGAAAGCTATTAAAAAAGAATAACAAATGGGAGTTTTCACATGGGCACATGAGTGAGGCAAAAATATTTTTTAAATAATCTAGCAGCAGGATGTACCTAAAACACAAAAAAGTGATTTGTTTAAAGAATCAAAAAACCCCAGGACTCCATGAGCACGCATAAATACATGTTTGAGATAATAGGCTGCAGGTAATTTAGTTAAAGATCCCTTAAATAGGTAGAGCGCAACCTGTTTGAGGCTATCCCCCATCATGCATCAGCAGCATTCAGAAGAGAGAAGATAGCATTCACAAACCAGGAGTCTGAGACGAAGGCTTATGAAACAAGAGCTGAGCGCATCAATGTCAGGTGTATATAGTTTGCATTGTCCTTTACAGTAAAATGTCATCAAGGTCTTCAAAGTATTTGAGGGGTATGAAAGCTGGAGGTGCAAGGGTTGCAACAGACTTGAACTGCAGAGCAATTAAAGGAGCCTTTTAAGATATGGTTAAACATTCAGACCCCTTGATGGACATATGATTCCACAAATTGAAAAGAAGAAAAGGGAAATAGGTGACTGATGACAAACCTTCTGCTGCTTGTACTTCTCCCTTACTGCAGGCAGTGTACAATTCTTCTTGTTACACTGCAGATCATGGATTGCTTTGACACACTCCTTCAATTCCAAGGGCTTGTAACCCGAATAGTGTTGCAGGGTTGGATTCTGTCAAAAAAAAACAAAACCAAAAGTGTAGATAGCACATAAGAATCACCTGATAAAACAGATTTGGCAGCTCCACCATAAACACAAGCCTACAAAATAGACTTAAGCATTCATCTTAAGAACCAGCTGATAAAACAGATTTGGCAGCTGACCCCCATTAACACAAGACTTCAAAATAGACTTAAGCATTCATCTTAGACCTTACCCAAGGCTTGGTTGTGGGATCAAGTGTGACCTTTGCCAAGAATACAGCAGACCCAGCAATCATTGATGGCAGATACTGAAGGAATTCATACTCCACGAGTGTCAACTCAGCCAGATAATTGCCAAGGAACTCCAGTTGCAAGGCAGAAATCTGCACCAGCACTCAATGTAGGCGTGAGCGGCCAAATAACAGGACAAACAAGTGTAGCACATAAGGCCCCCAACTATCAAAGAAGTACTGATGCATCAAGTTTTCACCTTTTGCCCAGCCTGTGCAGCCCGGATGAAGCGCCTGTGCACCAGAAGAATAGACTCATTATACTCAACTTCAATGCAGGAATGGAGCCAATTTCAATCTTTACAGCTCTTGCGAACATGAAAATGTTACCGGAGAAATGTTTTTATTGTTGGCCCTGTGAGCTCAAATTGTAGATGATTCAAAACTCTCTTTTCCATTTGAAGGACCTGATTAAGAATTGAAGCAATTGTTTAAGCATGTTAAGAACTGTTCTCTACAGATTTGTGAGGTATATGGAAACAGATAATCCTTGGTTGAACTTGCCTCTTCTCGACCATATGTATTGTCCGTGATGTAGCAAAATTCATCAACTTGTGGGGCACATATCTCTTCATATTTTCTGCAGAGGAAGAGTTCTAGAAACATGAGTTCCTCAGCCTTGTATGAAGACCCCGAAATAGATAAACCAACTGCTATATAAAACTGGAAGGTGAACTTTAGTAAGATTCACGTACGAAGCAATGAGCATGCATGAGACCCCCAACAGCTGCAAGCGCTGACGGTTCACCACATTCCCAGATAAAAAGCGATCAATGTATGCGACTGTGAGGTAGAGCGTGTCTGGTACAAGCTTGTACTCCTCTGCCACCTGAGAAACCAGAACAAAGTAGTATCTTAAGGACAAGACACATTAAACCATAATTATCAAAAACTTTCACAGAAATAGCTACCTCCACAAGCCAATCTACAAGAATGCCACGCATGCTGGCATTGATATCTTGTTGCACAGCTTCCATGAAGTTTCTGGCAGGCCTTCTCTTCAGCTAAAAATCCAACACCCCAACAGAATTCACAAAACGGATGTCAAGTGCATTTTTTATTTTAAAAAATATGAACAAAAGCAAAATGGGTCTACACTTACTTCAGCCATACACAGGTTAAAATAGATATCAGGAGCATAGGAACAGCACATCTGTGGATCCTTGTTATCATCAATGTCTGTGTAACTCTTGCACGACCATCCCTCCCCTTCCACATACTCTTCAAACAAGTAACCTGTTGAAGATTCGAGATAACCGTCTTGATGTGATGATTCAAGAGAATGGCTCCCATCTTTCGCGACTTGATAAACAACACTAGATCAAGATGGGAAGAGAATAGGAAGCACCTTGCCTAGCCCTAGGCTTAGGATCCTTCAATATGTGGAAGTTGTGTTGTGTTCTTCCCTCCAACGATGCAAGTGTCTTGGTTTGATTACATCCAGTTGATGGTGCTTGAGACTTGACCACGTCCAGAGGACCTGTTGCTCTCCCTGCGAAAGCATTTTCGTCGTGAAATGTGATACGGCTGTTTGCCTCAGATTTTGGCTCCAAAATCACTTGATTCACTTCAACTTCCCTTGATTTGATGACTGCAGCTTGACTCTTGATTTTCACCTGAACAGTCGCCTTTTAAAACAAGTATAATCAGCATGTAGACTGCATTTAAAAGATACATTGACTCAGTTTATCCTATAAAAGAGACATGTATTATGTTGAATAAATAAGATTGATATCTCAGCACAGTAGATGAGTTCTAAAAATAACTGGGAAAATCGAGTATAATGTTGCCACTCTAGATCAGAGCTGTATGTGACAAGAATAAAATCATAAGACCAAACGGAGAAAAAGTGAACATGACTCTTTTGGGATGCCATCCCAGATCTAATCAACTTTTAAGGAAAGACATCACAGCAGTTGTGAAAGTATCAGGTAGATCGTTCTGATGACAAGAGAACACAGTGGACCTGAAATAGTGTTGAGTGGGCAACCATCATGGCATCATCTTTCACATTGCAAAAGAATTATAGACTAGGCCTTGGCAGGCAGGTAGTGGATGGTGTTATTCAAAAGATCTACATGTATGGTGTCGTGCTTTCGATTCGTGTGTTGCTTTGCTTGCACATATAATGGCAGCTTATTGCTCACTCTGATCTGCTGTGCTTGAGATGACTAATGTTTAAACGTAGAAGTCAGTCCTCAGGATAGAAATGTATTAAGTTTGGTTGAGGTTGATAGGATCTTGTGTGCTGATAAGTCTGTTGTTCAATTGAAAACTTAGGGGGCTTACCCATACAGCCTGCCCCTTCCAGCCGTCAAAACTTATGAAGACGAACTGAGGAGTGTCGCTTGTGGGTGGGCAATCGAAAGGCTTAGGCCCTAATACTCAAGTAGACCCCTGCATATAAAAATTTTCTTGACTCATCCCATGGTTTCTGTTAAAATGCCTGCTTCAGAAACCCTAACAGCAAGAGACCTGTGTTCTAAGACCATCATTTTTCTTTGGATCTATTTGTTAGTTGCACATCTTCTAAGCTCAGGGAAGGGAAAGTTCAGATGCGACTAGTTTGGTTGAGGTTTGTCGAATCTTCCATGCTTGAAAAGGCTTTAGTTCAAGTGAAACTTGAATTTAAGTGTCAGGGAAGGGAAAGTTCAGATGCGAAAGGTTTTGTTGAGGTTTGTTGAATCTTCCATGCTTGAAAAGACTAGACACTCAAGCAACACGTACACCAGGGACGTCACAGAGCACTATAAAAGCATAGATCCAAGGCCCAACACCGTACATCTAAAGCTTTTGAGTGACATTACACAGCATTATACAGTCCAGCAGCATTATCACAGATCATCTGATGAGTTCTGATGCAACTTACTTGGGATTTGGACACTGGGACGATGTTGCGAGTGGAAGAGATGTTGGAGTAGTTAGTCAAGTTTGCGAGGGCAGCACGTTTTTTGGCATGCTGGGCCGGGGCAGCAATCGCCGTGCGGTTGTTGTCGTCGATAGCAGCCCGCTTCGGTGCCACCTTTGCACGCCGTGAAACCTCAACCTGGCGTGCGACAGCAGCATTGTTGGAAAAGGCAGCAGCCGAGCGAGTCACCGGTGGTGCAGGTAGCCCCCTCGCCCGAAGCTTCCTTCCTGGCTCTCCACCAACACCTGCCATAGCGAAACCCTAAACCACCACTGCCACGAAACCCTAAATCGCCACAAGCTGCAGTGCAGATATCACAAGAACCTGGCCTTGGCCGCCTTCCTTAACCACCATATTATGCGCCTCTCCAGAAATCTTAACCTAATCGCCAAAATTTCGCCACGATGCTGCTGCTCTTGATCTCGAAACAAGTTGCTTCCGAGCGGCTACTGCTAGAAGGAAACCCTAAACCACTAGACTTTCCCTCGTGGTGCATGTCTTCTCCATCTCGAAACGTAACAAAAAGCTAGCACTCGCCCTCATGACGAAATTGAATGAACCATAAGCAGTTCAATCTAGCCCCCAGCTCCCTTTTGTTCTTGGATAGCAAACAAGAAGCTGCATTTTCTGCAGTGATCAAGGAAACGGACCAGATTGGTTTGAAGCAGCCCGGGAAGCACAGAAGAAGAGAAATGGAACCCTAGAAAAGAGCAGAGGAACCCTAGCGAGCGGCCAGGAGAGACGGAAAAGTAGAAAAGCAGAATCAGAGGGTCGAACCTGTGAGAAGACGACGATGCTGCTTCTGCGAAGAGTCAACAGACACCATAGCCAGAGCTCAGAAACCCTAAAACGCTTCAGTGAAACAAGAAAGGGCAAAATCCAGCATACAGGGAGCACCGAATTTGAGAGCTAAGAAGAATAAAAGATGAGAGAGAGAGAGGAGGAACGTTTGAATTTTGGAAAAGCCGCCTGCCACGTGTTCTCTAAGCAACGTCTGTATCCTCCATATTATTGCACACATCCTTTCTTTCTTCCCTCTTTTTTTTTTTCTTTTTTTGACCAATAATATATCTTTTACAGGGCATGCAGCTACATGCCACATGGAGACTTTTTTTAGGTGCAAGCCCTATCGAGGCTCTCTGGCCCGTACCCCTCTCTCTCTCTCTGCCAAAGGCTCTCAAAACGTTAAATACACCGCAAACAGCTATCTGGCCCACAGTGAGAGTAACTCTCTCTTTGCGTCAGTGAGTGTGTTTTTGAACCGCCGAGATCTTTCCTCCTCCTCTCATACCTCTGGTGGTCGATGTGGACACCATAGGCTGGCTAGCTTGGAGCGTTCCTTTCAAGACTCCAGGCTACAACTGTGTGTCGTCTCTTATATGTGGCACCTCTCCAACTCCCCTTCGCTATGGTTCCTTAGGTGTAGTTGCCGCATGCTGCATGTTTGGCCAACAACATGGGACGTGGTAAAAATATTTTTGCACTGGCTCTGATGGTGTCCGCCAGCATTCGAAAGCGAAACGAAAAAAACAAAAGTAGGTCGTTTTCTTTCTGCACACCTCCCTCTAATGGTGTCCGCCAACATTCAAAAGCGAGTGTAGCTCTGATGGTCCGCCAACATTCGGAAGCGAAAGGAAAAAAACAGAAGTAGGTCGTTTTCTTTCCGCACACCTGCCCATGAAGCTTTTGGTTGTGCCCTCCTTCTCGCCCCTCTCTTCACTTGCACCGGAGGAGGCTGAGAAGGTGGCACGATTGAAGAAGACTATGAATTGTGAGTGCCACTCAGTCTGCACATTCCTTTTGTTACGTCACACTACCAGAAATAAGCACAATACATTATATATATGGGTCGTTCTAAACGGTGGCCAATGGGCTTTAGGAGGGCGACAATGACATGATGCAAAAATGGGCTTCTGTAGTAGGATGATGCCCTGCCCTCTGTGCGGCCAAGCCTACTACTTAGTGCGTGCTAGGTATGAGAGAGAGATAGAGAGAGAGAGAGAGCTCAAGCCCTCAAGCCTCGACAGCCAGGCTCAGCATAGGGAGGGCAAGGGGGCCCTCGGGGGTCTACCATCTACGGATCAAACGTTTTAATCATTAGTGAGAGACAATTGATGATATTATGGGACGTAGTGGACAGACTGATGGATTGGCTAATCACATGGAAGCCAAACAGATTAATGGGTTTAGCAACAGCGGGCCTTCCTCTTACCGGACCTCTTTTGTCAAGCACCCGCCTTGAGGCAGCAGAGGGGCTACAAGCAGAGGCCAGGGTGGGTGGCACTCTTGCCGGACCAACATACCTTATTAACATGGGTTTTTTTGTTTAAATGGAAATATAAAGCTTGGAGAATGCGTTCTTAGCAGCCGGCTTTACTCACATCTGTGTAGCTATGGCCTCTAGATGCTACTCTATGCCCTCAGAACTCAGTCGCTCTACTCTACGCCTTCTCTCTCTTTATAATATTTTCTATTTTTTAGTTTGTTTAATAATAACAAACAAAAATGTTAGTGGGTGGAGAGAGAGCTCACTCGGGGCCTCATCCACGGATATCCGGACAATAGACTAATCCATCGGTTTTTCCAAAATCGAACCCGAAAAAACTTCCCTTACCCGGAAAGCATGGGCGATTCCACCAGGATAACTCTTTACTCTAACGTAGTCAAGATCCATTACTGATCAAACTGATCCGATTGCACCTCTAACGGTACTTGGTCAGATCAAGGAAGAAACTTGCACTTGGATCATTGGGATCAACGCTTTTTTCCCCATTAAGAGGCACAGCCGTTGATTCTTATCCATAGAACAATTACTATCCGGGATTTACTTCATCTATTATAATAATAGAAATTAAATCTCGATTTACGAATCCATCAGTCCAGCCTAACCCCATCCAATCCCATGGGTTAGCCAGCCGCCCAACCACTATAGTGATGGGATCCAATTAGGAATTTGGTTAGGTTTTGTCCCGAGTACCAAGGAAAAGAGTTCCAAGGCCCCCTAGCCGGAAGTTCATGCAAACATAAAACAAGTCACACCACTTACACAGCCAATATGAAATTGCCTTTTTCTTAGCATCAGCTAACTTTAAAACAATCCTTTAATGAAACCATAGTATCACTAATCACAATCTTCCAAATTATCCGATTGATTCTTAATTTCTCATCATTCCTTCATCAGAGTATCTATGGCATCATTGGCAACCAAAACGCTCACCACCTGTCCACTCAGGGGCCTTTTCAATAGTTCCTAGCCCATAATACTCGGCAATATAATCACTTATAAAAATCAAGATGGACTCTCGTTGAAGATCAGCAAGATCAACCAACAGATCCATATAAAGAGCTATGGATTCATCCATTGAAGACCAGCAAGGTCAATCAACCAGATCCATGCCCGGTTTTACAAAACAACTCTTACTCCTTATTCCAATATCTTCCTCGACGCACGTGTGGGTATCCTAGGCGACCCAGAGCCCGAGCACCGTATGGTCAGCACCCTCTAGGATCCTTCACAGGTGACCTAGCGCTTCACTCATAGGCCGCTTCCTTGGTCCCTCATTCACCGTACCGGAAGCTCACCATTTTAATCGAACCGAGGCTGGTCAAGACCTCGGTCGACTTTGCTATGCGAGACATCCTCCATTGACTCTCTGTCTCAGCAGTTGCAACTTTATCAGTTAGGTCTCCACGACCTTAATCACAAGACGGTCAAAATGCTTCCCCAGCATTCTTGACATAAAACAGCCATTTACAAACAGCATTTACAAACAGTTTACAAATACAGTTTCTATATTAACTCTCATTTTTCCACATTATCCCTCATCAATCCACATTACAGTTTATTCCACATTCCATTTATATGTGTACTCATCCCATCACATCATTTTCCATCTCATCAATTCAGATTCCTTCACATCACATATCATATATTCACATCCATACATATATCCACATCCACATCCACATTCACATCCATACATCCACAGCTACATCCATGCATCTATTTTCACATCCACATCTACATGCACATTCATGCATCCTTATCCATACATCTACATCTACATGCACATTCACATCCATACATCCACATCTATATGCGTACATTCACATCTACATGCATACATCCACATCCACATTCATACATCTACATGCACACATCCACATCCACATCTATATGCGTACATCCACATCCACATTCATACATCTACATTCATACATCTACATCTACATGCACACATCCACATCTCCATGCATACATCCACCTCCACATTCACATCCACATCTATACATCTACATCTAAATGCATACATCCACCTCCACATTCACATCCACATCTATACATTCATTATATTGCCTTTGCTAATTTCCACGGCCTCTTTGACTCCCCCTGCCTGTGAATTTGCCTCTTCCACCTACGTGTTGTTGTTGTTGTTGATTCTGGGACTGTTGTTGCTACTGCTGCTGGCCATAATTCTGATTACCTGTTCGGCCACCTCCTTGACCGCGTCCACGGCCTCCTCTACCTCGTCCTCTTCCTGAACTCGTGTAGAAGGCTTGTTGCTCTGAACTATTTTTACTTTGTGAAGACTGTTGGTCTTCACCCAAGTTCTTCTCTTCGATAATCAGCATAGACACCAAATCTGTAAAGTTGGGAATGTTTTCCCGAGTCTGAATAGACGTCTTGAACGCCTTGTATTGTGGCCCGAGACCACATAGACAGACTTCCACCTTGTCATCATCATCTACTGACACACCAATAGATGCAAGGGATTCCACAATACCCTTTATCTTCAACGCATAGTCATTCACAGACATCTACATCCACATCCACATTCCCATTCACATCTATATATCCACATTTATATCCACATACATACATACATCCACATCCACATTCCACATTCACATATATACATCCACATCTACATCCACATCCACATTCCCATTCACATCTATACATCCACATTCACATCTATGCATATACATCTTCATGCATACATCCATTTTCATATTCATACATCCACACTCCCATCTCCACATCCACACATCCACATACATACATCCATTTCCACATTCCCATTCATATAACCCCATATGCCTTCACATCTAATCTTTTACATCACATCCATTCTCGCCCTATCACAACCCATATACATCTTATCCTATCACATACACTTCTTACCTCATCCCATACACATCTTATCACATCTTAATTCATCTTATCACCTCCTAACTTATTTCATAAGCATCTTATCACCTCTTATCACATCTTATACACCTCTTATCACATCCTATCACATCTCATATCTATTTATAGAATACAAGAGAATTCTTATATTTGATATAAGATTTCTTTACACATTTATTTATGCATCAATTCTATTTAAGGAGATTAATACTTTCGAAATAAAAATCAATCTTCTATGCATAAATTCAATTTGGTAGGAATTACACTTTTAGAATAAAAGAATTTCTCTTATGCATCTAAGTTATGCATAAAATCCACTTATGATGAAAATCACACTTTTAGTATAAAAAGAATATCTTTTATGCATACCTCTATGCATGAAATCCAAATATAATAAAAGTAACACTTTTATAATAAAATAATCAACTTTTATGCATACCTCTATGCATGAAATCCAAATATGATAAAAGTAACACTTTTATAATAAAATAATCAACTTTTATGCATACCTCTATGCATGAAATCCAAATATGATAAAAGTAACACTTTTGTAATAAAATAATCAACTTTTATGCATACCTCTATGCATGAAATCCAAATATGATAAAAGTAACACTTTTGTAATAAAATAATCATCTTTTATGCATACCTCTATGCATGAAATTCAATTATGCTAAAAGTAACACTTTTGTAATAAAATAATCATCTTTTATGCATACCTCTATGCATGAAATTCAATTATGCTAAAAGTAACACTTTTGTAATAAAATAATCATCTTTTATGTATACCTCTATGCATGAAATTCAAATATGATAAAAGTAACACTTTTACATTAAAATAATAATCTTTTATGCATACCTCTATGCATGAAATCTAATTATGATAAAAGTAACACTTTTATGTTAAAATAATAATCTTTTATGCATACCTTTATGCATGAAAATCAATTATGTATAATATAAAAATCAATTTCTCTATGATTACAAATGAATATCTTTCAATTAATCTAGGATGATAATTCCTAGAATATGATAGGAAGTCCTCTTTTCATGCTTTGAATGAAATTATTTTATGCGTAATTTTTATAAAAATTTTACCATAGCTCCGCTGCTATGACTGATAAATCTCAAATTTTCTAAGGGATAAAGCTTATCATTAAGGAAATAAATAGAATGATCCCTAATTGGATCATTAATCCATAATGGATTGAATCATCAATATTCATGAAATACATAAACTAAAAGCATAGAAAAAAGCCATTAATTTGGCCTCAAGCATAGATTAATCTTGGATTAAGGAAAAGCTTTATGAAAAGCTTCATTTGGATTGAGAATGGGTCATGAGTATGACCATTTCTTGAGTGAAAGAGAGAAATTACATAAAAACCATTAGAATTAAGCATAAATGAAAATTTATGTAATTCTTAACTATCATTAATCAATTAACTTCAATAGCATTCATCAAATTATGTAACTCTTCACTACCATTCATCAATTAACTTCAATAGCATTCAAAAACCATTCTAATTAAGCTTCTCAAGCTTGAGAGGGGTTGAGAAGAGAGAAACATTGAGAAATTATAGAAAATGATCAAAATTCACTAATTACCTTACAAATTTCTTGATTCTTTGTTCACGGTAGAGGCCCCCAACCAATCAATTGGTTAAGTATGTTGATGGAGCCACCAATGGGGATTGAAGAAAGAGGGAAGCTCCAATTTCTTCAATTTGGAGAGTTCTATTTATAGGAGAGGAAGCTCTAACCAAAGCTAACTGAATTCTAGAATTTTCCAAATCCAATTTGGTTGAATTTGGACTAGATTTGGACCTAGTTTGGTTACTTTTTGATTCGGTTTGGTTCCATTTTGATTTGGTTTGGCTCAAGAGAGAGGAGAGATAAAAATATCACATTATTTTTTAGTTTAAAACTCATTCAAGCATGTGAAATATGCACCTCCTTTAATGGACTCCCCTTCCTTACATATGTGTCAAAATGGAATCATTATACCCAAAATATCTCATATTTTTAATATTGCTCAAAGTTTTTTACTAATAAACCTTGTACATTTTCAATTCTTCATCTTGTGTGAGCATTTACTCATTTTTGGATACCCAAAATATCTCATATTTTTAATATTGCTCATAGTTTTTTACTAATAAACTTGTACATTTTCAACTCTTCATCGTGTGAGCATTTACTCATTTTTGGATACCCAAAATATCTCATATTTTTGATATTGCTCATAGTTTCTTACTAATAAACCTTGTACATAGTCAACTCTTCATCTTATGTGAGCATTTACTCATTTTTGGGTATCTTCTTTTACAAATTGGATTTATCTCCTCCCTACACATGGATTGATGCTATTGGGCCATAGGAACCTTAATTGGACCATAATCCAAAAATTTCTGAAAATCTAGACCCTTAGGCTAAGGTCCTTCATACCCATTTCCAATTAATTCCAATTGCACATTGGAAAGTTCTTTTGAATTTCTGTTTCAGGGGAACTTATTTTAATAAGATGAGTTATTTTTCTATCCAAAAATATTCATAATCTGAATATTCTATCTCTAGAATATTTTCTCTCTCTATGTCAAAACAGGGAGAGACGAGATCTCTTATATTTCTGAAGAGGGAATTGATTACAGGGGAAAGATGCTGGACATTTTTAGAGGCTGGGGAGGAATCTTACAGCTTTTTTTCATTTTTAGTTTGTTTAACAATAATAAAAATAGAGAATGTTAATGGAGAGAGAGAGAGAGAGAGAGAGAGAGAGAGAGAGAGAGAGAGAGAGAGAGAGAGAGAGAGAGAGAGAGAGAGAGATTTTTTAGATTTGTTGCGTAGAAAAATATTGCCATGTTATAGTTTGTTTTTGTTTTTATTTTTTGTTTTCTTGATAATAAAAGTAGAAAAATGTTAGCGTAGAGAGAGAGAGAGAGAGAGAGAGAGCGTTTTGGTTTCTCCGCCATCCAACCAGCTAAGCGAGGAGGAGAAGCGCATGACGGAATGCGTGGAGTACATACTTCGAAAGCTCTCTAGCAGTGTTAGGACTCCTCTCTTTGGGTTTTTTGACAGACTGATGGACTGGCTAATCACGTGGAAGCCGAACAGCTTAATGGGTTTAGCAGCAGCGGGCCTTCCTCTTGCCGGACCTCTTTCGTGAAGCACCCACCTTAAGGCGAAGGGGCTACAAGTAGGCCAGCGTGGGTGGCACTCTTGCCGGACCAACATACCTTATTAATGTGGTTTTTTTTTGTTTAAATGGAAATATAAAGCTTGGCGAAAGCATTCTTGGCAGCCAGCTTCACTCGCATCTGTGTAGCTATGGCCTTCGAATGCTGCTCTACCTACTCAGAACTCAGTCGCTCTACTCTACGCCTTCTCTCTCTCTATAATATTTTCTATTTTTTAGTTTGTTTAATAATAACAAACAAAAATGTTAGTGGGTGGAGAGAGAGCTTTTTTTCATTTTTAGTTTGTTTAACAATAATAAAAATAGAGAATGTTAACGCGGAGAGAGAGAGAGAGAGAGAGAGAGAGAGAGAGAGAGAGAGAGAGAGAGAGAGAGAGAGAGAGATTTTAGATTTATTAAGTAGAAAATATTGCCATGTTTTAGTTTGTTTTTTTTGTTTAAATGAACATATAAAGCTTGGCGAATGCGTTCTTGGCAGCCAGCTTCACTCGCATCTGTGTAGCTATGGCCTTCGAATGCTGCTCTACGTCCTCAGAACTCAGTCGCTCTACTCTACGCCTTCTCTCTCTCTATAATATTTTCTATTTTTTAGTTTGTTTAATAATAACAAACAAAAATGTTAGTGGGTGGCGAGAGAGCTTTTTTTCATTTTTAGTTTGTTTAACAATAATAAAAATAGAGAATGTTAATGGGGGAGAGAGAGAGAGAGAGAGAGAGAGAGAGAGAGAGAGAGAGAGAGAGAGAGATTTATACTCAGTAATACAGAACATGCGCCTTTCTCCAAAAAGAGAGAGAGAGAGAGAGAGAGAGAGAGAGAGAGAGAGAGAGAGAGAGAGATTTTAGATTTATTAAGTAGAAAAATATTGCCATGTTTTAGTTTGTTTTTGTTTTTGTTTTTTGTTTTCTTAATAATAAAAGTAGAAAATGTTAGCAGAGAGAGAGAGAGAGAGAGAGAGAGAGAGAGAGAGAGAGAGAGAGAGAGAGAGAGAGTTTTGGTTTCTGTGCCATCCAACCAGCTAAGCAAGGAGGAGAAGCGCATGACAGAATGCGTGAAGTACATGCTCTGAAAGCTCTCTGCTAGTGTTAGGACTCCTCTCTTTGGATTTTTTGAATGCCAAGTACACCCTTTGAAGGTTGCATGGATTTATGTCTGTTTTGTAATGTGGGTGTCTTGCTTTTTCTTTGACAACAAAAGGGCGAAGGCAATGAGACAGAGGTAACATGGGAGGATCAACATAACATCAACACATTATGTCGATTGAACAATCAGTTCCACAAGCTCGAAGATGACATCAAACTACAAACAGCCACATGTCGTGATCACAATAGGTCTCTCATCCTTTTGATCTTGGGCTATCGCAAGAGTGTAATTTATGCAATTGAGGCTTTTGTTTTTTGTTTTTGGACCGTTGGTGTGGATGCCGTGACATAGATTTTTAGTGAACGATATCCCCATCATGATTTTTTTTTATTTTTACCAAAGGTGATTATATAATGTGTGTGTGTGTGTGTGGATGCGGTGACAGATTTTTTTTTACCAAAGGTGATATGTGTGTGTGTGTGTGTGTGTGGATGCAGTGACATAGATTTTTTGTGGACGATACGCCCATCAGGATTTTTTTTTGGACCAAAGATAAAATAATGTGTGTGTGTGTGTTTTCTTCCTATGTATACACATGTGCATGTTTTTTCACGTGGTAGACAAGTAGGCCCAAACCCGCATATTTGTACTCATTTTAATAGCTGTTATTAGTAGATAACATGTGTACTTTTACCCTTTTATAGATGGGTCTACCCACTTGATGTAGTACTAGTGTGCACTATTTGCACAATGTGCCCAATAGGAGGAGGTCAAGGAAAAGTGAACTGTTTAAAATGGTTATACAATTTGAGGGCCTTCGTCTAGACATGGTCAACTTCACTTGCATCTTAGGCATGTGGGCGGTGAAGGAGCAAGTGACAAGGACAAACAAATTCCTAATGTAATTGTGTGTGGGTTCTTGGGCAATGCCTTGGTGGACATGCATATCAAATGAATGATGCTTACAATAGCAGCACAAGTGCTCAATGGGCTACAAATTAAGGCTTGCCTCCATGGTATGCATTCCTCCCTATCTGGAGGATGGGTTGGGGACTAGTATATATAAAGCTGCAAAATCCTTTTTACATCAAAATCCTCTATACTATCTGACAAGCCCTGCTCACTCTTTGCCATCATTCAACAAACTACATAACAAGCTCCATCTATCATCTTCCATCTCTCAAAGGATGATTGCACCCAAGAGATATGGTAATTCAGCTGAATACAAGTCTCCATCATAGCTGGTACACTCTCTGGGTGTTTGCTTTTCCAGCACGTCCCCTTAGTTGATTTTGTTAACCTTAGTTAACCTTCATAAAACTCAAACTTCGCTTAAAAACACTCGCTTCTCAGCTTGATGTGCCAACATGCCTTCTGTTTCATGGTCTTTCTCCCCAGAGATGCAAGCCTCTTGTTGTTTATCGTCTGCCTCCGTGGTCATTTATTGTAGCGACTAGAATTGATTGTCCGTAGGTATTTTCCCTGCATGTTATTGCGTAAGCTAAAAAGTTTTTAATTCTTATTAATCAAAAACTAATATCAAAGAGCAGACCTCAATTCTATCATTCATGATGCTACCTACTTAGTCGGTAGCTTTAGGAGAAATCGTTTGGATTGATATCTTGCATCATTGTTCATGATGTTGCTAGTAGCTTTAGGAGAAATTGAACTAAATACCTCCACGATGAAACCCATAAGCATGGGGTTGGAAGTGGATGGTCCAAGATACACCATGAAGGTGGCAGCCGAGGCTAAGTGGTATAGTTTGGGATTGACCACAACCAGATGCAGGGCAAAGTGGTGGGAAGCTATGGGTAGCCTTGATGGTAGGTAACTTGTCAAGGTGGCATGGAAAGTGATAGGCGATGTAGAGGTTCTTTATGCTAGGCCTTTGTTGGTTGTGGAAGTGGTGTGGACCCTTCAACACGAGGTGGTTGGTAGAAGTAGTATGTAGCCTACGATTGGCAGAATAAGCACCATGACCACCATGAAATTATTTGCAAGGGTAGATGGTGGTGTGGATCTTCATGACACGACATTAGCGTATGTCTCGATATCATAGCACATGTGCGAAGAGATGAGACTTCTTCATTGGCGAGAATGTCAAGGGAGAGGTTGTGATGGGTGATGAATTGGAGTCAAAGTAGAGGATACATGCATGAAAGCTCATTGGAGGTACCTGTAAGGTCGAGGGTTCTCCAGGCGATGGGTCGTGCCATGGGCCATGGTCCCCTATCCAGAGATTTACCTGGAGGGTTGGCATTGTTGAGGTTAGTTGCCGATTCATGTGTTTGTGTGTGTCGTTAGATGTGAGAAGTGAAAAAAAAAATGCGATGCCCTTAGTGAAATATACATGTGACATGCATGGGCAATGGGTGGAAGGTGTGCTCGTGTGTGCACTTCTCCAACACGAAGACTTGTCCAATTCAACTACTTTCTTCTCTCTCTTTGTTGATTTCTTTTGACATTTACTTGATATCCCTTTTTGTGGGGAGTCAAGATGATTAGATTGTGTGAGACATGGCAACAGACTTTGTGCATGGCTATGCCCACAACTGTAATGGAGTTGGGTGGCCTCTGTGGGTCGATGGATTTGGCATTGTTGAACACTAGGGATAGAGGTAGTGTGGATCGATGGGTGATGTGGTCAAAGATGAGGCCACAAAAGAATGTGCCTCTGTGATTTAAGGAAGTTCCATGCGATGGGTTGTTGTACCATGGGCCAGGCTTGCACTTGCCATGGTCCCCCCATCCAGAAATGTACATGGACGGTTATTGGTGATGAGGCTCAATACAGGTTTGTGAAAGAATAGAGCCTATGTGCCTATTATATGCAAGGCCCATGTATATATTGTAGGTAGCGTGCATGGGCATTGGGCAAAAGGTGGACCATGTGTAGAAGCTTCTTCCAATGAAAACTCCAACATTGTGCTTTCTTCGACACTTTTCATTCTACTTTCTTTGACTCTCTTTTTTTTGTGCAAAGCTTCTTCCAATGAAAGCTCCAACACTTTGTTTTCTTCGACACTTTCCATTCTACTTTATTTGACTCTCTCTTTTTTGTGCGAACCCGTGGACAAGGATTTTGGACATGTAGTAGACTGGGCCTGTCATGGAGTGAGACTTGCCACCTACAATAGTAGTGAACCAAAAATATACCGCTGGATGGCATCACCATTATCCACAGTGACTACACCCCTCAATCTGCCTTCACTCTCTTCTTTTTGAAAGCCCTCTCTAAGGTGCTATGTGTAGCCTCTAATGGCATAGAGCACCAAATGTATGGTTCTCATTTAAAAATCCCTTGCCTTCGATGTTTTTGGTTCTGGATTTAGGGGTAAGCTTCTTGCTCGTATAGGTATAGCCAAAAGCATAGGCATAGAGGATCCTCAAGAAATAGCCCAATCACTCCTTGAGCACACTCTGCCCAATAACAAGAGAAGGAAGCTCAATATTATAAGAAAGCTTTTGTAAAGATGATGTATCACTTCTTATTATGAATACAATACAGTTCTTGCAAACTTATTTTTATCAAGTATATCATTGTTTTTTCTAGTTTTGTGAATGCATTAGAAATGACCCTGGGAGCCTGGGGGAGCAGTGCCAGAACAGTGCGAATTTTGAGCCTGCACCGCTGCTGTAGAGCCCAAATTCGCACTGTTTTGGCACAGCTTCCTCAGCCCTTAGGAGCAATTTTGATGCATTAGATGACAAATAATATATTTTTACACATGATTAAAGGTATTTTTATCTTGTAAATTACTGTTTTTCATAATCAATGTACTCAACTTCATTATAAATGCATCAAAAATGATTCTGAGTGGCTGGGAGAGCAGTGCCAGAACAGTGTGAATTTTGAGCCTGCACCGCTCTACTGTAGAGCCCAAATTTGCACTGTTCTGGCATAGCTTCCTTTTCTGATCCTTGGGTGACAAACTGGCACATGATAGACACTCCATGTTAAACAAACATGATGACACTGAGACATTATAAAAGAAACTTTAAATTTTAATTATTAGAAGATTGTTGTCCATCCACGTCTTTGTGCCTCCATAAAGCTTGGGTGGTTGGGCATGCCCATAATATATGAAATGGATCCTCATTATGGGTGTGGCAGAATGGGCACA
Organism: Cibotium barometz; assembly: GCF_041138505.1. NCBI lineage: Eukaryota > Viridiplantae > Streptophyta > Polypodiopsida > Cyatheales > Cibotiaceae > Cibotium > Cibotium barometz. The sequence continues at coordinate 10,137,766 of NC_141059.1, forward strand.
TTGGCGAGATAGGCACCTAATTGGCGATTGTGTCTCTTGTAGGGAGCTTAAGATGCAGGGGCCTCTAGAGAAATACATTAACATGTAGAGATGGTGTTGCCAACCATAGAGCTACAGTGCGATGGGCCCAGGTTCCTATATGGAGCTCGGGAATTTCCATTAATGAGCCAAGCTGTTATACCAGTGCACTTGTGACATGTACAAGTCAAATCCTTTCAGCTCAGGCAGTAGTTTGCCCTTGTTGGTGGCCTAGTTGGCAAGCCAATTTTTAGCCTCGAGAATCAATGCATTTGGCCAAGGGAATGGAAGAGCTTATGCAGCAGCTTGTAGGGTAGCAAGAGCAGGGGGAGTAAGACTAAACCAATGAGCTGTAAGGTCCCATTCCATCCATTGGGCAGTGCTACTGTCCCATAGATCATTCCATGTCTGCACTCCCTTTTTGTGCAGTTTTCGAGTCTGATTAACATTCCTCACTCAGTGCCTGTGGGTTGCTATTGTCCATGTTGCACATTGACCACTAGATGATTTCACCCAGTGCCCCATCACCGATAAGAGGAGGTTGGCCCTTCCACTGTAGCGTAGTGAATAGTTCCTGCCACCCAGCCACATGACCATTCACTAGAGTTGATTGTTTGACTGTGCACTTGCCTCTTGAGGCAATCCTTTGCTTCCAAGACAGGTCTGGCCATCGCCTAGGAGGGCCAGAAGCATTTTGGATGAAATATCTGATGATTACTCCCCATGGGTGCCTTGTCTCAATATCCTTTGTAGCCATTTAAGCGTGAGAGTTTGAGAGCTCACTTCAAGATTAGTGATTCCCAACCCTCCTTTCTGTTTAGGGGTGTAGACTTGTGCCCATGATATTGAGTGCCAACTCTTTCCCTTTGCTCTGATCCAGAGGAAGTCTTGGAAGAGTTTGTTGATCTTACCCTAGTCCGCTGACTTGGAGAATTCACAATAAGAGGCATAATATGTCATGTAGGATGATAATACATGCTTAAGTATCACCAAGCGCCCAGTGAATGATAGGTAGGCCTTGCTCCAGTGTACCATTTTGCCTTGTAGTCGGGGAAAAAACCAGTCGAAGCTTTGCTTGTTACTAATGTCCGTGCCAATAGGACAGGGGTGCCATGGGGGATCCATTTGAAGTCGTATTTGAGATCCCACAATTATCTATCTCCTTTGTCCAGTGGTAGGGATTTGACTTTGGAAGTACTATTCACTAACCTTGGCAGTTGGTAAAATTCATCCACCACCTGCAGGAAAGCATCAATGTTAGTTTCTTCATACACCAGAATAGAACTCTTGTCGTGAGTGAAGAATTGGGTAGTCATCTCCTGGTCCCCTTCCGGGAGAGGGAGGCCTTTAATTAGGCCTCTCTCCTGAAAGTAGTGAACATTAGCCAACAATGGCTCAGTAACTATGGCAAAAAGGAGTGGGGCAAGAGGGCAACCCTACCTGACAGATCTCTGCAATGCATACTCCCCAACTATCGTTCCATTGATTATGACCTTTGCATTGGCATTCATTAGCAAAGAATGAACCATCCCAATCAAGGCTCATCCAAATCTCATCTTTTCCAAAACTGCCAACATGAAATCCCATCTGAGCCTATCATATGCTTTATCCAGATCAACATTGAGAAGCATGTATGGTTGATTGAGCGAGAGTGCATAGTCAATTCCACATTGAACATTAAGAACCGCCTCATGGATCTGTTGGTCGTGCACGAACCCAAATTGATTAGGGTTAACCACTCCTGGAAGTAGGAATTTAATCCTAGGAGCTATGGCTTTGGTAGATAGCACATAGGTTAGCTTTGATAATATGCCAGAAGTGCCAGTAAAATTGTATGGGCAGGCCGTTCGGACCCTGGGTCTTTTCTTTTCCCATTTTGCTGGCAGCATACCTTAGCTCATCTTCTATGAATAGCCTATTCAACAATGTGAGGGATGATCAATCAATTGAGGTGGATATTCTTGACAAAAAGTTATCTAGTCGCTCCAAGTATCCATCCTTAAGGGCGGTTGTGGCTCCACTAATTGGCTGACAAGTGGGTAGTAAAGAGGGAGGCTAAATCTTTATCATCTTTAGTGAGGGAACCATTTGGTTTCTGTACCCTACTTATTCTTTCCTGTTGGAGTCTCTCTCGGACTGTTTGGGGCATCACCCTTATCTAGCCATTGTGTGTACGAGAGTGGATTCTGGTAGCTTCATCCTTATTTTTGGCTTGCGTCTGTAGGTAAGAATCTAGATTACAAATCAGTGTGGTACTGATTTCATCAGGGCCCTCTTGCTACATTGCATGCATAAGATTTGCTCTCAATCCTTCAAACGCTGAGATTCTGACTCTTCCGATTCAGGCTTGGGCCTTGCCATATTTTTTTACAGAAATTTGTGGTGTATCGGATGCACCTATCGCATTTGTCTTGTGGGGGCCCACCTTGGGCTCTTGCTGCCTCCCACGCTCTAACCACTCCCTCATCAAACTCAGGTTTCCCCAGGTGAGAGATATTCAATTTGAAGGGGGAAGGAGAATTCCTGCACGGAGCAGAGGTCGACATATCAAAGGAGACCATGATGGGGGAATGGTCCAAGCATCCTCGGTCAGGGAGGGTACTCAAGTCCCATGGTGGCACCGCTCACACCAACCTCCATTAGATGCATAGCATCTATCCAATCGGGTCTCTCCAGTCTTGCCCCATTTGCTTGTTGGTCCATGCGTATCTTGCATTTACAGTTCTGCATGTGGTCTTGGCATCAACCCAATTGCATTTATGATTGCATGTTCTCCATTTGTCTCTCTCTCTGCCATGAAATTATCATTTCTCAGATGAGACCGATCCTTTGCGGACTCAACCATATTAAAATCTCCTATCAAGATTGCATCCTCCCCTTCTAGTGATGTGCCCAGTATTTCCCACAGAGTTGCCCTCTCTGCAGAATTGTTAGGAGCGTAAACATTACATAGAGTGAACCAAGTAAAAGCATTGGTTACCTTCAAAATATGAGCATAACCATTTTCTTCTCTGAAAACCTTTGTGCATGACCATCCCACTCTAAGGAGAATCGCCGTACCTCTAGCTCGAGTGCACGGAGTGTTAGTATAGAAAGAAGTTCCATCCCTCTAGAGATTTAGGGGGGCGGTCGTGTCGCCAGTTTTCAGATCCTACAAACATAATATGTCGGCATGCCATGCACATCCCCTTGGATGTTCCAGGAGATAATTTTTATCTCTGTGTACAGAGTCATGTTATTCATATTGAGACATGTCCAGCTCAATCGGCTCAAGGACTGCCAAAGCATCATACTTATTGCCCAGAATGAGGCTTTGTCCTTTAGCTCGAGCTTCTTTCTTGAGCGAGCCATGCATCGAACATGTCTAAAACCTCTCGTCTCTTCTGATTAGAGCACATCCTCTGGATGTTCTAGGAGATAATTTTTATACGTGTGTATAGAGTCATGTTATTCATCTTGAGACATGTCCAGCTTAATCGACTCAAGGACTGCCAAAGCATCATACTTATTGCCCAGAATGAGGCTTTGTCCTTTAGCTCGAGCTTCTTTCTTGAGCGAGCCCTTGCTTGACCCCTGTGAGGGGATAATAGGGTTTTTGGGTTGCAAAGGGGGGCAGGTTGGGGTGTTCTTACCTGCCACGCCAGAGTCTTGGTCTTGATGGGTCTCTCGGTCTCTCTTCCTCGATTATTCTACCACTCGGATTGGGGCCGCATGTGTCGAAGTTGCATTAGAGGGGATTAGAAACGTGTCGTCGCTCTTCTTATTTTCTTCACTAGGACTGGAGCTAGTACTGCAGCTGGGTTGCGGGCAGTCCTTGGCAAAGTGGCCGGCTTGTTTGCAGTTGTAGCAAGAGTCCGAGAATGTTCCAAATCGTACAGAGATGTTGAACTCTAAGCACCAAGACATCTGCGATGTCGTTTTGTCTGTCGTCCCAGAGAATGTAGCACCACCTTGGCCCTTGGCCTTCATTGTGTTCCAGTGGAGGGGTGTAGAGCACTTTGCCTAAAACCCTCACCACTGTGGGACCTCCGTCCATAGGTAATATGGTAGGTCAGAAAAGCTAATCCACACCGGGCACCCATTTTGCAGAACATGTTCAGGTCTGAAAGTAGGGTACCAGGGGATGATGTGTACCAGAGACTGCCATTGTAGCATGGGACCACTGCACAGATACTATCTCTTTGTGCCCCTGATTCCACCAAAACATGAAAGAAGCCTTTTCCAGCAAAGTGAAAACAGGCCAAAGTGGCTTTACCTTGGAAAATTGTGGCGAACCACCATTTAAACTCCTCCTTCGAAGGGATGCGTCCAGTGAATTATAGGTAAGCCCCGCACTCCGTGGCTCACTTGAACTCGAGGCAAATACGGTCCATAGGGAGAGTGACTTGCACGGTGAAGACCTTCTTAGGGGTAGAGGGTGAGTTATCAACAAGATTGGCCTTTGTGGTGAGGAGGTCTGCAAAAAATGACAGCATCCTAAAGACTGTGCATGACGGTGGCATCTGCTCTGCAGACAATGTGTCAACATAAGAACGAGGGTGGGCCGTTGGGTTCTGAGGGTACGTGTTAAAAGATGACGGCATCGGTACAAGCGTTGTAGCAAGATCCGACGGAATCCAATCCGCGGCATGCTGACCAGCCAAGTGCCCATCTGTGTGTGTGCCAGTGCTAGTCCCGAGGCATCGTGGGCGTGCTTGCCATAAGGAGAATATCGAATCCGATCAGCCGACATGCGCCAACTATTACTGCAGCTCAAATTCTGAGTGGGGCAGGCAACGTGATGGCCGAGGCTTGTAACCGGTGGCCCTAGGGTTAGCAGCGTTTGCCGTATGGGGTGGCCCTAGGGTTAGCCTTGAAGATAATTTCTTTTACGTGCACAACACTTTTTTTTGGCCAAGTTAAAGTACTAGGGGGGCAGTGGTACATTCTTTAGGGGGCAACTTCTCCAAGATTTGTTTGCCTAGCCACACCTTCACCACCACTGGTCTAGTCCCAGATGGTTTTCTATGAAGGCCACAAAGCTGTAGGTGGGGTGTTTTTCCTTGAGATCTTTGGCCCATATTTGGGGAGCCTTGTCTTCACATCATACCCTAAATATCCCTGCACATCAGCCACTAGTATACGTAATGGTATGTGTAAGTAGAGGTTGAGTTGGTTAATTTTCTTTCTAACTGGGTCGAATTTTTAGAAAGGGTCGAAAATCAAATGTCACCTAAGTCACTTTCGTCGACCCCAACATAATCGCCGGTATTTTTGATTTTTTAATGAAAAGCTCATTAGATGTCGATACACCATTTTCTGACGTGATGAATTTTTTTTGCTTCGAATTCATACTTTGAAACATAGCATGAAGTTTAGTTAGACTGTTATTGGTTCTGCAAACGGTAGGGTTTCACAGATCTTCACCGTTGGCGTTCACCATTGATCACTAGATGTGCCCTTTTTTTTCCCTTCCAGATTCGTGCTTCAATTTTGTTCACCTGAAAAAAAAAAATCTCTCTTTTTTATGAAACTTTAGTATATACTATAGATTGAAGAAGAACAGCTTTCTATATATATAATATAAGATAAATATATAATATAATATAATATATATATATATATATTCCCCTTGTTGGGGAATTTGAGTGAGAGAGAGAATAAATAGATTTGCTATTTTTCCACACTTTTTTTTCCAACCTCAAAGCTATGTTTTATTTTTGACGTGCCTTTGTTTTGTTTTTTTTTTGAAAATTTGCGCAACTAATTCCTAGTTGATGGACACCTCTCAGGGCCCCGCATGCCCTTTTACAAACACCACACACCTGTGGGCAACATTACAAGATAGTATCATTCGAGGTAGCCAACACTTTGAACCCATAACCTCACGACTGAGCTACCGCCCTTTGTAAAAGGTAAGATGAGACCGTGTAACATTCGCTTACTCTAAATTTCATGGAGAAATAATTGTGGGTTCAAAAAGATAAGCATAGAGGAGAATCCCCATCCAATTTTTTATGTTTCCCATCTCTCTCTCTCTCTCTCTCCACAAAGTAGAGAGCCAATATAAAAATAACTAAAAAGTAATTAATTTGGTTTCTTTTTCTTTATGATCAAATTTTTTTAAAAATGATGCAATCCTTTTTTATTTTTTTCAATGTTTTCTTTTTCTGAAACTTTATAAAAGCCCTTGAAGTTCACATCATCATTCATGACAAACTGCTTCAATGCTTGGCATTTGAATAATATAGATACTTTGTGGAAGGAGAACAACTTAAGGTGATGACTAAGTATGAAAATCCACCATTAAAAGTCACATGGGAATTTGTGTTCAATGTACAAGACGCTTCAAATTTTAGGTTGTAAAGATGTAATAGTTTTGAATGATAAAACAACTTTAAGTCCTTGCTTGCTCGAATGTTAAAATAAATTCAAATCCTTGCAAATTTGGAGGATTTAACATTTGAATTCGGTGCAATATATTTTTTAAAAAGAACAAAGAATGACATATGGTCTACATAAATTGCAGAGACATGAGGATAATGAGCCTAGATTTATAATGTAGTTTAAGCCCTCATGTTTTGTGGTAGCATAGGGCAAAGCAACGAGGCTTCTCATTTCTTAAAGACTCTATGGATGAAGTTGAAGTGTATTATTCAAGCCTTCATGTTTTGTGGCAACATGGCAAAGCAACAAGGCTAATCATTTCTTTGAAGTGTAGTATTCAAGTAATGGAACACTCGAAGTACCAATATACATGTGACCCAAGAACAAAGAACTAAATCATAAGTCAAGATCAATAAAGATGATTTCCCTATCTTGCTTCAACCACCTTTCCTTTCAAAGAACTTGTTAAATATTCATGAAAGCTTTTACTTCTATTTATTAGCATGAAAAGGTGGCTTGATTTGCCAAGCTCACATATTTAGTAATCATAGGAGAATTTTACATACATCCCACTTGAAATAGGAGGTTTGTAAGGGAGGCGAGAATTGTTTGATTGCTATTCTAAAGTATCCTAAGGGATAAGGTTGAGGTTTGTAGGGGAGGTGAGAATTGGCTTATTGCTAATCTAAAGTACCACAAGGGATAAGGTTGAAGGACATTAAAACTCTACATTTTGAAAAGTATGTGAATGGTATAGGAAAAGTTGACCCTTAAGGTGATGAAAGGGTATTCACAAAGGAGACCTTTTTCTTTGAACCAATAGAAGGGTCCATGGCTCCTTATGTCTAGAGTACCTTCTTCAAGAATACGTGATAAACAAGAGGTACATGAAATTGTCTAGAGTACCTTCTTCAAGAATACGTGATAAACAAGAGGTACATGAAATTGTCTAGAGTATCTTCTTCAAGAATACATGATAAACAAGAGGTACATGAAATTGACTTTTAAATATTGAGATGACACATGACTTTGGCACCAATTTAATAGAAATCAATCATATATAGATTGGCTTGATTTTATTTCCTTGGTTTCATGTAGTTCTTTAAGAACAACATCCATGTGCATGGATGTTTCAAAATTGAATACCGAGTGTAGATGTGAATCGGAGAGGCCATGACATAATCACGATGTACTAGGTAGCTTTGTAAGTGGGGAATATAAGAAGAATGCATGTGTATGCATCCTTTAAAAATTAAACCTTTAGGATTTGGTGCCTTGGTATCAACATCTCTTCAGAACCTTGAGTATTATGGTGTATTGTTGATTACACAGAAAGCAATGCTTATTTCTCCACATATATAGTTTTGAGCATTGTATGTTGTTCAACAAACTCGATGCATGAGAGGAGCATTTGTTGAAGTCAATGCAATTCTAAACAATGGACAAGAGAGGTGGGGCAAATCAACCAGTTTGTTAGTGGATGAGAAGGCACTCGTTTGAGAGTTGGAAAGTCATGCATTGTTATGCTAGAAGATTTGGGCTACCATGTATTCATTATGGAACACTAGAAGATGACAAGAAAGTTTTCAATGTCACATCAAAAGCATGCCATGCCTTTGAAATGATGCAAGGTTTTTACATGTGGAATCCACATGGGAGGTATAAGAGGACATCATTATTTAAAGCTTTTCATGAAATGAAGAGTCAATTGAACACCAACTTTGATACGCAAGCCCCTCTAAATATAAGGAGGCACGAGGGAGGCCAAATGTGTGGTAGAAAAATCATTTGTAGATCTATAGGATTGCATCTTAAAAGTAACTGGAATGTTTTGGAGTGATAGTAGTATCTATACACATACAAGGCAAGTAAAAAACACAACTAGCTAAAGGCCATTTTTATACACATACAAGGCAAGTGAAAATCACGACTAGCTGAAGGTCATTTTTATATAAATTACTTTTTCGTGTAAGTGACTAAATTCACATAGCTATAATGAGAGCATGATGTATGCACATGTTGTAGATGCCTTCGATGTGCAAAGCAATTGAGTCATATATAGAAGTGTGCAGCTAAAGGAGTAAAAGGGATCTAAAGATCGTCACACATCATCCCCCAAGCTTGGTTGAGCAAGAGTGGTATTGAATTTGAGGGCACTTACACAAATCTCCTCGAGCTTGGCCAAGCAAGATTGCCACTCTCATAGTGTATTACTGAATTGAGGGAACGTACACACGACTCCCAAAGCTTGGCTGGGAATCTTCATAGTTGTGTTATTGAATTTGAGGGCACTTACACATGATTCCCCAAGCTTGGACAAGCAAGATTGCCATTCTCATATGATGGTTGGAATATTACTTGGCCTCTCAAAAGAGAGTGCGGAACCTTCCCCGCCTGCGAGATATCACGTTTTCATGGTTGTGTGAAGAGGTGTGAAAAGCCCATTTCTAAAGGGAGTTGTAAATGTGGGGCGGGTATAAAAAGCTCTATGCATGTGGGGTGGGTACAAAAAGCTCTATGCATTTGAAAATATTGAAAGAACTAAAAGAAACAATTGATGTGTGGTGGAGGACGAGTTACATGCAAACATCTATGCCTCTAGGTAGGAGCCTGGAGGTACGTTCTCTCTCTCTCTCTCTCTCTCTCCGAGAGCAGTTTGTTTTACAAACCACAAAACAGCCTGCCCGCGTGGAAGGGCCTCAAAAGAATGTGGCGGCCCGGACAGGTTGACCCTTGAAATCTCAGAAAGTCGCTCGACCGGCTATCGGCAGTTTTGAAGACGGCCTCATCTCCCGAGATTGGGCAAGGCCACCTGTCGACCAATCAAATGAAAGCTAGTGGTTTGCCAGGACTGGCTGTTGCAAGTCGCATTTGCAGCGAACCTATAAATGCACGCCGGCCACCTTCCGGCTTGAGTGGGTAGTCGCTCCCCTCTCGTTTGCCTTTGCCTACAGCAGCCTTAGCGCTTTCATTAAATCTGGTTTAATCTTTCTAATCCTACCTTAATCCTCGTCCCAATCATTGCAAATCCGCTAGGTTTTATCATTAAAACTATTATTTTACCATACTAAGCTATTGCTTCTGCTTTCTCCATTCAACGTGCAGCCCATGCAATAGCTTCCGACGTCCTACGTGATTATACGTTTACATTTTGCATATAGATACCTGTTGAGCATTCTGTGCTTCATAATCTAGCTCTATGCTTTCCAGTATTATTAACTCATCAGTTGCTTAGCCCATACTTTGTTTCTGCTTGCTCATAACTGTAGTATCTAAGCTGCTGCACATACTATTCATTAGTACAGAATTCTCACCTTACCTTGATCATGGTTATCTCTGTTGAGAACCCAGTTGCAGCTCATGCAGTGCTGAACATGGGGCCTATCAATGGAGAGCATATCCATCATCATCAGTACATCTCGCCTCTAAGTAAAGCTGCTGATCAGTTGATTGAATTCAGCAAAGGCTTGCCTCATGGCCCTGAGCAGCAGCTGCCTGCAACACTAATGAATGTGAAAGAGGAGACACTAACTGCAGCTGAGAAGGAGGCCATTAGTGCATTGCCTGGTGGTCCTCAGCAGGCTTCATCAAAGGCAGAAGATGAGTTGAGCAATGGGAATAGCTCTGTGGACTCAGCAAGCTCTGGTTTGCAACAGAAGGCCAAGGTAGTGCTGGCAAATGGAGCTGTAACTGATGCTGGAGCAAACGTAGATGGTGTTTATGATGATGATGATGATGATGATGAATCAGATGACAATGAGTATGTGAATGTCACATACCCTGAGGATTATGTGACTGCCTATGGTGTTGATCAAAGAGATGAAGGGACATCGGATAACTGGATCAAAAGGCACCCAGAGCTTGTGAGGCTCACAGGGAGGCATCCTTTCAACTGTGAAGCGCCACTGCCGCGTCTCATGGAGCATGGCTTTCTGACCCCCACCTCACTGCACTATGTCAGAAACCATGGCTATGTACCCAAAGCACATTTTGATGACTGGACAGTCGAGATATCAGGGCTTGTGAATAAGCCCCAAACTCTCACTATGCATCAAATCATGCATGAATTCAAGCCTAGAGAGTTGCCTGTGACCTTGGTGTGTGCAGGCAATAGAAGGAAAGAGCAGAACATGGTGCAGCAGACCATTGGGTTCAACTGGGGAGCAGCTGGGGTCAGCACATCAATGTGGAGAGGGGCCCGGCTCTGTGACGTCCTGCGGAGGTGTGGGATATATAGCAAGAAGAAAGGGGCTTTGTATGTCTGCTTTGAAGGCCAAGAGACCTTACCTGGTGGGGGAGGTTCCTCCTATGGTACGAGCATCTCAGTTGATGTTGCCCTGCATGAGTCTTGTGATCTCCTTGTTGCCTACATGCAGAATGGCAAGCTTCTTGAACCAGATCATGGCTTTCCTGTGAGGATGATCATCCCTGGGCACATTGGCGGACGCATGGTTAAGTGGTTGAAGCGTATTATAGTTACCGCCAAAGAATCAGATAGCCATTACCACTACAAAGATAATAGAGTTCTCCCATCTCATGTTGATGCTGAAAAGGCAAATGCTGAAGGTATGTACTTTCTTGATTTATATGTATTCTTGTGAAAGGAAACTTTGGTCTTAGTAGGAAGCTTACATGTAATGCTTTCTTTTGCAGGATGGTGGTACAAACCAGAGTACATTATTAATGAGCTGAATATCAACTCAGTTATCTCTACACCAGCACATGAACAAGTGATACCGATCAATGTGAATACTTTGCAAGTGCCTTTCACATTGAAAGGATACGCATATTCTGGTAATTTGTTTTCTCAGCTTGAGGATTCAGGGGAGACATGTTTGAGTAACATGTGTTGCACCTAGATTAACTCAAAGTCTAATGATGCATGATTTTGATGTGTTTGCATGTATGTACAGGTGGTGGAAGAAAGGTTATTAGGGTGGAGGTGACCATTGATCATGGTGAGAGCTGGTTGCTATGCAGGATCACTCATCCTGAGCGCCCCACCAAGAATGGCAAATATTGGTGCTGGTGTTTCTGGGAGCTTGATATGGAAGTCATGCAGCTCATTCAAGCCAAAGAGTTGGCAGTGAGGGCATGGGATGCCTCCATGAATACCCAACCACAGAAGTTGACATGGAATGTGATGGTATGACCCTTAATTAGCACTGAACTAAGTTTACAGCAGGTTTTATTGCCTGACACATTGACAATATGATGGGGTAACAGAATTTGATTCTCTTTCTCTCATCACCTCCATAGATAGCTGGATTAATGATTTGATGGATTAGAGTATAGTGATTTGTATGTCACTAGATGTAATGAGATCCCTCTTCTGCATTTGCAGGGTATGATGAACAATTGCTGGTTCAAAGTGAAGATAAACCCTTGCAAACCTAGAGGAGGTGGAATAGGATTAGCTTTTGAGCACCCAAATCAGCCTGGAAATCAAGCAGGAGGCTGGATGGCACCAAGCAAAGCATTGAAGTCTGAGCAGCAAGAGAAGGTACCCACAATGTCAAAGAGCTTCTCGAGTCCGATGCTGGACCGTGGCATGGTCCGCCAAATAACAAATGCAGAGTTTAAGAGGCATAACACAAGGGAGTCACCATGGATAGTGATCCACAACAATGTGTATGACTGCGCAAGGTTTTTGAAGGACCATCCAGGAGGGTCAGACAGCATTTTGATCAATGCTGGGACAGACTGCACTGAAGAGTTTGATGCCATCCATTCTGCCAAGGCAAAGGCCATGTTGGAGGATTTCAAGATAGGAGAGATGGCCTCATTTGGGACCATGTCTTCTGCTGAATCCACCCCCGATAACTCCATGCATGGCGGGAATTCTTCCTTCTCAGCTCTCCACGCTCTCTTCCCGATCAGCGAGTTGTCCCCAGCAAGACCTGTGGCCCTTAACCCCAAGAAAAAGATCACATGTAAACTAACTTCCAAGAAAATCCTAAGCCATGATGTGAGGTTATTCAGATTTGATTTACCTAGCAAGGACCATATACTAGGGCTACCCGTGGGGAAGCATATATTCTTATCAGCTACAATTGGAGGGAAGCTTTGTTTAAGGGCTTACACACCGGTTAGCTCAGACGAGGATGTGGGCTATTTTGAGCTGCTGATCAAAGTGTATTTTAGAGATGTGCATCCCAAGTTCCCGGACGGGGGCTTGATGTCTCAGCATCTAGACTCTTTGGATGTGGGGGGTACTGTAGATGTGAAGGGGCCATTAGGCCACATCGAGTACATAGGAAATGGGCAGTACTATGTAGAGGGAAAACCTGGCTACATGAAGAAATGTGCCATGCTGGCAGGGGGCACAGGCATAACCCCCATGTATCAGCTCATAAGGGCCATACTGAAGAACCCAGATGACCATACAGAGGTTTATCTGGTGTTTGCCAACAGGACCGAGGAAGACATCATGCTGCATGCTGAACTCGACGAATGGGCACGGATGCATAGGAATTTCAAGGTCTGGTATGTGGTTGAGAAGGCTGCTGATGATGGTGCATGGCCGTACAGCACAGGGTTCATCAATGAGGGCATCCTAAGGGACCATTTGCCTGCTGGGTCATCTGAGACGTCAGCATTCATGTGTGGGCCACCCCCCATGATCCAATTTGCATGCCTCCCCAACCTTGACAAGATGGGTTATGACAAAACCAGATGCTATCAATTCTAATATTGTCGTAAACCGTCTACTTAGGCTGCCCGGCTGCTTGGCTTGATCTTAATTTAACCTTAAGTTTTCAATTTATCGTGAGACTTCATCCGTGTGCATAACTGTGCAACGTAATGGCTACAGGCATCTGCGGCGCCTATCCTATTTAAGCAATCATGGCATGCTCGATTATATGGTATCATTATGTATTATAATCGCTTGCAAAGTGATGATAATTATGGCAATTATATTGTTTCAATGCTCACCACCTTCTAAACTGTCTTCAATAAATGCTTTGATTATCAAAATTTGTCTTGCAACAAATCAAACTGGCCATGACGCGTTGTGCGGTAACCATCAAAATGGAAATTATTTTAATGCCGCAAATATAGTGCAAAGCAAGCAGAAAATCTTCACGAGAGGGTGCCCTCCATGCTTTGGCAGCACAATATCTGTTCCAAATCGTCAGAGATTTTGACGTTCTAGAACTGCACACATACGTATATATATATATATGGAAAAAACAGTTTTTGAACCTAGTCTATATACCACCTGTTAATTAATCCAAGGTCTAGACTTTGAAATAATATGAATTTGGGACCTCCATATTTAAATCTACGCATGTCCGTGGATTTGTGTGAACACACTGCATGCTACATGTCTTTTCATGTACAGAAAGTGGCAGTCTTTCTTGTAAGGCGACCCCTTTAACATTAGTTAAGCTTTGGCAAAGCATTTCCATTTCAAAACTTTGGGAACAAGTTTGAACTTTTGTTCATAACCTAAATGTAATACATTAACAGTAAAAGAGATGTATTAAAAGTTATAACTTATACCTCGATTCTAGTTAGTTAATATAAAAATTATTAGCTCTTTCAAAGAAATGTGTGCACTGCATGTTCACTAGTGTGTTAAAAAAAAGGGAGAGGCCAAGAGTCATGTAAGCATAGATAGTGACCTTTATAATGCTGCTGACCATGTGAGACTTCACTATACAACTTGTAAGTATGTGTGCAACTTCTTTACAATGTGCCCGTTGGTGTAAACTTGTAGATATCAAGTATCTACATCCAATGATTTTGTTTGTCTCAAAGTGCTATCATGGTGGCCAATTAAGTAAAGAAACTTTCCAAAATGTGTAGATACGCCCACAATTTATTTATTTGATTTTTTCAAATAGTCCACAGGTTAGGACATGACATCAAAGCTACAAGAAATGCCTTGATAATGGTCAATTCTTTAAACCTAAAATTCTCTTATGGAAAATATATACCAGACAATTGCTTTGTCATATGAGCTCATATAGAAACCTTTCCCGCAAAGACATTGTTGCCTAAAGATGTCACATGGTTTGTGAGATTGCTCAACAATATAAAATACATGTGTGTGTAGGTGGGTCACTCATAAATATGTAAGCGTAGAAGGGGTTTTTAAAGTCCCTTTTTTACACATTTTTTTTAACATACAGAAGGGTACCATTTAAAGGGGGTATTTACAGATTGAATACAAAAAGGGTGTGTTTTATTTATGAAAAATTTATAGATAAGGGGTTTTAAATTAGGCCTTGATGAACGCACGTGATATAAAGAGTTTACATGTCGTGAACCTCCCGAGATGGGGATAAAGTGGATGCATGTCATATTTATATAATAATAGGAGATACATTCCATTGCATATAAGTATTTTTTTTAAAAAAATCACATCAAGTTATATGCTAGAAGCTTCATGTGGATCACCAATCTATCAAGGTTTCTTTTGATTATGTATACTTTTCATTTTAATACATTGGTTCTCAAATAATGCATCAGAGACAATGCTTTCTTTCTATTCTGTGATAAAACTACTAAACATGAAGAGAGACTTAAAGCATGTTTTGTTATTGTGTAGAGAGAGAGGCCTCAAGGCATATATGACTCATGGGACCAATACAAGTGCAATACATCAATCATAGATAAGAGTCCAACATCATCCCATGAAATGCGAAAAAGAAAAGGAAAACCTAGAGTAACATCCGTTAGGTGACCATGGTCAAAAGTGTCAGATCATGGTGTGTCCTCGGTCCCATTTTTTTTCTCATCCCAAACTTGTGTAGTTTGGTGGCCTTTTGTTTTAGTTGTTGAAGAGAGGGGTCCTTTGTGCCTCTTAGGATCATCTTAGACTGATAAGAATTGCAACCTATCTTCAATCCTACTGAATTTGAGGGTAGCATGGTTTGGTGTAGACTTTGTAATTGCCTCCAATGCATCCACGTTTCATGGTGGCATTGGTGTTAATTTCTTTTAGTTCCTCAAAGTGTTAATTTCTTTTAGTTCCTTAAAGTCCTCCTTGAAATCTTAACCCTGCTTTTTCTTCCACTCTTAGAGAGAGAGAGAGAGAGAGAGAGAGAGAGAGAGAGAGAGAGAGAGAGAGAGAGAGAGAGAGAGAGAGAGAGAGAGAGAGAGATCACTTCATAGACGGTTAATAGAAGTATTGCTAGCTTGAATTGTAGGTGAGGAGTTATTTTCATCACTTTTCCAAAAAAATCCCATTTAGCTACATGCCAACATCGCATTCCGTAATAATCCATTGCCTCTACCTTCTTCTTACTCCCCTCCTGCTTCCTTCATTTCCTTCCCTCTACCCTTTATTAATTCCTACACTCTTGTACCCTTTTCCTTTGCCTTCTTCTTGCTCCCCTCCTTATCCATTCCTTCCTTCCTTCTCTCTACCCTTTATTAATTCCTACACTCCTCCACCCTTTTCTTCATTTTTAAAATCCCCCCTCACCTAATATTGATTTTCTCATCATCTTGAGGATGCTCTTATAAGCCACAAGATTGACAAAAGAAGATATGGATGAAATGTTGTCGAAAAGTGTAAAGTTTTATTTGATGCACTTCAAGAGGACCTTCAAAAATTGCATGGATGCATTCAAGAGACTACATTTTATTGAAACTTGGGCCTACATTTTTATCTAAAGGGGAGACAAGAAGTCTCTCCATGTTTGTATTTTGAGGGAGGCAGATGTCCTCTATATGGATGGCTTCATTGGCCAAAGGTAGGCTAGTGATGTCAACGAAAGAGGTGAATGTACAATTGAAAAAGTTTAAAGGTTGGAAAATTTCATGAGTGATATAGAAGGTGCCAACTTGCATAAAGGAAAATTTGTTGGCTTTGGTTTAGAAGCTTTAAAAAAGAACGACCAAGGCTATCCTTTCTTGGGCATGAGAGAGAGAGAGAGAGAGAGAGAGAGAGAGAGAGAGAGAGAGAGAGAGAGAGAGAGAGAGAGATACATAAGTGGTAAATAGAAGCATTGCTAGCTTGAATTGTAGGACATTAATTGTAGAAGAGGGGTTATATTCATCATTTTTTTTAAATGTTAGATATTTCACTCCATGGTTGATTGGGATGCCTGGACACTATTGTACCATGCTAGTAATTAGTATTGTGGGTGCTACTGCATTAATACTGGACGAGTTAGTGTTATTGGTACATGCGTTTGGGGCTATGCTAGTGTTATTGGTATTATAGGCGATTTACTATGTTAAATATCGAGCTAGTGTATATTGGTGTTATGAACCTATGACCGTAATGATGTTGAGGTTAAGTGTTGAGTCGAATGAATTGCTCTAACCAATTTGATTGACACTTGTGCGTAATAGGTGTTGATGAATAGTGTGAGGGTGTCGATTGAAGTGTCGCATGGATGGCGGCTTGAGCATGGTGTGCGAGTGTCGCTCATGGTGTCACATGGAGTTTCTATGGTAATGTGCCAATTTTAATATTTAATTAATGTTGTATTTTGGCCGTATTTTGGCTTGCTCAGGTGTTGTATTCGTAGGGTAATTCATATTCCATGGTCAGCACACATGTAAGAGATTAATTTATTTATTAAAAGGTAGGCATTAAGGTTTATTTTTATAAAAAAGGACCCAAAACTTTATTGGCTTCATGGGTCTATTTTTAGAATAAAAAGATATGATGGGGAGGGGAGCCACCTCCAATAATGTGTTGTGAGTTTTCTTATTTGTTTTTGCTCTTCTTTGTTGATATGTTTGTAGCAGAGTTTAGTTACAATGCATGAATCAAGTAAGGTCCTTCGATGACCGAATGATGCATCTACTTCAGTTTTCACAAATTTCAAGGAGTGTCTTCTAAGGCTCCAGAGGTTATTTTCATCACTTTTTCCAAAAAAATCCCATTTAGCTACATGCCAACATCGCATTCCAAAATCCCATTGCGTCTACCTTCTTCTTACTCCCCTCCTTCTTGCTTCATTCCTTCCCTCTACCCTTTTTTAATTCCTACACTCTTCTGCCCTTTTCCTCTGCCCTCTTCTTGCTCCCCTCCTTATCCCTTGCTTCCTTCCTTCTCTCTACCCTTTATTAATTCCTACACTCCTCTACCCTTTTCGGTCATCTTTAAAATTCCCCTCACCTAATATTGATTTTCTCATCATCTTGAGAACGCTCTCGTAATCCAAAAGGTTGACAAAAGAAGATGTGGATGAAATGTTGTCGAAAGGTGTAAAGTTTTGTCTTATGCACTTTAAGAGGTCCTTCAAAAATTGCATGGATGCATTCAAGAGACTACATTTTATTGAAACTTGGGCCTACATTTTTATCTATAAAGGAGAGACAAGAAGTCTCTCCATGTTTCTATTTTGAGGGAGGCAGATGTCCTCTGTATGGATGGCTTCATTAGCCACCAAAGGTAGGCTAGTGATGTAAAGGAAAGAGGTGAATGTACAATTGAAAAAGTATAAAGGTTAAAAAATTTCATGAGTGATGTAGAAGGTGCCAACTTGCATAAAGGAAAATTTGTTGGCTTTGGTTTAGAAGCTTTAAAAAAGAACGACCAAGGCTATCCTTTCTTAGGCACATGAAATAGAAGCATTGCTACTTGAATTGTAGGATATGAATTGTAGAAGAGGGGCTATATTCATCATTAAAATGTTAGATATTTCACTCCATGGTTGATTGGGATGCCTGGACACTATTGTACCATGCTAGTAAGTAGTATTGTGGGTGCTACTTCATTAATACTGACGGGTTAGTGTTATTGGTACATGCGTTTAGGGCTATGCTAGTGTTATTGGTATTGTAGGCAATTTACTATGTTAAATATTGACCAGGTGTATATTGGTGTTATAAGCCTATGAGCGTAATGATGTTGGGATTAAGTGTTGAGTCGAATGAATTGCTCTAACCAATTTGGTTGACACTTGTGCGTAATAGGTGTTGAATAATGTGAGGGTGCCGATTGAAGTATCGCATGGCATTAGGAATTTTTTGGACCCAAAAAGGGCCTCCTAAGGATTCCAAATTTTAAGGGATTGGAGCTTAAAAAGTTGGGCTTAAGGGAGACAAAGGCTATGATGACCCCTATTTTTTGCCTTGCCACATCAGCCATACCACCCTAGTTTCACTTTTTAAAGGGAATATTCTCATATTCTCTCTCTTACTTTTTTGACTTTTCTCATACTTTCTCTCTTCCTTTTTGATTTTTTTATCTTCACTCTCTCTACAAATTGAATCTTTCTTGTCATTTTGAAATCTCCTTTCTCATTAACTCCCACCATATCTCCCTTCCACATCAGCAAAACATTCTCATATTTAGGTGGGCCCCAAAAAGCGAAAATTTTTATTTTTTTATTTTTTTTATTTTTTTACATTTTGAGGTGGAAAAAACACCACCCAACCAATATGTATGAATTTTTTATCTTCACTCTCTACAAATTGAATCTTTCTTGTCAGTTTGAAATCTCCTTTCTCATTAACTCCCACCATATCTCCCTTCCACATCAACAAAACATTCTCGTATCCCAAAAAGTGAATATTTTTTATTTTTTATTTTTTTACATTTTGAGGTGGAAAAAACACCACCCAACCAATATGTATGATGAAAATAATTTTTTCCCTCCAAAAAGCTTGTAATTCAAGGGTCACGTCAGAAGCCTCTCAGGAGCCAGTACATCCATAACTAACTGTCAGGAACCACCACATCCCCATGAGATCCTGAAATTGTGGGACCCCAAAAATTAATATTTTTTAACTTTTCTCATAAATGTAATTTATTGATGAAAAACTCCATGTTAGTATATTTGTATATCAAAAATATCATTTTCTACTTGAAAAAATGGATTTGTGTTAAACTTCCAACAGCAAAGTTTTAACAGTCTCTCTCTCTCTCTCTCTCTCTCTCTCTCTCTGAGGATCTCTCTGATTTAGCTTCTTCCTCTGCTTAGCTATGGAGCCTTTGCAAGCTGTGTGTGTAGCCCCTTGTGAAGCTAGAAAACGGAAGGTTGATTTACACATTCGTATTCCTGAAGAGTATGGCAGCTCTAAAAAAACCCATCCTATTGATGCACAATCTGTCAAAGCTCATAGATAGCCAAGGAGAAAAATGTAGATCTTTGGGTTGATGGGCATCTCTATCCAATTGACCCTCCATTAAGAGCAAACCCTCCAAGTTCCATAATTTATCATCTTTTATGCAATTTATTGGTGAAGGAGAGCTTGGCTTGTTAGGATACTGTAGAAGATTGACTACAAGTGGAGCTTGGCAAACCCATATTCTCCAATCTCAATTACAAGCATCACAATAAATCAAGAAATCAAGTTCTATCAGAGGAACACTGAGTTACTGATAAGAAGAGCCCCTTTCGCTTGCACAGTGAAGGAGATTCTCCAACGATATAGAACAGAGTTCTGTGTGCATGGGATTGCCCTTGAAGCATTGCAAGAAGCCTCCGAGGCTTACCTTGTTGTTGGGCTTTTTGAAGACACCAACCTCCTTGCAATACATGCAAAGAGGATTACCATATCTACCAATAAGGACATGCAACTAGCCTGGCGTATTCGAGGCCAGCGAGACACGATCTTAAGATCTTAGATGTTAACCTTCTTTTTGAAGCAACTCTTTTGTTTCAAACCCCCCTTTGTAACAAGCCTATCTCGCTTTCATTTGTAACCTTCTAATAATTAAAATTTTAAGTTTCTTTTATAATGTCTCGGTGTCATCATGTTTGTTTAACATGGAGTGTCTATCATGTGTCAGTTTGTCACCCAAGGATTAGAAATGCTCCTGTGAAGGACTGAGGAAGTTGTGCCAGAATAGTGCGAATTTGGCCTCTGCAAAACGGTGATGTAGGCTCAAAATTCGCACTGTTCTGGCACTTCTCTCCTAGCCACTCAGGATCATTTCTGATTCATTTATAATGAAGTTGAGCACACTAATTGTGAGAAACAGTAGTTTACAAGATAAAAACACCTTTAATCATGTGTAAAAATATAGTGTTTATCATCCAATGCATCAGAATTGCTCCTGGAGGACTGGGGAAGCTATGCCAGAATAGTGCAAATTTAGGCTCTGCAAAGCGGCGATGCAGGCTCAAAATTCGCACTGTTCTGGCACTGCTCCCCTAGCCACTCAGGATCATTTTTTGATGCATTTATAATGAAGTTGAGTACACTAATTGTGAGAAACAATAGTTTATAAGATAAAAATAGCTTTAATCATGTGTAAAATTACATTGTTTGTCACATCGAATGCATCAGAATTGCTCCTGGAGGCCTAGGAAAGCTATGCCAGAGAACAGTGCGAATTTAGGCTTTGCAGTGTGGTGGTGGGCGGTGCAGGCTCAAAATTCACACTGTTTTGGCACTACTCCCCCAGCCACTCAGGATCATTTCTGATGCATTTATAATGAAGTTGAGTACATTAATTATAAAAAAAATAATTTATAAGATAAAATACCTTTAATCATGTGTAAAAATATATTATTTGTCAATGAAGGGTTGGGGAAGCTATGCCAGAACAGTGCAAATTTGGGCTCTACAGTAGAGCAGTGCAGGCTCAAAATTCGCACTATTTTGGCACTGCTCTCCCAGCCACTTAGAATCATTTTTGATGCATTTATAATAAAGTTGAGTACATTGATTATGAAAAACAATAATTTACAAGATAAAAATACCTTTAATCATGTGTAAAAATATATTATTTGTCATCTAATGCATCAGAATTGCTCCTAAGGACTGAGGAAGCTGTGCCAAAACAGTGCGAATTTGGGCTCTACAGTAGCGGTGCAGGCTCAAAATTCGCACTGTTCTGGCACTGCTCCCCCAGGCTCCCAGAGTCATTTCTAATGCATTCACAAAACCATTGATGGTACAAACTAGAAAAAACAATGATATACTTGATGAAAATAAGTTTGCAAGAAATGTATTGTATTCATAATAAGAAGTGATACATCATCTTTACAAAAGCTTTCTTATAATATTGAGCTTCCTTCTCTCTTGTTATTGGGCAGAGTGTGCTCAAGGAGTGACTGGGCTATTTCTTGAGGATCCTCTATGCCTATGCTTTTGGCTATACCTATACGAGCAAGAAGCTTACCCCTAAATCCAGAACCAAAAACATCGAAGGCAAGGGATTTTTAAATGAGAACTATACATTTGGTGCTCTATGCCATTAGAGGCTACACATAGCACCTTAGAGAGGGCTTTCAAAAAGAAGAGAGTGAAGGCAGATTGAGGGGTGTAGTCACTGTGGATAATGGTGATGCCATACACACAGGAAGCCGACCAAGATAGTGCACCAATGCAGCATCATGTCCATGGACCTTGGCCTGGTCTCTGTTGCTGCCGCGCCGCCTCTCTCCCAGCAAATGCGTCAATTTCAACCACCCTCTGCAATTAAAGGAAAAATCAAAATATTTTCTTATACATAATTCCCATGGTTGTCCCCTCCTTACGCTTCCCAATCTGTAAAAATATAGAAAGTGGCACAATAACCAGAAAGTGTAAGGGTTAATTCTAGACATGTAGTGGAATCAGATATACCTTTCTTCTCATCAACTTGAAACTTGACTCTTCCACATTGTCAAAGCCCATGATGCTAAAGTGTTGACACAGGTTTGCTAGGCTCCAATGCTTGCTTGCTGCCACTCACTCAATCTCCTAGTAATCCTTGAATGAGGTCAGACCGTACCTCCTTACAAATATACATTGTTTTTGTTTGGCGCATTGGCATGGAATTAAACATGTGCACAAAAACATGTAAAGGACAAAACCAATTTAGCCCTACTGACCTAGATGCCTTTGAAAACTTAAGTGATGTCTTGATATCACTTACCATCTTAAACTTTAAGCATAAGATGGTCCAAGCATCTGGTTTGGGCCATTCATGATTGTTAAGAGGGGGGTTGGGGATCTCTTTTAGCTTGCCAAATAAACCTGGTTTTTTATCCTACAAAATATGAGTGAGAAAAGAAAAAGATATTGTTCTGTACAAGATCACTTGGGCTTTGAGATACAAACATTGCCTCTCCAATGGTGGATGCATGCATAGCATAGAAAACTCCAGTGAGGCTTTGGAGTGGTTGTTCCAACATAATTAGAAGGGAAAATATCTGCAGAGAGATAGAAAATGGAGGATCATAAGAAAATTTGAAACAAAAAATCCAATATTAGCATGTTGTTAAAGCTGTGTTTATGTAACACTAACAATTTGAAGGAAACCTTGGTAATGTACAGGTCTCCAAGGGTATACACATGTTGCACTATGGCAACCAGTCCTTCCTTCTTAGTATGCTTGAAGCCTTGTAGCCACCCCTTCCAAATGATGTAGCATATTCCCCAGTTGGACACACTCGATGTGGTCCCTTAGAGCTTGGCTACATGTAGACCCAAGCCCCAATCCTGAATCTTGTTGGAGCCCAAACTCCATTCTCAACTCTTGTGTTATGTAGTAAAAGCTCTTCCACCTTCTCCCTAGATCTTCTCACATTACTGGAAGAGGCCATGGTGGTAAGAAAAGAGAAGAAGGGAAAAGAAAAGCTTTCTTTAACAGAGGAGTGGAGAGGAGAGAAAGTTCAGGGTTTTCAGTGCAGCAATGGAAAGCTTAAAAGAGGGTTAGAGTTTGAGAATAGGCTTCCTGAACTTAGAGTAAACTAAAGAGGGATAGAGTTTCTGTAGCAATGGAGAGGGAGGGAGTTTGAGAGAGAGAGAGAGGGAGATTGAGAGGGAGGGAGCTTGAGAAGGAGGGAGAGCTTGAGAGGGATGGAGTTTTTGCAGCAATGGAGAGCTTAGAAAAGGAAGAAAGAGGGAGAGGGAGCTTGAGACTGAGGGAGCTTGACAAGGAGGGAGAGCTTGAGAGGTATGGAGTTTCTACAGCCAATGGAGAGCTTAGAAGAGGAAGAAAGAGGTTCAAAATGAGCTTTCCAAACTTAGAGTATGTTGGGGGGAAGTTTGAGAGGGAAAACACACTTTTGGAAAAAAAAATTAATTTTTCTTAATTTTTAGGGTTTTTAATCTGTGCGATTCTAGGTGGGGGGACCTCTAAGTTTGGGCCCAGGAGGTAGGGAGATAAGAGTAGTAATTTGGCCCCATTATAACAAACCAAAGCCTAGGCCCTAGGGTCAAAGAAGTCAAAAATGTGCACCCAGCCCTCTTTTCCTATTGGTCCATTCCTAATCAAAAGTTAATCCATGAGGCCCTCTTTGGGTCTAAAAAATTCCTAATGGATGGCGGTTTGAGCATGGTGTGCTAGTGTCACTCATGGTGTCACATGGTGTTTCTATGATCGTATTTTGGCTTGGTCGGGTGTTGTATTTGTAGGGTAATTCATATTGATGGGGACTAGCACATGTAAGAGATTAATTTGTTTATTAAAAGGCAGGCACTAAGGTTTATTTTGATAAAAAAGGACCCAAAACTTTATTGGCTTGATGGGTTTGTTTTTAGAATAAAAAGATATGATGGGGAGGGGAGCCACCTCCAATAATTTGAAGGCGTGTTATCTTATAAGGCTCAAGAGGCAAAGGCATCAACACACAGTCCAAAGCCACCACCAGCTCACCGTGCAGCGGAGCTCCCTCTCTCTCTCTCTCACACACACACACACACACACACACACACACAGTGCTCGGACACTGTGGACCAAGGCCCTTGCCTATACCTTCCTGGACTTCTCCCTCATCTCCAAGGGTGTTCTGCGCATGGACTGTGTTGATGGTGCTCGAGGTGATGGTCTTGGTGGTGTGTACGGCCCCAACCTTATGAAGGAAGTCTCCATATTTAATTATGATTATGTTTAATGTGGGAAAATTTCTTGGAAGAGCTAGTCAAATATTTATCTTCCTCCCCAAAATTAACCCTAATCATCTAACTCTTCAAAATCTTCTAAATTGTGATAATAAAGTAGAGTTTAACAATGAATGAGAAGTCATTGTTTAGCATTTGATAATAGTATACATGACTATTTTTTGATAAAAGAGTTAGACATTGTTGACAATTAGACTTCACATTACATTATAAAGTTAAGACTACATTCTCTAGAAGAAAATTTTATTATATTAGAGACATTAAAATATATCAACTAGAATATGACACTCTTGCTAAGTAAGAGGCAAACTGTCAATGAGACATAAACCTAGGAGAGAAAATCCTTAACATTGACTTTAGTGACATGGGTGCCACATTAGGGAAAATTTAGGCTCCAAATGGACCCTTTAAGGGCTTTCTCTCTCTTTCTAGAATCTAAGAAAAGTGTAAGAATAATATTATTATATTGGATTTCTCTCTTTAAAAGAAAATCTCAATTCACATTTTTTCATATTTTCTAAAGAGATTCAATGCTTATTTTATATTAATGTGCTTAAATTTTACGTAACTTCAACCATTGTGAGTCAAAATTCATAAATGTAAAAAGTTAGTACTCTATAAACAGGTACGAGAACACTTCTGACATAAGTAACAATATGTAACTTCAAGTACATGGAATTCAAAGATGTCAGTTGAAAAAAGTGACGTTAAAAAAAAAACTCGAATATATCTTGAAGCAAACTTAGTATTTAGAAACGTTTTTTTACGCATATAAACAACTTAAGTTCTATTCTAGTACATTTTCATGGAGTTATAGTGGTTGTTATTGGGCGAGTTTTCCTCATCATAAATAGCCACTCTTTTGGCCTAGTTTTTATTTGAATTTCTCTCCATTTAGATCTTCAATCTCTCAAGCAAGTCTTTAAGCTTTCACATGAATCTCCTCTTTTCTCTCAAGCAAGCCTCTAAGCTTTCATATGAATCTCCTCTTTTCTCACATATTATTTATGCATGGACAACAATGAAGAGAGATTTGATTTTCTGGTGCCATCAAGTGGAACCAAAAAGTCATATTTGCCTTTATTGATTTTTTATACCCAATTTATCTACTACCAAGAAGTGTTGTTCCATTAAGAAAGGCATCAAGCAGTGTTGCTACAGTGTGTTCAATGGAGGTATGGATACGTTTAGAGGGCATTAATTTAATTTTATTTGAAAAGCAAGTGTCTGAAATTAATGATAATGTTCTATTGCACTTAAGAAAGGAGTTAATTAAAATTTTAGTATTGTTTTATGGTTTGTAGAACATCAGAAACAATTCTAAGAAGCAATTTATATAGATAGTGAGTATACTCTTCTCTATAAGAGAACATACGCTTCTAAGGTCAACCCTTATGTAACGTAATTGGCCAGGGAATTGGGAGAAAGCATGTTAATGTTGCCATATATATAGGCAGTGATGTGTGTGAACACACTTAGGACCGCCGGGGCACTTTTTCCCTCTTTAGGAGGTTTTTTCCCCCGGCTTGTATATATGCCCATCCTTCTCCAAGCTTTGTGTGCTTTCCTGCAACCCTAATTCCAACAATTGGTATCAGAGCAGGCATCGGCTCTCTCAGGGCTACGCCGTCAGCACCCTCCGACTCACGTTCTCCGATTGAGGTGAGATTTCACGAGCGCTTGCAGGTCCCTATACTCTGCAAATTATCCCGCAGGGCTCTGCATTCTCAAAAATCGCATTTGAGGTCGTTTTGAGCTCCGTTTTTGCATTTCAAGTTCTGCATAGGTGTTTTCGTTTTCTGCAGAAATTTCGACAGTGCAGTTTTCTGCAAAGCATATGTACTCTATTGTGGACCGTGCTACATAGCACGAGTTGTTTTCTGTTCAGTTTTTGCTTCATAATAGGTAGCTTTTGCATCAGTTTCAGTCAGTGGGGCCATGGCTGATAACAGCAATGATGTATTTTGCATGTTATCTGCTGATGACAAATTGGATGGAGACAGCAACTACCCACTTTGGGCATACATGATGCAGCATGTTTTGGTTGCAAAAGGAGTGTGGAACATTGTGCAGGGTATGGATGTACGTCCAGGTTCTGTGGATGTAGGATCTGTTGAGGATGTTGCAGGTTCTAGCAGCTCTACTGTTGCTGCTGTTTTACCCACTGCTGAACAAGCTCGTTGGGATGGTAAAGATGCGTAGGCTCATGCCTTGATTGCACTTTCTATCAAACATAACATCACCCCACACATTCGTTCAGCTAAAACAGCAAAACAGGCTTGGGATATTCTAGCTGGTTTGTATGCAGGTTGTACGAGGCAAAAATCGCTTATCTGCGTAAAGAGCTAGAATTGAAGATTATGCAGGAAGATGATGACATGAATGTTTTTCTTGTTGAGATTAAAGATCTCAAAGAACAGTTGATTTCTGCAGGTGAGATTATTCCTGATCATTCTCTTGTGCAGACTGTTCTTGATGCTTTACCTGAGACATATCAGACTTTTGCTTCCACGTGGAGACTTCTTAATGAGGACAGACATGATGCTGTCAAGTATGATACTTTAGTCAACAAGCTCTTGCAAGAAGCACAGTCCAGGCAAAACAGGGCCAGGCAGCGTGCAGTTGATTAAGCATTTATGGTTGCCCAGCAGTAGAGAAGAAGTGGTAAGGCAGCCCCTTCCACTGTTTCTTCTCCTATTAGTAGGTCTGCAACTTCTTCTCCTTCCACAGGTAGCAACAATAAGTCTGAGAAGGCTCTTGATAAAGGCAAGAAAAAGACCAGGTGCAACTATTATAAGGCAAATGATCATGTCATTAAGAATTGCCCTAGGCTAAAGAGGCAAAGAAGAAAGAGAAAAATGCAGCCACAATAGCGGATGCTTCTACAAATGCAGATTCTGCAAATGTTGTGCAGGATACAGAATGGGCGTTTAGCGTGTATTGCCAGTATGACCCATCTGTACATGATGCATGTTTGTCAGTTTCTGTTGACTCTCATGTTTGGTATTTTGACAGTGGTGCTACAAAGCACATTACCTCGCATCGTGATATGTTCACTTCTCTTGAGGCTGCCTCTAATGGGAATACTGTCACATGTGTCAATAATGCTTCTTACCCCAGTGAAGGGCGTTGGTAAAATTATGCTTACTGCTGTAAATGGCAGCGCTTTCACACTTTCAGATGCTTTATATGTGCCAGGGATAAAGAAGAATCTATTGTCTGTCTCTGTGCTTGTTGCTAGACTTGGACTTGTAGTCAAATTTGTGGATGACAGATGTACTGTTCATGATTTGACTTCTGGTGATACGATTGTTGTATCTGGCACCTTGTTTCGTGGGCTGTATAGGCTCAATTCTTATGACAAGTGTGTGGAAGATTCAACAAATGCAGTTTCTGATGAAAAGGCAGTTTCAGTGCAAAACTATGGCATGCTCGTTTTGGTCATCTGAACTTTGCTAGTTTGCTGCGTTTGCAGAAATTTGATATGGTTGCTTCATTGCCCCCTCTTGAGGCACCATTGAAACATGTTTGTGAAGGCTGTATTTTGGGCAAAATGCAGCGTTCTGTGTTTCCAAAGGATGGTTCTGTGCGGGCCACTTGCAAATTGCAACTTGTACATAGTGATGTATGTGGGCCTATGCAAACTCCGTCATTTGGTAAACTGTTAACCCATGGCGGACATTGCGACGTACTATATTTTACGTCATTAATTTAAATATTCTGAGTCATGGACCAGGCTTGTCGGCACCATATGTTAAGGATGAAGGGATTGGGTGATCGCCGATGAGAGGCGCACCTTGGACATTAGTAGTATAAGGGTTAGGGTCGGCCGGCCATGTATGGGTGCCCAAGTGTGAACGGCCAAGTCACCTATAAGCGCCTCGGTCTCGGTCTTTTGATATATATATATAGGAGAGTGAGCCTCCACCATAGCTTTCTTTCAAGCGAGAGCTTATGGGAAGTTGTGTCCTATATGTAGCCCACTCCCCAAGGAGTAAAGTGAGCATATGGGATAAAGCCCTCACTCTTTCCTCCACAAGCAAATAGGCTTTTGCCCCTTTCTCCCAAAGGAAACGGACTGTTTTGAGGACTACAGGAGCTCTGGATAGGCGAACACGGTGCTGTAAAGCACACTAGGACCCTTTAAACGATACGCTCGTTTCGAGCTATCACACGCCCTAGTCCAGGTTCGACCGTAAGTAAGGGGGTCAAAAACGGGTTAAAAACAACACAAAAACAAGTAAAAACGGGGTGCGAAACACCTAAGAAACCACTTGTGTGAGTTTCAAGGATAGTTACCAACGCACGTAGGGTACCCACGTCACATGCATCTACGCTCTGGTCGGGTGCTGGAGTCTGAGCCACTAGAAAGCGTTTCAGTCTCTACGCAGGCTCACACCATCCCTCCACGTTAGCATCTTGGCCTTCGGTTGGAACCCAAGGGAGTGCAACCCAAGATCCACGAATAGTGGATAGTGACTCGTCCTCTGACTCAGAAGCCATGGAAGGACACCCTACCAAGAACCTTGAGGAGACAAGCCAAAACATGCCAATGTGGGCCCCACAACCTGGATCTAGCATGTTTAGCCGTCTAATAGAGACTTTTAGTAGAGCTACACGCTCTGAACATGCGACAAGCGAAGTAAATGAAGAAGGAGGGGTAGTGGATTCGCCATTCACATCTTATGTAGACCCTACCCTCCCAAAGAGTGTCCATGTGGATATTCTACCCACTTCGTTTAATGAGGGCCCTACTGAGCTACCACATTCCGATGCTCTTCCTAAAGTAGAGGTCCCTAGAAGCCAATCCATAAGAAGTGACATTGCGTCCACTTCAAGAGAACCGTTTGGCACACCAAGTCTAGATGGGATATTTCTCAACGAAAATTGGGAATATGATCTACACACAGAGACTCTAACGGACCTATACACGGGTTACACATACCATGTAGGTTGGTTAGAAGTCCTACGATCTACATCTAGCGCCACTAATCTAGAGGAGCAACAACACATGATATGTGAGGTGATTCATAGAATTATCCAATTTGAGAGGCAAAATAGGGGAGTGAACCTAGTTTCCACTGGCCCTATGAGATTTTTGGATACGGGCAAGGCCAAACAACCAACCCTATCACAATTGGAGACTCCCTCGGTGAGACCCTTCATATGTTGTTTCGCCTGGAGTCTCAATGCAGGTTGAGCCCACGAGTAGTAACTTTAGCTTTCCAATCTTGGCTCAACTTTCCATTAGGGAATCCGCAATGCCTACCCCAATGATGAGCATAGCTGAAAGTGCACCTGTTACCGCTGTAGTTAGTACGACACCGCTACCTAGTGGAACAGTACCTACAACAGTGCGTGCCAGTGCCTATCGACCCTATGTACCTATCGCTACTCATGCTCAGGTAGCCCCTACGCCTCTTAGTATGCCAATGGCGTATGCTCCACGACCGCCTTATTATAACCATTATCCAAGGGGAGCTAGGCCTAGTCACATATCATATCCTACGTCATTTGCCAACCTACTCAGACCAACGCCAACTCCTATCAGCCAGGCTATCCCAGAAGTGCCTCCACCAACTATGCCTGCTCACTTAGGTGATCTCGCAGCATTTGCTCAGACGATCGGACGATCCATTGCAGAAAACATGCGGGGTATGCCTGAGAGAGAACCTAGAAGCAAGGCAGTACAAGTGGCTAAGCTCACTCAAAACTTCAGTGGTAACGAGGATGTTAGGAAGCACATTGAAGTCTTTGAACACGTGTGTGATTCCTTGGAAGAGCACAATGAGCTGCACAAGTGTAAAGCCTTAGGCTTAACCTTGAGTGGGAAGGCCGGAGATTGGTATCGAACCTTAAGGGTTGAAGAGCGCACTCACTACCCCACTCTCAAGAGATTGTTCTTGAAAGAATACATACGCGAGGGTGTGCTTTCGGGGGTAGCATCTCAACTCCAAAAAGCTGAACGCGAGGAAGGGGAGTCAGTGAGAGACTTTATAAGTCGATTGAAGCATCTAAATTCTCGCTGCACTCCCGATGAACAACCAACTCCTCGATAGATTCATCCGAGGATTGCGCCACGAGGACATTTACAATGGCCTAGTCATTAGAGGTCTTACAACGTGGGAAGCAGTCACTGCCAATGCAATCCAGTTAGAAGACAACTTGATGATTGCAGGTAAAAAGGTGTCTTCAGAAACAAAATCCGTTAGTTCGCAAGTATCTGGGCACGAGCCAATGACGGTAAAACCAATTGCCAAGGAGCCCAAGATATCTGAAATGTCTGTGACCGACCTTACTAAGGCTCTCCAAGAATACTTTAGGGGTAATCGAGCTCCTCAGAATAGCCATATGTACCCAAGAAGAGAGTAACAATGGTGTTCGGTGTGCTTAGGACCACATAGCACGAGTGAATGTCCCACATTTAGAGTCAAATTCAATGGGAATTGCAATGCATGTGGTAAGTATGGCCATCAATCTAAAGATTGCCTAACACTTAAGCGAATGTTGGCAAACCAGGCACCACTAGCTTGGTCAAACACACCTCAAGTACCCACGCTAATGCCTGCACAACCTATCGAGCAACCGTCGCAGCACATAGTTCCAAGGAATCCGAATGTGGTCCAGTCTGTGCCGTTACCACCGCCAGTGCTAGGACCACAACCTCCACATCCAAGGATTACCCCAATAAACCAGATGGGTTGTGAGTCACATAGTGCATGTGGGGATTATGAAGAGGAGATAGACCCTACTGCTCCATACGGGATTGATACGTTTGAAATGATTCCCCAGTACTACATGGAGGATCATTTCGGGCAAGTCAAGCCTGTATATCAAGCGGCTGCTCTTGCCACAAGAGGGCAAAACCTTAATACCATGGCGAGGAGACCACCTCTTCAATGTTACGAGTGTGGTGGACCGCATCGTGTAGCGGAGTGCCCTAATAGGTTACAAAAGATCGCTACTCAGATGCAACCAAATCAAGGGAGCACATCGGGAATGCCGGTACTTACATGTAATCGTTGTGGCATAGATCATTTGATCGCTCAATGTCCACATAATCCTAATGCACCCAAGATTACGCCATTGAATTTGGTTGAGGTCACCAACCAAGCACGAAGAACCACACCCGTTGTACCCGCGAATGTAGTTACATGGTTAATGCTTCAAAATCAAAACTACATTCTTGAAGAGAGGGATACTGCATCAATCGCTCAGGCAAAGAAAAAGAAAACACGACGAAAGAGATCGCTTAATGCCACGAGCTCCAAGCCCAGTTCAAAGACTAACATAGGGACAGGAGACGACCCCGTGTATATGAATGATCCTGAAGATGATTCTGATTCAATAGAAACCATGGGGACTAGAGCCACTACCTTAAAGGAGGAACCCACTCGGGAGCTCAATGAAGGAGAATCAAGCGAGTACATAAATAAGGAAAAACAGAAGAAAACTTCCTCGGTCCCACAACCAAGTCAGTTAATGCCCTCTCGACCACCCAAACTGACTGAGACTCCCCAAGACAAGCCACGTGGGCCAAAAACCCTCAAGAAAAAGATTGGAACTTACCCAAACCCAGTTGAGGAGATTGAACAAGTGCAACACTTAAGGGGTTTGGTGGAAGAAACACAAAGAGAACTGGAGCCAAACCCGAGAAAAATCAAAATTCCTGACACAGTGTTTCCTACGCAAGTTCAGCCTCACCGGAACCATAAACCGTTAGCTATACCTAGTATCATTCGGGAAGAAAGTGAGGATAGGACATCCGAAAGTGGGCAAACACCCTTCTTGCTGGAAAGAATGTTTAGTGAGGGAATGCCTGACCCCATCGAAGAGGAAGTGATTCCATCTTCACCAGTCCCTAGTCAAGGGGTGATGTCTCGAAAAGTACCGTTGAATGTGTCTAAGCTAATGGATTTCATGTCCTCTGAAATCAGAACCACGATCGTATCCAAATTATACGGAGATCCTGAGCTATTCTTAGCTCTTCGGGCATTTCTCAATGGAGAACTAAAGGCGGGGCTACCACAATTTGCAAATATGGATAGACCCGACACGCTTCAAGATGAAGGGGAGCATTGGGATCTACAACCCAACTTTGATGAAGATTCGGTCGTGGAAATACCTATGAACAAGTTGGGACAGTACTTTGAAGGTGACGAATCTAATGCCACCCTCCCCATTACTACCAAGGGATTAACTCTAAAGGGAATCCTTGATGGTGGTGCTGGAGTGAGCATTGTGACTAAAAACTGTTGGGAATCTATGGGAAGGCCTCACCTCGAAGTCACAAACATAGTGGTTAAGATGGCAAACGGAACCATAGCTAAACCTATTGGAATGTTAAGGGACCTTAAGATCAAGGTCCTGGGATACAAGGTAAAACATACCTTCATTGTAATGGATTTCTCCAAGCATCCTATGTCATATCAAATGATCTTAGGACGTCCTTTCATGAGGGAAGCACAAATGGTGCATGACTGGTCGAAAAACCATGTCTACCTACAAATTCCAGGACTCTGTCATTCGAGTTGATCTTGAGAATGGTCGTGCACATCCTTTAGGACGCAAGGTTATCATCGATCGGATACCACCATTCATTCCGCCGCCCCATTAAGGTATTGCTATACATGCAAAAAAGAGACTGATGATGGGAAAGATTCTCCTTACATGGATGTCCTACCGGGTATGACTGAGTCAGATAACGTGGATTGGGTACACCTAGCGGCAACCATAGACACATGGGGAAATAGAGGCACAAGTTGGGTAACACCTGAGGGGCAAGATATGCCACCGTTAGTGCTAATAAACATGATAAGTGTTATGCACTTGACCCCTGATGGCGAGAAAGTGGCAAACTCCACCGACACTGAAAGTAGCGAAGACTCTGACCAATGCAATTCTGAGTATGAATCTCAAGAAGAAATTGACCCTGAGCCTGATGGGGAAAATGAATCAAATATTCACCCAAATGGGGAAGCAAGGTGCTCAAGGCCTAGGACAGTGGTCTCCTGCAGTTCATCCGAAAGTGAAGATCGACCAAGTGAGTCCGAATCTGATAGAAACAAAAATCAAAAACTTGGTAAGAAGAAAACGAAACATAAGCGCCAACGCTATCGAGCTAATGTACGCACTGCAATAAACAAGGAAAGATCCACTGCAGAATGGCTTAGTTATGTAGGAGCCATTAATGCTCATCGGAAGATAGCGGATAATTGGGGACAATACCTCCAAAGTGTCATGTGGTGTATTCCGCAACCTCATGACGTCGCCCAATTAGAAATCGAAGAGAAGCCGAAACTAAGTCGTACTGCAAGAAGGCGGCAAAACCAAGAGTTGGCTCAACAACAAAAGGAAGCGGAATTGAAAGAAAAAAGTCTGGCACAACAAGAACCAGTAGACTTACACCCCGCACCCGAGCATTTCAAATCATTCACCACAGGGGAACGTAAAGTAGTCTACACAAAAGCCCAACGACCAATGGGAGTAGCGGTGTCTACGATGGCCCTGCGGTAGTTAAGGAGATAGACTTAGCAGATCCGGGTGAGGAGTCTAAACCAGTTTTTATTGCTCAAGACCTCACCAAGGCGGAAGAAGCTGCACTTATGAAGCTTCTTAAAGAATTCAAGGACATATTTGCTTAGACATATCATGATATGAAGGGTGTTCCACCCTCGGTGGTGCAACACACGATTCCAATGATTAGCACTGCTAAACCAGTCCAGCAACGTCCCTACCCAATGAATCCTAAGTACGCAAAGATTGTACAAGGGGAAATTGAAAAGCTTATAAAATGTGGATTCATATACCCTATTGAGCACTCAGAATGGGTTTCTCCGATAGTCATCGTACCAAAGAAGAATGGGAAACTCAGAGTGTGCGTTGATCTCAAAAAGGTTAATGCAGCCACCAGAAGGGATCATTACCCCTTGCCATATTCTGAACATGTGCTTGAAAGAGTGGCAGGCAAGGAGGCATATAGCTTTTTAGATGGGTACTCGAGTTACAATCAGATCACAATTGCAGTCGAGGACCAAGCTAAAACAGCATTTATCACGGAGTTTGGAGTGTTTGCTTTTCGCGTCATGGCCTTTGGCTTGACCAATGCACCTGCAACATTCCAACGATTGATAAACACGGCCTTTAAGGAATATCTAAGGGACTTCTGTGAAGCTTTCTTAGACGATCTTTGTGTTCATTCCTCTTGGGATGAGCACTTGATGTGTTTATGAAAAATATTTGAAAGGTGTAGATTATATCGCATCTCCTTGAATCCTTTCAAATGCCAATTCTGGGTTAAACACAGAGTTATCTTAGGGCATATAGTGTCCAAAAATGGGATTTCCACTGACGAGAGTAAAATCAAGGTCATTCTGGAATTACCCCCACCCACCAACTACAAGGGAGTCCAACGCTTTATGGGCCACGTTGGTTATTATCGAAGATTTATTCTGTTCTTCGCCGAGATAGCTCGACCATTGTATAAGCTTCTCATCGAGTTTATTTGGACCGAAGAATGTGATCGTGCCTATGAGCTATTAAAGAAGGCCTTGGCGAGTGCTCCAATCTTGAGAATGCCTAACTGGGATTTACTCTTCCATGTGCATATTGATGCATCAAACTTTGCTATTGGGTGTGTGTTAACTCAACCTGGAGAACACAAGCTAGACTACCCCATTAGCTTTGCCAGTCGCCAGTTGAACGATGCTGAGATGAACTACACCACTACGGAGCGAGAAGGGTTGGCAATGATATATGCAGTAAGGAAATTTCGTTATTACCTCCTTGCCACCAAGTTTGTTTTCTATGTGGATCATCAAGCATTGTTGTATCTGGTAAACAAACCATGCTCCACAGGAAGAATCACATGATGGCTATTGATTCTTCTTGAGTTTGATTTCACTGTTGTTGTGAGACCTGGCAAAAAACATGTTATGGCTGATCATTTGTCTCGCATACCTAATGGTGAAGCTCCTACGGGGGTTGATGATGACTTACCGGACACTTCCCTGTTCATGGTGGAGACAATGCCTGAATGGAGTGAGAAGATTGTTAACTTTTTGGTTAATGGCTTTCCACCCAAGGAGCTTCGTAAAGATCTAGCTCGAAAGCTAATCAAAGAATGCGAACCCTATTGCCTGATAGCCGGGACTCTTTATAAAAGAGGAAAGGATGACGTTCTTAGGCGTTGTGCCCGAGAGGATGAGTATCTATACATTTTACAAGAGGCACATATGGGCGTAGCCGGTGGTCACTTCTCAGGAGACTTAACTGCGCAAAAGATCTTACAATCAGGGTATTGGTGGCCCACTATGTTCCAAGATGCATCACTCTTTGTGAAGGGTTGCGATGAATGCCAACGATATAAGAAACCCCAGAGGAAAGATCAGATGCCCCTACATCCAATCAAAGTAAACCAACCATTTGAAAAGTGGGGTTTAGACTTTGTAGGTCCAATTAGCCCAACGGCCCGAAACACACAATCTCGCTATATTATTGTGGCCACTGACTATATGACCAAATGGGCTGAAGCGAAAGCGACACGTAAGGCAG
The DNA here is from genome assembly GCF_041138505.1 of Cibotium barometz. NCBI lineage: Eukaryota > Viridiplantae > Streptophyta > Polypodiopsida > Cyatheales > Cibotiaceae > Cibotium > Cibotium barometz. The sequence goes on from NC_141059.1 coordinate 10,173,457, forward strand.
ATGCGAGGACAACAGCCAAGTTCCTCTTTGAAAATATAATCACATGCTTCGGTTGTCCTTTTGAACTTGTGAGCGACAATGGTACGCATTTTATAAATGAAGTGATTAAGGAGCTCACAACAAATTTCATGATATCCCATCATAAATCTACTCCTTATTATCCGCAAGCGAATGGCCAAGCCGAGAGTACAAACAAGACATTAATCTCTGTTTTGACAAAGACAGTTGAAGCTCATCGCACGGATTGGGATCTAAAGCTCACGACAGCTTTATGGGCCTATCGTACTGCGTACAAAGTGGCTATTAATTGCACACCATTCAAAATGGTATATGGCCAAGAAGCAGTCATGCCGTGGGAATTTGTCATTCCTAGTCTTCGTGTTGCTACTCAAGAGGGTTGGGATGGCAATCCCTTAGTAGAGCGTCTATATATCCTTGAGCGGCTAAACGAAGAAAGACAATTGGCTGTATACAATGCCCTTGTGGAGAAGGATAGAAGGAAAAAATGGTTTGATCGCCATCTAAAGGACAAGGACATCAAGGTTGGGGATAAAGTCCTGATGTATGGAGTGCGAAACGAAAAGAAGAAGCTCAAATATGCTGGTAAGGGACCGTATAGAGTATGTGAAATTACACCGCAAGGTACCATCAGAGTGGAGACTCTCGACGGAGTTGAAACCATTGGATTCCTTAATGGGAGTAAATTCAAAAGATACTATGACCCCCTGAGCCAGGAGGAGTTACACGCAATCCATCAAAAGAAGGCAGCTAAAGAACAGGCTGAGCTTAAAAAGATACAAGCAAGAGTCGAAGCCAAAGAACGTCAACAGCGTGCTAAGAGACAACAAGAAGCCAACTTGGGAATTACGCAAGAATTTTTCGAGGAAGCAGAGGAGGATGCACTGGAATCTGACCCACCTCTAAGATACCCAATTGAGTTACAGAGCCCTTACGGGGAGGTGCTGTATAATGCATTATTGGATACAGGAGCTCAACACAATTTGCTATCATATGGCGTGTGGTGTCAACTGGGAAAACCACCTTTATCCAAGAGTTCTATCCAAGTTCAAGGAATCAACAAGAAGAAAACCCCTGTCTCAGGAATTCTGCACACTCCGGTTGCCTATGACAAGGGAACCATAATTCAAAGCTTCTTGGTTATGCCTGCTGGTACCATGGAAGGGACTGTAATCTTAGGGCGCAAATGGATGATGGCCACCAAGTGCAATATCGATTGGGCAACCAAACAAGTCACAACGCAAGAACCAACACTAGGTCTGACCGCTCAAAATCCCGCACCTAAGTCACCCACTCAAATATTAGATAACGAAAAATCACAAAGTCCAGTGGTAAAACCATCTTCGATTGTTGGCCACCCCTCTAACGCTTCAACGCCAAGAGTGGAAACAGGCAAGGTGGTCCCTAAAGCTTCGCTTACTATGCCAAAGAGTACATACAAATGGGTCCCCAAAGCTTCGTTAACAGCTACTTCCCCTGCTCAATCTCGTTCAGCCACCAAGAAGCCTCATAAAAGGAAAGCAGCTACCCACCCGAGAAAGGGCAATGTAACATCACGATGGATCCCTAAAAAATTATTAGTTGCCTAAGGGTACTACGAGGGAAATGACCAGATTTGGGTCCCTAAACATAAGTTGAAACCCTCTACATCACCTGTAAAACCTTGCAAACCAATTGTTGCCACCCCAATGACAATTCAAGACCGTGGTAAGGGAAAGGTAATAGAGTGCTCTGCACCACTTCTTCCAGAGTTAGTTTGGATTCCCAAACAATATCGATCATTACCACCTAGCTCAGGAAGGGGGGAGCCACATGAAGCTTCTAGCTCCTCATGCCAGGCACACACTCATATAGAAGTTTCTACATGCTCTACACCTACTCTTGTCAACACCCAACAAACAATCGATGACTCTACGTCTCCCCTTGTAATAGTATCGTCGGAAACCATTTCCTCCATTCGTCAATGGGAGCGTACACTACCATCTCTGCAATTGGATGTAGCCACAAGGGTCATAAAAAGCTATCTGCCCACATCACAACCTATGACCCGCTGGACAAATTGGTTCCAAGAGGCTGCAACATCATTGCAAATAATATGATCTACCCAAGGAAAGGGGGAGCATGTACTCATGCTCGAAATTCTATTGCTTCCTCCTTAACCTTCTCCCCTGACCATGTAATTGCCAAATTCAAGGGGATGTATGTATATAGCTTCATACATAGAAAAGAAAAGAGAAAAAAAAAATAGTAAAAAAAGCAAGAGCACAAAAACAAGAGAAATATCCGTATACAATCAAGAACTAGATTGTCCTGTCATAAACCTACTGATGCTATATCTGTGTTTGCAGATATGGCAGATGCCCGATCATCATACACTTCATCCACTCCTACCTTTGGTGAGAGGTATCATCTGTACCTTTCTCAGATATTCCACATGTGCTATCTTGTAATTGAAACTGAATGGGATCATATAGATGTACTAGCCAGAGAGGAAAATATTGAGGAATTAGAATGGCTAATTCGCCTATTGACCATGACTGACCCCTACTCCGTAGAGGACATATCCCCGATAGCCCAATGCTTTCCTTTTCCACAAGATGACTATCCTCGCATGGTTACATTTTTGATGAGTTTATGTGGATGGGAAAATGAAAAGGAAATATCTGATAATGATGAATGGACGGATGAAACTCATGGCACTACTGAGGTTGACTTTATTTGTTTGGATGATGCGGATAGAGGCTTAGCCTTAGGGCTAGAGCCAGGACTCTACAACATCCTCTTCCCGTATCCTCAGTAGTAGTGTGGTGACTGGTAGGTAGGTTAGTGTTTTTAAGTTTTTTCTAGTTTAGATTTCTTAAACAAGTCTTGAAATTTTCACACTAATATGCCTCTCGAGGTATAGTGCTTGTTAGTTGATTGTACAGGTTAAAAAAGTTTGAGGTGGGTTCGCTTTTAAGTCCTGAGACTGCCGCAATGTTCATCAAAATATATCTACATTAAATTGCAAGCTGTCTCATCGAATCAAGGAGATCTCCAATTATAGGTGTAATTCTTCCATACCCACTCTCTTTCGTTTTTACTGTTCAATCAATTGCATAAACTATAATGCATGACCACATGGAAATTATCAATGTACTACTTAGTTTTTGAAGTTGCTTGCATGCTAGTGTAAATCATTAATGAGCTTAACTTTATTGGAAATATTCCTAGGCAGCATGACGTCTTTAGTTAACCTTGGAATACGATTGTCTTAGGTCTAGGGTCAAACCATCTTAATGTTTGACACCTGGTCATGTGTGTGTTGACCTCTAGGACATAGCTATTACCCCTTTGTCGAAAGGATGCAAGACAAATTATAGTTCAGGAGCGAAGATCAAAAGAAATAGATTTAAAAAAAAAAGCCTACAATAAATGGCAATACAAGTCTATGATGTGCTTTAATGTTGGCCTATCGCCTTATTGATACTTGGTAGGCGAGGAGTATTCTACTCCAGACCGATGCCTTGGTTGGTAGGGGGTAGCCTTGCTTTTAAAGTGAGCTAATAGATTCCTGGATAATGCCTTGTGTTAAACATGGTACCAGGATCGATGTTAGTTTTGCCTTAGGAAGGTCGCCATTGTGTATAAAAATTGTCACGTGCATAAAAAAAATAAAGGCAAAAGGCTCCTGTAACTCTAATGATTCTTGTGTCCCTAGGCTCGTGGTATAAACTTGTTCTTAGAGTAGACACAGTGTGGTCATCTGTTTATTTATTAAGCTTGGTTATTTTCCTTGACTTAAGCCAGTTATAAACCTTGATTAACCTTTGACACCTTGCTAACTCTTGAATTCCTTTCAATAATTTTATACTCCTATTAATTTGCTACACTAGCTCATTCATGTGACCCTTAAACTAAGTTCTCATAGCAACATCCATTATGGTCTAACATGCTTAAATTTATACACTTTATATCTTTTGAATTCTTGCATACTTTCACTCTTTTCCCTGTTTTGTAGACGGTCTACCACAACAACCCTCTCGAGCTTACCATACCATAGCTTTCGAGGACGGAATCTACATCAGGAAGGGGGGCATGTTAACCCATGGCCGACATTGCGACGTACTATATTTTACGTCATTAATTTAAATATTCTGAGTCATGGGCTGGGCTTGTCGGCACCATATGTTAAGGATGAAGGGATTGGGTGATCGCCGATGAGAGGCGCACCTTGGATATCAGTAGGATAAGGGTTAGGGTCGGCCGGCCATGTATGGGCGCCCAAGTGTGAACGGCCAATCACCTATAAGAGTCAATTGTAACCCTAAAATCCTCATTCTCATGTGTTGTGAAGAGAAGAGTGCTCTTGCCTTATCTCTTTGGTTTCCTTCTCCTGCGTGTGTGAGAGAGAGAGAGAGAGAGAGAGCGTGAGAGAGCGATCGAGCGCACTGTGTAGCGGCACGGCGGCGGCGGTGAGGCGGTAGAGCGGCGACGGCGGCTCCTCCTTCACGGCTGCGACGCGGGAATCCTTCAAGGCGGCGGTTGAGCGGTGAGTGACACACCCTTTGGCATTCTGTTTGAGCTTCCTTCCCTGGTTGTATGCTTGTAGCTTTCGTGGCTCGCATACGGTGTCTGGCAAGTTCCCAGCTACGACCTGTGCGGCAAAAGCGCACATAAACACTTGTACTTTGTGACTTTCATTGATGATTACTCAAGGCATACATGGGTATATCCACTGAAGGCAAAGTCCGAAGTGTTTTTGTGCTTCAAACAGTTTTTTCTTATGGTTGAAAATGTATCCAATTGTACTGTGGGCACCCTCCGTTCTGATCATGGGGGGGAGTACTTGTCTAAAGAGTTTGATGCATTTCTGGCTAGTCGTGGGATAAAACACCAATGTACAGTGCCGTATACCCCTCAGCAAAATGGTGTTGCTGAGAGGAAAAACAGGTCACTTATGGAAATGGCACGATGTATGGTCAAGAGCCAAGCTTTGCCACATGCGTTTTGGCTTGAGGCTGTCATGTGTGCTGCATATGTACTCAACAGGTGTCCCACTAAGGCCTTGCAGTCTATTACTCCATACAAAGCTTGGCATGGTAGGAAGCCTTCTATTGGTCACTTACGTGTCTTTGGTTGCTTGGCCTATGCTTTAGTGCCTGTGCAACAACGCAGAAAATTGGATGATAAGGCTGTCAAATGCATTTTTGTTGGCTACAGTGCTGAGAGCAAGGGTTACAGATTGTATCATCTGCAGTCAAAGCGTATCTTGATTAGTCGAGATGTTGTTTTTGTAGAAGATGCTGTGCAGCCTTTATTATCATGTACCAAAGAGACAGGTGTGAGCTCACGGGATGTATTTAATACATTGTTACCTCTGTTTACAGGTGGGAATTCAAATGTAAGTCCTAATGAGGCAAATATTCAGCCTATGCAGATTTCAAACGACATCATAGATCAGCCTATTTCTGATGCAGATTTACAGGATGTAATTTCTGAGGATAGGGCTGAAAATGAGCAAGCTAGAGGTATGCCTAAATGGCTGGTGCAAACCTTGAGTGATAGTAAAATTGATGCACCTATATCTAGTCGTACTCGTTCAAGTTTTCAGCATGCCTCTTATGCATCAGATTGTTATGCTTTGGCTGTGTCTAGTATGTGTGAAGAGGAAGAACCTCTTTCATTTGATGAGGCACAAAAATCAAAAAATTGGTTGGCTACAATGCAAAGTGAATATGATGCTATAATGAAGAATGGTACATGGTCTTTGTGTGATTTGCCTATTGGTAAAAAGGCCATTGGATGTAAGTGGATTTTTAAGTTGAAACGAAAGCCAGATGGCAGTGTTGATCGCTATAAGGCTAGACTTGTTGCAAAGGGTTATGCTCAAGAAAAGGGCATTAATTTTGATGAGACCTTTGCTCCCACTTGTCGTATGACTACCATTCGTAGCATTTGTGCATTGGCAGCTCATAATGGTTGGAATGTACATCAGTTGGATATAAAGACTGCGTTCTTGAATGGAGATTTGCATGAGGAGGTGTATGTATCGCAGCCTCGTGGTTTTGTTCAAAGAGGGCAGGAAAACAAAGTGTGCAGGTTGAAAAAGGCTTTATATGGTTTAAAGCAAGCTCCACGAGCTTGGTATGAAAAGATACATGCATATTTGACTGCACATGGTTTTCAGAATAGTCCAACAGAAAGCACTTTGTATGTTAAACGTGTGGATGATGTACATCTAATCATTGCTCTCTATGTCGATGACATGCTGCTCACAGGACCAAATGAGAGTCATATTGCTGATTTTAAGGCTGATTTGAATGCCTCTTTTGAAATGTCAGATTTGGGGCATTTGCATCATTATTTGGGGATACAATTTAAGCAGTGTGATGGAGGTATTGCTTTGTGTCAGACAAAGTATATTGAGACATTGTTGCGGAGATTTGGCCTTGAAGACTGCAAGCCTATTGCTACTCCAATGGAGACAGGTTTGAAGTTGAGTCTTCATGATGCTGGAGATCACTTTGATGTCACACTCTATTAGACAGCTGTTGGTTACCTCATTTATGTATGCATTACGAGGCCGGACATTCAGTTTGCAGTCTCACAGGTGAGCAGGTTTATGCATAGCCCAGGGTCTCAGCAGCACTGGAAGGCAGTTAAACGCATCTTTCGCTACTTGAGTGGCACCATACATCTTGGGTTGTTTTATCCTAAGGGGGGATCGTTACCGCCAGATTTACATGCTTTTTCGGACTCGAATTGGGCTGGTTTTGCTATGACACAAGAGTGTCCACAAGTGGTTTTTTCGGTAGCTCATGCATATCTTGGTTGAGCAAGAAGCAACCTATTGTGGCCACTTCTAGTTGTGAAGCTGAGTACAGGGCAGCTTTCACAGCTACGGTTGAGTGTGTGTGGCTCAGACGGCTTATGGTGGCTGTCTTGGGTGTTGGACACAGGAGTCTACCACGTCTATCTTCATTGACAGTCAGAGCGCATTGGCAGTTGCAAGAAACCCAATTTTTCATGCTCGCACAAAGCACATTGAGGTGCATTATCACTATGTCAGGGAGAGACTCTCAGCAGGAGAGATCAGCTTGACCTATGTGCCAACACATGACAACCTCGCCGATCTTTTCACAAAGGCGCTTCCTCGTGAGAAGTTCGAAGCTTTCCGCAAAGCTTTGGGCTTGCTCCCCTTTGTGGATTGATCTACTTCGAGCATGGCACTCCCCTATACATGAGTGCCAGCTCTCGTTCACACCATCACTCCCAGGGGGGATTTGTTGCCATATATATAGGTAGTGATGTGTGTGAACACACTTAGGACCGCCGGGGCACTTTTTCCCTCTTTAGGAGGTTTTTTCCCCCGGCTTGTATATACGCCTATCCTTCTAGGGCTAACTTATCTTTGTACATTGACACAATCTAATACACTTTGTGTTGTGTGCATTCTTGCTTCTTCTTCTCCAAGCTTTGTGTGCTTTCCTGCAACCCTAATTCCAACAGTTAATATATGGGTGAAAGGATCAATTTACCCACCTAATCACTCAACCCAACAACCACCTAAATTTTCACGCTGGGGTGTTGCAAATTTCTTCTTGATAGCTTTCCAAGTGGTTGGATCTCATCCACTCATCTTCAGTTCCATCGACTACCTCTTTATGAAGTTGAATTTGGGATACAAAAGGGATTGAGTTCTTTTCAATGCCAGTATGTAGTTCAAACTTCTTATGCATCCTTGTATGATTGACGAGTCTTACTGATCATCCCACTAAGACTACATGTAAGAAAATTCTCATGACCTGCTCAACATCAAGATAATGTGTGTTCCTTAGTTTTTGTGCAAGAACCTAGCAATGTTTAACAAGTTTTGAGGCATAAAATATTTATACTTACTTTAAAAAACATGTTGGGACTTCCTCGAAGATAGTGTCCCCTCAACCTCTCACACATCTAGATTCCCAACTTTTTCTTCCTATTAAGTTAAGTTTAAATTTATATTTGGATAGAGCATAAAAATTTGAGTATTTTTTCTTTTAATAGCTTGTCAATCTGAGGTACGGATCAAAAGTTAGTAGTTTTCTTTGACATCCTTGAGAAAATCACAACAAAGCAATTAGGGGCATCCAACAAGATTGGGACCAAATAATCACCTTGTATAGTGATTCTACTTTATTTTCACACATAATTTCTCCATAATGTAATATGATACCATTTAATTGACATATCTCAATAGTAAAAGTGTTTTCTTTGACATATCTCCAAAATTATTGGGCAGAAAGTGCAAATGAGCAAATGAGTTGACAACACTCCTAGGTTTTCACATATATTAAAGTACTGACAATATGAAGTGTGGCCTAAGTATTTTATTAAGAAATTCACATTTCTTTAACGATGGCTCTCTTCCTATTGGTCAAAACTCTTTCTCTCTCTAAAGAAAAAAGGCCCAAAATTGAGTCCAATTCTCCCTTAATGCTTTTGCCAGTGTCGTAGTGATTTAGAAACTTTGCCAAATCACTACAGCACAATAGGGGTTGTCATGTCCAATTGTTGGACCCTTATCACATTGTAGTGATTTCGTTTTCCTAGTTTTTTGGGCAACATTATGGACCTAATGCTTCTACTACAAGTTTGTAAACTTTGGAGTCTAATTCTTCCCTAATGCTTTGGTCAATGTTGTAGTGATTTGGAAACTTTGCCAAATCACTACAATGCAATAGGGGTTGCCATGTCCAATTGTTGGGCTCTTAACGCATTGTAGTGATTTTGTTTTTCTAGTATTTTGGCAACATTATGCACCTAATGCTTCTGCCAATGTTATAGCGATTTAGAAATTTTGGAGTCTAATTCTCCCATAATCTGCTAGTGTTGTAGTGATTGGAAACTTTGCCAAATCACTATAATGCGATAGGGGTCGTAATGTCCAATTGTTAGATCCTTATCACATTGTAGTGATTCCGTTTTCCTAGTCTTTTGGAAACATTATGCACCTAATGCTTCTACTAGTGTTGTAGTGACTTGTAAACTTTGGAGTGTAATTCTCCCCTAATTCTTTCGCCAATGTTATAGTGATTTGAAAACTTTGCCAAATCATTACAATGCAAGGGGGGTCATCATATTCAATTGTTGGGCCCTTACTGTGTTGTAATGATTTTGTTTTCCTAGTCTTTTGGTAACATTATACACCTAATGCTTCTGTTAGTGTTGTAGTGACTTGGAAACTTTGGAGCTAGTGTTATATGTGATTTAGAAACTTTGCAAATCACTACAATGCGATAGGGATTGTCAAGTCCAATTATTAGACCCTCATCGCATTGTAGTGATTTTGTTTTCCTGGTGTTTTGGTAACATTATGCACCAAATGCTTCTGTGCGAGTGTTGTATTGATTTGGAAACTTTAGTCTCTAATTCTCCCCTAATATTTTTGCCAGTGTTGTAGTGATTTGGAAACTTTGCCAAATCATCACTACAACACAATAGGGATCGTCATGTCCAATTATTGGATCCCTATTGCATTATTGTAGTGATTTTATTTTTCTAGTCTTTTAGCAACATTATAGACCTAATGCTTCTGCTAGTGTTATAGTGATTTGTAAACTTTGGAGTCTAATTCTCTCATAATGCTTCCATTAGTGTTGGTAGGGATTTGGAAACTTTGCCAAATCACTACAAAGTGATAGCGATCGTCATGTTCAATTATTGGACCCTTATTGCGTTGTATAGTGATTCTGTTTTCCTAGTCTTTTGGTAACATTATGAACCTAATGCTTCTATGAGTGTTCTTGTGATTTGGAAACTTTGGATTCTAATTCTACCCTAAGGTTTTCGCTAGTGTTGTAGGGATTTAATAACTTTGCTAAATCACTACAATGCGATAGGAGTTATGTCTTTGGAATTGTTTGGAACCTTATCATGTTGTAGTGATTTTGTTTTCCTATTCTTTTGGAAACATTATGCACCTAATACTTCTACCAGTGTTGTAGAGTGATTTGGAAAAGTTTCCAAAAATCACTAAAACAATGGCAGAAGTATTAGGGTAGAATTAGACTCTATGCACTTAATGCCTCTGCCCAGTATTGTAGCAATTTAGAAACTTTGGAGTTTATTCTCCCCTAAGGTTTCTGTTAGTGTTGTAGTGATTTGGAAACTTTGCAAAATCAGTACAACGTGATAGGGGTTGTCATATCCAATTGTTGGACCCTTATTGCGTTGTAGTGATTTATACACTTTAGAGTCTTATTCTCCCCTAATGCTTTCGCCAATGTTGTAGTGATTTGGAAACTTTGCCAAATCACTATAACACAATAGGGGTCGTCATGTCCAGTTGTTGGACCCTTATCGTGTTGTAGTGATTTTGTTTTCCTAGTCTTTTGGCAACATTATGCACCTAATGCATCTGCCGGTGTTGTAGTGATTTGAAAAATTTGGAGTCTATTTCTCCCCTTATGCATCCGCCAATGTTGTAGTGATTTGGAAGCTTTGCCAAATCACTATAATGTGATAGGGGTCCTTATGTCCAATTGTTGGACCCTTATTACATTGTAGTGATTTTGTTATTCTAGTCTTTTGGTAACATTATGCACCTAATGCTTCTACCAGAGCTGTTGTGATTTGTAAACTTTGGAGTCTAATTCTCCCCTAATGCTTCTACCAGTGTTGTTGTTGGAATTAGGGTTGCAGGAAAGCACACAAAGCTTGGAGAAGAAGAAGCAAGAATGCACACAACACAAAGTGTATTAGATTGTGTCAATGTACAAAAGATAAGTTAGCCCTAGAAGGATGGGCGTATATACAAGCCGGGGGAAAAAACCTCCTAAAGAGGAAAAAAGTACCTCGGCGGTCCTAAGTGTGTTCACACACATCACTGCCTATATATATATGGCAACAAATCCCCCCCTGGGGGAGTGATGGTGTGAACGAGAGCTGGCACTCATGTATAGGGGAGTGCCATGCCCGAAGTAGATCAGTCCACAAAGGAGAGCAAGCCCAAAGCTTTGCGGAAAGCTTCGAACTTCTCACGAGGAAGCGCCTTTGTGAAAAGATCGACGAGGTTGTCCTGTGTTGGCACATAGGCCAAGCTGATCTCTCCTGCTGAGAGTCTCTCCCTGACATAGTGATAATGCACCTCAATGTGCTTTGTGCGAGCATGAAAAACTGGGTTTCTCGCAACTGCCAATGCACTCTGACTATCAGTGAAGATAGAGGTGGCAGACTCCTGTCCAACACCCAAGTCAGCCATAAGCCGTCTGAGCCACACACACTCAACCGTAGCTGTGAAAGCTGCCCTGTACTCAGCTTCACAACTAGAAGTGGCCACAGTAGGTTGCTTCTTGCTCAACCAAGATATGCATGAGCTACCGAGCATGAAACAAAAACCACTTGTGGACACTCTTGTGTTATAGCAACCAGCCCAATCTGAGTCCGAAAAAGCATGTAAATCTAGTGGCAATGATCCCCTCTTGGGATAAAACAACCCAAGATGTATGGTGCCACTCAAGTAGCGAAAGATGCGTTTAACTGCTTTCCAATGCTGAGACCCTGGGCTATGCATAAACCTGCTCACCTGTGAGACTGTAAACTGAATGTCCGGTCGTGTAATGCATACATAAATGAGGCAACCCGATAGAGTGTGACATCAAAGTGATCTCCAGCATCATGAAGACTCAACTTCAAACCTGTCTCCATTGGAGTAGCAATAGGCTTGCAGTCTTTAAGGCCAAATCTCTGCAACAATGTCTCAATATACTTTGTCTGACACAAAGCAATACCTCCATCACACTGCTTAAATTGTATCCCCAAATAATGATGCAAATGCCCCAAATCTGACATCTCAAAAGAGGCATTCAAGTCAGCCTTAAAATCAGGAATATGACTTTCATTTGGTCCTGTGAGCAGCATGTCATTGACATAGAGAGCAATGATAGTAGATGTACATCATCCATACGTTTAACATACAAAGTGCTTTTTGTTGGACTATTCTGAAACCCATGTGCAGTCAAATATGCATGTATCTTTTCATACCAAGCTCGTGGAGCTTGCTTTAAACCATATAAAGCCTTTTTCAACCTGCACACTTTGTTTTCTTGCCCTCTTTGAACAAAACCACGAGGCTGCGATACATACACCTCCTCATGCAAATCTCCATTCAAGAATGTAGTCTTTATGTCCAACTGATGTACATTCCAACCATTATGAGCTGCTAATGCACAAATGCTACGAATGGTAGTCATACGACAAGTGGGAGCAAAGGTCTCATCAAAATCAATGCCCTTTTCTTGAGCATAACCCTTTGTGCACAACAAGTCTAGCCTTACAGCGATCAACACTGCCATCTGGCTTTCGTTTCAACTTAAAAACCCACTTACATCTAATAGCCTTTTACCAATAGGCAAATCACACAAAGACCATGTACCATTCTTCATTATAGCATCATATTCACTTTGCATTGCAGCCAACCAATTTTCTGAATTTTGTGCCTCATCAAATGAAAGAGGTTCTTCCTCTTCACACATACTAGACACAGCCAAAGCATAACAATCTGCATAAGAGGCATGCTGAAAACCTGAACGAGTACGACTAGATATAGGTGCATCAATTTTACTATCACGCAAGGTTTGCACCAGCCATTTAGGCATGCCTCTAGCCTGCTCATTTTCAGCCCTATCCTCATGAATTATATCCTGTAAATCTGCATCAGAAATAGGCTGATCTATGATGTCGTTTGAAATCTGCATAGGCTGAATATTTGCTTCATTAGGACTTACATTTGAATTCCCACCTGTAAAGAGAGGCAACAACGTATCAAATACATCCTGTGAGCTCACACCTGTCTCTTTGGTACATGATAACAAAGATTGCACAGCATCTTCCACAAAAACAACATCTCGACTAATTAAGATACGCTTTGACTGTGGATGATACAATCTGTAACCCTTGCTCTCAGTACTGTAACCAACAAAAATGCATTTGATAGCCTTATCATCCAATTTTCTGCGTTGTTGCATAGGCACTAAAGCATAGGCCAAGCAACCAAAGACACGCAAGTGACCAATAGAAGGCTTCCTGCCATGCCAAGCTTCGTATGGAGTAATAGACTGCAAGGCCTTAGTGGGACACCTGTTGAGTACATATGCATCACACATGACAGCCTCAAGCCAAAATGCATGTGGCAAAGCTTGGCTCTTGACCATACATCGTGCCATTTCCATAAGTGACCTGTTTTTTCTCTCAGCAACACCATTTTGCTGAGGGGTATATGGCACTGTACATTGGTGTTTTATCCCACGACTAGCCAGAAATGCATCAAACTCTTTAGACATGTACTCCACCCCTCGATTAGAACGGAGGGTGCCCACCACAGTACAATTGGATACATTTTCAACCATAAGAAAAAACTGTTTGAAGCACAAAAACACTTCGGACTTTGCCTTCAGTGGATATACCCATGCATGCCTTGAGTAATCATCAATGAAAGTCACGAAGTACAAGTGTTTACCAAATGACGGAGTTTGCATAGGCCCACATACATCACTATGTACAAGTTGCAATTTGCGAGTGGCCCGCACAAAACCATCCTTTGGAAATGCAGAACGCTGCATTTTGCCCAAAATACAGCCTTCACAAACATGTTTCAATGGTGCCTCAAGAGGGGGCAATGAAGCAACCATATCAAATTTCTGCAAACGCAGCAAACTAGCAAAGTTCAGATGACCAAAACGAGCATGCCATAGTTTTGCATCTGAAACTGCCTTTTCATCAGAAACTGCATTTGCTGAATCTTCCACACACTTGTCATAAGAATTGAGCCTATACAACCCACGAAACAAGGTGCCAGATACAACAATCGTATCACCAGAAGTCAAATCATGAACAGTACATCTGTCATCCACAAATTTGACTACAAGTCCAAGTCTAGCAAGCGCGCAGAGACAGACAATAGATTCTTCTTTATCCCTGGCACATACAAAGCATCTGAAAGTGTGAAAGCGCTGCCATTTGCAGTAGTAAGCATAATTTTACCAACGCCCTCACTGGGTAAGAAGCATTATTGGCACATGTGACAGTATTCCCATTAGGGACAACCTCAAGAGAAGTGAACATATCATGATGCGTAATGTGCTTTGTAGCACCACTGTCAAAATACCATACATGAGAGTCAACAGAAATTGCCAAACATGCATCATGTACAGATGGGTCATACTGGCAATACATGCTAAACGCCCATTCTGTATCCTGCACAATATTTACAGAATCTACATTTGTAGAAGGATCCGCTATTGTGGCTGCATTTGACTCTTTCTTCTTTGCCTCTTTAGCCTTTAGCTTAGGGCAAGTCTTAATGATATGATCATTTGCCTTACAATAGTTGCACCTGGTCTTTTTCTTGCCTTTATCAAGAGCCTTCTCAAACTTATTGTTGTTACCTATGGAAGGAGAAGAAGTTGCAGACCTACTAACAGGAGAAGAAACAGTGGAAGGGGCTGCCTTACCACTTCTTCTCTGCTGCTGGGCAACAATAAATGCTTGATCAACTACACGCTGCTGCCTGGCCCTGTTTTGCCTGGACTGCGCTTCTTGCAAGAGCTTGTTGACTAAAGTATCATACTTGACAGCATCAGGTCTGTCCTTAGCAAGAAGTCTCCACGTGGAAGCAAAAGTCTGATATGTCTCAGGTGGTAAAGCATCAAGAACAGTCTGCACAAGAGAATGATCAGGAATAATCTCACCTGCAGAAATCTATTGTTCTTTGAGATCTTTAATCTCAGCAAGAAAAACATTCATGTCATCATCTTCCTGCATAATCTTCAATTCTAGCTCTTTATGCAGGTAAGAGATTTTTGCCTCGTTTACGACCTGCATACAAACCAGCTAGAATATCCCAAGCCTGTTTTGCTGTTTTTGCTGTTTTAGCTGAGTATTTTTTCTTTTAATAGCTTGTCAATCTGAGGTACGGATCAAAAGTTAGTAGTTTTCTTTGACATCTTGAGAAAATCACAACAAAGCAATTAGGGGCATCCAACAAGATTGGGACCAAATAATCACCTTGTATAGTGATTCTACTTTATTTTCACACATAATTTCTCCATAATGTAATATGATACCATTTAACTGACATATCTCAATAGTAAAAGTGTTTTCTTTGACATATCTCCAAAATTATTGGGCAGAAAGTGCAAATGAGCAAATGAGTTGACAACACTCCTAGGTTTTCACATATATTAAAGTACTGACAATATGAAGTTTGGCCTAAGTATTTTATTAAGAAATTCACATTTCTTTAACGATGGCTCTCTTCCTATTGGTCAAAACTCTTTCTCTCTCTAAAGAAAAAAGGCCCAAAATTGAGTCCAATTCTCCCTTAATGCTTTTGCCAGTGTTGTAGTGATTTAGAAACTTTGCCAAATCACTACAGCACAATAGGGGTTGTCATGTCCAATTGTTGGACCCTTATCACATTGTAGTGATTTCGTTTTCCTAGTTTTTTGGGCAACATTATGGACCTAATGCTTCTACTACAAGTTTGTATACTTTGGAGTCTAATTCTTCCCTAATGCTTTGGTCAATGTTGTAGTGATTTGGAAACTTTGCCAAATCACTACAATGCAATAGGGGTTGCCATGTCCAATTGTTGGACTCTTAACGCATTGTAGTGATTTTGTTTTCCTAGTATTTTGGCAACATTATGCACCTAATGCTTCTGCCAATGTTATAGCGATTTAGAAATTTTGGAGTCTAATTCTCCCATAATCTGCTAGTGTTGTAGTGATTGGAAACTTTGCCAAATCACTATAATGCGATAGGGGTCGTAATGTCCAATTGTTAGATCCTTATCACATTGTAGTGATTCCGTTTTCCTAGTCTTTTGGAAACATTATGCACCTAATGCTTCTACTAGTGTTGTAGTGACTTGTAAACTTTGGAGTGTAATTCTCCCCTAATTCTTTCGCCAATGTTATAGTGATTTGAAAACTTTGCCAAATCATTACAATGCAAGGGGGGTCATCATATTCAATTGTTGGGCCCTTACTGTGTTGTACAATGATTTTGTTTTCCTAGTCTTTTGGTAACATTATACACCTAATGCTTCTGTTAGTGTTGTAGTGACTTGGAAACTTTGGAGCTAGTGTTATATGTGATTTAGAAACTTTGCAAATCACTACAATGCGATAGGGATTGTCAAGTCCAATTATTAGACCCTCATCGCATTGTAGTGATTTTGTTTTCCTGGTGTTTTGGTAACATTATGCACCAAATGCTTCTGTGCGAGTGTTGTATTGATTTGGAAACTTTAGTCTCTAATTCTCCCCTAATATTTTTGCCAGTGTTGTAGTGATTTGGAAACTTTGCCAAATCATCACTACAACACAATAGGGATCGTCATGTCCAATTATTGGACCCCTATTGCATTATTGTAGTGATTTTATTTTTCTAGTCTTTTAGCAACATTATAGACCTAATGCTTCTGCTAGTGTTATAGTGATTTGTAAACTTTGGAGTCTAATTCTCTCATAATGCTTCCATTAGTGTTGGTAGGGATTTGGAAACTTTGCCAAATCACTACAAAGTGATAGCGATCGTCATGTCCAATTATTGGACCCTTATTGCGTTGTATAGTGATTCTGTTTTCCTAGTCTTTTGGTAACATTATGAACCTAATGCTTCTATGAGTGTTCTTGTGATTTGGAAACTTTGGATTCTAATTCCACCCTAAGGTTTTCGCTAGTGTTGTAGGGATTTAATAACTTTGCTAAATCACTACAATGCGATAGGAGTTATGTCTTTGGAATTGTTTGGAACCTTATCATGTTGTAGTGATTTTGTTTTCCTATTCTTTTGGAAACATTATGCACCTAATACTTCTACCAGTGTTGTAGAGTGATTTGGAAAAGTTTCCAAAAATCACTAAAACAATGGCAGAAGTATTAGGGTAGAATTAGACTCTATGCACTTAATGCTTCTGCCCAGTATTGTAGCAATTTAGAAACTTTGGAGTTTATTCTCCCCTAAGGTTTCTGTTAGTGTTGTAGTGATTTGGAAACTTTGCAAAATCAGTACAACGTGATAGGGGTTGTCATATCCAATTGTTGGACCCTTATTGCGTTGTAGTGATTTATACACTTTAGAGTCTTATTCTCCCCTAATGCTTTCGCCAATGTTGTAGTGATTTGGAAACTTTGCCAAATCACTATAACACAATAGGGGTCGTCATGTCCAGTTGTTGGACCCTTATCGTGTTGTAGTGATTTTGTTTTCCTAGTCTTTTGGCAACATTATGCACCTAATGTATCTGCCAGTGTTGTAGTGATTTGAAAAATTTGGAGTCTATTTCTCCCCTTATGCATCCGCCAATGTTGTAGTGATTTGGAAGCTTTGCCAAATCACTATAATGTGATAGGGGTCCTTATGTCCAATTGTTGGACCCTTATTACATTGTAGTGATTTTGTTATTCTAGTCTTTTGGTAACATTATGCACCTAATGCTTCTACCAGAGTTGTTGTGATTTGTAAACTTTGGAGTCTAATTCTCCCCTAATGCTTCTACCAGTGTTGTTGTTGGAATTAGGGTTGCAGGAAAGCACACAAAGCTTGGAGAAGAAGAAGCAAGAATGCACACAACACAAAGTGTATTAGATTGTGTCAATGTACAAAAGATAAGTTAGCCCTAGAAGGATGGGCGTATATACAAGCCGGGGGAAAAAACCTCCTAAAGAGGAAAAAAGTACCCCGGCGGTCCTAAGTGTGTTCACACACATCACTGCCTATATATATATGGCAACAAATCCCCCCCTGGGGGAGTGATGGTGTGAACGAGAGCTGGCACTCATGTATAGGGGAGTGCCATGCCCGAAGTAGATCAGTCCACAAAGGAGAGCAAGCCCAAAGCTTTGCGGAAAGCTTCGAACTTCTCACGAGGAAGCGCCTTTGTGAAAAGATCGACGAGGTTGTCCTGTGTTGGCACATAGGCCAAGCTGATCTCTCCTGCTGAGAGTCTCTCCCTGACATAGTGATAATGCACCTCAATGTGCTTTGTGCGAGCATGAAAAACTGGGTTTCTCGCAACTGCCAATGCACTCTGACTATCAGTGAAGATAGAGGTGGCAGACTCCTGTCCAACACCCAAGTCAGCCATAAGCCGTCTGAGCCACACACACTCAACCGTAGCTGTGAAAGCTGCCCTGTACTCAGCTTCACAACTAGAAGTGGCCACAGTAGGTTGCTTCTTGCTCAACCAAGATATGCATGAGCTACCGAGCATGAAACAAAAACCACTTGTGGACACTCTTGTGTTATAGCAACCAGCCCAATCTGAGTCCGAAAAAGCATGTAAATCTAGTGGCAATGATCCCCTCTTGGGATAAAACAACCCAAGATGTATGGTGCCACTCAAGTAGCGAAAGATGCGTTTAACTGCCTTCCAATGCTGAGACCCTGGGCTATGCATAAACCTGCTCACCTGTGAGACTGTAAATTGAATGTCCGGTCGTGTAATGCATACATAAATGAGGCAACCCGATAGAGTGTGACATCAAAGTGATCTCTAGCATCATGAAGACTCAACTTCAAACCTGTCTCCATTGGAGTAGCAATAGGCTTGCAGTCTTTAAGGCCAAATCTCTGCAACAATGTCTCAATATACTTTGTCTGACACAAAGCAATACCTCCATCACACTGCTTAAATTGTATCCCCAAATAATGATGCAAATGCCCCAAATCTGACATCTCAAAAGAGGCATTCAAGTCAGCCTTAAAATCAGCAATATGACTTTCATTTGGTCCTGTGAGCAGCATGTCATCGACATAGAGAGCAATGATAGATGTACATCATCCACACGTTTAACATACAAAGTGCTTTCTGTTGGACTATTCTGAAACCCATGTGCAGTCAAATATGCATGTATCTTTTCATACCAAGCTCGTGGAGCTTGCTTTAAACCATATAAAGCCTTTTTCAACCTGCACACTTTGTTTTCCTGCCCTCTTTGAAAAAAACCACGAGGCTGCAATACATACACCTCCTCATGCAAATCTCCATTCAAGAATGTAGTCTTTATGTCCAACTGATGTACATTCCAACCATTATGAGCTGCTAATGCACAAATGCTACGAATGGTAGTCATACGACAAGTGGGAGCAAAGGTCTCATCAAAATCAATGCCCTTTTCTTGAGCATAACCCTTTGCAACAAGTCTAGCCTTACAGCGATCAACACTGCCATCTGGCTTTCGTTTCAACTTAAAAACCCACTTACATCTAATAGCCTTTTACCAATAGGCAAATCACACAAAGACCATGTACCATTCTTCATTATAGCATCATATTCACTTTGCATTGCAGCCAACCAATTTTCTGAATTTTGTGCCTCATCAAATGAAAGAGGTTCTTCCTCTTCACACATACTAGACACAGCCAAAGCATAACAATCTGCATAAGAGGCATGCTGAAAACCTGAACGAGTACGACTAGATATAGGTGCATCAATTTTACTATCACGCAAGGTTTGCACCAGCCATTTAGGCATGCCTCTAGCCTGCTCATTTTCAGCCCTATCCTCGTGAATTATATCCTGTAAATCTGCATCAGAAATAGGCTGATCTATGATGTCGTTTGAAATCTGCATAGGCTGAATATTTGCTTCATTAGGACTTACATTTGAATTCCCACCTATAAAGAGAGGCAACAACGTATCAAATACATCCCGTGAGCTCACACCTGTCTCTTTGGTACATGATAACAAAGATTGCACAGCATCTTCCACAAAAACAACATCTCGACTAATTAAGATACGCTTTGACTGTGGATGATACAATCTGTAACCCTTGCTCTCAGTACTGTAACCAACAAAAATGCATTTGATAGCCTTATCATCCAATTTTCTGCGTTGTTGCATAGGCACTAAAGCATAGGCCAAGCAACCAAAGACACGCAAGTGACCAATAGAAGGCTTCCTGCCATGCCAAGCTTCGTATGGAGTAATAGACTGCAAGGCCTTAGTGGGACACCTGTTGAGTACATATGCATCACACATGACAGCCTCAAGCCAAAATGCATGTGGCAAAGCTTGGCTCTTGACCATACATCGTGCCATTTCCATAAGTGACCTATTTTTTCTCTCAGCAACACCATTTGGCTGAGGGGTATATGGCACTGTACATTGGTGTTTTATCCCACGACTAGCCAGAAATGCATCAAACTCTTTAGACATGTACTCCCCCCCTCGATTAGAACGGAGGGTGCCCACCACAGTACAATTGGATACATTTTCAACCATAAGAAAAAACTGTTTGAAGCACAAAAACACTTCGGACTTTGCCTTCAGTGGATATACCCATGCATGCCTTGAGTAATCATCAATGAAAGTCACGAAGTACAAGTGTTTACCAAATGACGGAGTTTGCATAGGCCCACATACATCACTATGTACAAGTTGCAATTTGCGAGTGGCCCGCACAAAACCATCCTTTGGAAATGCAGAACGCTGCATTTTGCCCAAAATACAGCCTTCACAAACATGTTTCAATGGTGCCTCAAGAGGGGGCAATAAAGCAACCATATCAAATTTCTGCAAACGCAGCAAACTAGCAAAGTTCAGATGACCAAAACGAGCATGCCATAGTTTTGCATCTGAAACTGCCTTTTCATCAGAAACTGCATTTGCTGAATCTTCCACACACTTGTCATAAGAATTGAGCCTATACAGCCCACGAAACAAGGTGCCAGATACAACAATCGTATCACCAGAAGTCAAATCATGAACAGTACATCTGTCATCCACAAATTTGACTACAAGTCCAAGTCTAGCAAGCGCGCAGAGACAGACAATAGATTCTTCTTTATCCCTGGCACATACAAAGCATCTGAAAGTGTGAAAGCGCTGCCATTTGCAGTAGTAAGCATAATTTTACCAACGCCCTCACTGGGTAAGAAGCATTATTGGCACATGTGACAGTATTCCCATTAGGGACAACCTCAAGAGAAGTGAACATATCATGATGCGTAATGTGCTTTGTAGCACCACTGTCAAAATACCATACATGAGAGTCAACAGAAATTGCCAAACATGCATCATGTACAGATGGGTCATACTGGCAATACACGCTAAACGCCCATTCTGTATCCTGCACAATATTTACAGAATCTGCATTTGTAGAAGGATCCGCTATTGTGGCTGCATTTGACTCTTTCTTCTTTGCCTCTTTAGCCTTTAGCTTAGGGCAAGTCTTAATGATATGATCATTTGCCTTACAATAGTTGCACCTGGTCTTTTTCTTGCCTTTATCAGGAGCCTTCTCAAACTTATTGTTGTTACCTATGGAAGGAGAAGAAGTTGCAGACCTACTAACAGGAGAAGAAACAGTGGAAGGGGCTGCCTTACCACTTCTTCTCTGCTGCTGGGCAACAATAAATGCTTGATCAACTACACGCTGCTGCCTGGCCCTGTTTTGCCTGGACTGCGCTTCTTGCAAGAGCTTGTTGACTAAAGTATCATACTTGACAGCATCAGGTCTGTCCTTAGCAAGAAGTCTCCACGTGGAAGCAAAAGTCTGATATGTCTCAGGTGGTAAAGCATCAAGAACAGTCTGCACAAGAGAATGATCAGGAATAATCTCACCTGCAGAAATCTATTGTTCTTTGAGATCTTTAATCTCAGCAAGAAAAACATTCATGTCATCATCTTCCTGCATAATCTTCAATTCTAGCTCTTTATGCAGGTAAGAGATTTTTGCCTCGTTTACGACCTGCATACAAACCAGCTAGAATATCCCAAGCCTGTTTTGCTGTTTTTGCTGTTTTAGCTGAGTATTTTTTCTTTTAATAGCTTGTCAATCTGAGGTACGGATCAAAAGTTAGTAGTTTTCTTTGACATCCTTGAGAAAATCACAACAAAGCAATTAGGGGCATCGAACAAGATTGGGACCAAATAATCACCTTGTATAGTGATTCTACTTTATTTTCACACATAATTTCTCCATAATGTAATATGATACCATTTAACTGACATATCTCAATAGTAAAAGTGTTTTCTTTGACATATCTCCAAAATTATTGGGCAGAAAGTGCAAATGAGCAAATGAGTTGACAACACTCCTAGGTTTTCACATATATTAAAGTACTGACAATATGAAGTGTGGCCTAAGTATTTTATTAAGAAATTCACATTTCTTTAACGATGGCTCTCTTCCTATTGGTCAAAACTCTTTCTCTCTCTAAAGAAAAAAGGCCCAAAATTGAGTCCAATTCTCCCTTAATGCTTTTGCCAGTGTTGTAGTGATTTAGAAACTTTGCCAAATCACTACAGCACAATAGGGGTTGTCATGTCCAATTGTTGGACCCTTATCACATTGTAGTGATTTCGTTTTCCTAGTTTTTTGGGCAACATTATGGACCTAATGCTTCTACTACAAGTTTGTAAACTTTGGAGTCTAATTCTTCCCTAATGCTTTGGTCAATGTTGTAGTGATTTGGAAACTTTGCCAAATCACTACAATGCAATAGGGGTTGCCATGTCCAATTGTTGGACTCTTAACGCATTGTAGTGATTTTGTTTTCCTAGTATTTTGGCAACATTATGCACCTAATGCTTCTGCCAATGTTATAGCGATTTAGAAATTTTGGAGTCTAATTCTCCCATAATCTGCTAGTGTTGTAGTGATTGGAAACTTTGCCAAATCACTATAATGCGATAGGGGTCGTAATGTCCAATTGTTAGATCCTTATCACATTGTAGTGATTCCGTTTTCCTAGTCTTTTGGAAACATTATGCACCTAATGCTTCTACTAGTGTTGTAGTGACTTGTAAACTTTGGAGTGTAATTCTCCCCTAATTCTTTCGCCAATGTTATAGTGATTTGAAAACTTTGCCAAATCATTACAATGCAAGGGGGGTCATCATATTCAATTGTTGGGCCCTTACTGTGTTGTACAATGATTTTGTTTTCCTAGTCTTTTGGTAACATTATACACCTAATGCTTCTGTTAGTGTTGTAGTGACTTGGAAACTTTGGAGCTAGTGTTATATGTGATTTAGAAACTTTGCAAATCACTACAATGCGATAGGGATTGTCAAGTCCAATTATTAGACCCTCATCGCATTGTAGTGATTTTGTTTTCCTGGTGTTTTGGTAACATTATGCACCAAATGCTTCTGTGCGAGTGTTGTATTGATTTGGAAACTTTAGTCTCTAATTCTCCCCTAATATTTTTGCCAGTGTTGTAGTGATTTGGAAACTTTGCCAAATCATCACTACAACACAATAGGGATCGTCATGTCCAATTATTGGACCCCTATTGCATTATTGTAGTGATTTTATTTTTCTAGTCTTTTAGCAACATTATAGACCTAATGCTTCTGCTAGTGTTATAGTGATTTGTAAACTTTGGAGTCTAATTCTCTCATAATGCTTCCATTAGTGTTGGTAGGGATTTGGAAACTTTGCCAAATCACTACAAAGTGATAGCGATCGTCATGTCCAATTATTGGACCCTTATTGCGTTGTATAGTGATTCTGTTTTCCTAGTCTTTTGGTAACATTATGAACCTAATGCTTCTATGAGTGTTCTTGTGATTTGGAAACTTTGGATTCTAATTCCACCCTAAGGTTTTCGCTAGTGTTGTAGGGATTTAATAACTTTGCTAAATCACTACAATGCGATAGGAGTTATGTCTTTGGAATTGTTTGGAACCTTATCATGTTGTAGTGATTTTGTTTTCCTATTCTTTTGGAAACATTATGCACCTAATACTTCTACCAGTGTTGTAGAGTGATTTGGAAAAGTTTCCAAAAATCACTAAAACAATGGCAGAAGTATTAGGGTAGAATTAGACTCTATGCACTTAATGCTTCTGCCCAGTATTGTAGCAATTTAGAAACTTTGGAGTTTATTCTCCCCTAAGGTTTCTGTTAGGGGTTGTCATATCCAATTGTTGGACCCTTATTGCGTTGTAGTGATTTATACACTTTAGAGTCTTATTCTCCCCTAATGCTTTCGCCAATGTTGTAGTGATTTGGAAACTTTGCCAAATCACTATAACACAATAGGGGTCGTCATGTCCAGTTGTTGGACCCTTATCGTGTTGTAGTGATTTTGTTTTCCTAGTCTTTTGGCAACATTATGCACCTAATGTATCTGCCAGTGTTGTAGTGATTTGAAAAATTTGGAGTCTATTTCTCCCCTTATGCATCCGCCAATGTTGTAGTGATTTGGAAGCTTTGCCAAATCACTATAATGTGATAGGGGTCCTTATGTCCAATTGTTGGACCCTTATTACATTGTAGTGATTTTGTTATTCTAGTCTTTTGGTAACATTATGCACCTAATGCTTCTACCAGAGTTGTTGTGATTTGTAAACTTTGGAGTCTAATTCTCCCCTAATGCTTCTACCAGTGTTGTTGTTGGAATTAGGGTTGCAGGAAAGCACACAAAGCTTGGAGAAGAAGAAGCAAGAATGCACACAACACAAAGTGTATTAGATTGTGTCAATGTACAAAAGATAAGTTAGCCCTAGAAGGATGGGCGTATATACAAGCCGGGGGAAAAAACCTCCTAAAGAGGAAAAAAGTACCCCGGCGGTCCTAAGTGTGTTCACACACATCACTGCCTATATATATATGGCAACAAATCCCCCCCTGGGGGAGTGATGGTGTGAACGAGAGCTGGCACTCATGTATAGGGGAGTGCCATGCCCGAAGTAGATCAGTCCACAAAGGAGAGCAAGCCCAAAGCTTTGCGGAAAGCTTCGAACTTCTCACGAGGAAGCGCCTTTGTGAAAAGATCGACGAGGTTGTCCTGTGTTGGCACATAGGCCAAGCTGATCTCTCCTGCTGAGAGTCTCTCCCTGACATAGTGATAATGCACCTCAATGTGCTTTGTGCGAGCATGAAAAACTGGGTTTCTCGCAACTGCCAATGCACTCTGACTATCAGTGAAGATAGAGGTGGCAGACTCCTGTCCAACACCCAAGTCAGCCATAAGCCGTCTGAGCCACACACACTCAACCGTAGCTGTGAAAGCTGCCCTGTACTCAGCTTCACAACTAGAAGTGGCCACAGTAGGTTGCTTCTTGCTCAACCAAGATATGCATGAGCTACCGAGCATGAAACAAAAACCACTTGTGGACACTCTTGTGTTATAGCAACCAGCCCAATCTGAGTCCGAAAAAGCATGTAAATCTAGTGGCAATGATCCCCTCTTGGGATAAAACAACCCAAGATGTATGGTGCCACTCAAGTAGCGAAAGATGCGTTTAACTGCCTTCCAATGCTGAGACCCTGGGCTATGCATAAACCTGCTCACCTGTGAGACTGTAAACTGAATGTCCGGTCGTGTAATGCATACATAAATGAGGCAACCCGATAGAGTGTGACATCAAAGTGATCTCTAGCATCATGAAGACTCAACTTCAAACCTGTCTCCATTGGAGTAGCAATAGGCTTGCAGTCTTTAAGGCCAAATCTCTGCAACAATGTCTCAATATACTTTGTCTGACACAAAGCAATACCTCCATCACACTGCTTAAATTGTATCCCCAAATAATGATGCAAATGCCCCAAATCTGACATCTCAAAAGAGGCATTCAAGTCAGCCTTAAAATCAGCAATATGACTTTCATTTGGTCCTGTGAGCAGCATGTCATCGACATAGAGAGCAATGATAGATGTACATCATCCACACGTTTAACATACAAAGTGCTTTCTGTTGGACTATTCTGAAACCCATGTGCAGTCAAATATGCATGTATCTTTTCATACCAAGCTCGTGGAGCTTGCTTTAAACCATATAAAGCCTTTTTCAACCTGCACACTTTGTTTTCCTGCCCTCTTTGAAAAAAACCACGAGGCTGCAATACATACACCTCCTCATGCAAATCTCCATTCAAGAATGTAGTCTTTATGTCCAACTGATGTACATTCCAACCATTATGAGCTGCTAATGCACAAATGCTACGAATGGTAGTCATACGACAAGTGGGAGCAAAGGTCTCATCAAAATCAATGCCCTTTTCTTGAGCATAACCCTTTGCAACAAGTCTAGCCTTACAGCGATCAACACTGCCATCTGGCTTTCGTTTCAACTTAAAAACCCACTTACATCTAATAGCCTTTTACCAATAGGCAAATCACACAAAGACCATGTACCATTCTTCATTATAGCATCATATTCACTTTGCATTGCAGCCAACCAATTTTCTGAATTTTGTGCCTCATCAAATGAAAGAGGTTCTTCCTCTTCACACATACTAGACACAGCCAAAGCATAACAATCTGCATAAGAGGCATGCTGAAAACCTGAACGAGTACGACTAGATATAGGTGCATCAATTTTACTATCACGCAAGGTTTGCACCAGCCATTTAGGCATGCCTCTAGCCTGCTCATTTTCAGCCCTATCCTCGTGAATTATATCCTGTAAATCTGCATCAGAAATAGGCTGATCTATGATGTCGTTTGAAATCTGCATAGGCTGAATATTTGCTTCATTAGGACTTACATTTGAATTCCCACCTATAAAGAGAGGCAACAACGTATCAAATACATCCCGTGAGCTCACACCTGTCTCTTTGGTACATGATAACAAAGATTGCACAGCATCTTCCACAAAAACAACATCTCGACTAATTAAGATACGCTTTGACTGTGGATGATACAATCTGTAACCCTTGCTCTCAGTACTGTAACCAACAAAAATGCATTTGATAGCCTTATCATCCAATTTTCTGCGTTGTTGCATAGGCACTAAAGCATAGGCCAAGCAACCAAAGACACGCAAGTGACCAATAGAAGGCTTCCTGCCATGCCAAGCTTCGTATGGAGTAATAGACTGCAAGGCCTTAGTGGGACACCTGTTGAGTACATATGCATCACACATGACAGCCTCAAGCCAAAATGCATGTGGCAAAGCTTGGCTCTTGACCATACATCGTGCCATTTCCATAAGTGACCTATTTTTTCTCTCAGCAACACCATTTGGCTGAGGGGTATATGGCACTGTACATTGGTGTTTTATCCCACGACTAGCCAGAAATGCATCAAACTCTTTAGACATGTACTCCACCCCTCGATTAGAACGGAGGGTGCCCACCACAGTACAATTGGATACATTTTCAACCATAAGAAAAAACTGTTTGAAGCACAAAAACACTTCGGACTTTGCCTTCAGTGGATAT
This sequence comes from Cibotium barometz, assembly GCF_041138505.1. Lineage (NCBI taxonomy): Eukaryota > Viridiplantae > Streptophyta > Polypodiopsida > Cyatheales > Cibotiaceae > Cibotium > Cibotium barometz. The sequence continues at coordinate 10,200,623 of NC_141059.1, forward strand.
ACCCATGCATGCCTTGAGTAATCATCAATGAAAGTCACGAAGTACAAGTGTTTACCAAATGACGGAGTTTGCATAGGCCCACATACATCACTATGTACAAGTTGCAATTTGCGAGTGGCCCGCACAAAACCATCCTTTGGAAATGCAGAACGCTGCATTTTGCCCAAAATACAGCCTTCACAAACATGTTTCAATGGTGCCTCAAGAGGGGGCAATGAAGCAACCATATCAAATTTCTGCAAACGCAGCAAACTAGCAAAGTTCAGATGACCAAAACGAGCATGCCATAGTTTTGCATCTGAAACTGCCTTTTCATCAGAAACTGCATTTGCTGAATCTTCCACACACTTGTCATAAGAATTGAGCCTATACAACCCACGAAACAAGGTGCCAGATACAACAATCGTATCACCAGAAGTCAAATCATGAACAGTACATCTGTCATCCACAAATTTGACTACAAGTCCAAGTCTAGCAAGCGCGCAGAGACAGACAATAGATTCTTCTTTATCCCTGGCACATACAAAGCATCTGAAAGTGTGAAAGCGCTGCCATTTGCAGTAGTAAGCATAATTTTACCAACGCCCTCACTGGGTAAGAAGCATTATTGGCACATGTGACAGTATTCCCATTAGGGACAACCTCAAGAGAAGTGAACATATCATGATGCGTAATGTGCTTTGTAGCACCACTGTCAAAATACCATACATGAGAGTCAACAGAAATTGCCAAACATGCATCATGTACAGATGGGTCATACTGGCAATACACGCTAAACGCCCATTCTGTATCCTGCACAATATTTACAGAATCTACATTTGTAGAAGGATCCGCTATTGTGGCTGCATTTGACTCTTTCTTCTTTGCCTCTTTAGCCTTTAGCTTAGGGCAAGTCTTAATGATATGATCATTTGCCTTACAATAGTTGCACCTGGTCTTTTTCTTGCCTTTATCAAGAGCCTTCTCAAACTTATTGTTGTTACCTATGGAAGGAGAAGAAGTTGCAGACCTACTAACAGGAGAAGAAACAGTGGAAGGGGCTGCCTTACCACTTCTTCTCTGCTGCTGGGCAACAATAAATGCTTGATCAACTACACGCTGCTGCCTGGCCCTGTTTTGCCTGGACTGCGCTTCTTGCAAGAGCTTGTTGACTAAAGTATCATACTTGACAGCATCAGGTCTGTCCTTAGCAAGAAGTCTCCACGTGGAAGCAAAAGTCTGATATGTCTCAGGTGGTAAAGCATCAAGAACAGTCTGCACAAGAGAATGATCAGGAATAATCTCACCTGCAGAAATCTATTGTTCTTTGAGATCTTTAATCTCAGCAAGAAAAACATTCATGTCATCATCTTCCTGCATAATCTTCAATTCTAGCTCTTTACGCAGGTAAGAGATTTTTGCCTCGTTTACGACCTGCATACAAACCAGCTAGAATATCCCAAGCCTGTTTTGCTGTTTTAGCTGAACGAATATGTGGGGTGATGTTACGTTTGACAGAAAGTGCAATCAAGGCATGAGCCTACGTATCTTTACCATCCAAACGAGCTTGTTCAGCAGTGGGTAAAACAGCAACAACAGTAGAGCTGCTAGATCCGCAACATCCTCAACAGATCCTACATCCACAGAACCTCGACGTATATCCATACCCTGCACAATGTTCCACACTTCTTTTGCAACCAAAACATGCTGCATCATGTATGCCCAAAGTGGGTAGTTGCTGTCTCCATTCAGTTTGTCTTCAGCAGACAACATGCGAAATACATCATTGCTGTTATCAGCCATAGCCATTGACTGAAACTGATGCAAAAGCTACCTGTAATGAAGCAAAGAATGAACAGAAGACAACTTGTGCTATGTAGCACGGTCCACAATAGAACACATATGCCTGTTTTGCAGAAAATTGCACTGTCGAAATTTTTGCAAAAAATGACGAAAACACCTGTGCACAGAACTTGAAATACAAAAACGACCTCAGATGCAAATTCTGATAACGCTAAGCCCTTCGGACTTAATTGCAGAGTATAGAGACCTGCAAGTGCTCATGAAAACTCACCTCAATCGGAGAACGTGAGTCGGAGGGTGCTAGCAGCGTAGCCCTGGGAGCCGATGCCTGCTCTGATACCAATTGTTGGAATTAGGGTTGCAAGAAAGCACACAAAGCTTGGAGAAGAAGAAGCAAGAATGCACACAACACAAAGTGTATTAGATTATGTCACTGTACAAAAGATAAGTTAGCCCTAGAAGGATGGATGTATATACAAGCCGGGGGGAAAAAACCTCCTCTAAAGAGGGAAAAAGTGCCCCAGCAGTCCTAAGTGTGTTCACACACATCACTGCCTCTATATATATGGCAACAGTTGTAGTGTTTTGGAAACTTTGTCAAATCACTACAATACCACATAGGGGTCGTCACTCATATCCAATTGTTGGAACTTATCATGTTGTAGTGATTTTATTTTCCTAGTCTTTTGGTAATATTATATACCTAATGCTTTTGCCAATGTTGTAATGATTTGGAAACTTTGAAATTTAATTCTCCCCTTATGCTTCTGCCATTATTGTATTGCTTTAGAAACATTGTAAAATCACTACAATGCGATAAGGGTTGTCATGTCCAATTATTGGATCCTTATCACATCGTAGTGACTTTGTTTTCCTAGTCTTTTATTGGCAACATTATGCAGCTAATGCCTCTGCTAGTATTGTATTAATTTGGAAACTCTGGAGTCTAATTCTATCCTAATGTTTTCGCTAGTGCTGTAGTGATTTGGAAACTTTTCCAAATCAATACAATGCGATAAGGGTCACCATGTCCAATTTTGTTGGACCCTTATTGTGTTGTTGTGATTTTGTTTTCTAAGTATTTTGGCAACATTATGGACCGAATTCTTCTGCCAGTGTTGCAGTGATTTGTAAACTTTAGTGTGTAATTCTCCCTTAATGCTTCCACCAATGTTATAGTGATTTGGAAACTTTTTCGAATCACTACAATGCAATAGGGGTTATCATGTCCAATTGTTGGAACCTTATCGCGTTGTAGTGATTTTTTTCCTAGTCTTTTGGCAGCATTATGTACCTAATGCTTCTCCCAGTGTTGTAGTTATTTGGAAACTTTGGAGTCTCTTTCTCCCTTAAGGTTTTCGCCAATTTTTTAATGATTTGAAAACCTTGCCAAATCACTACAACGTTATAGGGGTTGTCATGTCCAATTATTGGACCCCTATCTCGTTGTAGTGATTTGGTTTTATTAGTCTTTTGGCAACACTATGCACCTAATGCTTCTGCCAGTGTTGTAGTGATTTGGAAACTTTAGCGTCTGATTCTCTCCCAATACTTCCACCACTATCGTAGTGATTTGGAAACTTTTCCAAACCACTACAACACAATAGGAGCCGTCATGTCCAATTGATGGATTGTTACTGCGTTGTGGTGATTTTATTTTCCTAATATTTTGGTAACATTATGTACCTAATGCTTTTGCCAGTCTTGTAGTGATTTGTAAACTTTGGAGTCTAATTCTCTCTTAATGCTTTGGCTAGTGTTGCAATGATTTAGAAACTTTGCCAAATCACTACAACATGATAGGGGTCGTCATGTCCAATTGTTGCACCCTTATCACATTGTAGTGATTTTGTTTTCCAACAACATTATGCACTTAATGCTTTTGCTAGTATTGTCGTGATTTGGAAACTTTGGATTCTAATTGTCTCCTAATTATTCTTCCACAAGTGCTGTAGTGTTTAGAATCAATCACTATAATGTGATAATGGTTTAATAATTAGACATAACGATCCCTATCGTGTTGTAGTGATTTCGTAAAGTTTCCAAATTATTACAACACCTACAGATGTATTAGGGAGAATTAGACTCCAAAGCTTTCAAATCACTACAACATTGGTAGATGGCATTAGGTGTATAATGTTACCAAAAGACTAGGAAAACAAAGTGATCACTACAATGTGATAAGGGTCCAACAATTGGACATGAAGACTCCTATCGCGTTGTATGATTTGGCAGAGTCTCCAAATCCCTAAAACACTGGCGGCGATAGAATTAGACTCCAAAGATTACAAATGACTACAACACTAGCAGAACCATTAGGTTCATAATGTTACCAAAAGACTAGGAAAGAAAATCACTACAACGCAATAAGGGTCCAATAATTGGATATGATGCTCCCTATGGCATTTTAGTGATTTGGCAAAGTTTCCAAATCACTACAACATCGGCGAAAGCATTAGGGAAGGATTAGACCCAAAGTTTCCAAACCACTACAACACTAGCATAAGCAAAGGTACATAGTACTGCAAAAAGACTAGGAAAACAAAATCACTACAACACGATAAGGGTCTAATAATTGGACATGGTAACTCCTATCATGTTGTTGTGAATTGGCAACTTGATTCTAGCCCATTAACCAACAGGTGGAGACGTGGGTGGATTCTAGGCGCGTGGAGTTTGCCAGAGCAGGCCTATCCGAGTCGAAGAATCTATCGTCGAATCCAATGACATCATCCGGAAGCGGGTCTGAACGCGGATTCAGAAGCCGCGATCTGGAAGCGGATCCTGAATCGCCGTTTGTAGATGTTTGATCAGGGTGACGCTGCAAAAGTGCACGTCGACAGTGGTGGAGACTCCGTCTGCTAGGGAATGAATGTCCGAGCCTGAGTCGAAGTGGAGTCAGCAGATTGGTCGGATTAGATCCAACGTCTGCGTCGGATCATCCACAGTCGGAGGCGGAGTGGAACAGTCCGAGTGGGAATCCAGTCTAAGTCACCTCCGACTTTAGCAGGTTTCCATTTTATATTTCTCTAAAGTTAATAATTTCCTTTAACACATTATAAGAGGGTGTTCCCATGCGATGCTATGGTGGGCATGATGTTTTCCATGCATGGTGTTTTACCTTTCTTTTTTATCCAACTTTGAGTCGTGTGGGCAGCTGGATTTTGTGCATTGCATGGACCTCGGTATAGCACCGAGCTCTCCTTGTAGTGTGCAAGAGGGGTCTCGTGTCGATGTGGTGCGTCATACGTGAGGGCCCACACTCCTCATCATTATAATGGGGAAGAAGAGGAAGAAAAAAAAATGTGACATTTGCGTTGGGAAGGATCATAGAATCAAAGCATGCCCATATTTGTGTGAGCCTAAGGGGGAGGATTGTAGAAAATGGTGCATGGCCAAGCTTGTGGAGGAGTTATATAGCATCGTTAAATCTTTGAGGAAAGCATCATCATAAAGGAGAATGGAGAAAGCTAGGGGAGACTTAGAGCATTATTCATGTGCATTAGATAGTGCTTATGAGTGGCATCTTGATCATGATGGGCGTAGACGAAAGTCATGTTCGAGCTTGAGGAAGATAGAAACCTTGCAATCAGCTGTGTAGGAGTTAGAGGAGGCATATGAGAGTGATTCTGACTCACATGAGAGTGATGAGGATGTTGGCATTGTTTGTCATGATGTTGGGATGGATATGGTGGAGGTTGAGGGTGCATGGGAGAACCAAGAAGGCAGGAAATGCTAGGAGGAGTTCTCAAATGTCCCTAGCTTCACATCGGATAGGTCTCAGGGTTTGACAGATGGTCAACATTGTTGTGATGATGTGCATAGAGTGGAGTCTCTTGTTATGAGTGTGACGGCACCACATAGATGTTGTGGAGAGGCTGATGTTCTCATGGAGAGGAGGAGAGTGTGTGATTCATTTTCAGTGGAGTCGATGTCACCACATGATGCAGTTTGTGATATGGTTGATGATAGTGAGGTTTGTTCTCATGTTTATGATGATAGTGTGATTATGGATGTTGCTCCCACATCTACATGTGTAGATGTTTTACATGCTCGAGATGATGTGATTCATGATGATCCTTTGGTACATGATGTAATTCATGATGCTATTTCTCTCATGGTTCATGAGATGAGGATGATGTTTCTCACATGGATACTTTAGTTCTTGATGATCATCATGAGGAGCTAGCTTTGGCTAGCAATGTTGCAGATGTGCAGGCTCTTGTTGAGTCTACTTTCCAGGTTCTAGATGCTCATGATCTAGATTTGGAGGTTCCATTGATTGGGCCTACGATGCATGTGTATGACAATCATATTGATGATATTCCAAGTTCACAGGACATGGATCTCCATGATATTCTCTTATATGATAATGGTGTTCATCATGGTGCTGATACAGTGATTATGGAGTTCTTGGATTCTATTGATCATGATGATGATGATGATACGATGATTATCATGCTTGGTGATCATGTGCATGATCTGCATGTTGAGCAGGATGTTCCAGATGCAGATACTCTCATGATGATTCATGAAGGATGCAGATTCCCTTATGCTCTTGTATGTGATGATCATTCACATGATGGTGATCTCTCCATGATGTTATTATGGTTCATGCTCATTTTCATAGTGTTTTCATGCATGATGGGATCCATATTGATGGATTTTTCCATGTGATGGAGGGTTTATCCTATTCTTTTACGAGGCATGATGGGGCTGATTTCCCTATCCATGCCATGGAATCTCATATTGATGATGGTTTTCATTCTGGCATATGCTAATGGATGATGTGTGGCAGCAAAAGAGCATGGATTTTCCTATGCTATTATCATGAGGATATCATTCACCTATGGTTCTATTTGTTCATATTCTTTGATGTGTTGATGGTGCTTGGCCACACACATGGAGGATAGAGTAGATTTCTCCTAGTATTTTATGAATAATGCATTGATGTGCTGACTTGTTGTTCTCTTCATGATGGTGATGATACTTCTATGGATGGATTTTCATTGGTTATTCGTGTCGATTTATGCTCACATTCATGTGATGAGCATATAGTTCTTCATGTTGATATTTATGTCGATCATAGTTATGATGATCATGATGATTATTCCTTTGACGATGCTCTAGATGATGTTCTACTGGAGGAGCATTCTCTTGTTTCTCTATCGAGTATGGTGGATCATGGTAGTTCCATTGTGTTTTCCTTGATGGATGATCCGACCATCCATGAGAACTTCTTGATGTGGATGCTGAGATCCTATTTGGCATGGTTTTATGGTGATGATCTTTCACCATGTGCTTCATCGACACATTTTCATGGTGTTGTACCACCTTGGGCACATGTTCCAGATGCTCGAGGATCTACATCGATATGTTTTCTTAGAGATAGGCTATTCTTGGCCTATGATGCAGTTGCTGGTGCGTCATGCAAATTCTTATGTTTCACTCCATGTCTTTACAGTATGGATCTTCTCATTGGTTCATGGTTCTATGCATCCATATTGTATGATATAGCATGGTTTCACATGTACATGTTATGTGCACAACCTTGGCATGACTCTCATGTTTTGTGGGTTCGCATCACGGATTTAAGATCCGTCCACCGAGTGTGCCAAGTGTTAGCCGTGTCCATGCACTCCATAGATATGTATATGAACCTACCACAAATAACCTTAGGCATTTAATAATACATTTGAAGGGTGGCAGCCCATGACCCTTCACATCCCACCTTTTCATTTCACCTTCACGTGCATCGAAGCATAACTACCATCATTCTTCTATTCAGAAAAACACTCATGAATAATACAACAGCAATGACATTCAATCTCTCTCTTAGTGATTTTTCGTTGAAGGCTTTTGGCTTTAACAACTATCATCTCTTTTTTATTTCCAAGTACCTACTCAAAATAGGGAGACTTTATCTCATGTATGTTGAAATGTGCAATGTAAAATGTGTGAGATTGAATCTTGGGCTTGAGTGTGTGAATGCACCTTAGAGGTGCAAGATAATATTTTGTGGTGTGAATGTTGAGAGCCACATAAAAGAATGTGGAAAAGGGAGTGCCACATGGCATGATGATGTGTAAAGTGGGATAAGGCTAGAAGGCTTATATCATTGCATGGTTTATGACATATTGCAATAGAGCTATTGTTGAGTGTGCAATCTCTCTCTCTCTCTCTCTCTCTCTCTCTCTAGTCATGGCTTATATCATTGCATGGTTTACAACATATTGCAATAGAGCTATTGTTGAGTGTGCATTCTCTCTCTCTCTCTCTCTCTCTCTAGTCATGGCATTTCTTGTGTGGTTTAATCCACCTTAATATTTATGCTTAATATATGCTATGATACCATGTTAACAATCCTAATATGGGATTGATCATGGTGGATAAACAAGCGGTGCAACAGCACTATCGACATCTTGCAAGCAGTAGAGCAGCGTAGCAAAATAGCATATGGATTCACATCACATCATCCGAAAGCAAGCATAGCAAGGCTTGCAGGTAGCATGTGAGGTTGGTCATCATTGCACAAGACAACAAGGTAGCAAGCACAACAATAAGGCAGAAGCACACAAGGTAGCAAGCACAACAATAAGGCAGAAGCACACAAGTGCAACAAGGTGGAAGCAGTGCAGGATGAAAAGATGCAAGGGAGAAGAGAGCTTGAGCTCTTGAAAGCACACACACACTCACATAAACCCTAAAAGAGAACACACAAGGTGAGAGGCTGAAAATTCTTCTTCTTCACACAAAAAAAGAGGTCTACAAAGAAGATAAAGTGACTAACACACATAATAGAGTATATATAAGCAGTCCATAATGTGAACACGCTAAGTGGAGTGGATACGTCTGGACTAGTCGATGTAGTCCAGTTGTAGAATCTCTAGCAAAGATGTCGATTATGCTAGCTACCAAACCCACAAGTGATGTAAATGTCAAACAGTCATGCAGGCACCTCGTGTGAGGACTGTCAGCTCATGTTGAGCTTGACATCTCAACACTCCCCCTCAAGCTCAACTCCGGCTCATGAACTCAAAACATATCTCAAAATCTACGGAGCTTCTCAGCTCCCAAGGCCTTCATGAAGATGCCAACGACCTGATCCTATGCGCTGACATAGGCTTAGTTGATGTCACCTGCCACCCAAGACTCTCTCCCTGATAAAGTGGTAATGTACCTCAATGTGTTTCGTCCACAAATGAAAAACTGGGTATACTGCTAAGATTGTCACAATATATGACAATCTTTCTCTCCACATGCAACTCCAAATATATGACAACCTTTCTCTCCACATGCAACCCCAAATCAGCAAAGTAGCTTATGTAACCAAGCTACTTCACACACTGCCACCGTAGCTCCTCTGTACTCTTCCTCTACACTCCACAAGGCAACTATGGGCTACTTCTTGCTACTCCATGTCACAGCAGCACTCCCCACTGAAAACATAAATCCACTTGTAGATCTCCTATTCTGAGATGCTACTTACTGCCCAATCTACATCTGTGCACCCATATAGCTTCAATGGTACACGTGCTGCATAAAACAATGCATAATTAGTAGTGGCCCTCAAATACTGAAGTGTGCGTCGCACACTATCAAGATGTGGTTTACGCCGAATTTACATAGACTGGCTCTCTAAGCCAATAGTCTTCTAACTCAAATCTGGCTTGCTGATCGTGACATAGATCAAACTCCCCACAATCTTTCTATACATAGTGGGATCCTACAACACATAAGCTACATCCACACTAAGCTTGCCATTTTGATCTAATGGCACCAAGATTGACTTACAATCAGCCATCCCATACATGTCCAATACATACTGTCTCTGTGGACAACCAAATACCATCAGGTGTGCGAATGACCTCAATCCCCAAAAAGTAGCGTAGATCCCCCAAATCCTTCATCCCTTATCACTCTTGTGCACATACAAAGAATGATCTGCATTTGCCATATGAAAACCAATAGTGACAAGATACTCCGCAATCTTGTCATACCATACTCGTGGAGCTTGCTTTAGCCCATACAAAGCCTTATGAAGCTTACATACATACTTCGAGTGACCTATATTCTCAAAAATAGGTGGCTGATCCATATACACTTCTTCTTGCAAGTCACCATGCAAGAACACATTTTTTACATCCATATGATGTAAAAACCAGCCTTTAGTTGCAGCCACCGCAATCACAACTCTCACAGTTGCCATCTTAGCAACCGAGAAAAATGTCTCCTATGAATAATCAATCCCACGTGTCTGCACATATCCTTTTGGCTACCAATCTAGCCTTGTACCTGCTTATGCTACCATCACTGTTATGTTTCACCTTATACACCCACTTATAACCAATAGCTTTCTTGCCTTCAGGCAATGGCACCAAATCCTAACTCTCATTTCCATACAATGTATCCATCTCCTCATTCATAGCTTTCTCCCAACACACATTTCCAATAGCCTCATCAAAACATGTGGGTTGTATAACTTGCAATAACTTTTACCATATAAGTATATTGATGTGCCACATAACCATCATAAGTCAACTTCTGCACAGCACATGGTTTTTGACTCTTCCAGATCTTCATAACTTTGCATTCATGGCTTCCATAGCCTTCTTCACACCAGGTGTCGTCATTGCTAGAATCCTAGGCTCCTCATCAAGGCTCATCTCTGAGCCACTAGACTCTCTATCAACAAGAGAATGCCTTGCAAAAATATCAAGCATACCAAGGGACTCAGCCACTTTCTCTTTGCCTTTATGTAATGTACTAACTACATTTCTAGGACTGGTATTATGATGCAGCATGCCACTCCATGGTCTGTCAACAGAACCGATGGATGAGGACTCTCCTGGACCACTCAATGGCTGTGATTGCTGAATTGCATTCTGTGCAACCACATTTCCACTTACATCAGTCCCAACAACATCTTTTTCAGTAGCATACCAACTACTCATCTCATCAAATACATCCCTGCTTACCCCTCAATTCACGTGTAGTAGGATTATAGCATCTATATTCCTTTGCTCAAGGGAATAACCAATAAACACATTTTTTAACCTTTGGATCCAGCTTAGAATGCAACTCATTTGACACATGCACATATGTAATACATCCAAAAACTTTTAAGTGAGATAAATCAAGTTTCCTGCCAGTAAACTTCATCTCTGGCATTACATCATCGTGTATGGATGCAACAGAAGTCCTGTTCATGATATAAACTGTTGTAGACATAGCCTTAGCCTAATAGCTATGCGGCATATTCTTCTATGCCATCAATGCTTGTGCTATCTCTACAATGTGTCTGTTTTTTCGCTCAGCAACTCCATTTTGTTGCAGAGTGTATCTATATGTAAATTATCTCTCAATGCCATTCTTTCGTGTAAGGTTCCTCCTCAGCCCTAAAAGATGTATAAGCTCTTCTCTCAGTCCCCTATAATCATCCCCTATTTCAGAATGCAAGAAAACATTATTTTTTCTTGTTTTTTTACCTAGAGAGAGAAAATATTCTAGAGAGAGATAATTCAATTTTGAGATATTTTTAGATACAAAGTTTCTCCTTATATTGAAGATGAATTTCCTTGAAACAGAAGTTCAAAAAGAATTTTCCAATGTTCATTTAGAAATTAATTGAATATGTGTATTAGAGACCTTAGCCTACTAAGGGTCCACATTTTCAAAAAAATTTTGATTAAGGTCCAAAGAGTGTTCTAAAGGGCCAATAGGATTAATCCAAGTGTTTTAATAAGAAAAATGCAAAGAATAAAAGAAAATCCCCCCAAAAATGAGTAAATTCTCATAGAAGATGAAGAGTTCACTAAGTACTGGGTTTATGAGTAAATTCTCATAGAAGATGAAGAGTCCACTAAGTACTGGGTTTATTAGTAAAAAAATAAGGTTTATTAGTAAAAAAAAAATTTGACACCTCAGTAAGGAGGGCGGGGGCTCATGAAGAAGGTGCCTATTTCACATCATTACTTCACATTTTTAATTCAAAAAAATGAGAATTCTCATCTCTCCTCTCTCCTCTCTTCTCTCTCCTCTCTCCTCTTTCAAACTGGATCAAAAAGTGAACCAAACTGGTCCAAAATGGATCAAACTGAAGTTGGAAGCCTCTAGATCCTAGTTGGACTTGGTTGGTGGCCTCCCTCACCTATAATTAGACCCTCATTCCCTTGTATTTTCATCTTGTGTATTTACATGATGCCATTATAATATTCAAATTAGTGTAATTTTATTATCCCTCTATTTTGCCTCTTCTTGGGAAGCTTTGGAGCTTTATTAATCTTCATCCTCTCTTGGAGATTACCCTCTACATCTTGGTGGAAAAGATTTCTCTTGTGGGCTTCACTTATCTCTAAAGAATCAAGCCAAAAGCCAAGGGTAAGTCTAAATCAATGGTGTCTTTCTATCTTTTTCAATGGTAATCTTCTTCCCAACCTCTCTAATGCTTGGGAAGCATTTTAATTAATGATTTTTTTTTCTTAAAACCAGGCTTTTAGTGATTCATATTGTTTAAATGGATTAATGCTAATTCTTTATGCTTAAATATAATATTTTTGATTAGTAAATCTCTCTTTTAGAAAGATTACTCATATTTATGGTTGAATCCTTCTTGGAAGGATGGATCTTAGTATTAATCTCAATTTTCTTAACCAAAACTCTAGGCTTAACTTGCTAACATTTTTGTAATTATTTTCATATGGGAATGATAATGAGATATTATTAGAAATAAACAGGAGGTTTAAATGTAATTATGCTTATACTTATACTTGGGTATGCATAATGAATTTTTACATTAAAAGAGGAAATCCCACCATATTTTAGATAATTAGGAGTAGATATTAAAAGTATAGTTTTTGAGAATTCTCAAAAAATGCAGCTATGCCAAAAAATTTAAAAAATTAAATTAAGTTTTATGCATAAAATTGATAATGCAAAAAGAGGAATTCTCATCATATTCTACACATAAGCATTTTAATGCTAAAAGAAAGATTTTGTTACATTTTTTGAAAATACTTTTGTAGTATTTATGCATAAATGTTTAAATGGAGGAAAGAGGAATATTTGTTATATTTACTTTTGTATATGCATAAATGTTTAAATGGAGGAAAGAGGAATATTTGTTATATTTACTTTTGTATATGCATGCATAAAACTTTAGATGCAAAAAGAGGAATTCTTATGATATTCTATGTACAAACATTTTAAATATTAATAGAGAAATTTTTATCATATTTCAAAAAATAGGTATATTGACGGTATGTATATACATGTGTACTTTTAATTATTTATCAAAAGAGAAATTTTCATTGTATTTTTAATTAGAAAAATGCATAAATTAATTTGGTATCAAAAAGAGAAAGTCTCACCATATTCTACGTAGATAATTTAGGGCATGTGAATGCTTAGGTCCAAATGAAAAAAAAAGAATATTTTTCTATATGAATATTCTAAATAAATGAGGTATGCATATTCACAAAAAGGATCATTGAAAAAAGAAATATCCTTGTTAAATTCCATTATTTACGAATAGAATTATTTAAAGTTCTATTATGCCCAATAAAGAATGAATTTTCATAATTTTGGATTTTTACCCTTATGATTAGAAATCACAGGTAATTTATCGATAAATGGAGAAAAATCTTTAGGAAATAAATCTAGGATTAAATCCGAGTAGTTCAGGGCTAGACCAAGACCACATGAGAAAGGCGGATCAGTAAGATGCGTGCCCATCTCTTGAATCAGAAATTAAACCAAGTCTTGTAACCGTTCCCATTTCTTCAGTACGAAGAATGGATAACCGGTTGACTTAGAGAAGTTTTCCCTAAAACCCAAAATCGTCGATAAAATAGGTTAAAAATTCATTGTAATTGATGGGTGGATCATCGAGATACGAGATTCGTGATTTTCATTGAGAAAGTCTAGTTTGAGAAAAAGGGTCTTCAAAAATCAACTCAATGGGAAATTCTTACTTGCATAGAAACTCTATTTTTGTAAAGGACTATCCTACGCCAGAATGCTGGAGGAAACATTTGGCTTATGGTTTAATCTAAGGAGAGTTATGTTACAATAGCTGGCGGGGAGTCATCGAAGGACGTCTCCCACATAAAATTTTCCTGACCCAGCTAAGAGACGACATCATAAGTGGTTTGCAGCACAATATATTCACGCCTCTTGCAACCAGCGCCCAGATGTTGATGCAAAACGTCTCATTAGCCATGGTCTTGTTAAGGTTAAAGGTGGTTCGTGGTATTATCCTTTATCACCCCACACCTCGAGATTTTAGGGTTACTTGTCAACTTTTCAAACTTCTTAGCCGGTTTTATCCCCAAAGAAGTAAGATTGTAGCACCAATACCCCAGACAGCCAGGGCAGTCACAATAGCTGCTGTAGTGGAGGAAGAAAGAGGACAAATTTATGCCGCCATTGAACATGAAGGACAGAATCGTCAGTTCTCAATCCTTCAAACTCCAATAGAGTACAAGGATAAGCACTTTAAGCTTTTGATTGATTCAGGCAATACACATTCTTTTATTTCCTCTGGATGCTTGCGTAAGTTAGTCCTAGATGAGAAAAGAGAGAAACCTATGCAAGTAGAATTTGCCAGTGGGATGATTCTTTTCACACACCATGAGACAGACCGCATTCAGTTTAATCTAGATGGGAATGTGATAGACTACTAGTTTATAGTCTTACCCTTGGGAATCTATGATTGAATCATTGGAATGGATTGGCTCCATAAGAATCAGGCTGACATTCACTGTCACAATGAAACTATCTCTTTCCTTGACCTTCACGGGAATCAAGTTCAAGGAACTGGAATTTTCGGATCCCCAGTTCTGCAGTTAGTCGTCAAAGCTTCTAAATTGCTAAAGGACTCAGAAAGAGGCAAATTGTCTATGCCGTTAAAATGAATCTAGTGGCAGAAAATGCAAGGCTAAGGAACCAAAATGGCTAAGTGAGTATGCTAATGTATTCCCAGAAGAGCTGACCAAGATGCCTCCGACTCGTGAAGTAGATCATGAGATAGAGCTAACTCCTGGAGCTCATCCAATAGCCCAACGTGCATACAAGATGCCAGTTCTAGAAGCTATAGAATTAAAGGACCAGTTAAGACTGCTAGAGCAAGGATTCATAAGACCCAGTGTTTCACCTTGGGGTGCACCCGTTCTCTTTCAGAAAAAGAAAGATAGAACATTAAGACCTTGTATTGATTATAGAGGATTAAATCAGTTAACAATCAAAAATAAATATCCTATTCCTAGGATTAAATCAGTTAACAATCAAAAATAAATATCCTATTTCTAGGATTCATGAACTTTTGGATCGGCTAAGTGGAACCCAAATGTTCACAAGGATAGATCTCAAATCTAGATATTACTAGATCAGAATTAAAGATCCAGTTATCCCCCCAAGACAGCCATCAATACTCGATATGGGCATTATGAATTTACAATCATGTCATTCGGACTGATAAATGTCCCAGCAACATTTAATTGCCTCATGTAGGACATTCTCAGAGAATACTTGGATGAATTTGTTCTTATCTTCTTTGATGACATCCTGGTATACTCCAAGAATGTAGCTGATCATGAAGATCATGTGCGCAAAGTCCTGGAGATCCTAAGGAAACACCAACTCTTTGCAAAAAAGAGCAAGTGTACTTTCTCTGCTGACCATGTCAAATACTTGGGATTTATAGTATCTAAGGATGGGATTTCTCCTGACCCCGCTAAAATCCAAGTAGTCGTGGATTGGCCAGAGCCTAAGACAATGAAAGAAGTCAAAGGATTCCTAGGATTAACCGGGTGGTATAGAATCTTTATACCCAGGTATGCTCAAATAGCATTCCCTTTAACTAACCTTCTCAAGAAGAGCACCCTATTTCATTGGACCGCTATGTGTCAGAGTGCTTTTGATAAGCTGAAGACAGCTTTAGTAACCAACCCTGTCCTAAAATTTCTAGATTTTTCCTTACCCTTTGAGGTAGTGAGACAGATGCTAGTGGTTTTTTCCTAGGAGGTGTACTTATGTAGTAAGGTCATGCAGTAGCCTATGAATCCAGAAAACTAAGAACGCATGAGAGGAATTATGATGTCCATGACTTGGAGCTACTCTCAATAGTTTATGCTCTAAAGTTGTGGAGACATTATCTCTTTGGGAGGACGGAGATTCACCTTCATGACAGATCATCAAAGTCTGAAGTGGATCTTCACCCAAAGGGATCTCAACATGCGACAAAGAAGGTGGATGTAGACCCTGTAGGAATTTGACTTTGAGATAAAGTACCGACCAAGGAAAGAAAATGTGGTAGCTGCTGATGTGCTTAGTAGGAAAGCCTCCTTGCTTGCAATAACATTAGTGTCAAATCCATTAATCAGTGAAGCAAGAGAAGATCATGCAAGACAGATTCTTTGCCCCTATTGCCACCCTATTGAAAGCAAGACAGATTCTTTGCCCCTATTGCTACCCTATTGAAAGCAAGACTCTTTAGGAAGTGACTCGAGTTTTTGGGTACAAATTGGATGAAGGATGCATGTATTACAATAATTGGCCATGCATTCCTAATGATGATGAGATAAAGGAAACAATTCTGAGAGAAGCCCATGATAGCCTGATAGCTAGAAATCCAGGGTTCATAAAGACCTACATGTCTGTAAAGAAGAGCTTCTTCTGGCTATGACTCAAAAGAGATGTACTTAATCATGTATGTCAGTGTTTAACATATCAAAGAGTCAAGGAAGAAAGGGTTAAGATACCAGGAAAGCTGCATCCCTTAGACATTCCACAAATGAAGTGGGAATGTATCAGTATGGATTTTGTTATTGGGATTACCGTCAGTGCAATCAGGTTACAACTCTATTTTTGTGGTAGATGACAGATTAACCAAGGTTGCCCATTTGATTCTAGTAAAAGAAACCTACTCTGCAGTGGATGTTGCCAGAGTCTTCCTCAAGGAGATTTTCAGGCTCCATGGCTTACCCAGAAGAATAGTGAGCGATAGAGACTCTAAGTTCACATCAAGGTTTTGGACTGCATTCTTCGAAGCAGTGGGAACTTCCTTAGATCTCAATATAGCTTATCATCCCGAGACAGATGGCCACACTGAAGAGTAAACCAAGTAATTGAAGATATTCTTCGGTCATGCTGTAGAGAACCCAAGAAGTGGCTAAGCTACTTACATCTATAGTGGAGTTTGCTTACAATGCCTCTTATCACTGAAGTATCGTGAGTCCTTTCAAAGCTCTGTACGGACAAGATTGCCTCACACCATTAACTTGGTCCGACCCATTGATCAGGGTCGAGATGTCCAAATAGATGCTTGATGATATGGAGCAGCAAATGCAAGAAATTTGCAAGGATATTAAGGCTACCTAGAACAGACAAAAGCAGTGTGTAGACAAGAAAAGAACAGAGAGAGTGTTTGAGGAATCAGATATGGTCTTCATTCGTGTACGACCCAATAGAAGTTCATTATCTCTAGGAAAGTACAAAAAGCTATCTCCAAGATATTGTGGGCCGTACGCCATTACTAAGAAAGTAAGAGATCTAGCTTATGAACTTCTTCTACCTCCCCATCTCAAGGTGCATGATGTATTCCATATCAGCTTACTTAAAAAGTATGTACCCAGCCCAAGTCATGTGCTGAAAGATGAACAGTTGACTTCTCAGACTCAAGGCTAGATGGAACTCCAACCCGAAGAAATCCTTGATGTTCGAGAGAAGGCTCTCAGGAACAGAGTCCTTAGAGAGTTTCTGGTCAAGTGGAAGTTCTATCCTTTAGAGGACATCACTTGGGAGAAAGAAGAAGAACTGTAAAGGACTACCCTACTTTTTGCAAGATGAGGACATCTCGCCTTTTTTAAGTGAGAGAGGATGTAAGGTTCCTCCTCAGCCCTAAAAGATGTATAATCTCTCCTCTCAGTCCCCTGTAATTATCCCCTATTTCAGAATGTAAGAAAACATTGTTTTTTCTTGTTTTTGGCCTAGAGAGAGATAATTCAATTTTGAGATATTTTTAGATACAAAGTTTCTCCTTATATTGAAGATAAATTTTCCTGAAATAGAAGTTCAAAAAGAATTTTCCAATGTTCATTAGAAATTAATTGAATATGTGTATTAGAGACCTTAGCCTAAGGGTCCACATTTTCAGAATTTTTTTGATTAAGGTCCAAAGAGTGTTCTAAAGGGCCAATAGGATTAATCCAAGTGTTTTAATAAGAAAAATACAAAGAATAAAAGAAAATCTCCCAAAAATGAGTAAATTCTCACATAAGATGAAGAGTTGACTAAGTACTAGGTTTACTAGTAAAAAAATGAGGTTTATTAGTAAAAAAATAAAAATTTGACACCTCAGTAAGGAGGGAGGGGGCTCATGAAGGAGGTGCCTATTTCACATCATTACTTCACATTTTTAATTCAAAAAAATGAGAATTCTCCTCTCTCCTCTCTCCTCTTTCAAACTGGATCAAAAAGTGAACCAAACTAATCCAAAATGGATCAAACTGAAGTTGAAAGCCTCTAGATCCTAGTTGGACTTGGTTGGTGGCCTCCCTCACCTATAATTAGACCCTCATTCCCTTGTATTTTCATCTTGTGTATTTACATGATGCCATTATAATCTTCAAATTAGTGTAATTTTATTATCCCTCTATTTCGCCTCTTCTTGGAAAGCTTTGGAGCTTCATTAATCTTCATCCTCTCTTGGAGATTACTCTCTACATCTTGGTGGCAAAAGCTTTCTCTTGTGGGCTTCACTTCTCTCTAAAGAATCAAGCCAAAAGCCAAGGGTAAGTCTAAATCAATGGTGTCTTTCTATCTTTTTCAATGGTAATCTTCTTCCCAACCTCTCTAATGCTTGGGAAGCATTTTAATTAATGGTTTTTTTCTTAAAACCAAGCTTTTAGTGATTCATGTTGTTTAAATGGATTAATGCTAATCCTTTATGCTTAAATATAATATTTTTGATTATTTAGTAAATCTCTCTTTTAGAAAGATTACTTATATTTATGATTGAACCCTTCTTGGAAGGATGGATCTTAGTATTAATCTCATTTTCTTAACCAAAACTCTAGGCTTAACAAGCTAGAGATAGAGATTAAGCATTTTTATGATTTTTATTCTAATTAAAATAAGGATTAATTCATTCAAGCTTGTTTTTATGATTAGAAAAATCATTATTATTCATTTTAAGTTGAAAGAGAGTTTATGCTAACATTTTTGTAATTATTTTCATATGGGAATGATAATGGGATATTTTTTAAAATAAACAAGAGGTTTATGCTTATACTACTTACGCTTGGGTATGCATAATGAATTTTTAGATCAAAAGAGGAAATCCCACCATATTTTAGATAATTAGGAGTAAATATTAAAAGTAGAATTTTTGAGAATTCTCAAAAAATGCACCGAAGCTATGACAGTATTTATGCGTAAATGTTTAAGGGAAGAAAAGAGGAATTTTTTGTTATATTTACTTTTATATGTGCATGCATAAAAATTTAGATGCAAAAAGAGAAATTTTCACGATATTCTATGTACAAACATTTTAAATATATTAAAAGTAAAATTTTTGTCATATTCCAAAATAGGTATATTCACGGTATGTATATACATGGGTACTTTTAATTATTTATCAAAAGAGAAATTTTCATTGTTTTTTATTAGAAAAATGCATAAATTAATTTGGTATCAAAAAGAGAAAGTCTCGCCATATTCTGCATAGATAATTTAGAGCATGTGAATGCTTAGGTCCAAATGAAAAAAAAAGAATATTTTTCTATATGTGAATATTCTAAATAAATGAGGTATGTATATTCACAAAAAGAATCATTGAAAAAAGAAATATCCTTGTTAAATTCTATTATTTATGAATATAATTATTTTAAGTTCTATTATGTCTAATAAAGAATGAATTTTCATAATTTTGGATTTTTACCCTTATGATTAGAAATCACAGTTAATTTATGAGTTAAATGAAGAAAAATATTTAGGAAATAAATCTAGGATTAAATCTAAGTAGTTCAGGGCTAGACCATGATCACATGAGAAAGGCGAATCAGTAAGATGCCTGCCCATCTCTTGAATCACAAATTAAACCAAGTCTTGTGACCGTTTCCATTTCTTCAGTACAAAGAATGGATAATCGGCTGACTTAGCGAAGTTTTCCCTAAGACCCAAAATCGTCGAGAAATAGGTTTGAAATTCGTTTTGTAATTGATGGGTGGTACGAGATTCGTGATTTTCATTGAGAAACTGTGGGTTTTGAGAAAAAGGGCCTTGAAAAATCAACTCAATGGGAAATTCTTACTTGCATAAAAACTCTGTTTTTTGTAAAGGACTATCTTACGCCAGAATGCTGGAGGAAGCATTTGACTTATTGTTTAATCTAAGGAGAGTTATGTTACAACAGCTAGCGGGGAGTCATCAAAGGATGTTGCTTGTGCAAAGCCTGCCAATGTCTTGACCAGCCTCGGTATGGTTGAAAATGGTGCGCTTCCGGTACGATGGGCGAGGGCCGATGAAGCGGTCCCTAAGTGAAGTACTGGGACACCTAAGGAGGATCCTAGAGGGTTCTGACCAGGTGATGCACGGGCTTGTGGTGGCTGCTAGCATACCCATGCGTATGTCGAGGAAGATATTTATGGTTGGCAAGAGAATTATTTAAGTGAACTGTAAAATTATGAAATTGGATCTTGTTGGTTGACTAGCTGGTCTTCAACGAAGAGTCTGGATGAGACTTGTTTGTAAACAATGGAACTGGAACTTTGAGAACCATGATGGAAACACTATGGTTTTATTGCAATTCTACCTTGAAGATAGTTGAATCTGAGAAAAAGCAATTTCATATTGGGTGCGTAAGTGGTGTGTCTATTTAATAAGATTGCATGAGTGCCGGCGGCTAGGGGGCTTGGGAACTCTTTTCCCTACTAGTACCCAGGACAAACACAACATCTAATTTTTTATAAAAAGGGGTCCCACCAATACAATGGTTGGGTAGTTGGCTAACCCATGGGCCAATGGGGGTTAGGCTGGATTGGTGGATTCCTATAACAAAATTCAGTTAGGTTTAAGTTACAATAGTTAAAATAAGTCCCAGGAAGATTCTTGTTCTATGGGAAAGAATCAAACGGCTGTGCCTCGCGTAAGGGAGAAGTGATGATTTCTATGAGCCAAGTGTAAGTTTCTCCCTTGATTCGGCCATGTAACCCACGGGTTCAATCAGAATACAAAGGATAGATAAGGCCCTTGACTACATTAAAAGATTTTCTTGAAAGAATCGCCTATGCTTTCTGGGTGAGGGAAGCTTTTTCCGGGTTCGGTTTTGGAAGAACCGCCAGATTAGTCTCTTGTGCGGACATTCGCGTGGGGGCGAGGCCCCGAGTGAGAAGCTCTGCCGTGTGCGTAAGGTTTCTACTTCCACTACCAGCACTCCAGAGTTCGATGTGTAGAGGGGGCATGGATCTCACATTTCGCAAGAATTTAGAGAACTCATTGGAGAAGTATTCTCCCTCTCCATTTGACCTTACACACTTCACATGATTTCTTGTTTGTTTTTTAGCCACTCATTCTGAAATTTTGAAAATGAGTGAACACTTCACTCTTGTCCTTCATGAAATACACCCACACTTTCCTCGTGTGGTCATCAATGAATGTTACGTAGTATCTGCAGCCACCCATTGACATAGTCTTCATAGGACCCCATACATCTGAATGCATAACATCTAGTACATTCTTGCTCACATTTCTGTCATGTGGAAATTCATGCTTTATTTGCTTTCCAAATTGACATGCTTCACATACTTTCTACATACCTTCAACCTTAAACTTAGGCAGCCCTGTCACAATTTCTTTAGCCTGCATATACTTCATTCTTTGCACATTTACAAGCCCAATTCTCTTATGCCAAATGTCTGTATCTGCAACAACTCTCGAACCATTTCCAAACATTGTAGCACTCACTTCAAGCAGATTTACATTTAATGTAAATGTTTTGCCCACTTTGTTGCCTTTTACAACCAACCAGCACTTATCTGTAAAGTCTTCTACATAACAGCCACCATCAAGGTTAAATCGAAGCTGCAAACCCTACTCAATCATTTGGCCAACAAAAACTAGATTCTTTCTAATGTTTGGAACATGAAGTACATCTACAAGCTACTTCACCTTACCATTCTACATACACAATGGCATATCTCCAACATGGGCAATCGGATGAGCAGTGTCATCCCCTGTTTCAACAAAACTTGGTTTTTCAAGACTCTTCATTTCCTTGAACTACTCACCATGACTTGTCATGTGGTTCGAAGCACCTAACTCAACATACCACACATCATCCTTACATGCTACTACATCATTTTGAGACACAGCATTAACTACATGTTACATAACAAACAACCTCTCATTATCCTCATTATTTCTACTAGAGGATGCATAGTTATTTTGTTGCACTTTTCCATTTTGCATATTACTCTATTCTTATAGCAATCTGTCTGCACATGTCTAGGCTTACCACAATAAAAACAATCTCATGTATCATTATGTTACCTTTGCCAAAATTACCACGACCTCATTGACTCCCCTTGCCTCTAAATTGGCCTCTTCCACCTGTGTGTTGATGCGAATCTTGGGACTGTTGCTACTGGCTGACCATAATTCTGATTACCTGTTCGGCCACCACCTTGGCCACGTCCATGACCTCTACCTCTTCCTCTACCAGAATTTGTGTAGAAGGCCTACTGCTCTGAACTATTTTTGTTTTGTGAAGGCTTTTGATCTTCACCCAAATTCTTTTCTTCAATGAGATTAGCATTGACATCAAATCTGTGAAGTTGGGAATTTTCTCCCAAGTCTGAATAGACATCTTGAATGCCTTGGATTGGGCCAAGACCACGTAGATACACTTCCACCTTATTATCATGATCAATAGAAACACCAATTGATGCAAGGGATTCCATAATGCCCTTTATCTTCAAGGCATAATCATTCACATATATATTTTTCTTCTCCACAGTATGAAGCTCATTCTTCAACTGAATCTTTTGTGCCTTGGTATTAGTTTCATACAGCTTCACCAAGCTATCCCATGCCTCCTTGGGTGACTTGGCATCCTGTATATGCCCAATCATGGTGTTTTTTATACTAATAGAAAGCAAATACATGACTTTCCTTGCTCCTTGATTCTAATCAGCCTCCTCATGTTCACCTTCAATGTAGTCCCACAATAATCTTTTCCCATCCAAGAAATTTGTCAATCTAAACCTCCAAGCACGGAAGTTGTTCTTATCAAGCTTCTCTGCAACAATCTGGTTTATTCCATCATTTGACATCTTGTCTACAACACAAATTTATCAAAAACAACACCTTTGTTTGAAATTCACAAAGTGTTGTATTCTTTGCAGAAGCAGCGGTACTATATTGCACCCAAACTGTCACAAGGTCAGTGATCTCAACTTGCATACATACACCCAATGGTAACTTGAGACCTCTTTGCACCACACACAGTGTCTACACAACCAATCACCTTTCTTACAATTCCAAAAACAGAGTTCTATAGAGAATCAAAACTTACCCATAATGCTTGTGTGGACGCCTGTGAATTGAAAAACGGAGGTCCAGACGCCCGAAACACGTTTTCGGCTCGAAAAATTTTGTCCAACAGATCGTATAGTTGCCCTGTAGTTCTTGTTCACACAACATAAGAGGTCTACAAAGAAGATAAAGTGACTAACACACATAATAGAGTATATACAAGTGGTCCATAATGTGAACCACAACAATACTTTGAGAGTGTAGTAGCATTTTTGGAAGGAAAATATCGGGCGTTTTCAAGATGCTCAGCCATCGATCTATCGCTACTTCGCAGCATTTTTTTGCTGCTAAGCAGTGTGTTTAGCAGCAAAAAATTGCTACTCAATCAGTAGTGCAATATCATTGCCTATAGCAACGTTAATTTATTGCCCAGCAATGAAAAAATGTTGCTCAACAACATCTATAGCAGCAAAGAAACGTTGCTATACTGTAAAAATATCCCACTTCTTTTGCGGTCGCGTAGTTTTATCTTTTGAATATAATAAACTTGTACTCTGATTTTTTTTATTTTTTGGTAGGTTTTTGTCTTGTCTATCACTTCTACGTCTCCTACCCTATCATTCTCAAGCTCAAGCAAGGTATGCCTATTGTTTCCCTTCATTTCCTATGCAAACAAGCTTTCCATTAAAGCTTTCTTGTGAGTATTTCCCTTCTCTTTCTTCTCTTTTAAGTTTTTCTTTTCTTCTTTTTTCCTTCTCATTGAAGCTTGACCCTAACCCTAGCTTCTACATAGAAACCCTAATAAAGAGATTTTATGGAGAGCTCTCCATCAAAGCTCTCTATTATGTTTGCTATTTAGAAGCTAGGGTTAGGATTAAGCTATAATGAGAAGAGAAAAAGAAAGATTCAATAAGTTTTCTATGTTATAAGACTCTATTAGGGAGTTTGGAAAAATTCCAATTTCCATTTTGCAAGATCAAAAGATGGAGGCATGGTGAATCTTTTTAAGATTTTGTCAAAACCCCCTCATGTGACATATCATTAGAAAGCTCTTGAAGAGTAGGTTCTAAATCCACATTCTCTGACAAATTTGGAATTGGTATTCTCAAGATACACCAAAAAGCAGATTGAGAAGAAAATTCCCAAAGTAACGAGATTTTTCCAAACTCCCTAATATGGTCTTTTATGTAAAATATTTCATTAAGATTTCTATTAAGATTAGGGTTTTGTATATGATTTCTATTAGGGTTACTAATACTTTTTTTCTTTATTTGGTTTGATTTTGTAGGTTATCCACACATACAAGCCTCATAAGGTAAGAGATCTCTCCCTTTTATGTTTCCTCTCTTATGCTTTTACATGTTATAGGGTTTGTAAGTTTTAGGATTTGTTATTTTTTCTCCCCTACTTGGATAGCATAGCTCCTCTCTAGAGATGGCCATATGCCTTAGCCTCATGTATAAGGCTAGTGCATAAAGCTTATGCATTAGCCTTATGTGCATAAACCTCATACATAAGAGTAGTGCATAAACCTCATGCATGAGACTTATGCATTACCAAATGTATAAGCCTCATACATAAGAGTAGTGCATAAACCTCATGCATAAGAGTAGTGCATAAACCTCATGCATAATAAGACTTATGCATTACCAAATGTATAAGCCTCATGCATGAGGCTTATACATAGGGTTTATGCATGAGACTTTTGCATAAAGCCTCATGTATAAAGCTTATGCATTAGCGATAAGCCTCTATGTATAGCCTTTTACATAAGCTTATGCATGAAGCTTATGTATTAGCCGTATGCATAAGCATCATGTATAAAGCCATATGCATAAGCTTATGTATAAAGCCATATGTAGAAGTCTTATATATAAAGCTTATGCATATGGCTAATGCATAATCCGGGTACATAAGCTTTATGCATGAGGTTTTATGCATAAGCCTCACACATAAGCCGCAAACATGAGGCTTATGTATAAGCTCATGCTTAAGCTGCATACATGAGGATTATATATCAAGCTTATCCATATGGCTAATACATAAGCCTCATGTATGCGGCGGCTTATGCATAAGGTTTATGCATGAGGCTTATGCATAGCATTATGCAGGCTACAAATCCGTAGCCTCGTGCAAGCTATGAATGCTATGCATAAACCTTATGCATAGTATGCATGAGCCTTATGCATAAGTCTTATGCATTAGGCGAGTGCTACCTAGGCATGCATGTAGCTACCGGAATGCATTGGAAGCTCCCATTACATGCCGAGTGCTACCTAAGCATGCCAGTACTTATTACCAACATGTCGGTAGCAACCTACGCATGTCGATAGTAGCAACCTATGCATGTTGGTAGCAACCAACACATACTGGTAGCTTCCAACACGTCGGTAGTTTCCAATGCATGCCGGGTGCTACCGATGCATGCCAGTAGCTTCCAACACATGTCAGTAGTTTCCTATGCATGCCAGTAGCAATCAACGTATGCCGGTAGCTTCCAACGCATGGTGGTAGCTTCTTACATACACCGGTAGAGCAACCAACACATGTCGATAGCTTTCAACGCATGCCAGTAGTTTCCTATGCATGCCGGTAGCTTCCTATGCATGTCGGTAGCTTCCTATGCATAAGAGTTTTAAGTATTTATGTTTTTTCTTAGATAGATGGAAAATAACTTGAGGCGTGATGTTACACGTGAAGGAGTCGATATCCTCAAATTATATTTTATCTTTTAATTAAAGAAGTTTATCTTAAATATAAAATGTTCATTTATTTGTACAACTGCAGCTTGAAGCAGTGGACTGCCCCCCTACGCAAGAGGAATATGATTTTGCATTACAACGGGGTTCGCAATCTCTATTTGATAGGGTGAAAGATGAAGGATATATTGTTATTATTGGAGGAGATGATTGGCAAGCATGGCAAGTAAGTACATTCCTAAACCCTAAACCTCTTTGTTTTTGCAAAACTGATTCTCACTTGTGTTAGTTTTATTGTGTTTTAGGATCATATAACTAGAAACGGTGGTGCAAATGTCCATGCTGATAGCAATGGAAATGTGAGAAGCGAAGGGGCTAGAGCTGCCAAGGAATAATACCAATCACACAACATGAGATCTGGATAGCCCCTAGCTCCATAGGTTTTTATTACGGTTTATCTTGTATATGAGTTTTTTTGGAAACCGTACCCTTATGTAATCTACTAAGTATTGTAATTGAATTTTGACATTCCTAAAACCATGGTTTGCAAATGTCTTTTCTTTTTGGTATTTATAAGTTTACATTACACTTGTCCATGATGATGTGAAGTTATGTTAGTTTTACTATGTTTACATGAGAAAAAAAAGAGCTGGGACAGTAGACTGGGGAGTTCTGTGTGCAGGCTCCCCAGTCTGCACACAGCTTTTTTGATTATGCAGACTCCCCAGTCTGCACCCCAGCTTTTTTGATTATGCAATACATTCGCTGCTCAGTAGCAAAATAGCTGGGGTGCAAACTCCCCAGTCTGCACCCGAGCTTTTTTGATTATGCAGTACATTCGCTGCTCAGTAGCAAAATAGCATTGTAGAGTAGCACAATATTGCTGCTAGTTTTGCTGCTGAGCAGTGAACCCGTTACAACGAAAATAGCAGCATGTTTAGCAGCGATATAGGCCCGACATCTCCACACCCTTCGATCCTAACATATCTCCTATCATGGAATTGATCATGTGTTGTATCATAAACAGCTACTCACTCTTGTTATCAACCTATTTACTTAAGTGTAAATTTTCACTTTTGATAGCATTCTTCCACAAAGCACCCTTTAGGATTAAGCCTCACTTACAAACCCTATTCAAACCATCTTTCCAACATAAACCAAGTTTTTTTGTAATATTTAGAATATGAAGTACATCTTCTACCTACTTCATTTTTTCATCCTTAATAAGTAGTGGCACTTAAACAACATACACAATGGGTGCACAGTATCATCACCTATTTTTACATATCCTAGTTTTTTCATTTTCTACATATCTCTAAACCACTTCTCTCCATGACTTATCATGTGATTAGAGGTGCAAGAATCCACATAGTACATATTTCTCAATCTTGACATATCTCCTATCATGGAATTGATCATGTGTTGCATCATAAAACAGCTACTCACTCTTGTTATCACCGTGTTTACTTAAGTGTAACTTTTCACTTTTGATAGCAGTCTGCTTTTATAGTAGTACTTTGTAATGTGCCTTAGTTTGGCCATAATAATATCACTCCATGCTATTTGTATTTTAATTTCTTTACCAACCACCTTGGCCTCTGGCTCCCCCTACCTCTAGAGTGTCCTCTTCCACCTGCACAAGACTAATTTTCTTCTTTTTATATATTGTTACTTTTGGTTTTGATTTCCAAATCGACCACCATCACATCCTCTAGATAATAATCTTCCTTTGCCTCTGCCTGTATCTGAGTAAAAGGCATGCTCATGTGAACTTTTGAAGCATGAACCTCCCCCAATATTCATCTCCTCCTCACAAATGAGGAGAGCAGTTAGTTCTTAAAAATCACAATAGTTCTCTCGAACTCTAATAGAGGTATGAAACTGATTGTATTTCTTGCCAAGACCATTAAGATCACCAATACCGTATCATCATCTATTATTATGATCCATTACAAGCAAGGGCATACGTAGGCCCTTTAACCTTCACCAAGTAATCATTTATAATCAACTTATCTCTGGTTATGTTATGTAGCTCCTTCTTAGCTGCATAAAAATCAAGATAGTTCTCTTAAACTCTATTGGAGGTATGAAAATTATTATATTTCTTGCCAAGACCATTTAAGATCACCGATACCATATCATCATCATCTATTATTATGATCCATACAAGAAAGGGCATTCGTAGGCCCTTTAATCTTCACCAAGTAATCATTTATACTCAGCTTATCTCGATGTTATGTAGCTCCTTCTTAGTTGCATTTTTGAGCTTCAAGTTGAGTGTTTGTACTATATAACTTCACCAAGGTGTCCCAAGACTCCTTAGGCATTTTTTTCATCTTGTAGATACATAACCGTAGAGTCTGTCACATAGTACATCACCTTTTTGGCTCTTTCATGCCATGCTTTATATCTCTAGATCCTTTTCATCACCTGTGATAAACTCCCAATATCTTTTTCCTATAAGGAAATTGGTTGTCCTGAGTTTCCAAGCCTAGAATTAGAGAGTGAAGCTAATGATCATGTGCTATCATAGAGGAAGTTATCGGCACCTTGTTTTGGGAAAAACGTTGTATCTTGAGCTACCCTTATTTTTAGCCTAGCTCCTCCTATTTGTGGCTTTCTTGGATCCTACCCAACCACTCTCTAAGAGGGTTTGAAGCAACTTGTTGTCACTCGCCCAATTTTTTGCATCTTTGTACAGTTTGGTTTTCTACGCCGTTCTATGTGTGTGCATTGAAATAGGCCAAAACCTCTTGTGAGTGTCTTGCCCATATCCTAAGGAGCTCATAGCTTAAGTCTTGTGGAATATCATCAAGGATAAGCATCACAGCAAAGAAAAAACCAATCATGGGGATTGTAGGCATTTTTAGCGAAAGTTTTGACAAAAATTCAGGTATAATTCATCTTTTGCCTATTCATCTCATCAAAACCATCCAATGTATACAAAAAGCTCCATTAAGAAGTGCTCCTACAAGCTCAATTGAAGGCTCCAAGATCACATCTTGTTAATCATGGTTTTTTGGGCACTAATTTTATTATTAAGATGTAATTAATAGTAACTAGGATCAATTGAAGGTAGAATTGGAAAATAGTTTTGCATTAAGAAAAGGTCACTTGCATTCAAATCTCCCTTGTATTGCGATTAGACATTGACCTTAAGTAGTAATCAAGTGTTAAGAGCTTTTTAAACCTAAAATGACTACTTCATTTGTGCTTGGAAAATTTAAAGGAGAGTCCTTCCACACATGGCAAGTTAAGATCAAATTTATGTTAATAAAGGATGGGCTATGGGGTATTGTAAATGGAAGGGAAAAATGCGTGGAGGATGAAGGGGATGAAAAGAATAAATGGGTAAGCTAGAATGAAAAAGGATTAGCCATTGCATTACGATTAGGATATGGATTTATCCATCACATTATATCACAAGATACATCTAAGGGTGCTTGGGATGAGATAGAGAAATTGTTTGGATCAAAGTAAAAGAATTAAAAAATAAGCTTAAAAATACAATTCTTTGGCTTGGACATTAAAGTTAGTGAATCACTTTTAGCACACCTTAATAAAATGAAGAGTATAACTCAACAATTGGCTGCCATTGGGGCACCAATAGAAGAAGAGCATGCCATAGTCATATTATTAAAAAGCATGACACTTGAAGAGTATGGACCCTTGGTGGCTACCTTGAAAAACCTCCTAGATCCAACCATTGTAGGTGTGGAAGCAACACTCTCACAGAAGAAGATAAGCGGATTTGAGGGAAGACACTACATCAAGTGAGGAGAAAGCACTCTTCTCATCAAGAGGTCCAAGATCAAGGAAACAAGAAGGACTAAGGAAAAAGATAACCTGCCATTATTTGGTAAAATTGGTCACATAGGAAAGGATTGCTAGCATGAAAAGAGAGCCGAAGAAGCTGATGTAATGTCAAAGAAGGAAGACAGTGTGATGAAAGAAAGATAACCTGCCATTATTTGGTAAAATTGGTCACATAGCAAAGGATTGCTAGCATAAAAAGAGAGCCGAAGAAGCTGATGTAATGTCAAAGAAGGAAGACAGTGTGATGAGGCCTCCCAAATGGAGGCAACATACATCATCTCTTCTAGATGATATGAGGAGCATGTCTCCCAACCTCTAGTTGTAACCCCACTCTCCTGGTGTGTAAAGTGTCAAGACAAAGCGAACATTGTAGCTCATAGAGCAACCTAGATGAACCGCTCCAAACATATGAGTATGGAGTGTAGGTTAAGTCAATATATGTTAAGTGTTAGACCCTCATCACATTGAGGAGAGGTGCTAAGAACAACAACATGTGAAGGTGCAACATGTGTAGATCAAGGGGAGGAGCATGCACATTAGAAAAGGAATAGACTAAGCGTACATTGGCAAAGGTTGATTTGTATGGTCATTTGTAAAAGGTAAGTCAAAGTTAAAAAAGGTAGCACATGATGGAAAGTACAAGAAGGCACATGTAGTGTGAGCATTTATGGACACATGGTTGGTATTAGGGTGCACATGGTTGGTATTAGGGTGCACACATCTTGTGAGATGGGAGCTCCATGAGAGCTATAAAAGGATGTACTTGGATCAACTCTAATGCAATGAGATTATGTGGGTTGTGCTTAATTACTTATCATTATCTTGCTATTAGCTTAATCACATTTGGTATTACTACAATCATATACTTAATCACATTTGGTATTACTACAATCATATACTTAATCATGATTTCCATATGCTTTAATCCTCCATGAGCTCAAACCATACTTGATTTCTCAACATCACACATATCCAAGCTATTGTCAAAGTTTAACAAATCGAGAGATCCCAATAGCCACCTAGTTGCATATAGACAAATCTGCATGATTGAGAGAGTAATCGATCCTAGAACTAAGATTGATGCCTTCAAATTGACTTTAGAAGGTAATTCTCTATTGTGGTTTCAAATTCTAGAAGACTCATAAAACGGAACCATGGAGGATCTTGAGCTAGCATTTACCATCGGATTCTCAAAGACTAGTGTCAAGCACAACTCTCTTATTACACAGTTGTATCAATTCAAGTAGCTTGAACATGAGTGGAGGGATTATATCAACCACCTTCTGAATAGCAAATGATCTTGGCACGTTGATGAAGAAAAACTAGGCCAAACCTAGCTAATCTCATTATTGCAAACACGTGCATGATGCATTGTATGCTAGAAGGCACACAATGCTATTGGATTGAGAAGTAAACACTTGCATGATGCGTTATATGCTTGAAGGCACACAATGCTATATTGGAGTGTTTCCTAGATATGCATTCCTAGATATGCGTTCCTAGATATGCGATAGATTTTGATGATAACTTTACAAAGACATCCCTTTCATGAAAAGTAGAAGACCAAACTCATTTGTCAAAATGGAACGCAGTGTTAAAAGCTAGGACACTAGGAAAATGAAAGAGCCCAAGAGCATTGAAGGCATTGCTAAGGCGGTGTGATAAAAGGGCTAGAAGAAGTGTCAAAAACCTCTGATAGGGAGACATGCCATCAACATTTAGCTCTAAGATGGGAAATGACTTGATGTGCAATTTGCAGAATGAAAAGATGCAGGAAGGAAGAAAGCTTGAGCTCTTGCAAGCACACACACACTATCACAAACCCTAGAAGAGAACATACAAGATGAGAGGCTGAAAATTGTTGTTGTTCTTCTTCTTCACAACAAAAAAGGTTCTGAAAAAAGATAAGGAAAATACAACATAAGTACCAAAGTACTATGTACATGCCGTCCATAATGTGAACACGCTAAGTGAAGTGGGTAGGTGTGGACTAGTTGGTGTAGTCCAGTTGTAGAATCTCTAGTGAATATATGTTGGTGCCAACTACCAAAGTACTATGTACATGCCGTCCATAATGTGAACACGCTAAGTGAAGTGGGTAGGTGTGGACTAGTTGGTGTAGTCCAGCAGTTGTAGAATCTCTAGTGAATATATGTTGGTGCCAACTACCAAACTTGCAAGTGATGTAAATGTCAAACGATCACGCAGGTGCCTCGTGAGTGTCAGCTCATGTTGATCTTGAAATCTCAACACTCCCTCTCAAGCTCAACTCCAGCTCGCAAAATCCAAGCATATCTTGAAATCTGCAGAGCTTGTCAGCTCCCAAGGCCTTTGGGAAGATGTCATAGCAACCTAATCCTATGTGCTAATGTAGGCCAAGTCGATGTCGCCTATTACTGCCCCAAGACTGTTTCCCTCTCATGAAGTGGTAGTATACCACAATGTGTTTCGTCCACACATGGAAAATTGGGTTCTTGGCCAACTGTATACTACTAAGATTGTCACATAATATGACAACCTTTCTCTTGACATGTAACCCCAAATCAGCAAGTAAATTGCCTAACCAAGCTACCTCACATGCTGCCACCACAGCTCCTCTGTACTCTGCCTCTATACTACTCGACAAGGCAACTATTGGCTGCTTCTTGCTGCTCCATGTCACAACAGCACTCCCCAATGAAAACATTAATCCACTAGTAGATCTCCTGTATGAGATGCTACCTGCCCAATCTGCATCTGTGTATCCATATAGCTCTAATGATGGTACACCTGCTACATAAAACAATGCATAATTAACAGTGGCCCTCAAATACCAAAGTGTGCATTGCACATTATTAAGATATGGTTTGTGCAAAACCTACATAAATTGGCTCTCTAAGCCAACAATGTAACTCAAATCTGGCTTGCTGATCATGACATAGATCAAACTCCCCACAATCTTCTAGTAGTGTAAGATTCCTCCCTCGAGCTTTTGAGGTGTAAAGGTGTAAGAACCTCTCCTTCTGTTCTTGAAATTATTTCCCTCTCTGAAATAGAAGAAAGATCTTGTTTTACCCTATTTTGATCTAGAGAGAGAAAATATGTAGAGAGAGATAATCCAAAATTGAGATATCTTTGGATATAAAAATCCTCCTAGTGTCTAAAATGGATTCCCCTAAAACAGAAGCTCAAAATAAACTTTCCAATGTGCATTAAGAATTAATTGAAAATGGTATAAGGGACCTTAGCCTAAGGGTCTACATTTTTAGAAATTTTTAGATTATGGTCCAATTAAGGTTCCAATGTGCCAATTGGATTAATCCAAGTGTTAGGATGAGATAAATCCAAAAGAATAAAATAAAAAATCTAAAAATGAGTAAATGCTCACATAAGATGAAGAGTTGACTAAGTACAAGGTTTATTAGTTAAAAATTATGAGATATTACTAAAAAAATGAGATATTTTAGAATAATGATGCATTTTTGACACCTTGGTAAGGAGAGGGGGACTCTTGAGATAGGCACCTTTTTCACATGTTTGGAAGGGTTTTTAATTCAAAAAAAATTATGATATTTTTATCTCTCCTCTCTCCTAGATCAAACCAAATAAAAAAGGGAGCCAAACTAGTCCAAATCTTATCCAAATTGAGTCAAGCTGAACCTGAAAAATTCTCGAACCTAGTTGGACTTGGTTAGTAGCCTCTCACCTATAAATAGACCCTAAGTATTTTATAAAAAAATATTGGAGCTATACTATGCCAATATTATATTAAAATAATCATATTTTCTATTATCCTTTAAAATTTTCTCTCTCTTGGGATCTTGGAGCTCTCTCTCTCTCTCTCTCTCTACAACAACTCTTGGAGTTGCTCTTCTCCTCTTGGTGGACCAATTGATTGGTCGGGGCCTTCACTGCTAATAGAGAATCAAGCCAAACTTGAAGGTAAAATTAAATTTTATGGATTTTTTCAATTTATTTCAATGACTTTCTTCTTCTCAATCCCTCTCAAGCTTGAGAATCTTTCTAAATAATTTTTAAAAATTCACATCAAGCTTTTCCTTAAATCTTAATGCTTAATTAAGAGAAAGTTAATCTTTATGCTTATTTGTAATGCTTTCTTTAAGTAAATCTCTCTCTCTAAAATAATAGCCATCTTTATGGCTAAATCCCTTGAAAAAGGATGCTTCTCAATGATAGTCTCTTAATTCAAAGCTAAACTCTAGGCTTGATAAGCTAGAGATTAAGAAAATAGTATTTTTATGATTTTGTGTTAATAAAATAATGATTAATTCTTTTAGATTATTTATAAGTAGTTAAAAACTACTTTTATTGATTTTAAATGAGAAATAGATTACCCTATTAATTTGAAAAAAGAGAAATAATAGAA
The DNA here is from genome assembly GCF_041138505.1 of Cibotium barometz. Lineage (NCBI taxonomy): Eukaryota > Viridiplantae > Streptophyta > Polypodiopsida > Cyatheales > Cibotiaceae > Cibotium > Cibotium barometz. The sequence goes on from NC_141059.1 coordinate 10,234,817, forward strand.
TTAGCTTAATCTAGTGGAATAATCATAATTAAGTTTATGATTATGATTAGTTAAAATTATGATTTAAATTCATAGTTTGAATTTAAGCATAAAAGAGGAACTACTATCATATTTTCATTACAAGCTTTTATTCTTTAGAAAAAATTTAGAATTATCAGTAATAGCAGCGAAGATATGGTAAATTTTTTAGAAAATAATACATATCTTATTTTTATGCATATTGCTAAAAGAGGACTTCCTACCATATTCTAGGATTGGACATCCTATGCAAAAAGAATGGTTTTCATCATATTCATGAGGAATATTTTTTTTGTAATTATGTATAATTAATTGATTATGAGAAAAGAGTAAATTTTGGTAAATTTATTTTTATACAAAAAGAGAAATTCCCATGATAATTGAGATCCAAGTAATTAAATGGTAAAAGAGAAATTTTTAGCATAATTCAAATTATGAGTATTTATCAAAAGTGAAATTTAGAGCATTATTAATTTTATTGAAAAATATGGGTAGAATTGATTTTGTAAATCCCATGAATCTTTTACTCAAAAAGAAGAATATTGAATATATTTCACTTGAGAAATTTGAGAAAGAATATGAAAATATCCATCGAGAAAAAGTACCTTTAACTAGGCCAAGCAATTGGCAGAAACTTAGAAAAGTCCCATCGATATCGAAAGTAGAGAATGGTACTAAATATGAATGCGATGTGATAAGATATGAGTGGATGTAATGAGATGTGGATGGGATGTGATGTGATGTAAATGGTTTTGGATGTAAATGTGATGTAAATGGTTTTGGATGTAAATGTGATGAGATGATGTGATGTAAATGGATGTGGATGTGAATGTGATGAGATGTAAATGGATGTGGTTGTGAATGTGATGAGATGTGGATGGGATGTGATGTGATGTGGATGTGAATGTGATGAGACGTAAATGGATGAGATGTAAATGGATGTGGTTGTGAATGTGATGAGATGTGGATGGGATGTGATGTGATGTAAATGGATGTGGATGTGAATGTGATGAGACGTAAATGGATGAGATGTGATGTGGATGGATGTGATGTGGATCTAAATGAATATAAATGAATGTGATGAGATGTAAGGTGGATGAATGTGATGTAAATGGATGTGGATGTGGATGTGATGATATCTGAATGGATGCGATGAGATGTGAATGTGATGTGACGATATCTGGATGGATGTGATGTGATGTGATGATATCTGGATGGATGTGATGTGATGTGAATATGATATGATGAGATGTAAATGGATGTGAATATGATGTGATGAGATGTGAATGGATGAGATGTGATGTAATTTTACCTCAAACGATCCCAAACGACAATGTATTGTTTTCAGATTGAACACTAAACCATCTAGGATCATCTTTTAGAATAGATGTATCAAGTGCCCTGTTCATCAGTGTGATGGTAACCCTTTCTAACTTTCTCCCCTTCACAATTTGACACTCATCAAGCTTTAGCACAAATTTGAGGACACCATCACATTCTTCAGGAGTAACTTCAAACAACTGAACAACATATGATTGTAAGGCCTCCAAGTCGTAGAAAATATTATTGTATCTATTGTAGACCACATCTCTTGTTGGTGCAGCATAGGTGTCTTCAATATGAAATGGGGTTCCTAGTGCTTGCAGTACCTCTTTGTTTACTTATTTACGCATTTTTTTAACCAAAGAAAGGATTTGGCAACAATAATGATCCTTTCATACTAGAATCCTTAATCTTTTCTTGCAAAGTCTTATAAATGGCTGAGTACCCTCTGTGTGATATACCAACCTCATCAAGTATTGCCTGGATGTCCTGTGGATTTAGTTGATTATCTTTGAAAAAGTCGTCTATTTGCTTTTATGAGACCTTCTTATATTTCTTCTCGTTCATCAATGCTTCTACATACTAGCGATCTAAAAGAAGACTTAAATGTGCGTCAGAAGGTTTTGTCGTTGATTCTTTATCAGGGTGCAATAATGATATGATATCATATTGAAATGTAGAAATTGATATACATGAACATATGCAATAATGATTGCTATTCATAAAATATCATAATAGAAACAATAAACCAGTTAATAGAAAGGAGCTTACTTGATTGCATGTATTCTCTTCTTGATGCCACCACCTCCTAGCTTCATTTGCTCAATATCCCTTAGTTTTTTTTGTCGTTTTACGGAGACCTAATGAGGTCTGCTTATGTCTTAATTCAGACATTTGTTTTTCAAGCCCTGAAATGGTTTCCTTATTGCTTAATAACTTCTACACACAATGCTCCATGGTTTTCTTCAAATGAATGTTCTCCTTCTCAAACAAATCTCTTTCTAATTTAAGAACATTGCTTGTTGCTTCCAAATGATGTGTATATCCTAGGAGCCCATTATAGCCATCTCAACAAAGTTAAGAAGAGATGTCGTATTCCTAAATGGAGGGGTGGAGTTTCTAATAGGGTCTTTTGGATATAACCTCCCATCAATCCATAAATCTATGTTTTTCTTCCCTTACATCCTCAACATTTCTTTAGAAGCATTACACAAAGTATTAGGTTTATTTCTCTTACTTAGAGGTTCATATTCATGTTCAAGCTCGATGTGCAGGTTGTAAATGTCTCTTTTCTCTATATTCCTCCTTGCTCTTGATCCCTCTACCATCCTCTTGATTCTCTTTGTGTTCCTCCTTGCTCTTGATTATTAGTAGAAAAATTTGAATGGAAAGAGAAAGGTGCCAAAATAGTAAAAAGAAGTAAAGAGTCCAACTAATTTGCAAGAAAAACCTTGATTTTAAAGGTACCAATACCTGCAAACTTTGATATGTAATAACTTTGAAATTTGAGGTAAAGTTTCTTATAGGGAAGGAAGTCGAAAACCTTCAAAATTTGAGGTGAAATTTCTTGCAGGGAGGGAACTCGAACTATTTTTGGATGATCCTTCGTTCAAATTTCAAGAAATATTCTATTTCGGCTTGTACGTAGAGATTTTGAGATATAAGCCAATAAACTTGGAGAATTGACCAATTCATTGTTTACGTAGTACATATAGTACATGAACAGATTGAAGAATTTGAGAACTGACAATATCATTAGAAGAATTTGAGAACTGACAATAAATTAGAAGAACTCGGAGCTCATTTTGGAGCCCTGTAAGAAATTCACTATTTTCTTATTTATCTTGCTCTTAAACTATGTAAAATAGTCACAACAGGTCCAAAACCGTCAGTTTGAGGTAATAAATATACTGTTGCTCACAAACAACGAGGCCTTATCATTAAAAGCTTTGAGAAGATACCTTTTTCATAGGTTTGGCTCACACGTATGAACGATTCTTCTATCAGTATTACATAACTAATCTCTCTCATTTCGAATTTAAAAATGTTTAGCGCCTTCATCAACTCTCAAACAAAACAATATATAGTAAGAAAGAATACATCGCATTGTTGCGAAACATGGCAGAAGGAGAAACCAGTAGGAAACGACTTCATCATTTCCATGTCGACTTGGAACAACACTATGCACCGATATTGAAGTGCCAAAAGAGTTTGCATCTATGCACTAAGCAAAGAGACATGTTGCGGAAAGGAGGTTTGCAGCATATAGACTTGTGGTGTGACGAAGGCATCTATCCAACATGCATCACTAGAAATTTAACACGTCCATTCTCTAATCCAACAACTCTATTGAAGTTTGTAGGAAATGGAGTAAATGGATTGTATGGATATGTCTCAGCTCAATGTGCTAATGCAAATATGTACAAGAATTTATATCTACGAGAGGAGGCAAGCAGAAGGCAAGATAAGATAGAGTGTGTGGCATTGAAGCAGCTTCTAGAAAATGAGAAGGAAGAACATAAAAAGACAAAGGCAATGCTACTGAAAGCGAGGAGAGACAAAGGCAATGCTACTGAAAGCGAGAAGAAAAGGCATTGTATTAGGAGAGAGACTACGGAATAGAAAAATCCGTAACATTTTTGAATATTCCAAAGGCAGAGTTGAAGGCAGCCTACAATAAGCTTGACGAATGTGAAATTGTAAAGGAAAAGAAGATAGAAAGAGTGACTATTACCTTGATGAATCGGGCACTTGATCCATCAATCATAAAGACTAGTTCAAAGTACTTTAGCGTCGAATCAGAAAAACATGTATGGTGGTTGGGATCATTTGAGGTATGGATTTTCTTATTTTGGTGTTAGTATTTGTTGAATATACATGTATATTTTTTAATAAACTTCTACCATATCATTCTATTGTAATGGCAGGTGAAGACAGAGGACCATGAAACACTTAACTGGGTTTTTCACCAGACAAATATACCCTCAACTATAAGGAGTCAAATTTTAGGGGGTCATCTTCATGTTCCAGGCAAAGGTGATTTTCAAGTAGAATGGCATATGGCAGGTGATCTTAAGACATTGAAGTGTATGTACAATATTAGTAAAGGGGGTAACTCCAAATCTCCTTGCTTTTATTGTAAACAACTAGCCCATGTCTTGGATTTCAAATGGTCGAGAAGAGCACCCAATAGGGACAAGGAAGATCCAAATTTTAAAGCAGTTCTTGATATTCCATTATGCAATGTTCACATTTGTGTTGAGAAAACGTGGTGCTCATGCTAGATCAAGTGTGTGGAGGAAAAGAGCTCACAAAATACAAGAACAATATCTTGCTTATTAAGTTGTTTATGAATACAACTAGGCCTTGCTCCATTACGAAATGCCTCATAACTCCACCTTTAAATAGGTGAGCAAGTGGACCTTAAGTCCATTCACACTCACACCCTTCTCTTCCCATTCTACATAACCTTAGTCCCTTAATACTCCCCCTCAATACCAACTATGAAAGAATGGAATAGGTGGTTGGTTATCTAGGATTTACAACTATGTTCCTAGAGCCTTAGAGGCTAATACAATGTTGCCATCTAAGTCTTTATTTGTTGTCAATAAAGATGTACACCTCAATGATGGTGCACCCCACTCTTTGTGTTTTCTTGACTTCTTGTAAATGACATGCTTTAGACATACATGCCATTGCTTCCACCACATGCTTTCCACCTTGACCATTCTCACACAATGATCAAAACAAGGCTGCCACCCTTGCTTAAGTGGTTTGCTTATAGATGTTCCTTCAACATGCTTGATGCTTCCTTGAATACCATGTCTCCTCCATGGGCAATGAGGTAGGTTTAAATGGGAAAGGGAAAGGGAGGGTCTTACCACTTGCCTTATGAATTGGTCAAGGGCAGTGTCTACTCCACAATTACAACAACTTTTGTGCATGTTGGTTACATGATACCCATTAGGGTTTGAAGTTATAAGCTTAATAAAAATGAGTAATTGGTTGAGGTAAATGCTCAAACCAATAAGGTTCATCATCCTTGGCTCAAGAAGGAGAGGGCATGGCTCATAATGTTGCCAATGCCTCTTACAAAAACAATGCCAAAAGATGCTTAAAATCATGACAAACAACAAGGTAGAGCACTTAGGGATGTTATGCTCAACCTTACAACTCATCTTAGACGATGAAAATGTTGAATATGCAGCAGAATAACATGCCTTGGGCTTGGGAAACGAGAGCATACGGCTTATGACATGCCTATGCCTCTTACAAACAAGAGCCTCAAGGGTAATACACAACAACATTGAAGATGAACGCTTAGTGTACATGTGTTCAACTTTAAACCACTCAAATATTGAGTTTGTTGATGAAAAAACCAGAGATCTTCAACCTCTTTGGCTTATGAGATGAAGACAATTGGTTCATGGTTGCACCATTTCTCCTTGGAAGAAACAGGTTGACGATGAAGACTTGTAATGTGGCACTTATGGTATGTGCCCAGCCTCCAATGTTGATGAAGAAGAGTCTCCATGTAAATGACCTCCTCCTTTGATGGTTAAGACCACCTTAGTGTTAAGCAACACTTTGGTTGGTGATTAAGATCACCATTAGTGTGTAGAAAACACAATTAGTGCTAAAAAGCACATTTTAGTATCAAATGACACTTATTTTGGTGATTAGTTCACCATTAGTGTTTAATAACACTATTAGTGTTTAAGAACACTTTATAATAACCTCCCTTTGCTGGATTAACAGATTAATTAGTGTTAAACAATACAATTAGTGCTTAAAAGCACACTTTGAAAGCTTTGAAAGCTTGAAAGTTGATGTTGATGATGAAGCTTGATGGGAATGAGGTTTATGGATAACTCATGTGGATGGCCACTCTTCAAAATCAAGAGAAAGCTCAGCAACAAACATTCACAACACCACTTGAGTGATTAGAGCAAGGGAGGATATGATTTGACCAAGAAAACATTCACACTTGAAGCTTTAATGGAAAGCTTGAAGGAGAAGAAGAGGGGCGCCTGGTTTTTTGTCTGCAGCCGGCGCGTCGAAGCTTTGTTGAAGCTCAAACCTGAGCTGTGGAGTCACCACTCAATGGGCTACCAAAGCCCTAAAGCCCTTTGCCTTATGGTGGCCTACAGCCGTCGTATGGTTGTACGGCCAGCGCAGCAGGCAGGCGGCGCACACAGTCAGCAATGCCGCAGCGACGACGAGTGGATAATTTTCCAAATTGAGAGTACGGTCATGAATGCCCAGACCTCCTCAACATCTCTCATGAAGAAAGCTTTGAGAGATATGCCCTCTACAGGCTGTTGGAAGTCCTCCAATGGCTGGGGGTTGAGCTCCACACATGAAAAGATAAGAAAAAGTGAAGATTTTTGACCTATTCTACACCACAAGTAATCAACCAAGCTCTAGATACCATGTTGAGAAAATGTGGTGCTCATGCTAGATCAAGTGTGTGGAGGAAAAGAGCTCACAAAATACAAGAACAATATCTTGCTTATTAAGTTGTTTATGAATACAACTAGGCCTTGCTCCATTACGAAATGCCTCATAGCTCCACCTTTAAATAGGTGAGCAAGTGGACCTTAAGTCCATTCACACTCACACCCTTCTCTTCCCCTTCTACATAACCTTAGTCCCTTAATAATTTGCACATTGCATGCATTGTGTAGAATTATTGAGAAACTTGTTTTTCTATATATTTGATTTGCCTGGAAACTTCGGCCTGAGGTGAAAAGAAAAGAGGCAATACAATCATTGGAAGCGGTATTATCAGAAATTGGTCTACATGGTGGAGATGTTCATATAACAAAAGATCTTAAGAAATCTACAAATGGTAAAGAGGTACCTATCAAGCCATCCATTGGTGGAGTAAAGGCCCGAAGGTTTTTATCACGTCGACAAAAAACAACAATTTATTTCTGCTGTATCTTTTGTATCCACCACAAAAAATTTGTAAATACACACTCTGTATTTTCTATGCATCAAAATTTGAGAAGTGTTTTCAATTATGAGATACACAATTTTTACACTTGTATTCTTCTATATCCACCACACAAAAGAATTGTAAACACACATTTTGTATTCTATGCATCAAAATTTGAGAAGTGTTTTCAATTATGAGATTATGAGATACACAATATTTACACTTGTATTCTATCCACCCATTTGTGATCTACAAAGACCTTTGATTTTCTCCATTCAACATGTCTCTCTGCTGCATTCGAACTCTCTAAAATTTTTTGTCTTCTCTGCTTTTGAGCTACTTGAAAGGCTATCTTGACTTGAGATGCATTGACCTTTCTCTTTGTTTCGATCTTTTAAAGTACGCCTCAATTAAACCATTGAAACACTTCATTTAAGCTGTTGCCTTTTGTTTTCCTCCAAAATGTTGTGTATGTCTAAAGAAAGCATTACGGGCCATGTAGTGTGATTTTTCCATTCCTTGTGTAGACCAAATTGCAGGGCATCCATACTTTTTTACAAAGAATGGAAGATGGTTGTAGATAATATACTGTTTGGACACAGAAAGAGTCTAGCATTAGAAAACATAGAAAATACAAATCATTTTGTTCTCAAAATTGAACAATTGGGTGGAATTAGTGTTGTCACCATGTAATGGGTTGTGTTGCAGGTTGTAGATAATATGCTGTTTGGACACAGAAAGAGTCTAGCATTAGAAAACATAGAAAATACAAATCATTTTGTTCTCAAAATTGAACAATTGGGTGGAAGTTAGTGTTGTCACCATGTAATGGGTTATGTTGCAGGTTGTCCATGCTTCCTTCATTGCCTTTCCGAAATTCTTAACCTCTTCCTTAAATGCCTGTTGATCATTTTTGTTCCAAGAAACTTTGTCACAATAAACAAATAGCTTGTCTAACGATTTCCACACCTCAGCCTTCACATCTCGTGCCATCCCATCTGCCTGATGATCTTTTACTACATTGTGGACTTGCTTCCACACATTGTATTTTATTCTGGATACATATTGTGATTGTCTACCCTATTTTCTTGTTGTATCATCTTATAGCTAATGGCCTTAGGGTTTCTCCCAAGGTCTACCAATGGGAACCCTCTCTTTCACTTTACTTGGAGACTTCTTTTTCTTTAATGACACCAAAGTGCTTTGAGATCTTCCTTGTTCTGGTGAGGTTGGTTCTCGAGCACTTTCTCCTTCCTCCAATTTCTCTGGTGATCCCAATAGTGCTGGCTCTCGGTTCCGTATAAGTTTGTGCTTGCCATAAGGCTCGAGACTGAGAGGATTCTTTACACCAGCAGCGAGCGCATAGGCAGTATATATAGGCCTGCCAGTCCTAGCATCTACTCGAACGAGGCCTGGGTGAAGATCATCAATGCCCAAAACTCTGTATGTCGCTAGGTCGACGCGTGCACGGCAAGAGGGACCTGCTGAGAAGTGTACTAGCTTCTGGTGGGTGATGCAAGACAAATGGAAAAAATGTCCACATCCAGGGCATATCCACCAGTAGTGTCAATGTCCTCAATACATAGAGCACAACACGCATCACGTAGGAAGGGTGGTGCATCCGGAGGGAGAGGTCATCGAAAAACCTCTGTAAAAACAGGCCGTGGATATAAAGGTAGGTAAGGCACTATCACGTCCGAGGATCTGCGAAACTCTCGAACATGCAGCATCAACTGCTCTGCCCTATGCTGGGCAATCTGCTCCATAATCTGGTGATGCTGCGCCTCAGCTCTAGAGCTCTCTACCTCGGTCCGAGCCTACGCAAAAAAGTAAAGCATAAAAATAATTAATTAGTCTCTCTCATTAGGTATTACTTAAAGAAATTTATAACTTAGGACCTTAATTATAACTCTTTTACGTGCAAGAGAAACCTACCTACTGGATGTCAGACTCTCTCAGATGCCGTGCCTCTGCAGTAGCTGCCTCTGCCATCTGTAATGCAGCTCTAAGGCGGTCAATCTCTGCTCTCGCCTCTACCAGCTCTAAGGCGGTCAATCTCCGCTCGCCTCTACCAACTTCTGAGTGAGTCTCTCAATGGTAGGTGTGGGACCCTACGTGACACAATCAACCATGCCACTCATGTAAAAATATAGAAAAATAATATCCTGCTCTAGAGCACTGTTTTCCGGAATAATAACCAAAAATATGTAAGGCAGACCTCTTCTCTATCAATATCACTTTGTCTGCAGACCATGAAAGGGAATGGCCACCCAGGGCCTCTGACATACACTTGAAAAAAAGAATTATTGCTTCCCCATTGTTGCTCATTGTCCCATGGTATATTAACAATTTGGCATTACATAAGTCTACACAATGAAATGGGAAAGACTTGACAGTTTACCCAAGCCAGCAACTCTGCTTCCTTTGGACCTCAAGAGGAAGGTTTCATCTTCAATATCTAACTGCATGTAGACAATATTGTTAGATTACCTAAATGGTAATTAGAACTCAAAAGCAAGGATTGAAATATCACAAAAGTACACAAATAAGATGCCATTACCTTCATATTCTCATCCTGATCAAGCAAGTTCTCTTTCCATAATGAGATACTATGTTTTGATGTTTGCTCAGAATGATGTGCCAGAACTGAGCTTCCAGTGAGATTCATATAGGCTTGTACCTCTTTAAATACTTCATCATCCACCTCTTGAAAATTACTTGCCTCCTTAAAACACGTAGAAAGTTCCAATGTAGGATTGAACTTGTCTTCTAGGTCCAGCAAGGGGTCATCATCTATCATTACTTCCTTGTCCACCTTGCATGATTGAGCTATGAGGCCAAGTGCATAGTCCTCTCTTAGATTGAAAATGCACAATATGTCATTTAGGAAAACATATTCTCCACCTTCTATCTTGAATGATGGAAGAATGGGAACAACATAACTGGAACTATCAAGCTTAATTTTATCAACTGTAACTGCATCTCTTAAAGTCTTTGATTTTAGAGATATAAGATTAAGTGCTGCAATAGCAGACTTCTCCTCCTCTAGATTAATGCTTTGCTCCTCATCTTGAAGTTCTTCACTCTGCTCACTTGCCAACTCCTCCTCCTTTTCCACATATTCTTCCAAATCATGTTCTTGAGTAGACTTTTTAGAAACACCAAGCTCAACATAATGTAAATAAATGGCAAATGCAAAGCTCTCCTCCAATATCCTACAACCCCTCTTGTGGAGATTGCAGATACCCTTGAAGCAGCTAGGTAGAACATCAAATCTCCTGTTCATATGATACCTCAGCTTATCACTTTGGCCTAAGTCCTTGATATGCATAAAAGCCTCATCCTTATTCACAATCCTTCCATCAGCTGTCATCTGTTTAAACACCTCAAACTCGTCCTCCAAAAAGTGTTTGTGCTGAGCCACAATGTCAGTCAATTTGAAAGGAGTGTGTGAAATGTTGGTGGATACTCCTTTTGGGCATTGGACTTTTGGAGAAACTCAAAAAGCTGTAGGTCTGGTGAGTTTTGCTCTTCTAGAGGCTTCCTTGGCTCACCTGATTTGATTACTCCTTTCTATTGGTATTCTACCTCTTAGCTATAATGAAAAATATCATAGCAAAAATAAAAAATAATTCATATTTTCTCTAAAAAGAAGAGTAAATCCAAATATTGCTCACCTGGACCTTCCTCAGCTTTGATAGAGTATCTTGAAAGGTCCAATGTTCTCTTGGCAGGAGCATTATCCAAAACTGTACATGCACATAAAGAAACACAGAGAGATGAGAAGAAAATCATTACAGAATATATCAGAAAAGGGAAGAAAATTCTGGAGATTTAACTGGAAAACGAGATATGCATCGATTCTCATCACAAAATACATTATATTGCAGACTTCGGTGTTGCCATACTCTTTTGTCGGAAAACACGATTTTGACATGTCTTTGCAGCCAGAATCTTGAAATCGCGTTTCATTGCAAATATTCTTGGTATGCTTTTAGAACTCATATGCTAGCCTATGTAATTCAGGGAAAGGATATACAAGAAAGTGTCACAAAATCTGCTAGAAAACGCTATATTGTGTCTCCCTCATGCAAAACCACCCTATATTGCGTTTTCCATCAAAATCCACAAAGTTTACTTTGGGCACTACTACACCTCAGGGTTCGACAACGTCGACAAGTGCATGTGTGTGGATTGTCACAGAAGTCTCAGATGCTGACATTATAGAATATAACATTGCAGTTGTTATGGATCTTTCAGAAAAAGTATAAAATTGAGATCGCTTTGAACAGTACCTCTTTTTCCTCTGTCCATGCTTTTTAATCAAAAGTGTATGCAGGACCTTGAATAGGTGTACCAAGATTGCCTGCAAGGAGATGCAGTTTTTTGGAAAGAAATAACAAGACGGCAGGAAGGTAGTTTAGGGTTGAAGCAGATGAACTGTGTCTATTTGGTATTACAGGGTCCGAGGGTAATGCTTGATGAGGAAAGCATTGGCTGGGTGCTTGATATGAAGGGGATGGTGAACATGGTCACTAGATGGTTTGTGTGGAGGAAAACGCAAAAGGACACGATTAAAGAATCTGCACAAAAATTGAGGACACATCATCATGACGCACGTGGCAAGTACCGTTGCACACACGTGTGACATTTAGACTGGCACGTACCACGTGGACATGAATTCCGAGGCATAAAGTATACAATGTGCTAGAACACTTGCCCTCCTCACAAGTCTGTTCAGCACAACAACAATCTCTTCCACAAAAATGCATCCTCCGACTGAAGGATAACCATCAGCATGGCATCCTCCGATTGAAGGATAACCATCAGCATATCCCCAGCTCAACCAAAGCCAAGTACAAATACTTCAGAAAGCAGATCCTTCTGAAAGGATTGTACCATCTGAGACGTGATACTCCTGCAAAACTGAAACCTCGTATTGTTTCTTCCTTATATATATTCGATATCTAGTCCAAGTTTTCAAGAATCTTTTCAGAAAATAGATAATGAAGAGCATATAAGTTTCGGTGTTGAAACACGTTTTTGTCGGGAAACGCGATTTCGATATGTCTTTGCAGCAAGAATCTTGAAATCGCGTTTCATTGCAAATTTTCTCTTTAAGCTTTTCTGTTCTTTCACCTTGGATCACTCATGTATTGTACATCTCTCTGCAATGACATGGAATAATTCGTGAGATGAGATAATATGTGTCTATAGATAGTACTAGAATTTTAGTGGGAAAACGCGATATGAAGCAATTTTCCTAGCAAATGTTCGAAAATCGCATTTTCCAACAAATCTCTTCCCTTGACATGCTCTCTCGTGGAGACAGCAAATTTCGAGCTGCTTTGACGTGTTCTCTATTCCATATCTTACTTGATTTTGATGACAGATAGGAATTTCATGTCCTCCTCTTCCATGTTCTGTTCCATGATAATTCTCATCATTGTACCTATTTATGAGTGGAAGCTTACCTTGCTTGGATGTCATCTTTAAAGGTAATTAACCATTTTGCTTATTACTCTTTCAGTTCTGACGGCAAGAACAAAGAAAACTGCAAGGAGAAAGGGAAGTGGGCCTAACTTGGCAGTGTGGCTGGAGGTCAAAGTCCTTCAAAGGGGAGGTCAAAGTCCTCCAAGAAGGGCAAGCCCATGCACATGCTCCAGAAAAGCCAGAAGAAGAGAATCAATCAGGAAACCAATGTTCTCAAGGAGATCAGGAAGGCACAAAAGGCTGTAGGCTTTGCAATGCCCATGGCTCCTTTCCAGAGACTCGTGAGACAAGTATGTGACTATTGGGGTGTCGGATTCATCAGGTGGAGTAGGACAGCCCTCTCACCCTACCGGAGGCAGCAGAAGATTTTCTCATACAATTCGTCTAGTATACCATGCTAGTTGCTACCCATGCACACATGGTGACAATAATGAAAAAGGATATCAACACATTAGTGAGAGTAAGGTATAGATATGATAAAATTCTGAATGTAGAAGACTGGGATGATATTAAGATGAGAGACATCTTATTAATACCACCAAGCAGGAAGCCCTCTAAGGATGAGGTGAAGATAGAAGAGGTCACACATAACTATGAGACCAGAGGGAAGTCAGCCCTATGAGGATTTAATGAGACAACAAGTGAAGGATTCATCTTCGGACCTAGAGTCAGAAACACTTGTTAAGGAGTTGAAGATACAGGAGAGGCTTCTGGAGTTGGGGCCCAAAATTACAATAAAATTAGAGACCACTGATTTTGATTTGGCTGTTTTGGAGTTCAGGCTCACTAGAGACTGTATAAAAGCTCTTTCCCAGAGGAAGACGTACCTGACAGATACTCTCATCTTGGCTACTCTCTAGTGAGTATTTTCCAAGATTATTCTTTCTACAAAAGTATCAACCCTCTTCAATCTCAAACTGAGTCTCTGAGTCTTTCCTTGTGCAGCATGTTCAAGAGCAAATTGCATCCTGGGGTTATGCACATGATCTTCATCACTGATCCAGGAATCTCTTTCAAGCTCAGAGATCACACAGAGAGCAATGCAGACATTGCAAAATGGTTCAATTACTGCAATTTTGAAGTAGTTGATGTCATCTTCCTACCATACCACTCCAAGTAAGTACACCTAGATTTTAGATTTAACAGTACTTTGCTTTTTTGGTTTCTTTATCTTTCTGGTCCTTATATTATTCTTCTTTTTGTAGCTCTCATTGGAGTTTTGTTTCCATTGACCTTGAACAAAAGAGATGCTATACATTTAACTCTCTTCAGGGTACCCACCAGGAGCTAGGCCTGTAAGTCTTATCCTTAATGTATTCTCATGAAACTTTGGAGTATGGAGAATGCTAATATCAAAGAATCTTGAATAGTTCTCACATTTCCTTTGGTATTTTAGTGTCTTGAAAAGACTTTTTGATGCCCTGGACTTATGTCCTCCAAATACAAATTTACTCAACCTGATTGAACCAATTGCATTGCAGGTTTGTGGAAGAACACCAATCTTATTTTATCTTCTGTGTATAGAGAACTGTTTATCTTTATTTAAATTCTCATAATTTCATTTACAGACACCACAACAAACAGACCCATATTCTTGTGGATGGAGATTACTTATAACAGCTAAATACATGTTGGACTCCTACTTTGGAGAGAAGCAACATGAGTTTGTAAGTCAAAAGATTTACAATCTTCAAATTTTTTAATTTTTAACATAAATGCAATTAGATTCTGAAAATAATACTTTCTTTATTGCAGATGCAAGAAGATAGTTTTGGCTCTGACTACGTCTATAGTTTCAGAGCCAATATAATTTTGAGGTTGCTACGACTTGCTTCTCCTATTCCTGGATCTCCTCCACTTCTAAACGAGCCAATATCCCCTTCCAATATTGATGTAGAAGTGATTACTGAGCAGAAAGATGATTTGAAATCTTTCAATGTAAATGATAACATTCTTGATGGGTTCCAGAAAGTTCAGGAGCAGCCTTCCAAAGTGCCTGAGGAGATGAAAATGGAAGATGAGCCTCTCCCACGAAATATGAAGTCTTCAGATGTAACTGAAGTCTTCAGATGTAACTGAGGTGCAAAAGGAGAAGTTGAGGGAGAGCCATAGCGACAAGGAGCCTTTATCTGAGTCTTTGGACCAAAGCCAGGCTCAGCCTAAGCTAGAATCCCAAATATAGGCATATTTGTACATCTGTAGATATACCCTCCTCTGTACATTTGAGAACAACAACAGTAAATGCAAATATAAATGCAATTACTTTTTCTCAATGGATCACTTTTTGGTTTGAAAATGTTAAGAATTCTATAATGCTTTTACTGTCTGGTAAAAGTATATATAAATTGTCTATTATACTTGAGTTCAAGATGATTGAACTATCTGAATTGTTCTGCTTGCAATATCTCTACATTGTATCTTGCTTTCTCTTCTTTGCAGTATCTGAAACAAAATCACAGTTTGAAAATGAGATGTCTACATTTTTTGAATTAAAATTTTGATAAAACAATTTTGCCAATCTTGAATGAGTACTTTAGGAAACTCAGTTTACCTTTTTGTCGTTTAAAATGAATGAAAATCCCATGCAGACACTCCCTTCAGTCTCGTTTATAATGTCATTCTGTAATCGAGAGAGTGTGCAGTATCTTCCAAGTGTGATGGATGCTATTAAAATGCCATTCTCGACAACATCTATATCAATAATATCATTTTCTAGATATGAAGAGCTCTCATCTTGTTCCATTGGTACAAGTTGTGTACCTATCATCCTGCTTCGTTTATAGTAAAATGAGAAAATAAAATTCTGGGAGGCAAACATGTACTTGAGATTGATTGTGTCATGGACAACCTCACAATACACAGTGTTGGCCATAATTTTATCCCAACCATCATCCAAAAATTTTGGAATGTCATCACAGCCTTTTGTTTAAAAGAAAACATAGTCTTACAAACTCTGATTGAATATTCTTGAAAAATATCTATGAAAATATTGACAGGCATAAAAGCTGTGATTTTGACTATTCTTGTTGTAATATTAGGTTTCAATGAATGCTGCACTTCTTCATATAGTTTGGCTCTATATGCCTCTATTATACTTCCATCGGGAATAGGCCAGTCTATTATATTCCATTCCAAAAAATCTTGCCTTTGCAATATGCCATAAGAATGAGCATGGTCCAATAGCTGGTAGAAGTGATCATAGAAAAAAATACCCGCTTTAGCCAAGTCTCTTACAGATCTACTTTTGTACTGTAGCTCTCCTACCGCGCCATGTACGACATTGAAGAATCCTAAAATTCATTCCACTGGTTGCCACTCCTTGTATGATGAAGGATATAGATCTGAAACATTCAGAATGATCATCTTAGTTATAAAGGGAGAAACAATTGTGCCTTGAAAATAATTTAAGTTATATTATGTGTTTACAATTTGGTCTATGATGTGGAAGATAAGCTGGATATTCTCGCAATTGAAGTTCTCGATGCATATAAACATGCTGCACCAGAATCTCTTTTACGCATCTTCTATCTTCTTTCACTCTAAAACCTTTTACTCTGCCTTTCCAGAATGTCAGGAAAGTACTCGTTGACTGTTGCTTTTTGCTCTTCTTCCTGATCCTCTTGGGTTGCATTAGTACCCAAGCTCCTTTTCCCACCTTGAACATTTTCCAACTAGCATTTGCTGTTACAATATTGGAAACCTCTATGCTTGAAATCTGTGTGTGATAGGCCTTGGCAAAGATATGTTTCGTACATCAACAGAGTCTTCACCATCTAAACCCACCGAATGTTTTCTAATGCCGCGTCCATTGTTTCTGGGTGCCATCTCAGGCTCCGAATCTAACACACCCCTAATAGAAACCAACACAAAAGAAAGATAGTATGATATTAGATTTCAATTAATCTAACATTCTAAGTAATGCAGATCGACTTAAAAGAAAGAATAAAAAGATATCCACAATAGGTGAAATGTTGAAGAGAGCAAATTACAACAAAGCTATGGCAAGGAGGGATGCTTGTCGAAGATGGAATAGTCCCTCCAAAGTCTGAGAACAAAGGAAATTGGATTGTCGTGAGCGGGAAGTTTCAAACAGACTCTTACACTCAAAGATGGACTAAAATCTCATGATAGAGACATGCTGGAGAAGAGAATCAAAAACAAATCTCCCTATTCAACTCGCGCGCTTCTGCCACCATAAAGTACTGTTCTATTTTCTATTTTTCACTCTTTTTTTGTGGGTTTTCTACGTTACGTTGGCCTTCTCCTGATTGGTTGAGAGACATTTTATCCAAATCCTAAAAGGCCCCAAAATGAGCTCCCCTTTTTCCTAATGTCTATCATTTTTATGTACATTTAAGAATAGAAATATATCTTCTATATCTCAAGAAAATGCCAAGAAAAAATATGCCAAAATCAATTTCACCTTATTTTTTAGGCTTTTTGGATTCTCTCTCTCTAAGCTTAGTTGGCACTTCTTAGAGGGCCCAAAGTTGAGTCCAAAATTCCCCTAATGTAGTCCAGCTGTAGAACCTCTGGCAAAGATATGTCGGTGCCATCTACCGAATGCGCCAGTGATGTAAATGTCAAACGGTCATGCAGGTGCCTCGTGAGTGTCAGCTCATGTTGAGCTTGACATCTCAACATCTTCATGTTTATTACAAATTTGTTGCCCCTCCGCTTGGAATGCGCTCTCACTCGTTCCCTCTCGCTTGTGAAATGGTTATCCTCGACACGATTTAGTAGAGGAAGCAAGGAGGAGTGATATAAGTAGCACGAGCCAGCCTATTTTGTAACCATGAGCACGCACTAGAAAAATCCCAGAAATCCCTACTCTCCAAAAAAAGCGATCGAAATTGTTGAGATTTAAAGCTTAGCAACTCACAGCAAAACCATGGAGGCCATAGAAAATGGGGTGTTCATTTAATTAATGCCAAAGAAAAAAAGATTTTGGTGGCCTATTTTTCAAGTATACATTTTGAAATATCAAAGCAACATACACTTTACAATTAAGAACTTTTTTGTGTACATATTAAGAACTTTTTTGTGTGTATATTAGGAGCTTTTTTGTGTGCATATTAAGAACTCTTTTGTATGCATATTAAGAACTTTTTTGTGTGCATATTAAGAACTTTATTGTGTGCATATTAAGAACTTTAACTTTTTCGTGTGCATAATAATAACTTTTTTATGTACATATTAAGAACCTTTTTAATGTACACTTTTTTCTCGGGGGGTGCACCTCAAAAAATGTAAGTCTACCACGTGCGATCATTAGGTGGGGTTTTTTTAATCCAAAATATTGGGTAAATTTACAGAAATACAATTACAAGAGGGGTATTTTAATTGTACTTTGGAAAAAAACCCGTAAGTCTATAAAGAAAAAGGGGTAGTTTTATTAGCTCAAAATTCACAGATAAGGGGTTTTTTAAATACCCCTTGAACGCACGTTGTAGGAGGGGCTTCCATATAGTGCACCCCCCGAGACTTTTTTGTGTGCATATTAAGAACTTTTTTTATGTACACTTTTTTTATGTATATATTAAGAGCTATTTTTTTATGTACACTTTTTCGTGTGCATATTAAGAACTGTTTTTATGTACAATTTTTTGTGTGCATATTAAGAACTTTTTTGTGTACATATTAATTAATGCCACTAATGTGTCATTAATTATTAAATACATTAAAGTGGAAGTATACATTTAGAAATATCAAACCAACATACACTTTACAATGAAGGTCACCATACAAATTTGAGGAAATATCAAACCAACATACGCTTTAGAATTAAGGTCACCAACCTACAAATTTGAGGAATGCATAGCATACAATTTAGAATTAAGGTCACTTATATCAAGGTTACTAAAGTTTTTCTATTTCACTTTCACCAACAAACATTACATGCACAGATAGCCATAAAAGTAAACATCCTGGAGTAGACTCAAAGGAAAAGCTAGTGACGGACATAAACATGCAAATGAAATCCAAGAGAAGCTCAACTTTGCTTTTTACATCACAAGCAACTTTGCAAACTGTAAGTCTACACAAAACAATCATCTTCTCTTGGGAGGCCGAGAGTATTAGGTGACAGAGGAACGAAGTCCTCGCCACTAAAGATTGCTTCTTTGAACCTTGCTATTATTTTTTCGTTGGACAGATAAGTATCTATTGCTAAAGTCCTCTTCTTCATTTTTTTCCTTGACATCCACCACAATCGGATTCTACCGACTGCTTCCTTCTTCCCGCTCTTCATTTTTATGATCATTTATTGGATTGTTCTCTTCTCTATTATCTGCGAAAAAGTATCTTCTTCTTGACGTGTCCATGTAAAAGATTGTCTCTATATTAATGCACTGCGTCAGATGTGGAGTTTTTATGGCAGCTGCTTTTTGTCTATCCATCCCATTGCCTATTCTAGGTATTATCCACGATGCATTTGGAGATCCATCCCATTGCCTATTGTAGGTATTATCCATGACGCATTTGGATAATATTTCCCAGTTTGCACCATTCGAAGGAGAGTGTTCTCCACTATGGCACCTATCTTGTTCGAAATATAATTTTCCATGAAAACATAGGCTCTCTCAAACAGATTAATTGGTGACAAGCATTCCTTGTTCTTGAGGTCAGCCTGACTATACAGAGCATAGAGTTCTTGCCCACGTGTTATTTCTTCACATGACACATTGTGACAGATGAATTTAAAATGATTTTTGTGTAGATCTTTCATGCAATACCCTAGCATACCTTAGAAAGTGTGCATGCGCACTTGATGCAGTCCTTTGCACATCACTAATCCCCCTTGTGGCTTCATTAAATTCCATTGCATATATCTTTTAATGAGCTTGGCGACACTTATCAAAGAAGGTGCCATCACTAAAACCACCATTTGGAAGTGAAGGTGATTTAGTGTTTCCCCTTTCTCGAGTGCAAACATCCCTTTGATGCACTCCATGCGTACAAACTCTTCAAGAGGTTCCCAGTTTGAGACATCTATGTCGTCATTCCCAACCCCTATGGTGATTGAAACCTCAATTCATGAACTTTGTTTTTGAAGGAGGAGGAAACTTGGGGCACTTGCTCACAGAGGGATCTGATTGTTGTTTCTTCGCTTTGTCGTTGACAATTTCTGAAGAACTTAAGAAGAAAGTACCTATGGATATTATTAGCGACAATGCATTAAATACAGATAAAATTTCATCGCATAAATAAGCAAACAAATGGATGTACTCTGAGGATTGTGAAGCTATTGAAATTCATGTTTTTTGATCCACCATGACAAACCATGAAATAGGATTATCGATAGTGCATGAGATTTCAACGAAAAAATAACCCAGAATTAGTTGGCAAATAAATATATATCTACAGATTGTGAATGGACAGTCACATGCACAACTGCAATTGTCCATGATAGCGCATGGCATTTACCTCTAGAAGGAAAAGCACGAGCAGAGCCATGTCTACAAAAATCACCGGAGATCCAGAAGGACAGGGACGAGGAGACACGTCTGGATACATCCACCTTGTAGAACCGTTGTGCCTGCGACAACGGAGTGAAACAACAAAAAAGTAGCGAACCAAAGAAACAAGCATACTGACGACATGTCGCCAATGACCGGACAACTGTAGAAGGCGCACGAGGCAGGTGGGAGAAAAGGATGGCGTGCAGAGCAAGAGAGGGAAATCTGCAGATAAAGACAATGAGAATCAGCAGACGGCTCTGCAGGAACAATGCGTCGACGACCCACTAGAAGAATGACACCAGCATGGCCAAGGAAATGGTGAGCACATGACCACCATGCGACAAAGGAGCCTCCATGTCTAGCCAGAACAGACAGTTGTGCAGGAAGACCGCATTGAGAAAGAGAGAAGAACGTAACAACGTAGAAGACGGAAAAAGAAGCAACGAAACAACATCCACGTCGACAAAACCACCTTCAGATACGGATCTATCAAAGGCCTACAGCCACGTGGCAAGAGAAATTAGTGGTTGCTTATTTTGCTTCAAGTTTGTGTGCGCCCAGTTATTCTCGTTAGTATGGATAGCAGCAACGATGGTATCGAGGAAGCTGGAGGCCAGTCTCGTTAGTATGGATAACAGCGAAGATAGTCTCGACGAGGAAGCTGGAGGAGGGAAGCCCACAACCAAAAATGTGGTTCAGTTTGAGCAGAAGCAGACTGCATCACCTCTCAGTAGTCAGTTGGAGGCCATGGATGCACTGGTGTGGGATGCAGAGAAAGAGAAGGAGGAGCAGGCAATGGGGCTGGAAGGGCCAGGCGAAAGAGAGCCCAGTTCCCTTCTGAGTTTCGACACCAGGGCTGGCAGTTCTCTGCGGATTTTCGATTCAGACGAGGCGGCCAGGCAGCCAGGGGTCGGCGGCGACTTCTCCTTGGAGTTGAGAGAGGAGGAGAGGCTAGCAGAACAGGTGCTGCTGACGAGGGGGAGGGAGGTTCCTGCACGGGAATTAGGTCAAAGGGTGCCTGACCGAGGCCGCCTCCGTGTTCACAACGTAGGCGGATCTCTCACTGTCCTCCTTCAGATTGCCCTCTTGGCCTGGGGAGTCCGGCAGCTTCGCAGTGTTTTAGCCAAGCGCAGACACAAGCAGGTTCCCCGTATCAACACCGCCCCCTTCAGACCATGCGACCCTCCCCTTACCTCCACCCTCAGCCCCCTCGCCTTGAAGAAGCTTGTGGATTCACATTGTACCGCTCACCTCCTCATCGATGTCCGTTTCCCAGAAGCTTTTAACAACCCCTCCCCTCTCAAGAACTCTATCAACATACCAGGTCAGCCTCCAAGAAATACTCATGTCTTTTCTCCCCCTTGTTTGGGGCTGTGAAAGTTCCATACATTATCATCTTGCCCACTGCCATATTGCTATGAATGGCTTTGCAGAAGCCGAAATAAGGACCTTTTTTCAACTTCCAGAAGCCGAACGTGCAAGTCGCTTCCCTTCTGCCAGGAGTCTTGACAGGAGCAGGTTGCTTGTTTTTCTATCAACCAAGGGTCGTAGAGCTAAGCGTGCTGCAATAACTGCGGCAGAACTTGGCTACAATGGGTAAGTGCTAGTGAAATAATGCTACTGTGGTTGTAATGGATAAGTGGTGCATTTAGGATTTTGTATCATGCTAAGATTCTGAAATCAGCATAACACCTTTACTTAGATGTTTGATGTGGCATACCATCGTGCCATGTCATGGTGTGGCTTGATTTCAATGTTTTGGATTTCCAGCTTGAAACTCCAAGGTTCTAATTTGCAAACATTAGCGTACTTGTAATTCACCACTCTATTCTATACACGGAAGCCTAACATTTTAGCAATTGAGCAAGTTGGGGTGGCTAAAGCATAGGAGGGCTGCCCAAGATTTTCCTTCACCAAATTACGGAACCAAATAATAAGAAATTCATCATACGCATTCCCAAACCTCTCACATTATGATTATCCCTTTTACCTTGCCAAAACCACCATGTCGTTATGTGAACCCAAAGGGCCAAAGTGACTTTCTTATGAAGTCCATAAAGTGGCTTGTGAGTCCAGGTGTACGTTATCAGTTTGTAATTAGTGTTATGGTGTTGCTGGACCTGAGCTGAGAGCTGCTGGACTTGTTCTTCTATTTGATCTACCCTGGCAATTTTGTCTTCATTCTCTAGCTTGTCCATCACACAATTTGCTATGTTTTCCAATGCTATGAGAATATTATGAGTGGCTGGATCAAATTTTTGCGTCATTCTGTTCAGCCTACCACTCAATTTTGATGGTGGTGGTGATTGTTGGATTTCCTCCTGTGTTGTCTCTTCTGTTGATTCTTCTCTGACAGGGGATAATGCTCTTATGATCATCTTTTTGCCTGTCTTCGAGTTGCTGCTTCTGTTGCACCTGTTGTTCTTTGTTTGCTTGGGCCTCCTGCTTTTTTACTTTGAGAGTGGTGATAAGCTGAGACCAATCAAACTTTCTTTTGTGAGGACCTATTTTGCTGGAGGCTGCTTCCTAAGCCTTCTTTGCTGCTTCCGCTTTGCACTTGTTTGCCTCCTCTAGTTCCTTCTTTGTCTCCTTTCTAATACGAGCCTCTTCACGTTTAGCAGATTCGGCTTCAAGGCGTTTTCTCTTTGCCCGATCTGCAAGCTTTTGTTGCTTTTGCCTCTTGGACTCTTCCTCTTGTCTCTTCCTGGTTGCTTCCTCTTCTTGCTGCTTTTCTAATCTCTCTTATTTCTCAGTTGAGTTATCATTCTCCAAATTACCTAGCTGTGCCAAAGCTCTTAAGTGACTTGCCATCTTTGTGTGATATCCTGATAGTGTAAGCTTCTGAGCTTGCTGCTGCATGTTCTTGGTTACCACCGCTGCCCAATTCACCTTTTGTCAATAGCTTGTAGTTGGTTTTACTGATGCTAGTGTCCTTGGCGAGCAAATAGATCATGTTCAGATAAAATTTGATTGCCTTTGCCTATTTGCGAGCAGGTAGAGACAGAGTACCCCTTGCTGACTTTGGAGAGCTCTTCCTCGATGTCAGCATCATAAGAGTCGGCGTTGGCGATGCCTTCAGTAGCAGGAAGGTTGTATGCTTTGGCAATATTCTCTGGTGTTACTAGCACTACCTTCTGCCCTTTCATCTTCATTGTGTTGTTCTTTGCTAGATGTGCTAGCTGCACCTTTGCTTCTAGGTTTTCCTGCAGATTTGTCCAGTTCACTGCTGCGAAGCCGTACAGTTCGATCTTCTGTAGCCACTCTTGTTGAGCAGAGGGTCTAACATGGTGTAGTAGGGGTTAGCTGCTAGCGATGGCTGATTTTGATTTGCTGGGGTTTGCAAGGAGGAGGAAAGACAGGAGATAGCGAGAGTGCGAGGTGCGAATAATTCCACGAGAGTGAGGGTAGCTTGTGTGGGATTCGGCGGTTGTAGGTTTCTTGATTAGGGTTGCAATTTCGAGGCTCTTACCCCTTTCCATGATTATTTTCCCAAAAGCGAGGTAACCGCCTAAAAATATCATGATTCCCACATGTGTTTGCATTGTTATGCATGCACATTTACACCCCTTCTCATCATCATGCATTTTCTCTTTGTTTGATGTTGTTGGTTGGAGTGCTCCACATGTGTCTTCATCTGGTTGCGATGTGTAGATGGGGATCCGTGCATTGTTCTGTTGTTTCTACCTCTGTGTCCGCCTGACTTGTTGTTTGCTGGCCTTTGTCATTTCCTTCTTTGTAGGGCCTGAGTCGGAATCCGTTTACAGACTGGGAGAGTATAACACCACTTAATGTCTGCAGTCTGAATGTGCCTGAGCTTAATAGTTCTGCTATCTGATAGGGACCCATGTAGCGGATTTTGAGCTTACCTGGGTGTGGTCTGAGCTTTGAATTTAATAATAGTACTTTGTCTCCTTCCTTAAAGATCTCATGTTTGCTGTTCATGTCTACCCATTGCTTTCTTCTTTTTTGAGTGATGTCTGCCATCCATGCAATGTGTAGTCTGCTTTCTTCCAGTTGCATGAGATGCTGCATCTGTTGGTTGACTAATTCTTATGGATTGAGCCTTTCAGTTAGGGCTATTCTGAGGCTGGGGACAACATATTCCATCGGAACTACTGTCTCTAAACCATAGACTAAAGAGAATGGAGTGAACCCTGTGCTTACCTTGTGTGCTGTGCGGAACGCCTTGAGTGCGGAATGCAGCTTTTCATCCCAGTCTGTTCTGTTCTGATTGACTGTCTTTTGGAGGATCCGCTTTAGCACATGATCTATTGATTCTGCCTGACCATTTGCTTGCAGATAGTAGACAGTTGATTTCTTGTGCATGATCATATGCTGCTGAGTTAGTTGAATGACTTCATTGATGAAGTGTCCTCCTTGATCACTTACCAGCTCCACTAGACATCCAAACCTTGTCATGACAATTCAGCTACTGCTGTAGCTGAATTATCCCTGAGAGCTTTTGTCTCCATCCATTTAGTGCACTAGTCTGTTGCTACGAGGATGTATTTATTATCAATCCTCCTTGCTGAGGGTTTAAATGGTCCGATGAAATCCAATCCCCACTTTTGAAAGTGCTCTAGTGGTAGGACTGGCTGATGAGGCATCCGATCAACAACGGATGGCTAACCGATCCTCTGACATACATCACACTGCTTTGCATGATTCCATGCATCTTTGAGTACTGTGGGCCACCATAAGCCAGCTTGTAGTACTTTCCTGCCTATTGTTTGAGTAGTGTCTACTGGACACTCCCTGATGTGCTTCTGTCAGCACAGCTGTTTGTTCATGGTCTGGCACACAGCGGCGGACGACTTGGTCCATGCCTTCTTTATACAAAGCCCTTGTAATTTGAAGGAAACTCGTTCTTATGAGAGTCAGCTTTTTCCTCTTATCTTTGCCCGTGTCGTCAAGTAATGTGCCTTTTGTGATGAACTGTAACATATCAAAATACCAATTTCTTTCCATTGGTATAGATTGAACAACAAACATGCTTGCATATTGATCAGCTATCCTTGTAGGCTTCTCTCCTGTGTCTTCTGTCGAGGAAATTCGCTACTGCACTTTGATTGCTGGGAGTGTGCACAATGGTGAAATGAAATTCTTGCAATAAAAGCATCCACCTTGCTAACTTCCCTGTACGATCTAGCTTATTTACCAAATACAGTAGTGCTTGATGATTTACATGAAGCACAAATTGATTACCTAGCAGATAATGACGAAATTTGTTGACTGAGTAAATCAGTCCTAGAGCTTCGCTTTCAGTGGTGCTGTAATTCTTTTCAATATTTGACAGCATTCGACTAACATAGTATATTGGTCTGTACCACCCTTCTTCTATTTGCTGCATCAGCACACTTCCGATGGCCGTGTCCGATGCATCCACAAACACATGGAACGTCTTGTTCCATTTTGGTGGTTGAATTATTGGTGCACTAGCAAGCATTTTCTTCAGATTTTGGAATGCCCTCGTGCATTCTTCTGACCACAGGAATTCAGCCCCCTTCTTTGTGAGACTATATAGTGGTTGTGCCACATCAGCAAGGTATCTGAGAAATTTGTTGTGCCATTTTATTTGACCGAGGAATGTGCTGAGCTCCTTTAGGTGGACCCGGCTTGACTATCATTGTTACGACCCTATGTTTCTCTTGACAGTATGCACGTGTGCATTGGAACATGGTGGTCAGTGTGCAGGACACAAGTGCAAGCAGGACTTTTGCCAAGCAGTCACACTTGGGGTCAAAATTTTGAAGGACCTTTTTCTTAACCCCATGTGAAAAGGGGGGGACAAAGGATTTAAAGATTTAAAAACCAATCCCCTTTATGGAGGGATCGTGGCCCATAAGCTATTCTGGGAGAAGCCCCTTTTTATGGAAAAGTCGGGCTGTAGTAGAGAAGGGGGGTGTTTTTCCTGGCGGGCAGGGCTGAAACTATACATGTGTGCTTTTTCTCATAGAGGGGGGACGGCTGCAGAGATACGCTGCTCTATTGGGAAAAAAGCAGGGTCGACTATTTGCTGAGAGTGCTTTTTTGCTTGCGCTTTCTCTTTTTTTTTTTTCGTGAAATGGTGTTTTATATTATATGTAAAAAATGTACATCAGCCACATGGTTCACACATAAGCATCCCAGATAAAAGCATCAAAGATGAGCCAGCCGAGCCGCCGTAGACCATAACGAAATAACATCTGCATCCAGTAGCTGAGCTGAGAGAAGAGAAGAAAACTGCCAAAGCAACAAACCGCGGATACGTAGAATGTGCCCATGTATTCCAGACAAGGAATCAAAGATGAACCCATTCCGTGTAGTCCAAATATGCGAAAGTCCTGTCCATCTAAGGAAATGGAATATCATAAGGTGACTGTCCGAAGTAATGACCCGAGGACAAATCCCAAATATCCACTGATGAGCCGAAACAGTAGACCTCTCTACTGCCTCCCAAACACGAGAGACAAAAGACCAAATCTGACGGGCCACTGGACAACTCATGAACAGATGCATAACTGTTTCAGTGCATGTCGTGCAGAAGAAGCAAGAGGCCAATGTAATTTTACGACGGCTGAGCTGATCCCGTGTAGGTAACCCTCCCACCATCCTCCAAATGAAAACCTTACCTTGGTAAGGGAGTTTAGACTGCCAACCACGCATAAGAGTTTTCTGCCCCACCATGATTTAGACTTGTGCAATCCCCACACCTTATTGGCCTTGGCTGAAACCCAATCTTTCTCTGATACGAGCTTATGATAGACTTGGTTAGCTAAGTGATATCAAGTCACCAGATTTACATAGTGCCCAATCAAGCCAAGGCTGATTTGCAGATGGCCGAGGCAATGGAGTAAAAGGCTCAACTGCATGCATGATGTCAACCCATAGTGGCTAGGAACCCTAAAGTGCTGCCGAATACGACGAAACGAATATGGCCTGTCACAACCAGGTATCACAGCATCTTGGATTCTAACCAAGCCTAACCTGACCATGCGGTTGAGTCGTATGCATGAAGCATCTCTGTCTGGCCAAACAATGACACGCGACTCCACAAATGTTTCGAACTGCAAAGAGTTCAAAAGTAGTCTTTCATGACCAGGATCCCACCGAGCCAATAGTAGAACTTCATGCCAAGAAAGGAGAATATGCGATAAAATGTGAGATGAGCGAATACAGACAGGATGAGCCGCATTCACAATGTCCCACCATGAAGCCTGCACACGTGTCCGTCCATGTGACAATCCCTCCAACTCAATCAAGTTACGAGCCATGAATACCCAAGGCTGCTCCTGCAAACACATATCCTGAAAAAGCGCCCACCTACGTGCCACCATATGCAAGCGGACATCCAGTAAAGCAGCCCCACCCATTCTTTTGGGCGTCGTAATGTGATTCCAAGCTAATTATGTTTGACCCATAATATTTCCTTGCCTCTTCCACAACATAAACCGAATGGGAGCAACCAAACGGAGAAGAGATTTGTGCGTCCAAGGTAGCAAAGGCAAAAAATAGGAAATCATGCTAAGCATAATAACCTGAGCTACCTTAACCCTCACGTGCATAGGCCACCCTTGAGCTTTCCAATACACAAATTTATCCGAGATCCAAGCAGAAATCCAAGCAAGAAGCGCTTGGGGGTCCACATCCACATCCACTGGATACCCAAGATGACGAACAATGTCTCCTGTATGCACCACACGGCCTTGCCACCCTAATGCCTCAAGATCAAATTCTGTACATACAATGAGGCGGTTGTACTCTGTAAACAAGCGGCCATATCTCCATCTTTTATAGGCTGCTCATCCTCTCCTCAGGCGGCTGTACCTTCCATGCGTAGCTGCTGTTCCTCTTGTTGGTAGTTGTGCTCCTGTAGCCAGGAGGCTATACCTTTCTCGAGGCAGCTACTCCTCTCGACATGCTGCTGCATCTTGGTGTCTCTCACAAGTAACTGCGTACTGACGCCATGAATTTTGGTCTTCCATCTACCATCTTCAAGTAAGTGAATTTTCAGATTTAAGTAAAGTATTTTGTGATAAATCTGACAAGGGACTCTCTCCACGGCAACACCCGTTCGGTGCCGGGTAGTCCAAGTGTCACGTGCATCCCGCACTTGGATGCCACGTAGACATTTCTGTACAGAAGGTGCAGGACCTGGGATGGTGAACTGGTCCCATGTGAGCCCAGTCCGGGACGAGTCAGCCAGGGATCCATCTCAGTTGTCCGAGGTCAGGTGTGCATTGTCCTGCACATGAAGCAGTGCCAGTCCGCGCTGTGAGTCTCCCTCTGGAATGATGTCAGATGTGCTGAGTATCTGGTTTGCAACTGGATGCCAGGCCTCTGTAGGCATGTAGGTTGCATGTGGAGATGGGGCCAGCCCATAGGGCTACCCCAGTGTGAGGATTTGTATTTGCACTTGTAGAATGGGCATGGGGGAGGTATAGAACCATCCCCAAGGGGCCAGGAGGGCCCACATTGTGCCCACCAGCCATGGCTTGGGCTGGAAGGGTTGTCGGCCAGCCCTAGGGCTGCTGGACAGGCAGCCGACAGGGTTAGAAACCCTACCCAGCCAGTCGGCCAGGTGTGGGGGGCAGTCCCACACCCATGCGCATGATGCCCAGCAGTCAGGAGACTGTCCCAGAACATATGCGCAGGCTGGACAGTATTGGCATAGTGTGAAAGCATTAATTATAAGTGTGCAAGCACTTTATTAACAAGACATAGTCGTGGAGCTCCCTGAAGCCAGCCGACTGCATATAGTAGAGGGTATAAATACCCAAGACATAAATCATTTCACTCATCTCATAATTCACCAAGTGCTCCAAGCAACAAAGGGCCAGGACAGCCAAGAACATTGCTAAAGCAAAGGGGTGAAGGACTGAAGGTCAAGGGCAGGTTTTCCAGCCAAGAAAAGGTCAAGTACTTTGTATTTGTTTTCAGATTTACATCATTCTAATAAAGCAAATACACCATCCGTGGTGGGGGCCCTACAGAGGGTAATTGGGACCCAATACTGTGTCCTCTCCATCTCCCCCTTCTCTCTCTATTTTCTGCACATCGTCTTTCAGTTTGTGCGTTAATTCCGTCGCGAAAAGAGTGCTGTTTTCTGAGTTTTGAAGTACCGATCCTTCTCCGAAGTCTTCCGCATATTACAGTGGTATCAGAGCCTACTTCAAGGACAAAGATTCAGCAAAGAAAACCAGAAAATTTTTCGCTCGTGTGGTTGGTTTTTAGACGCCGGTGGACTACCCCTTTCGGAGTGACTCCTGTCCCTCGAAGGACGGTTGGTTTTTAGCCTCCGAAAGCCTCCGGAAGTCTCCCACACAGATAGTGGATGGTCAGATTGCGTTCCGGAAAGGAATTGCATTTTCCCGCT
Organism: Cibotium barometz; assembly: GCF_041138505.1. Lineage (NCBI taxonomy): Eukaryota > Viridiplantae > Streptophyta > Polypodiopsida > Cyatheales > Cibotiaceae > Cibotium > Cibotium barometz. The sequence goes on from NC_141059.1 coordinate 10,264,407, forward strand.
ATGGCGAGCTTTGGCGACGAGAGAGAACCAGAACCATGGGACCAGAGTGCACCAGGCAGCCCAGCTAGGGCAACCGGCTTGAGTGTACAAGACATGTTCCAGCAGATGATGCGAGCAATCGCAGACCAGACAACCAAGTTGGATGAGCAGAAGGCGCGGATTTTGGCTCTGGAGGAGCGTTCTCGCTCTCTAGCGTCGCGTTTTCCATCTCCTCCTCCCTCTCCTTCCGTACCCCAGATACCAGATCCTCGTCACACAGGGACCCTCTCGAGGGGTCACAGCCGTAGCCAAGCTCCTTGCTTGAGATGCAGATGCGTGCATTGGAGATTCGACAACGAGAAGACGACGCCATGCGACGAGTGGAACACGAGCGTTACCTCAGAGCTTTGGACGCCAGATTGACACCGGCGGCGCCCTCGAATCATTTTCCCGAGAAAATGAATTTCAGTAAGTATAATGGTAAACTCGATCCCACTACTCTGTATTCATGGTTACATCAATTTGAAGCTTACTTTGCCGCAGTTAGGAAAACAGATATTGACAAAGTGATTTTAGCTAGTTGGTACTTGGAAGGTGAGGCCATTCCTTGGTGGACTCAGTGGGCTCATGCCCACACCAGATCAGGTATGGCAGCTTATGGGTGGGACGAGCTCGTCCGTGACCTTAAGCAGCGGTTTCTATCGCCCCACTACCTTGAGCGACTCGAAGACGAGTTCAGGGGAGCGCGTCAGAACGCGCAACCAGTCCTTCAGTTTGCCAATAAGCTTTTCGATCTTGTGTCTGCAATTAGGCTTATCTGATACGGACAAGAAAGGGCAGTTTTTGTATGGCCTGGACACGCAAATCCAATGGGAGGTGCGTATGTCTAGGCCAGCCACCTTTGAGGACGCACTCTCGCTTGCGCAGAGTGCAGAAATGAAACACAATGGTGGCAAGCCTAAGACTTCCCAGCCGGCTTCTCCCAAGGCTAACGCCTCGGGGGGCAAAAGCCAGAACCAGACGGGGTCTTCCCCAGGACAGAGCCCGGGAGCCTCTGGCTCCAAGAACTCGAACAATGCGTCTAAGCTTACTCCAGACCAGAAAGCGGAGGCAGGCAAGACAGGTGGCAAGTTGAGTGCTGAGGAGCTTGCTCAGTACAGGAAGGAGGGTAGATGTTACTTTTGTCACACAAAAGGACATACTTCTCGGGATTGTCCGAAGAAGCCTCCAAAGCCTGCCGCCGCCTCCACAGCTTCCGTGGTGAGCACAGCTCCCACACAGACCCCAGCGGCTACCCCTAGTTCTTCAACCCCCGGTGCTTCAGTTGGAGCAATTATTAGCCGGGAGCTCGAAGATAAGCAGAAGGGCGCCCATGACCAGGAGTATGAGCGCAACGAATTGCTCAAGTCCTTTGGCTACATAGGTGGCCAGAGAGTCGTTGTCTTGTTTGACAGCGGCAGCACGGAGGATGTGATCACGGAAGAGGCCGCTAGGCGTGCCCGTTTCGAGCTAACTGCGGTGGACAAACATGTTGAGGGTTTTAGCACAGGTATGACAATGAGCGTCAAGTATGAAGCTCTAGGTGCTAAGTTAGTAATTCAGGGCATAGAGTTTGTGCATGACTTTATGGTTGCCCCTCTTGTAGGAGCAGACATAATTTTGGGTATCCAGTGGTTTCACAAGTTTCTTCCTGATGTCAAGTGGGACAAGCACACGTTCCAGATCGATCGGAATGTGTCAAACACCCCGGTGACCATTAAATGTGAGCCAGGTATTCCAAACTTTCCGCTCATAAGCCACTTGCAGGCTAAGCGAGCAGTCAGGAAAGGCGCACAGTGTGCGATGATTTACATCCAGACAACCCAGACGGTGGCCAGTGCTTCCGAGAAGTACTCGGTTCTCCATGAAAAGTTCCAGAAGATTTTTCTTCGGGACAGTCTCCCTCCCCAGCTTCCCCCGTCTAGACCGGAGGATCACAAGATTGACCTCCTCCCAAGCTCGGAACCCCCGAGCAAGTTTCCGTATCGCCTTTCTAAGGCAATGGAATCGGAGTTGGACCGCCAACTCCAAGAATTGTTGCAAGCTGGCTTCATCCGCCCCAGCGTGTCGCCATTTGCAGCACCGATCTTGTTTGTCAAGAAGAAAGATGGGTCTTCTCGGTTGTGTGTCGATTATCGTGCACTCAACAAGCTGACTATCAAGAGCCGATTCCCGATGCCTCGAATTGACTATATTCTCGAGAGGCTGAATGGAGCTAAGGTGTTCTCTAAATTGGATTTAAAGAGTGGGTACCACCAGGTTCGGATTGTGGAGGGGGACATCCCCAAGACAGCTTTCCGTACAGAACGGGCCCACTATGAATTTGTGGTCATGCCATTTGGTTTGACGAACGCCCCAGCTACATTTAACCGCATGATGATGCGTATTTTCCGGGAGTTGATTGGAGTGTGTGTGTTCATATTTCTCGACGACATACTCATATTTTCAGCTACAGTTGAGCAGCATGACATTGATGTGGAGAAAGTCCTTAAGTTGCTGGAAAGCAACGAGCTCTATGTCAATGAAAAGAAGTCAGAATTCTATCTGTTCCAGGTACATTACTTGGGATATATAATCAGTGCCGCAGGCATTCGACTTGATCCAGCTAAAGTTGCCGAGATTGTTAACTGGGAAGTACCTCAGACCGCTTATGACATTAGATCATTTGTGGGTATATGCCAGGCTTATTCCACCCACATTGACAAGTTTTCTGATCTCTCGGCAGACCTCACCGATCTGCTAAAGGGAGTGAAAACAAGGAGGCAAAAGATTCGAATGACTCCACGAGCATTGGAGGCATTCCAGAACCTCAAGGTGGCATTTGTCAAAAGGTGAAAGCTCCTCGTGGAAAGAAGATAGGGTTGTTACAGCCTTTGCCAATTCCTGAGGGCCCTTTCCAAGACATTTCAATGGACTTTGTCACAAATCTGCCTCCCAGTCCGAGTAAGCGTAATACACAGTGTTTAACTATTGTTGATAGGTTCAGCAAATTTGTGATGCTTATTCCTTGCAGGGCCAATGTGACCGCCGAGGATGTTGCCCAGCTATTCATTCGGCATTGGTACCCGATTGGTGGGATTCCTAGAACCATAGTGTCAGACCGAGATGCCAAGTTTACCAGTCATTTTTGGAGGGCATTGTTTGATAATTTTGGTACTAAGTTGAATTTTTCCAGTGCATTCCACCCACAGACAGATGGCCAGACAGAGATATACAACCAGTTGGCCTTTGATGTGCTGAAGTGTTATGTCCACGATCAGCAAGGTAAGTGGGAATTGTTTTTGCCTTTAGTTCAAGCTGTTTTGAATGACTCTTTTTCTTCAGCTATTGGCAGGACTCCATATGAGGCAGCGTTTGGAAGGCCTTTCCAGTCGTTGTTAACCAGGACTTCGTCTTCAGTACCGGAGGCGAACAGAGTGACGGAGTCTTACCAGGAGATCCTAGAGTCCGTTAAAGACAGATTGGCTAAAGCGCAAGAGGCCTACACTCGACAGGCCAATAAAGACCGAAGGGACATGAAGTTTTCGGAAGGGGATTGGGTGTATCTTCGGATTATGAAGCAAAGATTGAAGCAGGTGGGCAAGCAATGCCCAAAATTGTCTTTCAAGAGCTTCGGACCATTTCCCATTCGGAAAAAGATTAATGAGGTGTCTATGCAGTTAAAGCTACCTCCGAGTTGGACTATGCACGATGTATTTCATGTCAGTTGGTTAAAGCCATATGCAGGTCCACCCCCTTCAGAGGTCAAAGACGAAGCGGAACCAGACATTATTGATGAAGCAGAAGTAATGGTTCCAGAACAGATCCTTCTGCACCGTTTCAAGCATGGCTCAGGCCGAAGACTACGACAGTTCCTCACGAAGTTTCAGGACCGAGGAACTCATGAAGCGGTATGGCTCGACAAAGAATTTTTCGAAGACTATCCGGCTTTATTGACGGATTATGTGGAGGCTATGCAGCTTCCGTCAAGTTAAGCAGAAGGGGATGTCACGTGCATCCCGCACTTGGATGCCACGTAGACATTTCTGTACAGAAGGTGCAGGACCTGGGATGGTGAACTGGTCCCATGTGAGCCCAGTCCGGGACGAGTCAGCCAGGGATCCATCTCAGTCGTCCGAGGTCAGGTGTGCATTGTCCTGCACATGAAGCAGTGCCAGTCCGCGCTGTGAGTCTCCCTCTGGAATGATGTCAGATGTGCTGAGTATCTGGTTTGCAACTGGATGCCAGGCCTCTGTAGGCATGTAGGTTGCATGTAGAGATGGGGCCAGCCCATAGGGCTACCCCAGTGTGAGGATTTGTATTTGCACTTGTAGAATGGGCATGGGGGAGGTATAGAACCATCCCCAAGGGGCCAGGAGGGCCCACATTGTGCCCACTAGCCATGGCTTGGGCTGGAAGGGTTGTCGGCCAGCCCTAGGGCTGCTGGACAGGCAGCCGACAGGGTTAGAAACCCTACCCAGCCAGTCGGCCAGGTGTGGGGGGCAGTCCCACACCCATGCGCATGATGCCCAATAGTCAGGAGACTGTCCCAGAACATATGCGCAGGCTGGACAGTATTGGCATAGTGTGAAAGCATTAATTATAAGTGTGCAAGCACTTTATTAACAAGACACAGTCGTGGAGCTCCCTGAAGCCAGCCGACTACATATAGTAGAGGGTATAAATACCCAAGACATAAATCATTTCACTCATCTCATAATTCACCAAGTGCTCCAAGCAACCAAGGGCCAGGACAGCCAAGAACATTGCTAAAGCAAAGGGGTGAAGGACTGAAGGTCAAGGGCAGGTTTTCCAGCCAAGAAAAGGTCAAGTACTTTGTATTTGTTTTCAGATTTACATCATTCTAATAAAGCAAATACACCATCCGTGGTGGGGGCCCTACAGAGGGTAATTGGGACCCAATACTGTGTCCTCTCCATCTCCCCCTTCTCTCTCTATTTTCTGCACATCGTCTTTCAGTTTGTGCGTTAATTCCGTCGCGAAAAGAGTGCTGTTTTCTGAGTTTTGAAGTACCGATCCTTCTCCGAAGTCTTCCGCATATTACACCAAGCTCTTGGAGGACCACGGTCCAAAGGTACTGAGATCGGGAGGGCCAGGTGTTAGTACGAGAGCGCCTGTTTGTGCGTGGTCCTAGAACACCAGTGGGGCGCGCTCTGCGGAGTCCAGTGAAAGCACAGGACCGTAGAGACTGGACCACGCTAGTGGTCGTTCTACTTCGAGCCTTTTGTTTGGTACTGTATTCATTTGTACATGGACATCATCTGGTTCTTGGAACCCATGGAGCATTGTATTTGTTAAATACTCCCAATAAATATATCATATATTGAGGGGGAGGTCGGCCCGTTCCGGCCCCAGTGTTGGTGTCCATTTATCTCATTTCATTTCATTTCAATTTCAAGTTGTTATTAAGTTGTCCATTTCAAATTGTGATATTAAGTTGTGCTATTACGCGTGTGGGTGTCCAACGGAGTCTTTCCCACTTGACGGGATCGGTTTCAGAAAGAAAGTGAAGCAAATATAAAACACAGATGTAGGCCTAGGTACAAGACCTATAAATGCTGGAAATTGATGTTTATTGTTGAAATCTGAGCACGAGGGAAGTCCGTAGGTGCTGTACAATGGTAAGAAGTAGTAGCAGCTGCTAATGACCTCAACTGAATGCTGAAAGATGGGATGAACTCTGGGAAAGGGAGTCAGCCCTTATATATTCCCCCAGGATGCTGGTCGGCCAGCTGTAGTAGGCCGATAGCATGGCAGTAGCATAAAATGCCTAAAAATACCAAAAAATGGTAGAAAAATGCTGAATAATCTCTACTGAGATATGCCAACGCAGGGCCTCATAAATGGCCAATACAAGCATGAAAAAAGGTGATGTAGACCCTCTGGAGATGATATAATCCAACACCTCCTCTTCAGCAATGCCAGAGGGGCGGTCCAATACTAGCATGCTGAAGTAACACCTCCATAGTAGCTCTTGGAAGTGTTTTGGTGAAGAGATCAGCCACATTGTCCTTGGTATAACAATAGGCCAGTCGAAGAAGGCCCAACTCGATCCAGTCGTATACAAAATGATAATGCACTTCAATATGCTTGGATCGTCCCCGTATCATTGGATTCTGTGCTAGAGCAATAGCACTCTGAGAATCCGATAAAATAGTAACCGGGGAAGTCTCGGCACAACACAAATGCTCCAGAATCTGAAGAATCCAAAGTGCCTCAGTGGAGGAGAGAAGATACCATTTGTACTTAGCCTCGGTGGAAGAAGCAAAAACAGTCCTTTGCTTTTGAGACTTCCAAGAAACCAATCTAGAACCAAGCATGAAGTAATGTCCAGATGTAGACCTCCGAGTATCAATACAGCCTGTCCAATCAGAATCTGTGAAGCCAACCAAATCAGCACACCATTGGAATAGGTGATGCCATAATCTGAAGTACATCGAAGATAACGAAGAACTCTCAAAGCTGCCTGTCAATGAGACCTTCGAGCGGCTGATGAGAACTGGCTGAGAACACTCATAGCATAGGAGATGTCTGGAGGACGGGTGTTGGCAAGGTAAAGCAATGAGCCAACAATTTGCCTGTACTCTGTGGAGTCCACCAAGGGTGTATCATCCTCCTTGGATAACTTGGCATTGGGATCCATGGGACAAGAGAGAGGTGTACAATCTGACAACCCATAAAGTGTGAGTAGCTTCCTCACATACATCTGCTAAGAAATGAAGATACAGTCATCTTTCTGCCAAACCTCCAGCCCAAGAAAATAATGTAGAAGGCCGAGATCAGTAATCCCAAATGTCTCTGAAAGCTTGGACTGAACCTGTGTGACCAACCCAGTATCTGAGCCAGAAAGAATGAGGTCATTAACATACAAAACAATGATACAAATATCTCCATCAGAAAGAAGCACTTAGAGATTGCTGTTAGCATATACCCTCTCAAAGCCAAGAGATAACAAGAAGGCATCAATCTTCTGATACCAGGCACAAGGTGCCTGTTTGAGACCATAAAGAGCCTTCTACAGAAGATAAACATGGGTGTCTTGTCCTTGAATCACAAAACCAGGCGGCTGCTCAACATAAACTTCTCCCTCTAAATCTCCATTCAGAAAAGCGGATTTGACATCCATCTGGAACACGGGCCATCTAAAGTGTGTAGCCAGAGCCAAAACAATCCTGATGGTGGTATACTTGGCTGAAGGAGAAAATGTCTCATCAAAGTCTTCACTTGCCTTTTGAGCATATCCTCATGCAACAAGGAGGGCTTTGTACTTGTCCAAAGTACCATCTGCATGAAACTTGACTTTGAAAATCCATTTCACACCAATAACACGACGATGTAAAGGCTGTGGTACCAGAGACCAAGTGTTATTGAAAGAGTGCATAGAGCGGAAGCGAATAAGCACTAGAGTGTGCTGAGTAGAGAGTGCAAGAGAGAGATATGTGGAGCAACTATGCTGAATATACTGAAGTGATACTGTAACATGCGGAAGCTTCCGGGGAGATTGGTAACTTCAAAGCTCACAAAACAACACACTTGTCGCGACGACGAAAATAACGCACAAAACTGAATGTAGATGTGCAGAAAAAAAAAATATATATATATATATATATATATATATATATATAGAGAGAGAGAGAGAGAGAGAGAGAGAGAGAGAGAGAGAGAGAGAGAGAGAGAGAGAGAGAGAGAGAGAGAGAGAGAGAGAGAGAGAGGGAGAAGTGGACACAGTATTGGTAGGGCCCCCACCACGAATGGTGTATTTGCTTTATTAGAATGATGCAAATCTGAAAAGAAAATACAGAAAACTTGACCTTTCTTGGCTGAGATAACTCTGCCCTTGACTTGCAGTCCTTCACCCCTTCTGCGTTAGCAAATCCTTGGTTGTCCTGGCCCTTTGATTAGCCTTAGGTCTTGGTGAATTCAATTTAGTACCAAAGTTATCAAACAATGTCCTCCAAAAATGATTGGTAAACTTGGCATCTTGGTCTGACACTATGGTCCTAGGAATCCCGCCAATCGGGTACCAATGCCGAATGAACAACTGGGCAACATCCTCGGTGGTCACATTGGCCCTGCAAGGAATAAGCATAACAAATTTGCTAAATCTATCAACTATAGTTAAGTACTGAGTATTACGCTTACTCGGACTGGGAGGCAGATTCGTGACAAAGTCCATGGAAATATCTTGGAAAGGACCCTTAGGAATTGGCAAGGGCTGTAATAACCCAATCTTCTTTCCATGAGGAGCTTTCACCTTTTGACAAATATCATAGCATTGTACATATGTAAACACATCTCGCCTCATCTTGGGCCAATAATATTGCCGTTCCAGTTTCTCCAGAGTCGAATTCATGTCCCTATGACCACCAGTAATGGCGTCATGGGCATCATGGAGAAGAGCTGCCCTAAATGACTTCATGACACATAGTTGGCCTTTGTAGAAAAGCCAACCATCGCGTATTAGAAAGTGGCATGGTCCTATGGCATCCAATGCCTGTTCCCATTGTGTACCAAATTTCTCGGAATCATACCAACAAGGTCGAGTCTAGTGGTATGAATTGAAGTCACTTGTCCCTTCCTGCTCAAAGCATCAGCCACTAGATTGGCTTTTCCTGGAAGGTACTCAATCCGCGTACGTGTGCTTCATGTCATCTAGTCCCATACCAACAAGGTCGAGTCTAGTGGTATGAATCGAAGTCACTTGTCCCTTCCTGCTCAAAGCATCAGCCACTGGATTGGCTTTTCCTGGAAGGTACTCAATCATACCACCGAATTGTTGGAATATCTGGCTCCAGCGGTGTTGTCGATCACTGCATTGTGCACTTGGCATTGTTTGAATCCAGCGTAATGCCTGATGGTTAGTGCGAACCTCAAAGTCACGGCCATAAAGAAAATGTTTCCAATGTTTCAAGGCCTGTATAACTGCAAGGAGTTCACGATCGTAGACTGAGTAATTTTTCTCTGCGGGCAGTGACTTACGAGACATGTAAGCTATTGGATGACCATTCTGTTGTAACACACCGCCAATTTCGATGTTACTCGCATCGGTGATCACCTGAAATGGCTCGTCCCACGAGGCAAGTCCTAAACAAGGCGCTTCTGATAAAGCCACCTTGAGGTTCTTGAATGCCTTCAACGCTTGTGGAGTCATTGGAATCCGTTGCCTTCTTGTCTTCACACCCTTTAGCAGATCGGTGAGATCCGCCGAGAGGTCAGAAAACTTGTCTATGTGGGTGGAGTATGCCTGGCATATACCCACAAAGGATCTGACGTCATATGCTGTCTGAGGTACTTCCCAATTGATAATCTCAGCCACTTTAGCCGGATCAAGTCGAATGCCTTCTGCACTAATTATGTATCCCAAGTAATGCACCTGGAACAAATAAAATTCTGACTTCTTTTCATTGACGTAGAGCTCGTTGCTTTCTAGCAACTTAAGGACTTTCTCCACATCAATGTCTTGCTGCTCAACTGTAGCTGAAAATACCAGTATGTTGTCCAAAAATATGAACACACACTTTCCAATCAAGTCCCGGAAAACACGTTTCATCATGCGGTTGAATGTAGTTGGGGCGTTCGTCAAGCCAAATGGCATGACCACAAATTTGTCAGAATACGCAGCGGAGATGATGACCAGATCTGGGAACACGAGCAAAAACGCAGGCAGAAAAACAGCACAAGAGAGAGAGAGATGTAGGCGTGTAACTCTGCTCTATATACACAAGAAGATCCCGAGAAATGATACAAATAGTGGTATGGGGCTGGGGGCCTATATATATGCCCCAAGGAGAGCAGTCGGCCAGCATAGGAAGTGCCCACGACTGTTGAAAAATGTCCACGACTGCATAAATGCAGTTGGCCAGCAGAAAAGTGCCCACGACTGATAAACTGCAATCGGCCAGCACTCCAGTAGCCCACGACTGAGAAACATGCAGTCGGCCAGCACTGGAGTGCTCCTGGCATCCTCTGGCAGCCCTCCCAACCACTGGAAAAATGGAAAAAAATAGGGGAAAAATGCGGGGAGTGAGGAAAAATGATAAAACACCTGATAAGGGCGGGCACACCCACAACAAAGGCCCTGGTGTATAAAACTGGACAGGAGATGACTTCTAATACCCCCTCTCAGCTCCTGGCTGTGAAACCAACCACTGGGAGCTGGGGTGCCACCCGAGCAAGTCCTAAGAGAGCGACTTCGTGAAGAGGTCCACCGTCGAACAGAACTCTAGCAAGATGTCATCAGCAACGATCTGTTCACGAACAAAGTGCCTCTGGATGACCATGGGTTCCTCCAGTGGAAGCCCAAACCTGCAATGTAACCTCCTGCTGCTCCGTGAAACTGCTCCTGGGCCATTAGTAGATCTCCTCGTGTCCGGATCTCCTCCCCAAACTGAGTCACTCCAGACGCGGAGTCGGACTCCATCCAACAATCCCCCTCCTGTGTACAAGAGTCCGTGATCCTTCGCATGCCGCAGAAACCACAGGAAACGCAATCCTGCCTCCCAAAGAGTCATCTGCAACCATGAGCTCAACCGCCTCATCAGGAAGCTCCCGTCCAATCTGGTGTCCATCAACCAGATCAATGAACCATACAGCTTCTGAGTCATAGAGACATCACACTGCTCACAAGGATCAGCACCTGTTACGGTGCACAAACAAGTCCTGGAAACTTGATGAAACCTGTCAACCACCCCCTCTGAATCCGGAACCACAAAGCCTGGAGAAACCACCTCCTTCTGCAAGTAAGCACCTGCCACCTGCCTGGCTTTCCGAAAGGTCCCCGTGGAAAGAACATCCTCAACAACTGGAAGTTCTATGTCCCGAATACTACGGGACATTAGAGCATAAGTGACATGTTCAGCTTCCTCTGACTCACGAACACAAGAACTACCAACATCAGTACTGGAAAGTTCCTGCCAACTGCTGCCATCTACTGGTAAGCTATCCACCATCTGGTCCCGGAAAGCCTGTACCTGCAGCGTATCCACACTTGAGTAGCCATTACCAGACTGCCACTCATCACAATCCTGAGGACCTGGGAGAGAGAGTGCTGAAAGCCTATAAACTCCATTCTCCACTCCGCCTTCCCAAACAACTTGGCCTGTTGCTTTGTCCCAGAGAGCAACAAAATGCTCATCAAACTCCACCCGTACGCTAGTCTTGCAAACCTGATGCACTGACAACAGATGAAAACCAAGTGCCGGAACATACAATACCTGGGAGGAATGCTTCCCCCCTCTGCCATCGGGAACTATCTCCATCCTGCCCTCACTGTGAACTGGGATAGTGGACGTATCCCCAGTACGAATATGACCAGAAAGTCTGCAGAGATCCTGTAAACCGGAACGGGAAGGAGTCATGTGCCTGGAAGCACCACTATCGAGAATCCACTCCCGAGTATCCGTTGCGGAGAGTCCTCCAATCTCCTCCTTGCCTGAAGAAAATGAAACATCGGTGTCCATCACCTCCAGGTGCACAAAGGCCGGAGTCTTCATGATTGCTGCTGAGGAGTCTTCACCCTTCTCGGTCTTCCGCTTGGGACACTGCCTCCAGTAGTGGTCTTTATCGCCACAATCATTACAGGTCCTCTCTGCCTTCAGTTTCTTGCGGTCAGCGTCGGACTTCTTCTCAGAAGACTTCTCCGATGAAGCCTTCCCTTTGCCCGAGTTACGGCCTTTCGACCGTTGGCCAGTTAAGGCCTCCGAACCTCCACCTTGAGGAGGGTTCGTGAATCGTTCCTCCTGGTCGAGGACCATGGGCACAAGCTCCTCCCACGTGATGGTGCTGAGCCTGCCATTGGTAATCAAAGACGAGTAAAATGCTGAGTACGAAGAGGGCAAGCGTGACAGCAACGAGATGGCCATGTCCTCTGACGATATCTCCTTCCCAGCCTGAAGAACTTCCTGCTGAAGAGCCTGCAGCTTGTTAATATGCTCCCGCATCGTCGACGACTTTGCAGGGCTCATAACCCGCATCTGTACTTCCAAGGAAATCCTCTTCATGGGCGATACCCTATTGTAAAGTGAGGCCAAATGCTGCCATATACCTCTGGCCAGCGTCATGTGCTTTACATGATTGATTACCTGTGGTGTGCAGTTGAGGAAAATAAACGAACGGACCCTGGCGTTGACACGATCCCACATCTGCGTCTGAGCCTCCCGGTCCTTTCGGATCGACGGTAACTCCCCTTCCTCTACTTCCGGCCGTGGAACACCAACAACGACGAAATCGGCGAGGTCGTAAGACTCCAGAACGGATTCCATCATCACCTTCCATATGCCGTAGTTGCTCCCGTCCAACTGACGGTCCACCAGGAACGTGGGGAGTGTCGGGATCTTCACATGTCTCTCGGCCATCTCAAACAGATCTGCCGTAGCGGGGATGTACTCTGAAAAGGGTGGGTGGGTGGCAACAAAGAAGAACTAAAACCTTCAAGTGGCTGTCCAGCAAATCAGCCCGCCTTCCTCTTGCTTCTCCTCTTCCCGAATAGTCCAAAACAGTCCACCAATCAGCCACAAAACAGTCCCCCTCTTGCTCACACAAATCCCAAGACCTATCTAGAGCCTAGGGCTCTGATACCATGTCAGAATACGCAGCGGAGATGATGACCAGATCTGGGAACACGAGCAAAAACGCAGGCAGAAAAACAGCACAAGAGAGAGAGAGATGTAGGCGTGTAACTCTGCTCTATATACACAAGAAGATCCCGAGAAATGATACAAATAGTGGTATGGGGCTGGGGGCCTATATATATGCCCCTGGGAGAGCAGTTGGCCAGCATAGGAAGTGCCCACGACTGCTGAAAAATGTTCACGATTGCATAAATGCAGTCGGCCAGTAGAAAAGTGCCCACGACTGATAAACTGCAGTCGGCCAGCAGTCCAGTAGCCCACGACTGAGAAACATGCAGTCGGCCAGCACTGGAGTGCTCCTGGCATCCTCTGGCAGCCCTCCCAACCACTGGAAAAATGGGAAAAAATAGGGGAAGAATGTGGGAGTGAGGAAAAATGATAAAACACCTGATAAGGGCGGGCACACCCACAACAAAGGCCCTGGTGTATAAAACTGGACAGGAGATGACTTCTAACAAAATTCATAGTGGGTCCGTTCCGTACGGAAGGCTGTCTTGAGGATGTCCCCCTCCACAATCCTCACCTGGTGGTAGCTACTCTTTAAATCAAGTTTCGAGAACACCTTTGCTCCATTTAGCCTCTCGAGAATATAATCTATTCGAGGCATCGGGAATCTACTCTTGATAGTCAGCTTATTGAGTGCACGATAATCGACACACAACCGAGAAGACCCATCTTTCTTCTTGACAAATAAGATCGGTGCTGCAAATGGCGACACACTGGGGGGCGAATGAAGCCAGAATGCAACAATTCTTGGAGTTGGCTGTCCAACTCCGATTCCATTGCCTTGGAAAGGTGGTACGGAAACTTGCTCGGGGGTTCCGAGCCTGGGAGGAGGTCAATCTTTTGGTCCTTCGGTTTGTACGAGGGGAGTTGGGGGGAGAGGCTTGTCAGAATATGCAGCGGAGATGATGACCAAATCTGGGAACACAAGAGCAAAAACGCAGGCAGAAAAACAGCACAAGAGAGAGAGAGATGTAGGCGTGTAACTCTGCTCTATATACACAAGAGGATCCCGAGGAATGATACAAATAAGGCATGGGGGCTGAGGACCTATATATACCTCCCTGGAAGGGCAGTCGGCCAGCACTAAAAGTGTCCACGACTGAAGAAAGAGGTCCACGACTGCATAAATGCAGTCGGCCAGCTATCTGATGCCCACGACTGGTAAAAGGCAGTCGGCCAGCAGCCCTGAAGCCCACGACTGATGAAGATCCAGTCGGCCAGCACTGGGGTGCTCCCGGCATCATCTGGCAGCCCTCCCAAGCCTCAGAAAAATGGAAAAAAATAGGGGAAAAATACGGGGAGTGAGGAAAAATGATAAAACACCTCATAAGGGCGGGCACACCCACAACAAAGGCCCTGGTGTATAAAACTGGACAGGAGATGACTTCTAACACCCCCTCTCAGCTCCTGGCTGTGAAACCAACCACTAGGAGCTTGGGTGCCGCGCCTGAGCAAATCCTGAGAGCGACTTCGTGAAGAGGTCCACCGTACTGTCCTCCGTCGAACAGCAAGATGTCATCAGCAACAATCTGTTCACGAACAAAGTGCCTCTGGATGACCATGGGTTCCTCCAGTGGAAGCCCAAACCTGCAATGCAACCTCCTGCTGCTTCGTGAAACTGCTCCTGGGCTATAAGTAGATCCCCTCGTGTCCGAATCTCCTCCCCAAACCGAGTCACTCCAACCGCGGAGTCGGACTCCATCCAACAATCCCCCTCCTGTGTACAAGAGTCCATGATCCTTCGCATGCTGCAGAAACCACAGGAAACGCAATCCTGCCTCACAAAGAGACATCTGCAACCAAGAGCTCAACTGCCTCATCAGGAAGCTCCCGTCCAATCCGGTGTCCATCAACCAGATCAATGAACCATACAGCTTCTGAATCTCAGAGACATCACACTGCTCACAAGGATCAACACCTGTTACGGTGCACAAGCAAGTCCTGGAAACCTCATGAAACCTGTCAACCACCCCCTCTGAATCCGGAACCACAAAGCCTGGAGAAACCACCTCCTTCTGCAAGTAAGCACCTGCCACCTGCCTGGCTTTCCGAAAGGTCCCCGTGGAAAGAACATCCTCAACTACTGGAAGTTCTATGTCCCAAACACGACGAGACATCAGAGCATAAGTGACCTGTTCAGCTTCCTCTGACTCATGAACACAAGAACTACCAACATTAGTACTGGGAAGTTCCTGCCAACTGCTGCCATCTACTGGCAAGCTATCCACCACCTGGTCTCGGAAAGCCCGCTCCTGCAGCGTATCCACACTTAGTAGCCATTACCACATTGCCACTCATCACAATCTTGAGGACCTGGGAGAGAGAGTGCTGAAAGCCTGTAGACTCCATTCTCCACTCCACCTTCCCAAACCACTTGGCCTGTTGCTTTGTCCCGCAGAGCAACAAAATGCTCATCAAACTCCACCCGTACGCCAGTCTTGCAAACCTGATGCACTGACAATAGATGAAAACCAAGTGCCGGAACATACACATCACCTGGGAGGAATGCTTCCCCCCTCTGCCATCGGGAACTATCTCCATCCTGCCCTCACTGTGAACTGGGATAGTAGACGTATCCCCAGTAAGAATATGACCAGAAAGCCTGCAGAGATCCTGTAAACCGGAACGGGAAGGAGTCATGTGCCTGGAAGTACCACTATCGAGAATCCACTCCCGAGTATCCGTTGCGGAGAGTCCTCCAATCTCCTCCCTGCCTGAAGAAAATGAAGCATCGGTGTCCATCACCTCCAGGTGCACAAAAGCCGGAGTCTTCATGATTGCTGCTGAGGAGTCTTCACCCTTCTCGGTCTTCCGCTTGGGACACTGCCTCCAGTAGTGGCCTTTCTCGCCACAATCATTACAGGTCCTCTCTGCCTTCAGTTTCTCGCGGTCAGCGTCGGACATCTTCTCAGAAGACTTCTCCGATGAAGCCTTCCCCTTGCCCGAGTTACGGCCTTTCGACCGTTGGCGAGTAAAGGCCTCCGAACCTCCACCCTGAGGAGGGTTCGTGAATCGTTCCTCCTGGTCCAGGACCATGGGCACAAGCTTCTCCCACGTGATGGTGCTGAGCCTGCCACTGGTAATCAACGACGAGTAAAATGCTGAGTACGAAGAGGGCAAATGTGACAGCAACGTTATGGCCATGTCCTCTGACGATATCTCCTTCCCAGCCTGAAGAACTTCCTGCTGAAGAGCCTGCAGCTTGTTAATATGCTCCCGCATCGTCGACGACTTTGCAGGGCTCATAACCCGCATCTATACTTCCAAGGAAATCCTCTTCATGGGCGATACCCTGTTGTAAAGTGAGGCCAAATGCTGCCATATACCTCTGGCCAGCGTCATGTGCTTGACATGATTGATTACCTGTGGTGTGCAGTTGAGAAAGATAAACGAACGGACCCTGGCGTTGACGCGATCCCACATCTGCGTCTGGGCCTCCCGGTCCTTTCGGGTTGACGGTAACTCCCCTTCCTCTACTTCCGGCCGTGGAACACCAACAACGACGAAATCGGCGAGGTCGTAAGACTCCAAAACGGATTCCATCATCACCTTCCATATGCCGTAGTTGCTCCCGTCCAACTGACGGTCTACCGGGAACGTGGGGAGTGTCGGGATCTTCACATGTCTCTCGGCCATCTCATACAGATCTGCCATCACGGGGATGTACTCTGAAAAGGGTGGGTGGGTGGGAACAAAGAAGAACTGATACCTGCAAGTGGCTGTCCAGCAAATCAGCCCGCCTTCCTCTTGCTTCTCCTCTTCCCGAACAGTCCAGAACAGTCTACCAATCAGCCACAAAACAGCCCCCTCTTGCTCACACAAATCCCAAGACCTATCTAGAGCCTAGGGCTCTGATACCATGTCAGAATATGCAGCGGAGATGATGACCAAATCTGGGAACACAAGAGCAAAAACGCAGGCAGAAAAACAGCACAAGAGAGAGAGAGATGTAGGCGTGTAACTCTGCTCTATATACACAAGAGGATCCCGAGGAATGATACAAATAAGGCATGGGGGCTGAGGACCTATATATACCTCCCTGGAAGGGCAGTCGGCCAGCACTAAAAGTGTCCACGACTGAAGAAAGAGGTCCACGACTGCATAAATGCAGTCGGCCAGCTATCTGATGCCCACGACTGGTAAAAGGCAGTTGGCCAGCAGCCTTGAAGCCCACGACTGATGAAGATCTAGTCGGCCAGCACTGGGGTGCTCCCGGCATCATCTGGCAGCCCTCCCAAGCCTCAGAAAAATGGGAAAAAATAGGGGAAAAATACGGGGAGTGAGGAAAAATGATAAAACACCTCATAAGGGCGGGCACACCCACAACAAAGGCCCTAGTGTATAAAACTGGACAGGAGATGACTTCTAACAAGGCTGTCCCAAAGAAAAATCTTTTGGAACTTTTCATGGAGAGGCGAGTACTTCTCAGAAGCACTGGCCACTGTCTGGGCAATCTGGATATATATCATCGCATGATGTGCTCCTTTCCTGACTACTCGCTTAGCCTACAAGTGTTTTATGAGCGGAAAGTTCGAAATTCTTGGCTCACACTTAATGGTGGGGCATTTGACACATTCTGATTGATCTGGAACGTGTGCTTGTCCCACTTGACACCAAGAAGAAACTTGTGAAACCACTGAATGCCCAAAACTATGTCTGCTTCTACAAGAGGGGAAACCATAAAATCACGCACAAATTCTATGCCCTGAATAACGAATTTAGCACCTAGAGCTTCATACTTGACGCTCGTTGTCATGCCTCTGCTAAAACCCTCAACTTGTTTGTCCACCGAAGTCAAGACGAAACGGGCACGCCGAGCGGCCTGTTTCGTGACCACATCCTCCGTGCTGCCGCTGTCAAACAAGACGACTCTCTGGCCACCTATGTAGCCAAAGGACTTGAGCAATTTGTTGGGCTCATACTCCTGGTCATGGACACCTTTCTGCTTATCTTTGAGTTCCCGGCTAATGATTACTCCAACTGAAGCATTGGGATTTGAAGAACTAGGGGCAGCCCCTGGGGTATGTGTGGGAGCTGGGCTCACCACGGAAGCTGTGGAGGCTGCGGCGGCGGTCTTTGGAGTCTTCTTAGGACACTCCCGAGAAGTATGTTATTTTGTATGACAAAAGAAACATCTACTCTCCTTCTTGTACTGAGAAATCTCCTCAACACTCAACTTGCCACCTTTCTTGCTTGCCTTCGCTTTTTGGTCTGGAGTAAGCTTAGACGCATTGTTCGAGTTCTTGGAGCCAGAGGTTCCCGTGCTCTGTCCCGGGGAAGACCCCGTTTGGTTCTGGCCTTTTCCCCTCGAGGCGGTAGCCTTGGGAGTAGCCGGCTGGGAAGTCTTGGGCTTGCCACCATTATGCTTCATATCTGCACTCTGTGCAAGCGAGAGTGCGTCTTTGAAGGTGGCTGGCCTAAACATATGCACCTCCCACTGGATTTGCGTGTCAAGGCCATACAAAAACTGCCCTTTTTGTGCGAATCAGAGAAGCCTAATTGCAAACATAAAGTCAAAATTCTATTGGCAAATTGAAGGACTGGTTGTGCGTTCTGATGCGCTCCCTTGAACTCGTCTTTGAGTCGCTTAAGGTAGTGGGGCGGTAGAAACCGTTGCTTAAGGTCGCGGACAAAGTCGTCCCACACGTAAGCTGCCATACCTAATCTGGTGTGGGCATGAGCCCACTGAGTCCACCAAGGAATGGCTTCACCTTCCAAGTACCAACTGGCTAAGATCACTCTGTCAGTATCTGTCTTTCTAACTGCGGCAAAGTAAGCTTCAAACTGATGCAACCATGAATAAAGAGTTGTGGGGTCGAGTTTACCATTATACTTACTGAAGTTCATTTTCTCGGGAAAATGATTCGAGGGCACCGCTGGTGTCAATCTGGCGTCCAAAGCTTTAAGGTAACACTCATGTTCCACGCGTCGCATGGCTTCGTCTTCACGTTGTCGGATCTCCAATGCGGTCGTGACCCCACGAGAGGGTCCCTGTGTCGAGGATCTGTAATCTGGGCTATGGAAGGAGAGGGAGGAGGAGATGGAAAACGTGACGCTGGAGAACGGGTACGCTCTTCCAGAGCCTGGATCTGCGCCTTCTGCTCTTCCAACTTGGTCGTCTGGTCTGCGATTGCTTGCATCATCTACTGGAACATCTCTGTAACACTCAAGCCTGGTGCCCTAGGTGGGCTGCCCGGTGCACTCTGGTCCCAAGGTTCTTGGTCTCTCTCGTCGTCGAAGCTCGCCATAGCAAGAAAACGCACTTCCTTTTTGGAGCGCAATCTAACCATTCACTCTGTGTGTGGGATTCTTCCGGAGGCTGAAAACCAACCGTCCTTCGGGGGACAGGAGTCACTCCGAAAGGGGTAGTCCACTAGTGTCTGAAAACCAACCACACGAGCGAGAAAAAATTCTTGATTCTTTGCTGAATCTTTGCACTTGACGTAGGCTCTGATACCACTGTAACCTGCGGAAGCTTCGGGGGAGATTGGTAACTTCAAAGCTCAGAAAACAGCAAATTTGTCGCGACAAAAATAACGCACAAAACTGAATGTAGATGTGCAGAAAAATAGAGAGAGAGAAAGAAAGAAAGAAAGAAAGATTTTAACGTCTTCCAAAAGACCGAACTCGGCCTATGAGACAAATCAATGTACCTGTGTGGGGTATCCTCTGTCATCCCAACAAAATGAAAAAGTACTAAACTAAAAAGCTGAATCTGGGTGTGCAATAAGTACAATGAGTGGGGGAGGGGATGGAGCTCTACTACTAGGAGAATGCAAAGCTATATGCATGGGGTATACAATCATGATATGCAAACTAGCTAGCTCCATCTTGCACCATATTGGGGGTATAAAATGGTATACATCAATGGAGGGGGTGTCCACAGCTCCCTGAAGAACATGCCTGGGTCTGCTCTGAAGCGAGCCAGTCGCTCCGCACCCTCTCTGTGAAACTGAGCTCTGATCTCTATCATCTCTCTCTAGTATAGCCGTGGTGTCCGAAAGCTAGGTGTCCTCTGTCTCCTGCGGGCTCTGAGTGTCTCTGCTCTCTGGAGAGTAATTCCCTGCTGTGTAGGGGCTGGGAGTGGGGTGGATCTCTGAAAAAATGTAGTAATTTGTGTCTGTCGTCCCCCTTCTCGAGCTGTCTGAGCCTGTAATGATGTCTCTCTGTGACACTGTATGTCTAGAATGAATCTCCCCAGTATGCGCTGGTCTGCTGCCTCAAAGAGCTGGCGTAGGGAATGTGGCTCTCTGAATAAAATGGGATATCTCTCTCTCATGGCTGTATATGCTCTGCATCTGCATACATAATACTCCTTACTCTCCACCTCCTCTCTGCACAATCTGCATACCCTCTCCACTCGGGGGATCCGTGCTGCTCTGCCAGTCTCGATCTCCAATCGATGTGATGAGACTCTATTGACATCATTCTAGAGGGACTCACAGCGCAGACTGGCACTGTTTCATGTGCTGGGATCACATGGGACCAGTTTACCATCCTAGGTCCTGCACCTTCTGTACAGATATGTCTACGTGGCATCCAAGTGCGGGATGCACGTGACAGATACAGTTCCAAGCAAGAGACAGAAGGAGTCTCATAAGTGAGGGAGAAAAAGATAGATTAGGCAAGATACAAAAGTAAGAGGCTAGTCCACCTACTTATAGGTGGGAAGAATTGGCCGACTGGACATGCTATAACTGGCCGACTGGGCATAATAAAGCTGGCCGACTGGAAACATGCATCTAGGCTAGGAAAAATCCCAGAAAAATATGTAAATAAGGGGTGGCCAGCCCACAATCAAGGGCCATGCAAAAAGGGCCAAAAGGACACCAAACATGGGCAGAAACTGGGGATGAATGTGCTAACACCCCCTCTCAGCACCAGATGCTGAACAAACTCCGAGAAGCCAAAGATGAGCCAAGGAAGCTCGAGAAACCGGCTTGGTGAACAAATCTGCAGCATTCTCCGCTGAAGGACAATACTCCAAACGCAAATCTCCAGCAAGAACCTGTTCACGAACATAGTGATACTGTATCTCAATGTGTTTCGTACGAGCATGAAACACAGGGTTCTTGGCGATGGCAATGCAACTCTGATTGTCACACCAAAGAAGAGTAGATCTGGTAGGAGGATAGCCAAGCTCCTCCAATAATCTCCGCAACCAAATCGTCTCACATGCAGCATAACAAACCGCACGATACTCCGCCTCTGTAGAGGAAAGCGCCACAGTAGGCTGCTCCATGAAATGGCCCCAGACCCAAGTGAAAAAACACGAGTGGTCGAACGCCGAGTCTCTGGGTCTCCAGCCCAATCTGAATCAGACCATCCAACAAGAGTGCATCCTTGGCCATAGAAGATGCCAAAGTTCAGAGTGCCACGCAAGAACTCTGAGAGCACACCGCCAATGCTGCTGACGGGGTTTGGATGAGAAAGAACTCAATAAACTGACTGCGAAACACACGTCCAATAGAGAGTAGGTCAACCAAACCAAACAACCGACGAGAACCCGATACTGTCCCTGATCAATCCCTAGAGAAGCATCAAGTAGAGAAAGCTTCTCACTAGTATCCATAGGAGAAGATATTGGTTTGCATCCAATCATCTGAAATCTGTCAAGAATCTCCCGTGTGTACTTCTGCTGAGAGAAAAAAATGTCCTTCGGGGTCTGCCAAATCTCAAAGCCAAGAAATAATGCAGAAGGCCAAGATCCGTCATCTCAAACTCTGTCTCCAAAGCATCCATGACTGAACGGATCCGCATAAAATAAGAACGTGTAAAGATGAGGTCATCAACATAGACCACAATGATAACAATCAACCCCCTCTCAAGGAGGATATAAAGGTTCGAATCTGCAGGAGAATGGCGTAGGCCGAGCTTCTGAAAGAACTCATCAATCCAGTGGTACCAAGCCCGCGGACCCTACTTGTCACGTGGCATCCAAGTGCGTCACGTGCATTCCGCACTTGGATGACACGTAGACATTTCTGTACAGAAGGTGCAGGACCTGGGATGGTGAATTGGTCCCATGTGAGCCCAGTCCAGCCAGGGATCCATCTCAGTCGTCCGAGGTCAGGTGTGCATTGTCCTGCACATGAGTCCGAGGTTAGGTGTGCACTATCCTGCACATGAAACAGTGCCAGTCCGCGCTGTGAGTCTCCCTCTAGAATGACGTCAGTGGTTCTATGTATCTGGTATGGTACCAGATGCTCGATCACTGAGTAGATTATGTTTAGGACAAGGGGCCAGCCCATAGGGCTACCCCGGATTTGAGTGTGGGCATGGGAATGGTGTAAAACCACCCCCATGAGGGCCAGGAAGGCCCAAGCTGAACCCACCAGCCATGGAGAGGCTGTAGGACAGCCCTAGGGCACAGATAAGGCAATCTCCAGGAGATTACAGCCTTTATATGGCTGTAGGGCATGTATGGGGCAGCCCATACAGGCTGCCCAGCCCTGGGATTGTGGACAAAAGTTGTGTCCAGTCAATCAGAAGCAGGCGCATCACTTTTAGCCTGTTAGGAAAAAAAGGCAGTATTTTTTGGGATTAAATTCAGCATTTATTGCTGGATTTTCACCAGTTGTGGGACATTGCCTGTTTTTCAGCTGGCCGACTGCTCCTGAGGAGGAGTATAAATAGTGGAGGCCATAATCCCATCATTCATCTCAGTTTTCACCAAGTGCTCAAGCCAATCAAGGGCCAGTCAAGCCAAGGAGATTGCCAAGCAAAGGGGTGGACTTCTGAAGGTCAAGGGCAGGGATTTTCCCAGCCAAGAAAAGGTCAAGTTTTCTGTATTTGTTTTCAGATTTACATCATTCTAATAAAGCAAATACACCATCCGTGGTGGGGGCCCTACAGAGGGTAATTGGGACCCAATACTGTGTCCTCTCCATCTCCCCCTTCTCTCTATTTTCCTGCACATCTCCTTTCAGTTTGTGCGTTAATTCCGTCGCAAAAAGAGTGCTGATTTCTGAGTTTTGAAGTACCGATCCTTCTCCGAAGCTTCCGCATATTACAGTGGTATCAGAGCCTACTTCAAGGACAAAGATTCAGCAAAGAAAACCAGAAAATTTTTCTCGCTTATGTGGTTGGTTTTTAGACGCCGGTGGACTACCCCTTTCGGAGTGACTCCTGTCCCTCGAAGGACGGTTGGTTTTTAGCCTCCGGAAGCCTCCGGAAGTCTCCCACACACAGATAGTGGATGGTCAGATTGCGTTCCGGAAAGGAATTGCATTTTCCCGCTATGGCGAGCTTTGGCGGCGAGAGAGAACTAGAACCATGGGACCAAAGTGTACCAGGCAGCCCAGCTAGGACACCCGGCTTGAGTGTCACAGACATGTTCCAAGAGATGATGCGAGCAATTGCAAACCAGACAGCCAAGTTGGATGAGCAGAAGGCGCGGATCTTGGCTCTGGAGGAGCGTTCTCGCTCTCCAGCGTCGCGTTTTCCATCTCCTCCTCCCTCTCCTTCCGTATCCCAGATACCAGATTCTCGTCACAGGGACCCTCTCGCGGGGTCTCAGCTGCAGCCAAGCTCCTTGCTTGAGTTGCAGATCCGTGCATTGGAGATCCGACAACGAGAAGATGACGCCATGCGAAGCGTGGAACACGAGCGTTACCTCAGAGCTTTGGACGCCAGATTGACACCGGCGGCCCTCGAATCATTTTTCCGAGAAAATGAATTTCAGTAAGTATAATGGTAAACTCGATCCCACAACTCTTTATTCATGGTTACATCAATTTGAAGCTTACTTTGCCGCAGTGAGGAAAACAGATACTGACAAAGTGATCTTAGCTAGTTGGTACTTGGAAGGTGAGGCCATTCCTTGGTGGACTCAGTGGGCTCATGCCCACACCAGAGTAGGTATGGCAGCTTATGTGTGGGACGAGTTCGTCCGCGACCTTAAGCAGCGGTTTTTACCGCCCCACTACCTTGAGCGACTCGAAGACGAGTTCAGGGGAGCGCGTCAGAATGCGCAACCAGTCCTTCAGTTTGCCAATAGAATTTCGACTTATGTCTGCAATTAGGCTTATCTAATACGGACAAGAAAGGAAAGTTTTTGTATGGCTTGGACAATCCAATGGGAGGTGTGTATGTTTAGGCTAGCCACCTTTGAGGACGCACTCACGCTTGCGCAGAGTGCAGAAATGAAACACAATGGTGGCAAGCCCAAGACTTCCCAGCCGGCTTCTCCCAGGGCTAACACCTTGGAGGGCAAAAGCCAGAACCAGACGGGGTCTTCCCCAGGACATAGCCCAGGAGCCTCTGGCTCCAAGAACTCGAACAATGCGTCTAAGCTTACTCCAGACCAGAAAGCGGAGGCAGGCAAGACAGGTGGCAAGTTGAGTGCTGAGGAGCTTTCTCAGTACAAGAAGGAGGGTAGATGCTTCTTTTGTCATACAAAAGGACATACTTCTCGGGATTGTCCGAAGAAGCCTCCAAAGGCCGCCGCCGCCTCCACAGCTTCCGTGGTGAGCACAGCTCCCACACAGACCCCAACGGCTAACCCTAGTTCTTCAACCCCCGGTGCTTCAGTTGGAGCAATTATTAGCCGGGAGCTCGAAGATAAGCAGAAGGGTGCCCATGACAAGGAGTATGAGCGCAACGAATTGCTCAAGTCCTTTGGCTACATAGGTGGCCAGAGAGTCGTCGTCTTGTTTGACAGCGGCAGCACGGAGGATGTGGTCACAGAATAGGCCGCTAGGCGTGCCCGTTTCGAGCTGACTCCGGTGGACAAACAGGTTGAGGGTTTTATCACAGGTATGACAACGAGTGTCAAGTATGAAGCTCTAGGTGCTAAGTTGGTGATTCAGGGCATAGAGTTTGTGCGTGACTTTATGGTTGCCCCTCTTGTAGGAGCAGACATAATTTTGGGTATCCAGTGGTTTCACAAGTTTCTTCCTGATGTCAAGTGGGACAAGCACATGTTCCAAATCGATCGGAATGTGTCAAACACCCCGGTGACCATTAAATGTGAGCCAGGTATTCCAAACTTTCCGCTCATAAGCCACTTGCAGGCTAAGCGAGCAGTTACGAAAGGCGCACAGTGTGAGATGATTTACATCCAGACAGCCCAGACGGTGGCCAGTGCTTCCGAGAAGTACTCGGTTCTCTATGAAAAGTTCTAGCTTCGGGACAATCTCCCTCCCCAGCTCCCCCCGTCCAGACGAGAGGATCACAGGATTGATCTCCTCCCAGGCTCGGAACCCCCGAGCAAGTTTCCGTATCGCCTTTCTAAGGCAATGGAATCAGAGTTGGACCGCCAACTCCAAGAATTGTTGCAAGCTGGCTTCATCCGCCCCAGTGTGTCGCCATTTGCAGCACCGATCTTGTTTGTCAAGAAGAAAGATGGGTCTTCCCGGTTGTGTGTCGATTATCGTGCACTCAACAAGCTGACTATCAAGAGCAGATTTCCGATGCCTCGAATTGACTATATTCTCGAAAGACTGAATGGAGCAAAGGTGTTCTCAAAACTGGATTTAAAGAGTGGGTACCACCAGGTACGGATTGTAGAGGGGGACATCCCCAAGACAGCCTTCCGTACAGAACGGGCCCACTATGAATTTGTGGTCATGCCATTTGGTTTTACGAACGCCCCAGCTACATTTAATCGCAAGATGATGCATATTTTCCGGGAGTTGATTGGAGAGTGTGTGTTCATATTACTGGACGACATACTCATATTTTCAGCTACAGTTGAGCAGCATGACATTGATGTGGAGAAAGTCCTTAAGTTGGTGGAAAGCAACGAGCTCTATGTCAATGAAAAGAAGTCAAAATTTTATCTGTTCCAGGTACATTACTTGGGATATATAATTAGTGCCGAAGGCATTCGACTTGATCCGGCTAAAGTGGCCGAGATTGTTAACTGGGACGTACCTCAGACCGCTTATGACATTAGATCATTTGTGGGTATATGCCAGGCATATTCCACCCACATTGATAAGTTTTCTGATCTCTCGGCAGATCTCACCGATCTGCTAAAGGGAGTGAAAACAAGAAGGCAAAAGATTCGAATGACTCCACGAGCGTTGGAGGCATTCCAGAACCTCAAGGTGGTTTTGTCAGAAGCGCCTTGTTTAGCCCTTGCCTCGTGGGACGAACCATTTCAAGTGATCACCGATGTGAGTAACATCGCAATTGGAGGTGTATTGCAACAGAATGGTCATCCAGTAGCTTACATGTCTCGTAAGTTACTGCCCGCCGAAAAGAACTACTCAGTCTATGATCGTGAACTCCTAGCAGTTATACAGGCCTTGAAACATTGGAAACATTTCCTGTATGGCCGTGACTTCGAGGTTCGCACTGACCATCAGGCATTGCACTGGATTCAGACGATGCCAAGTGCATAGTGGAGTGATCGACAACACCGTTGGAGTCAGATATTCCAGCAGTTTGGTGGTATGATTGAGTACCTTCCAGGAAAGGCCAACCCAGTGGCTGATGCTCTGAGCAGGAAGGGACAAGTTTCTACGATTCAGACCACTAGACTTGACCTTGTTGGTACAGGACTAGAGGACATGAAGCACACGTACGCGGATTCCGTGGAATTCGGTACACAGTGGGAACAAGCATTGGATGCCACAGGACCATGCCATTTTTTGATACGCAATGGTTGGCTTTTCACAAAGGCCGACTATGTGTCATGAAGTCATTCCGGGCAGCTCTTCTCCATGATGCTCATGACGCCATTACAGGTGGTCATAGGGACATGAATTCGACTCTGGAGAAATTAGAACGGCAATACTATTGGCCAAAGATGAGGCGTGATGTGTTTACGTATGTACAACATTGTGACATTTGTCAAAAGGTGAAAGCTCCTCGTGGAAAGAAGATAGGGTTGTTACAGCCTTTGCCAATTCCTAAGGGTCCTTTCCAGGACATTTCGATGGACTTTGTCACAAATCTGCCTCCCAGTCCGAGTAAGCGTAATACGTAGTGCTTAACTATTGTTGATAGGTTTAGCAAATTTGTTATGCTTATTCTGTGTAGGGCTAATGTGACCGCCGAAGATGTTGCCCAATTATTCATTCGGCATTGGTACTCGATTGGCGGGATTCCTAGAACCATAGTGTCAGAGCGAGATGCCAAGGTTACTAGTCATTTTTGGAGGGCATTGTTTGATAATTTTGGTACTAAGTTGAATTTTTCTAGTGCATTCCATCCACAGATAGATGGCCAGACAGAGATATACAACCAGTTGGCCTTTGACGTGCTGAAGTGTTATGTCCACGATCAGCAAGGTAAGCGGGAATCGTTTTTGCCTTTAGTTCAAGCTGTTTTGAATGACTCTTTTTCTTTAGCTATTGGCAGGACTCCATATGAGGCAGCGTTTGGAAGACCTTTCCAGTCGTTGTTAACCAGGACTTCGTCTTCAGTACCGGAGGCGAACAGAGTGACGGAGTCTTACCAGGAGATCCTAGAGTCAGTAAAAGACAGATTGGCTAAAGCGCAAGAGGCCTACACTCGACAGGCCAATAAAGACCGAAGGGATATGAAGTTTTCGGAAGGGGATTGGGTGTATCTTCGGATTATGAAGCAAAGATTGAAGCAGGTGGGCAAGCGATGCCCAAAGTTGTCTTTCAAGAGCTTCGGACCTTTTTCCATTCGGAAAAAAGATTAATGAGTTGTCTATGCAGTTAAAGCTACCTCTAAGTTGGACTATGCACGATGTATTTCACGTTAGTTGGCTAAAGCCATATGTAGGTCCACCCCCTTCAGAGGTCAAAGACGAAGCGGAACCAGGTATTGTGGATGAAGCTGAAGTAATGGTTCCAATACAGATCCTTTTGCACCGTTTCAAGCATGGCTGAGGCCGAAGACTACGACAGTTCCTCATGAAGTTTCAGGACCGAGGAACTCATGAAGCGGTATGGCTCGATAAAGAATTTTTCGAAGACTATCCGGCATTATTGACGGATTATTTGGAGGCTATGCAGCTTCCGCCAAGTTAAGTAGAAGGGGATGTCACGCAAGGTTACAGCCGTACGTACGTACGGATCGATCCGTACCGCACGGATCGTACCGTACAGATCCGTACGCGTACGGATCGATCCGTACGTTTATTTTTTTTAAAAAAAAAAACCGCTTTTTGATCTTCAACGTACGAATTTGGGCTTATTTCGGAATTTCGCCTGCAGTGCTCTGTCTCGCTCTGTCTTTGCACACTGTGCACATTGCAACCAGGTAATTCTCACGCTCTCTCTCGCTCATGGCCTTGGTCCCTCATGATGCATCTCTGTCTTGTACTGTACTCTCTCTATCTCTCTCTCTCTCTCTCTCTCTCTCTCTCTCTCTCTCAACCGCGAGCGGCCAATGTACTACATGATTAATCTCGTCTCTCTCGCTCCCTCCCGAGTCCCTCTCCCTCTCTCTCTCTCTCTCTCTCTCTACACACCCAAATTCAGCTTTTTTATTCAGTACTTTTTCATTTTGTTGGGATGACAGAGGATACCCCATACATGTACTCCGATTTGTCTCATAGGCCGAGTTCGGTCTTTTGGAAGACGTTAATAAAATCTTTCTTTCTTTCTTTCTTTCTCTCTCTCTCTTTCCTCCTTTGGAGTATGCTCTAAGCTCTCCCTCTCTCTCTCTCTCTCTCTCTCTCTCTCTCTTTCTTCCTTTGGAGTATGCTCTAAGCTCTCTCTCTCTCTTTCTTTGTGTCACACAGCTTCCAGAATCCAATATGCCGAAGCCATGCAACCCCTACTGGCAGGAGCACACGAATGTCATCCGTGTTATTAATACGCCGACCCAAGTTGGTTCTGGCACGCGTAGATGGCAGTGCAAGTATTGCAACTTCGAGCTCACGAGCACAATTTCTCGTGTCATGATACACTTGACAGGTATTGGCACCACTGGCAATTGTGGTGGGTGCAAGCAGGTGCCGCAGGATATCAGAGACAAGCTCATTGTTGAGATTTTTTTCTTTTTCTGAGAAAAGATCCTTTTATTAGTTATATAAAAACGCCCGTAGGGCTACAAAAGATCTCTCCTGCTCATAAGAGAAACAGAGCAGTGAATACAGCAAGGCAGCCTGGGAGACTCTCCCTAGGTGCTGCAAAATACAAGCATCAGTACAAAGGACTGAGGGGCTAAATCATACAATAGGAGGGGGGAACAGCCAAACAGGTGGCCTGTAATGCCAACGGGGGGATCCCGTGTGTAAGGTATAGAAGGGGCCGCTGCGCCAGGTGGTGTGAAAGGCCTGGCGCCGCAAGATCGCCTCATCCGGATGCGGTCATATGCTGTCCTCGCAGGGTGTGGATCAACTCCTGCCAAATCCCTCGTACAGTCTCTGCTGGCGGTTCCAGTCTCCCCTCAAAGGCCGTGAAACACCGGGCCCTCCAGGTGAACCAGATGGTGAGGCTGCTGAGGAGCTCCCATCGTAAATCCCTCTCCTGTGTCCAGCTGGCGGACGAGAAATCCGGTGACGGAACCAGGCGAGGCTGGCCCCTAATGAATTTGATGGCCTCACTGTCCTGCTCCATCTCATAGCCCATAGCAGGCCCTGACGACGAAGTCGACCAAGCAGTGGCATCCCACGTAAACATACCCTCTGGAGAGAGGGGGGCCAGAATACGTAGCATCCGCAGCCAAATCTGCTGCGCCTGAGGGCAATCCCATAGGCAATGTCTGTGTGTCTCCATAGGGTGGTCGCATCGGACGCAGGCTACCGGAAGACCGCTGTAAACAAGCCAGGTGCCAACTGCTGAGCCCTTGTGGGCGACTAGCCACTAGAAAGTCGAGATCCTACGGGCCTGTCGACTAGCCCAGAGCCGAGCCCAAAAATCCTCTAGGAACTCCTGTGAGAGTCCCTGTAGCCGCCAGTGCCCCGCTGCAGCTGGAGATACCATCCTCCTCGGCGTCAAAATATGCCACCCCAGCCGAACAGTATACTGGAAAAAGGTGATCTCTGTGGCCTCAAGGGATGCATAAGGATCATGCCACTCGTACTCCCCAGGGTCCCACTGTAGCCGGGCCAAGGGGCGCGCTGCCATATGCGCCAATCCGGGAGCACATCTGCAGGGTCAGGGTCAATATGCCACTTCCGAGAAGCGGCGGCCACTACCCGTATCCTCTGAAGGTGCACTCTGCAACCAAAGGCGACTCCACCTCCACTCTCTGAAGTCTGCCCTCATCCTGAATCTCATAGTAGAGGCATCTGCCATCCTCAGTGCAAGCTCTGACAGCAATCAGGATCTCCAACCGTGTAAAGGCTCCCATCCACCGTGGGACCACTAGCTCGAAAGGCGTGAACCACTCCTCTGTGAGTGCCTCCTGAATATCATCCCTCATAATCAACCCCCCTCTGAAGTGACTCAGCCTCTCCACCGGGATCTCCTCTGGGAGACTGCAGAACGCTTGCCAGTCTCCAAAACTACGTGCTGGGCCTGCCGCTAAAGGTCCCCAGGCTAGACGAGGCCGAGAACCCAGCATATGACCCTGATCTGTGTGAACCGCTGGGCTCCAGATGAGCGGCTGTCTGGCCCGCTCCTCAACACAAGAAGGAGGACGCTGAGAGAGCCCCGGTCTCAGCAGCTCCCAAGCTCTCAGGATGATCAAAGCAAATCTGTCCTCCCATCCTCTACTGAGGCCTGTCCTCCTCATCTCTATGAAGATCCAGCGAATCTCTGGTGCCCAAGTGCCCCCTGCTTGGGGGAGCCCGAGCCTGCAGCAGCTGCCTGCAAGAGAAGCTCTTTCCACGGCTCTGCGCCTGGAAGCAGCCCCCGAACAATAAGCTTCCCCAATAAGGCTCTACTCTGATCGACTCGATCTATAATGCCCAAGCCTCCCTGAGCCAGCGGAAGTGTAATAACTACCCATGCAACCTTTGCCCGGCCTGGCTGACTGTCCCGCCCAGACCAAAGAAAGTTCCTGATCAGCCTCTGTACCTGGCTGATACAAGAGCTCGAAAAGATCTAGCAAGACGTAATGTACCACATGGTCGCTAACAGCACCTGATTTGCCACCACCACCCTCCCAGCCAAGGATAGTGGAGCTGTACTCCAATACAAAAGCTTCTTCCGAATGCTCAGAAGAAGCGGGGCAATCTGCTGCTCAGGTGACAAATCGAGTCCAATCTGGCATCCCAAATACCGCACTGCTGTGCCAGGAGGAATGCATCTAAAACCGGGGTCCGGGCTCCATGCCGGAGTGGGAGCGCTGTTGATCCAAAAGGCCACTGTCTTGCGCCAATTGATCAATGCTCCCGAAGCTGCACTAAAAACCTGGAGCGACTGCTCTGCCCGAAGAAGATTGGCCTCTTGGCCATGCAAAAATAAGCCCGTGTCGTCAGCAAACTCAGCATCGAGCAGGTCCTCCCCCCGGACTGGGAGCTGGAGTCCTCTCAAACCAACCTCCTCTGCCGTCAAATACATGCTCATAGCCTCCGCAAAGAAGAGAAAAAGAAAAGGGGCGAGGGGACACCCTTGACGGACTGATCTGGTCAGCTCAAAACTCGGCCCCCGTCCTCCTGCTCATTGCTGAGAATTCATTAAGAGCAAAAGGTTCAAAGAAGGTAAGAGGCAGCCAGCACACTCAAGATGCACTTCATGATGCGCTTGTGGGGGAGATGGGTGATTCTTCCACACAGGATAGCCAGAGCTGCATTGCTTCATCCCTTCTACAAGAAGCCAGAGCTGTTTAGTGAGAGCACTTTGCTCACGCAGAAAGACCAGTACATCAACATAATGTACGACGAGGATGAGCAACTTGAGGTTGATACAGAGATGGTGAGTTTTATGAACAATCTAGGACCATCCTTTGCTAGAGCGGTGGTTTTGAGAGAGGAGGCGACGGAATTTCCTCTCAAGTGGTGGTAGAGCTATGGAAGACAAGGTCTTCCAAAGCTGACTCATCTTGCTCTCCGAATCCTCTCGCAGGTACTCTTGACTCTTTCACAATTGCATCCATCTTTAAAGTTTAATTCATTAAGGGTTTTGACTCCAAAATCGTATCGTGATTCGTGATCGTAGGATTGTTCTGCTGGTGCTTGTGAGTGCAATTGGAGCGCCTACTCCTTGGTTCACACGAAGATCCGCAATCAACTTAGTACCGCTCAGCTAGAGCGATTAGTGTATTGCCGAGCTAACATGAAGCTCGTGCGAGATTATCATGCTTTGGGGACACCCAAGCAGGTATATTTAACTGTCGTACGTCTTTTGACACATTTCAATATAATTAAGTCATTTCTTGTGGTTCTGACTTGTCGGATTTTGCTTTTCCACAAGCAGATCCGACCCGTGTGAAGATGGTGCCAACCTCTACTGAGGACGACGTGGAGCAGCGTGTCAGAGACGAGCAGGCAGATATTATACGACTCCTTCATAGAGAGTTGGAGAGCATCGATCGCCGTGTCACAAGGTCACGCGCACGGGCTTTGGCGATACCTTTGCGTGAGGAGGCTGCAGATTCAGAGAGCGCTAGATGGAGGAGCATTCGTCGGGGGAAGCTGCCTGTTCGTACGCAGCGGACTCGGGCGAATGAGGCTGTCACTCTCATTCATACTCAGAGTGAGCCAGGAGATGATGATGTAGCACATGGATCTCATGATACATCTTTCACATCATCACATGTGCCCGTGATGGCAGAGCCTGAGTATGACGACGAGGGCAATGTCCTGACAGATGGGGACTTGCTCTCTTCTGGTGCATCATCATCATCATCATCTGATGAGGAGTTTTGACTCTTAGATCACGTTTCATTGTGGAGTCTAGACTCTGGACTAGCCCTTATGGGCCTTTTGAGGACATTTCTATGATGTAGTGTTGCAGCTTGCTATGTAGTATGTGCATTGTATTCAGTTTGTTTTGATGCATTTGCAGCCTTTTAACATGGATGAGAGTCGAGACTTTTGTTGTGTAAACACTAATTCATCAGTTTATATAGAGCTAAGAGTGGTGATTGGTGATTGAAGATTGATCTCTGATTGAAAACGGGTTTTGGTATCTGATGTTTGATTTCTGAAGTAACAAGTTTTACAACGTGCGGCAAGGGTTTTGTGATTACTAATCAAATGCGTATTAGCAAAGACCTTATTAGATTGTCTTGTAGGTCTCTCTCACAATTTAAAATGTATTTGGATCTTTTTATGTTTATTTTGATATGAAATGCCATATAGATTGATATTTTTTACAATGGTACGTATTTTTACGTACACAAAAATTTGATCTGTACGGAACAACGTACAAATACGTATCGTACATTACGTACACATCAACTATGATGTCACGTGCATCCCGCACTTGGATGCCATGTAGACATTTCTGTACAGAAGGTGCAGGACCTGGGATGGTGAACTGGTCCCATGTGAGCCCAGTCTGGGACGAGTCAGCCAGGGATCCATCTCAGTCGTCCGAGGTCAGATGTGCATTGTCCTGCACATGAGTCCGAGGTCAGGTGTGCACTGTCCTGCACATGAAACAGTGCCAGTCCGCGCTGTGAGTCTCCCTCTAGAATGATGTCAGTGGTTCTATGTATCTGGTATGGTACCGGATGCTTGATCACTGAGTAGATTATGTTTAGGACAAGGGGCTAGTCCATAGGGCTACCCCGGATCTGAGTGTGGGCATGGGAATGGTGTAAAACCACCCCCATGAGGCCAGGAAGGCCCAGGCTGAACCCACCAGCCATGGAGGGGCTGTAGGACAGCCCTAGGGCACAGATAAGGCAATCTCCAGGAGATTACAGCCTTTATATGGCTGTAGGGCATGTATGGGGCAGCCCATACAGGCTGCCCAGCCCTGGGATTGTGGACAAAAGTTGTGTCCAGTCAATCAGAAGCAGGCGCATCACTTTCAGCCTGTTAGGAAAAAAAGGCAGTATTTTTTGGGATTAAATTCAGCATTTACTGCTGAATTTTCACCAGTCGTGGGACATTGCCTGTTTTTCAGCTGGCCGATTGCTCCTGAGGAGGAGTATAAATAGTGGAGGCCATAATCCCATCATTCATCTCAGTTTTCACCAAGTGCTCAAGCCAATCAAGGGCCAGTCAAGCCAAGGAAATTGCCAAGCAAAGGGGTGGACTTCTGAAGGTCAAGGGTAGGGATTTTCCCAGCCAAGAAAAGGTCAAGTTTTCTGTATTTGTTTTCAGATTTACATCATTCTAATAAAGCAAATACACCATCCGTGGTGGGGGCCCTATTGAGGGTAATTGGGACCCAATACTGTGTCCTCTCCATCTCCCCCTTCTCTCTCTATTTTTCTGCACATCTCCTTTCAGTTTGTGCGTTAATTCCGTCGCAAAAACAGTGCTGATTTTTTAGTTTTGAAGTACCGATCCTTCTCCGAAGCTTCCGCATATTACACTACTTCAGACCATATAAAGCCTTCTTCAGCCGGTACACCTGATCCTATTTGCCTGGAAGAACAAATCCCGCCGGCTGATCAACATAAACCTCCTGTGTAAGCTCTCCATTCAAGAAAGCCGACTTGACGTCCATCTGGAATACGAGCCATCTATGATGTCCTGCAAGAGCAAGAACGGTGCGAATGGTAGTCATCCGAGCCGTCGGAGCGAAGGTCTCATCGAAGTCGACTCCAGGGCGCTGAGCATAACCCTTGGCAAAACCAATCTCGCCTTGTGCTTGTCCAAGCTGCCATCAGCTCGGAACTTCGATTTGAAGATCCAGCGCACACCAATCACCTTACGCTGCAGTGGCCTAGGCACCAAAATCCAAGTGCCATTCCGTTCAATAGCATCCAGCTCTGCCTGCATAGCACGACGCCAAGGCTCATGTGAAAGAGCCTCGTCCACAGAAGTGGGATCAGAAGGACCATGAATGATAGAGGACATAGGAGCATAGTTAATAAACATGTTGCCCTCATGAATTTGTTTCCCTGAAACTCTGGAAGATCGCCTGAGAGAACCAAGCGGAGGAGCAGAAGGAAGCTCACGTAACCCAGAATCACGAATTGTTTGATAGTACCTTCTAGGCACAGATCTGCTCAAACTCGCTGGAGGAGGAGTAGAGTCATCATCATCTGACTGAGAATCCACAGCTGGAGGTGTAACAGAAGCAGAGGGAGGAGGAGGCGGAGGCGGAGGCGGAGGCGGAGACAGAGGAAGAAGAAGCTCACCACCCTCCCTTTGAAGATGTAGGAGTCTCGTCGAACACCACATCACGGCTCACAACAACTTTGCTGGCCTGAGGATCATAAAGACGATATGCCTTGGACACAGTGCTGTATCTGAGAAAAGTCATGCGCTGAGACTTTTAGTCCAACTTGGAGCGATGCTCCTTTGGCACATGAACATGCGCGAACAACCAAATATTCGGAAATGAACGACGGAGGGCTTCTCACCATGGAAAGCCTCACATGGAGTTTTATCTGGAAGAGCAGCAGTAGGAGACCTGTTCTGAATGTAGATAGCAGTAGACGCTGCCTTTGCCCAGAAATGTCGAGGTAATGAAGAATGCTAAAGCATAGCACGGGCCATCTCCATAATGGTCCTATTCTTCCTCACTGCAACTCCATTCTATGATGGAGTATATGCTGTAGTAAGCTGTCTCCGAATGCCATGGGTCTTGCAATATGGCTGAAATTCCTGGGATGTAAACTCACCCCCTCTGTCGGTCCTAAGAGCCTTGACCGAGGAAACGGTCTCTTTTTCCACCTCAACTCTCCAATCACAAAAGTGCTGAAAAGCCTCATCCTTGGTCTTCAGAAAGAAAACCCAAGTATATCTGGAGAAGTCATCCACCATCACGAGCATGTACGCCTTACACAAAGACGCGGTACTCATAGGACCACATAAGTCTGCATGAACAAGAGCAAGTGATGTCGAAGATCTGTGTGTCACCTCCTTCGAAAAGGCGGCTCGGTGTTGCTTCCCTTGTAAACAAGAGGAGCAAGTAGAAGATTGAGCCTTGATGGTCGGTAAACCCTCAACCAACCCATCCTTTGAAGCTCGCTGTAGAAGCTGATAGCTCAAATGGCCAAACCGAGCATGCCAAAGAGTAGAAGAAGAACCGGAAGAAAGCAGAGCGATCAACTTGTACAGACCACTATCTTGGACTCCCTGAGCCAAGATGCTACTAGTCTCCTTATCACGAATGGTAATCTCATAACGAGAGAAGATTACCTCCGCACCCTGAGCTGTAAGAGCACTCACTGACAAAAGGTTAAATGCCAAATTTGGAATGTACAGAACGTGAGAGAAGTACCTCTTGTCCTCGGAAGAGCGGAAGATGGGGATGGTGCCATGTCCATGCACTGGCACGAAAGAAGAATCACCCAAAGTGATCTCGCTTGACCTGGCAGTGAAGTCCTTGAACCAATCTCGATGGGTTGCCATGTGAGCAGTAGCACCGCTATCCACAATCCACGACCGCAACTGAGAAGTCACAAGAGCAAGTATACGACGAGTACATTCTAAAAGAAAAATACCATCATCCTTCTTGGTTTGAGACACCGCTGTAGAGGAAAAGTTCTTTGCTTCTTCATCTCGCTTCTTCTTGTGACATTGGGGCAATTTATGACCCTTCTTGCTACAATAATGACACTCAATGTCCTTGTTTTTAGAAGATTTGCTTTTGTCTTTATCCTTGTCGTTATCCTTGGAGTTCTTGTCAGAATCCCCTTTCCCTTTCTTTTGTTGATTCTTCCCTTTATCGCGCACAGCCAGAGCTCCATCAGAACCACCAGAGGTGCCAGTCCGCTCCTCAAAGCGAGACGCAATCTGCAGAATGGAGGGGAGAACTTCCTCCCAAGTAACTGGAACAGGACGAGGAGAAGAAACAAGAGACTAAAAATAAGCATCAAACCTCTCTGGAAGCTTGGAGAGAAGCCGAATAGCCATATCCTTTGTAGAGCTATCCTTGCCACAAACAACAAGCTCGTCCTGGAGATCTTTCATCTTCGAGATGAAAGCAGATAAAGATGGAAAGGCAAAAACCGATAAGTGCATAAGCTGCTTTTCCAACGCCAAAATCCGACCCGGAGACTTAATCTCGTAGAGATCTGCAAATGCCTTCCAAACTTCATGTGCAGCATCTGCTGTACGCACATGAGAGAGAACAGAATCTTGACAATTCAACATGAGAAAGGAGAAAACACGAAGATCATTCGCGTTCCAAATATTAATCTGTGCCTGAGTCACACCACCGGAAGCAAGGGTGGGAGGGGTAGCATTGGCAGGTGTAACAAGCCAATCCCAAAGATCCACGCCATGCAAGGCTGATTTCATCTTCACCTTCCACAAGGTGTAGTTGGAACCATCCAACTTTGCAGACTCAGAGAACATATGAAGTGTAGTCGGGGTAGCCATCACAAAAGCTTGGGCTCAATCTCAGAAATATGCACAATCTCAGAAGGAGTGTCCACCACCACAGGTACCAAGGTTGCCACCAAAGCCCAAACCACCACAATACCCCCTCTGCAAAAGGGAATGTCCACCGGAGAGGAAAATGCAGCCAAAGAGGGGCTGCTGTCGTGAAAAAACAGGCTGCCTAGGTCCAAACTCCAAGTAGAAGTAAAATGCTGATGAGAAATTACCTTTTGTCTGTAAGCGATGAAGCTAAAGTGAAGGGAAAGCAATCAGCAGCAGCTGTCCAGAAAACGTAGCAACCAGAGGGCTGCAAATCTGAGAAAAACGCAGAGGTAAAGGGGCTGTAGATAGGGCTGAATCTGGGGCAGCAGAGGGAATCGCTGAACCGGGAGCGATGATATTATGAAAGAGTGCACAGAGAGGAAGCAAATAAGCACTAGAGTGTGTTGAGTAGAGAGTGCAAGAGAGAGAGAGATATGGAGCAACTATGCTGAGTATACTGAAGTGATACAGTCCCAAGCAAGAGACCAGAAGTAGTCTCATAAGTGAGGGAGCAAAAGATATACTAGGCAAGATACAAAAGTGAGAGGCCAGCCCACCTATTTATACGTGGGAAGAGCTGGCCGACTCGAAATGCTATAATTGGTCGACTGGGCATAATAAAGCTGGCCGACTGGAAAAATGCATCCAGGCTGGGAAAAATCCCAGAAAAATATGTAAATAAGGGGTGGCCAGCCCACAATCAAGGGCCATGCAAAAAGGACCAAACGGACACCAAACATGGGTAGAGACTGGGGATGAATGTGCTAACAGTTACTCCTCTCAATAGAGGCCATCTCTGCTTCCATGGCTTGCTGCCAATGTGGCTGTGAAAGAGCCTCCTCTGGACTTCGAGGCTCATCAATCTCGTGGAGAGAACTCATGAGAGCATAATTCACTGTGTGATCATTGATGAGATGTTTGAGACCAGAATCTCTAAAGAGTTGTTGATTCCACCAAGGTAGGGCAGCCTTCCTCTCAAAGCGTGAAGAAGAAGATTCAGCTGCAGTAGAGGACTCATCCGATGCTACTGGAAGTGGTAATGAGGTAAGCACTGGTGAGGGTAATCTCGGAGTCAAAGCAGGACTCGTAGAGAGACTGGGAGTTGCGGAAGCTGATGCAATGGGAACGGGTGACTGTAAAGGAGCAGTTTGCAGTAGGGGGAGGAGGAGGATCTTGAAGAGGTAAAAGATCACTAGCATTTGCCGGGAATGGATCATCCAGAAAGTCGGAAGATGCATTAGTTGGAGAGGAATCAATGCCAAACAAGCTCTCATCAAACCGAGCATCACGGGAAATGATGATGTCATCAACCTCCGGATCCCAGAAGCAGTACCCTTTGGATCTCAGACTGTAGCGTGTGAAGATTATCCTCTTTGACTTTGGGGCGAGTGTGGTCCTTTTCTTATCTGGGACATGCACATAGCAGCACAACTGAAAACACAAAGATGAGAAAGAGACGGCTTGTGGCCTGTAAAAGCCTCCTCCGGAGTCATCCCCTCAACCGCTCTCTCATAATGAGATAAACTGAGGTAGCCACATCTTCACCCCAGAAAGCAGGAGGGAGACCTGCATGATGCAACAAAGCACGAGCCATCTCTTTGACGGTCTGGTTCTTTCGTTCCACAACTCCATTCTGTTGAGGAGTGTAAGGAACAATACGCCACCATTATCAGTCCGAAGGAATGAAACTCTACCCCCAGACTGATTTTCCACCATTGAGATCCAAGTCTTGAAACTGGCAAAAGCATTTGACTTGCGAGCCAGAAAACATACCCAGACTTTGTGAGTGAAATCATCCACAAGAAGAAGAAAATATCGAGCCCCGCCAAGAGACAACCTCCATAGGCCTTGCAAGATCTGCATGTATAAGCTCCAGTCTTCGGGTTGCTCGATGAGTGGCCTCCTCTGGAAATACATCTCGATGATGCTTGCCCATCATGCAGGATGAGCAGATGTGTGAGAGAGACCTGAGTTGAGGTAGTCCGTTGACAACCTGCTTAGAATGGAACTTCTGTAAGGCAGCAATGGGTACATGACCAAAGCGAGAATGCCACAAAGAAGTATCTGCCTTAGAAACCAAAGCCAACACGGGTGAGAAAAGAATATGGGAATCAGTGTGAGGGATATGGGAAGAAAAATTAGTGGTCTTGTAGAGATCCCCATCATGGACTCCATTGGCAACAACCGAGAGAGTCTTCCTATCGATTACTTCGATGATCTCATCATCAAAGTACACACCAGGTCTCTTCCGAGAAGCTTTGTATACTGAAAACAGATTTTTGGAAATTCGTGGTACATGCAGAACATCATGTAAGGTGGGAGAGGAACCCAAAGAAACATTACCAACAACGGTGAAAGGAAGCGAAGAGTTGTCATTGATACGAACTGAAGAAGAGACTGGTAGTCCTCCACGATATGGGCCTGATTGGTCATGTGGACAGAAGCACTGTCACGTGCACACCCATCAGGTGTACAAGTGGCATGGCATCATCAAGCGTTAATCAGGATATTTATTCAGGCATTTATCAGTATGAGCATCATATGGGGGTGTTTCATCACCAACATCAGCACTTTAGTCAACATGAGCATTGTAAGGCATCTAGTTGCACCAGCCGACAGCCTTTATGACCAGCCGACCAGCATTTATGGCATTATTGCCAGTCGTGAGCATTCAGCAAGGCTGGTCGACCAGCACCATGCACACACATAAATAGAAGTGCATACCATTGAGTCCAGATCATCAGCGTTTTCAGTCCATCATTGCATCCCAGTTCAACGCATAGATCATCCAGTTCAGTTCAGCAAACGCATCCATCTCCTCAGCGTTTCCTTCTCAGGCAACAAGGAGAGCATCTGTGTTTCATCATCAGATCAGCATCACATCAGTCCCAAGCCATCCCTTCAGCGTTTCCTTCCCAGGAGACAAGGGAAAGTCAATGGGACAGCATTTCATTCAGTATATCAGCATATTCAGCATATAGTCAGCATATTCAGCATATAAGTTATCATTCCTATCTCCTACATAGAGGGAAGCCGGCATCGAAGGGTGGACCTCAGCATTGGAGCAAGGAACAGTCCTCAGCATCAGCATTCAGCCTATTCCTCTCATCCTGAGAAGGATCTCCATCTAGGACAGCATTATAGATCTATTTAGATCTCATTGTAACCCATTCATCTAATATAGCTGCATTGGATTGCATTGACACTATTTGTCTTTTCTCAAGCATCATTAAGTGCAGTTTACTTAGCCTAAGGTTGTGTTTACGACGGTCAAATCCCTCACATCACATTGGTATCAGAGCGTTATAGGGTAACCAGCCTTAGATCATTTTCATTCCATCAGTTATTCAGACATCATGTTAATCGCTTCCGCACAGTTAAACCCAGTTCTCAAAATCTTGCAGGCCATCCTTTGGGATTTCCCCTTAGGCATGCATTAGTAATCCATCCATCCGCATTCTTGCACAGCATATAGGGTTGCACATGGATTGCATAGCAGTCAGTCTTGCATCTACAAGGCGCATACATGTTTGCCCATGAATTCTCTGGGGAAGAATGACATCCACCATCAAAGGAGTACATAAGTTTTGGGCTTCAACTGGCAACAATAGGGGGTTCTCTTCCACAGAAGAAGACGAAAGTTGGCTCCAACATCGCCTCGAGGTTCAGAGCTTGAGGAATGACGGAGATGGTAGGTGAAAGGTTTCCACAGACAGGTCAAGGGTGACTCAGGTATTTCCAAGCAGTTTTAGCAGCATTTGCCATTCAGTTCCCGCAGTAGATAAGTCTTTGGCTCAAAGAATTTCACTCCTACAGACGATCTCAGTCCCGGCAGAAGAAGTCAGAAAGGGGTAGTGGTTCGGTGGAGAAGGATCACCAGAGGAGTCGAAAGGTTGCCAGGTATACCACCTAGCAACAGTTTAGCAGAGGGGAATGTCACGTGCACACCCATCAGGTGTACAAGTGGCATGGCATCATCAAGCATTAATCAGGATATTGATTCAGGCATATATCAATATGAGCATCATATGGGGGTGTTGCATCACCAACATCAACACTTTAGTCATCATGAGCATTGTAAGGCATCTAGTTGCACCAGCCGACAGCCTTTATGACTAGCCGACCAGCATTTATGGCATTATTGCTAGTCGTGAGCATTCAGCAAGGCTGGCCGACGAGCACCATGCACACATATAAATAGAAGCGCATACCATTGAGTCCAGATCATTAGTGTTTTCAGTCGATCATCGCATCCCAGTTCAACGCATAGATTATCCAGTTCAGTTCAGCAAACGCATCCATCTCCTCAGCATTTCCTTCTCAGGCAACAAGGAGAGCATCTGCGTTTCATCATCAGATCAGCATCACATCAGTCCCAAGCCATCCCTTCAGCGTTTCCTTCCCAGGAGACACGGGAAAGTTAGTGGGACAGCAGTTCATTCAGTATATCAGCATATTCAGCATATAGGCAGCATATTCAGCATATAAGTCATCATTCTATCTCCTACATAGATCATTCCTATCTCCTACATAGAGGGAAGCCGGCATCGAAGGGTGGACCTCAGCATTGGAGCAAGGAACAGTTCTCAGCTTCAGCATTCAGCCTATTCCTCTCATCTCGAGAAGGATTTCCATCTAGGACAACATTATAGATCTATTTAGATCTCATTGTAACCCATTCATCTAATATAGCTGCATTGGATTGCATTGACACTATTTGTCTTTTCTCAAGCATCATTAAGTGCAGTTTAGTTAGCCTAAGGTTGTGTTTACGACGGTCAAGTCCCTCACATGTCACAAGCACCACTATCACCAACCTATTCCACCGCTTCAGGTGTAACACTAACCTCTTCAGGAGAAGTCATATCTGTGATCACGAGGACTGAGTCCTTTGAAGAAGTGGATGGATTTGTGATTGCCATGTATGCAACCTTGGCAGATCCCTCCTCTTAAACTTTGCCTTGGGGCTGAAAAAAAATCGGCAAGTCCTGTAACACACGGAAGCTCTGGGAGTCTTCTTTCAGCCCTAAACACTCCTGGAAACATGCTGATGCAAAACGCAGATATGAAGAGAGAGTAGAGAGAGAGAGATGTGCTGGAAATTCAGTATATTTCATATGGTACAAAAAGGGTACTGCGGACCGGACTGGGAGAGCCAAGCAATTGCCAAGTCACATGCATGGCTCGGCCACTCAATTTGCCCATAAGTTGGGCTACAGGATCCCAAATCTGCCCAACATATGGTTTTAGCCAAGAAACATGGAAAACATCATGCATTGTCCAACTGTTAGGCAACTTTAACTTCATGGAGACATCACTTATCTTTTTTAACTATAGGAAAAGGTCCAAAACTACGAAAAGAAAGCCTGGGACAAAGTTTACCCACTTGTTTCAATCTCTGTTTCGTGATATGCAAATAGACCCTATCCCCTTCCTTGAAGTGGATATCTCGTCTAGACTTATTTGCTTGTTTGCGAACTGAATAATGGCCAAGCTCAAAATTGAGGGGGCCAAACTGGGTTGAGTACCAAACTCTACGAAATCGACATGCGGATTGGTCATGCTATCCAAGTCTTTTCCAGAGATTTTGAGAATGGTAGACTCCTGAATGGTTTGGATGCGGGTCTGTCTATTAAGAGCATCGACCACTGGGTAATGCTTACCAAGGATTTACTTGTTCAGTCCTCCAAGCTGGTGGAAGAGCTGACTCCATCTGGTTTGCCGATCACTCCACTGGGCACTTGGCATCGTTGGGAGCCACTTAAGTGCTTGGTGGTCTGTGTGGTGACTGTGAAAACTCATCCATAAGGAACAGGTTTCAAATAATTGAGTACTGACTGCTGTTCTAGCTTGTCTTTGAAAGTCCTGGAAAGACAAGAAGGAAACTTGCTAGAAGGTTCTGCCCCAGGGACCAAATCGATATGATGATCCTTAGGACGAGAGGGTGGGATACTGGGTGGGAGATATCCTTAAGCAAAATGTCTGAATGAGAAAGGAGATATGCTAACTTAGGGACTGAAGAAGAAGATGAGACGGCTGTTATCGATGAGATAGAAGTTGTCTGAGCATAAATCAATGCTTCTTCCGCTCCCTTGCGGCTCGTTGGGCCTGGAGATGAGAAACCATAGGAATGCCAGGAATGCTCCTATCTCCATGAATTATAACATCAGACAAGCTCAGGAAAACCTTTAGAGATAATAAAGGTGTCCTGTCTCCAATTGGGAATAGGTTCATACTGACGATAAGATCATGTCACACCCCAAAAGAGGAGAGACAATGAAATCTCGTTGGAATGAGGCCTTTTGAACCTGAAAAGAAAACTGCTGTGCCCGTTGAGATATGGCCTGCTCAAATAACCCTAACTGTTGCGCTAAAGCTATAACCTTACCGGAAAACTGAAGCATGGGTGACCCATTTTGTCTGAGTCCATAGAACTTATCTGTCAGGTTCATAGTTGATACCGTACGAAAATACGATACCGTACGATACGATACGATACCGTACGATACGATGCCGTACGGGAATTTTTGGTACGATATGAAATTTTCGGATACCGTACGATAAAATACGGTTTTTATTTTTTACACTTACAACCTATGGAGCTTCAAGCTTGAATGTGAGGGAAGGTTGGGAGGGGAGTCTACAGTGCTTGAGGAACCAGAACATGGATATGTGTCTCTCCCAGCTGGATCTCCCGATTGTCTCCAAAAAAGAACCTAGATGGGTAATGCAATACCAAAGATCTCCCAGTGTAGCGTTTATGACTAAAGGACTGTCCTTGCACAAATACGAGCAGTGCATCTAGGGTGATAGGTTTAGGGACTCCACTCTAGATCAAAATGGCCATGTCCAAATCTTCTCCCTCGTACATAACTTGAGAATCTAACTGTCTAGCCTACCTATAGGAGGGATCTCCAAGTGATGTAGCAAGATTCTCTCATCCTACCAATCAAGTGTACACTACCAGTCTACCTCGCCAGATTTTTTAGGTCTCTCAACAACCCCATATGGAATACGGAGTGGACACGAAAGTTGCGAAGTATTGCGAGCATTTGGGATCTTCCTTAAGCAGGGTTTCTATATTTTTTTTAAGTATTTGGAATTTCTTTTTTCAAGGAAAAAAATTTCTTGGGAAAAAAACAAAAACTCGTACCGTATGATATCGTAC
The DNA here is from genome assembly GCF_041138505.1 of Cibotium barometz. Taxonomy (NCBI): domain Eukaryota; kingdom Viridiplantae; phylum Streptophyta; class Polypodiopsida; order Cyatheales; family Cibotiaceae; genus Cibotium; species Cibotium barometz. Next base: position 10,308,538 of record NC_141059.1, read on the forward strand.
CGTACGAACCATATGGTACGAACCCATTCGTACCGGTACGAAAAACAACTATGGCTAGGTTAGCAATATATTGGGGAGGGAGAAATTTGGTCTTTAGGTCATGGACAAATGTATCCCAGCTAAAAGCTGTGACACTTGTGGTCTGGTCTGTATGAAGACTAGACCAATGCTGCCACCAAGTGACTGCCTCACTCGTAAGGTGGGGAGCCGCTATGTGGACTCTATCTTGAGGATCTGTAATCCTAGCTAAAGGAAAATGAGCAGTAAATTGATGAATGAATTGATTAACTGCCAAATGATCACACTTACCATACTTACAAAAATTTGGTTGAGTTTGAACGACGGTAGTTGATGTCGCGGGCTGGTGGCACCTATGACTGGGGAAACTGAAGAGAGGTGTTGATACCTCGGATGTATGGCCTGCCGGAACGCAATCTGACCATCCAAGGATGCGCTCATGCTAGGATGCAGTGAGTGTGGACAATTTGAATCTGATACCAATGTAACATGCATTGGAAGTATTCGTAATTAGGGATCCTGTCACACAAGTCTCACACCGCCTTCTGTATCCTGAGTTTCGCGAGTTTAGCAATCCACTTTTATGACTTCAAACTTTAAGAGATTTAGAGAGAGAGAAACTGTACACCGTATGGGGACCCGAATTACCCACTGAAGGCCCCCCTATCCCGTTACCAAAATAGTATTTGCTTTATTACTTTGAAGAGAAATGACTTGGGACTAATGATAAGCCAAACACAAGATCTTGGAGGACCAAGAGTCGGGCTGAACTGTACATGGCTGTAGAAGCACCAATGATGACCAATCTCGAGCCTATGCACTCTTCCCAATGGAATGAGGGAAGGTTGCAAATCTGAGGCTGAGGTATGGACTGTTTGGGACTGTTCTAGGCTATGTATGAATGCTGAAAATGACATACGTGTTACCTTCACCAAAGGGGCTGTAGCAAAGGCATCCAGATGCTATGCAATGCTGAAAATTGCTTCAGGGCTGAAAATGCAAGGCTGAGAATGCTCTGATGTTGGCTGGCTTTTGAATGGGCTGAAAACGCAAGGATGAAGATGACATGATGCTGGCCGGCTTCTGTATATACTGCGTTTTGCTGTTGGGTGGCTGATGATGCAAGCGATGATGCTCCAGGGGCTGAGGACTGCAACGCTTGGCGTAAGTGTCATAGCCCTGTGAAAATGGAACAGCACAAGTGTGGGCATGGTGGTTGCTGAGTCAAAATATTGAATGATTCACATGTGGGTGCCCGGACAGAGATAATGATGTGTGGACATCCCTAGGTGTGAAGGGGGGAACTAGAACATTAAAATTTTAATGTTTTATTGAAGGTTGCCCCTAGGCCTTAGTGGCCCCTAGGGGAACTTTAATATTTATTAAAGTTGGGGCCCTAGGACAAGTATGGGGAGGGGGCAACTCCACTTTTGGAGTGCATGCCTCTCTCACTTCTTTCTCTCTCTTCTTTTTGGAAAAGCGTGTAGCATACGTGCTTGTGGGAAGCGTGGAGAGCAAGAGGGAACAAGTCGACTGCTGAATACTGTGCTCCTGCTGTTTTTCTGTGCAAATCCAGCCGTACAGTCCACGTGTGCAGCCCGTACAGCCCTGTACGATTGCAAGTACAGTACGGTTGCTGCAGTTTTCTCTGTTGGTGCAGGCAGCGCTGACATGCTGAGCAGGCACAGGAGCTGTGGGTTCTGATAGAAGCCGTACAGCAGGTACAATCGTACGACTGCTGTCAGGTGGCTGTACTGCAGGTACAGAACTGTACAGCAGGTACAGTCGGGTACAGCAGGAGCAGGAGCAGGCGCACTGGTACCCTCAGGCGACAGCAGAACTGTCCGTACAGTTTTGTATGGACAGATTCTGACACATGTGCAGAGGCAGTACGGACTGGTACAGTGCAGCTTCTATGGTCTGAACAGTCAGGTACAACTCTGAGGTGGATGCAGAGAGGAATGTAGAGACAGGTACACCCACACGTGTGAAGCAAAGTTGTTGAAACAAGTGTGCAAGTACAGATTGGTACCACTATTTCCTCCGGTGCAGATCCACGAGCTGATTTTGGTAAGCTCTGAATTTGTTCATCTCTCTCTCTTTCTATTGCTTTATGTCTGTTGCAGATTTGAGCTATCTGGCCCCTTGTGAGAGGAGGGGTATGGCAGATTGAAAAAGATGGAGATAGAGATTGAACAGTGAATGTATGTTTGTGCTGAGATGTTGAATCACGTGTATGAGATATGCCAGATGTATGCTCATGGCTGCCCTGCTAAATGGTCTTGGCTGATCAGAGGGAGGCACAGAGTGTTGCTTTGAGACACAGATCTGTGTGCGTGAATCCTCTGTGCTAAGAGGTATTGTGGGCTGTCAGATTGGACATACAGGTGTATTCTCTGGCTAGTTTTTGGTGTACTCAGCCTTACATATTTTTGAAATTGAATAAAGAAATACCGCAAGGGGCGCCAAGCTTTGGGCCAACGGGTGTCGTTTGTTGGGGCACTCTTGCTCCAATCTATTTTGTTTTTATATCTAGACTACAAGTGGACGGGTGACTGCTAGTCTACCGCACTTTGGTTTCTACCAGAGGCCGGTTTCAAGTCCCGTGGTAGACTAGCAGTCACCCGTCCACTTGTAGTCTAGATATGAAAACAAAATAGATTGGAGCTAGAGTGCCCCAAATCTGAAAATCAAACGACACCTGTTGGCCCCAAAGCTTGGCGCCCCTTGCGGTATTTCTTTATTCAATTTCAAAAATATGTAAGGCTGAGTACACCAAAAACCAGCCAAGAGAATACACCTGTATGTCCAATCTGACAGCCCACAATACCTCGTAGGACAGAGGATTCACGCACACAGATCTGTGTCTCAAAGCAACACTCTGTGCCTCCCTCTGATCAGCCAAGACCATTTAGCAGGGCAGCCATGAGCATACATCTGGCATATCTCATGCACATGATTCAACATCTCAGCACAAATATACATTCACTGTTCAATCTCTGTCTCCACCTTTTTCAATCTGCCATACCCCTCCTCTCACAAGGGGCCAGATAGCTCAAATCTGCAACAGACATAAAGCAATAGAAAGAGAGATAGATGATCAGAGCTTACCAAAATCAGCTTGTGGATCTGCAGGAAATAGTTGTACCAGTCTGTACTTGCACACTTGTTTCAACAACTCTGCTTCACACGTGTGGATGTACCTGTCTGTACCTTCCTCTTTGCATCCACTTCCGTGCTGTATCTGCAACCCTTTGATGCTGCACCGACTGTACCACGAAAATCTTCGCCTGTACCAAGGAGAGCGCCGCTTGCAGCTGTACGGCTCTATCTGTACTAGAAAGTACGTCGCCTGCAGGCAGCTATACTGATGCGCCTGCTCCTGCGTACCCGACTGTACCTGATGGTACAATTCTCTACCTGCTGGACAGCCACCTGTCAGTAGTCGTACGGGTAACTGTACCTGCTGTACAGCTTCTGTCTCAGAACCCACAATTCAGCCTGTACCTGCAGCACCGGCTGTACCAACACTGAAATCCACAGCAGGGAGAGAGAACCGTACTGTACTTGCAGTCGTACAGGGCTATACGGGCTGCACACGTGGACTGTACGGCTGGTTTGCACAGAAAAACAGCAACCAGAACAGTATTCAGCAATCCCACGCTTCTTCTCCTCTCCTCTACACCTAGACTTGCACGATGCCCCAAAAGCTAGAGAGAGAGTCAAGAGAGAGTGGCATGCACTCCAAAAGTGGAGTTGCCCCCTCCCCATACTTGTCCTAGGGCCCCAACTTTAATAAATATTAAAGTTCCCTAGGGGCCACTAAGGCCTAGGGGCAATCGAGGACGCTTGCCATTTTTCAAGAGGGGGGTATGTCATAGCCTTGTGAAAATGGAACAGCACAAGTGTGGGCATGGTGGTTGCTGAGTCAACATATTGAATGATTCACATGTGGGGTGCCCGGACAGAGATAATGATGTGTGGACATCCCTAGGTGTGAAGGGGGGAACTAGAACATTAAAATTTTAATGTTTTATTGAAGGTTGCCCCTAGGCCTTAGTGGCCCCTAGGGAACTTTAATATTTATTAAAGTTGGGGCCCTAGGACAAGTATGGGGAGGGGGCAACTCCACTTTTGGAGTGCATGCCTCTCTCACTTCTTTTTGGAAAAGCGTTTAGCATACGTGCTTGTGGGAAGCGTGGAGAGCAAGAGGGAACAAGTCGACTGCTGAATACTGTGCTGCTGCTGTTTTTCTGTGCAAATCCAGCCGTACAGTCCACGTGTGCAGCCCGTACAGCCCTGTACGACTGCAAGTACAGTATGGCTGCTGCAGTTTTCTCTGTTGGTGCAGGCGGCGCTGACATGCTGAGCAGGCACAGGAGCTGTGGGTTCTGACAGAAGGCATACAGCAGGTACAATCGTTCGACTGCTGTCAGGTGGCTGTACTGCAGGTACAGAACTGTACAGCAGGTACAGTCGGGTGCAGCAGGAGCAGGCGCACTAGAACCCCCAGGCATAGTTGCAAACATTCGCGAATGCAAGGCTTTGCAAACGTTTGCAAACGTTTGCAGTTTGCATCCCTTTGCAAACTTTACCTGCAATTTTTTTAACACTTACGAATTGGGACACTTTTGGGCAATTTTAACATAACGCGGACATCTTTTAAGTTTCAAGCTTTCAAGTTTTTCATTGTGTTTTCAAGCATTGACTTTGAACATTCTATTTATGCCCAAAAAAATTATTTTTTTAACCTGCCACGAATGCGAATGCATCCACCCTCAATGCATTCTTTTGCAAACTCGGCATTCTCGAATGCGAATGCACGAATGCAAAGAATGCTTGCAACTATGCCCCCAGGCGACAGCAAAACTGTCCGTACAGTTCTGTACGGACAGATTCTGACACGTGTGCAGAGGCAGTACGGACTGGTACAGTGCAGCTTCTATGGTATGAACAGTCAGGTACAACACTGAGGTGGATGCAGAGAGGAAGGTACAGACAGGTACACCCACACGTGTGAAGCAGAGTTGTTGAAACAAGTGTGCAAGTACAGACTGGTACCACTATTTCCTCTGGTGCAGATCCACGAGCTGATTTTGGTAAGCTCTGAATTTGTTCATCTCTCTCTTTTTCTATTGCTTTATGTCTGTTGCAGATTTGAGCTATCTGGCCCCTTGTGAGAGGAGGGGTATGGCAGATTGAAAAAGGTGGAGACAGAGATTGAACAATGAATGTATGTTTGTGCTGAGATGTTGAATCCATGAGATATGCCAGATGTATGCTCATGGCTGCCCTGCTAAATGGTCTTGGCTGATCAGAGGGAGGCACAGAGTGTTGCTTTGAGACGCAGATCTGTGTGCGTGAATCCTCTGTGCTAAGAGGTATTGTGGGCTGTCAGATTGGACATACAGGTGTATTCTCTTGGCTGGTTTTCGGTGTACTCAGCCTTACATATTTTTGAAATTGAATAAAGAAATACCGCAAGGGGCGCCAAGCTTTGGGGCCAACAAGTGTCGTTTGATTTTCAGATTTGGCGCACTCTAGCTCCAATCTATTTTGTTTTCATATCTAGACTACAAGTGGACGGGTGACTGCTAGTCTACCGCACTTTGGTTTCTACCAGAGGCCGGTTTCAGTAAGTATGATATGATTGATGGAATGGTGCAAAAGCATGCCTATTTATATGCTCCGAAGTGCTGGTTGGTTGGCTGTGAAGCTGGACGAGTGTAGCTATTTTGCTACACGACTTGTTCATGATCAATAAATGATATTTAATGCTATAAAATATGGGAAAAATGCCAGATAAATGCTAATAAATATCCTAAAAATACTACATGCTATTTCAAGGCTTCTGCAATGGTCTATATGCAATGGATGAATGATATGCAATATGCAGAGTGCTTTCTCATGCAAACCCTAAGGTTTCTACTGACTCTATATGCATGAATGATTCTCTCCAAGTGGGTTAAGAGACTTGACTGACTGACTGAGTGACTCACTATGGCTGAGGAATGACCTATGTAGCTCGTGCTTGACTCTTGGATTGAGGATTACAATGGGCATGGCATACGACAATTATCATCCTAAAGGGTACTAATACTGTACAATGTTGCATTGATGATGATGAGCCATCTTGTCACTATGCACTTTGGTGCAGAGTGCATGTGACACGCCTGAAGACCAAGGCCGGTTTACAATCATCATGACCTTTTCCGGATCAACATCAATTCCATCTTTGGGCACCATGTGTCCGAGCAGTGATCCGCTCCTAACAGCAAATACACATTTCATTGGGTTCAGCTTTAGCTTGGTTTGTCTGCATCTTTCCAAGCATAGGAGTAGCTGATGCAGATGCCCCATGCACTTCGCGAAGACATTGAAGTCATCCACAAACACACGCATGAATTCTATTAGATAATCCTAAAAAATCTCTTGTGCCATGCGTTGGAATGTTGCGGGTGCATACTGGAGTCCGAAGGTCATGACATTTGAAGCGAATGCTCTCGATTCTATGATGAATGCAGTTTTCTCCTTGTCCTCAGGTGCCATCTTGACGTGATTGTATCCATTGAATCCATCTAGGAAGGAATACATCTCATGACATCCAGCGTTGAGTCTGTGAAAGGCAATGGAAATGGATCTGGTATGGTAGCTGCATTCAGCTTTCTGTAATCTGCACAGACTCTTAGCCTCCAATTTTTCTTTGGCACAATCACTTATGTGTTGCTCATGTGCATGTCCGAGATCAAAAGAGGACCGAAGTCAAAGAGGACGTGATCTTCACAGGCTATAGTGTGAGATCCAAAGGGTACTGCTTCTGGAACCGGAGGTTGATGACATCATTTCTCGGGATGCTCGGTTTGATGAGAGCTTGTTTGGCATTGACTCCTGTCCACCTGATGCATCTACAAATTTTTTGGATGATCCATTCCCAGCGGATGTTAGTGATCTTATACCTCTTCCACATCCAACTCCTCCTCCTCCTCCTCCTGCTGCAACTCCGGTGCCAACTACTACTTTACGGCTAGCCACCAATTCCTGTTGCACCAACTTCTACAGCTCCCAGTCCCTCTACGAGTCCTGCTTTGACTCCGGGATTACCCCCACCAGTGCTTACTTCATCACCTCTACAAACAGCATCTGATGAGTCCTCTATTGCAGTTGGATCCTCTTCTTCTTTATGCTGAGAGGAAGGCTGGCCTACCTCGGTGGGTTTAGCAACTCTTTAGAGATTTTGGTCTCACTGATGCACAGCTCCATAACGAGATCTCTACCGCCACCCGGAGATGTGATGAGATGTGGTGATGAGATGGACCTTGCCGTTCATCTCGGACTTCCACATCTCATCACACAATGAATTATGCTCTCATGAGTTCTCTCCAAGAGATCAATGAGCCTGAGAGTCCAGAGGAGGCTCTTTCACAGCCGCAGTGGCGGCAAGCCATGGAAGCAAAGATGTCCTCTATTGAGAGGAATCACACTTGGTCTTTGGTGCCACTACCTTCACATCGTCATGTGATTGGTGTGATATGGATTTTCAAAGTCCAGTTTCATGCAGATGGTACTTTGGACAAGTACAAAGCGTGCCTTGTTACTCAAGGATATGCTCAGAAGGCAGGTGAAGACTTATGAGACAATTGTTCCTACAGCCAGGTATACCACCATCAGGATTGTTTTGGCTCTTGCTGCACACTTCAGATGGCCCGTGTTCGAGATGGATGTCAAATCTACTTTTTTGAATGGAGATTTAGAGGAGGAAGTTTATGTTGAGAAGCCTCCTGTTTTTGTGATTCAAGGACAGGATACCCATGTGTATCTTCTGTAGAAGTCTCTTTATGGTCTCAAACAGGCACCCCGTGCCTGGTATTAGAAGATTGACGCCTTCTTGTTATCTCTTGGTTTGAGAGGGCATGTGCTGACAACAATCTCTATGTGCTTCTTTCTGATGGGGATATTTGTGTAACATGTGAGGGATTGATTGTAGTAATCACAACCTTAGGCTAACTAAACTTCACTTAATGATGCTTAAGAGATAGACAAGTAGTGTCAATGCAATGCAATGCAGCTATATTACATGAATGGGTTACAATGAGATCTAAATAGATCTATGATGCTGTCCTAGATGAAGATCCTTCTCGGGATGAGAGGGATATGGTGAATGCTGATGATGAGGACTGGTCCTTGCTCCAATGCTGAGGACCACCCTTCGATGCTGGCTTCCCTCTATGTAGGAGGTAGGAATGATGAACTATGTGCTGAATATGCTGGCTATACTGCTGATCTGCTTCTCCCTTACTCCATGGATGAGGAACGCTGAGGAGGGATGAGACCATGGACTGAATATGCTGCCTATGATGACTGTATGCTGAATGAACTGCTGTCCCGTTGACTTCCCTTGTCTCCTGAGAGGAAAACGCTGAAGAGAAGCTTGGATGCTGGAGGCTCCCTATGCTCCCAAGGTGGAAACGCTGAAGGGAAAGGTGCATAACTGCTGAAGAATAATGCGCTTCTATATATATATGGTGAGATGCTGTTGGTCGGCCAGCTCCTAGATGCTCACGTCCTGCCCATAAATGCCATAAATGCTCATAACACTAGTCGGCTGCCACCTACTTGCTGTCGGCTGCCTCCATAAATGCCTATGAAGCCTAATGAAGTCTAATGTGTTGCTTTAGATGATGTACTCAGCCTATACCATGAGATACATGCTGAATACCATGCTTAAATGCCTGATAAAATCCCAGTTAATTCCTGATTAATGTTTATGATGCCATGAATGATGCCATGTCACTTGTACATCTTTCAGGTGTGCACGTGACAATTTGTGTCAATGTTTGGTATGTTGATGACCTCATCCTTTCTGGCTTAGATACTAAGTTGGTCACACAGGTTCAGTCCAAGCTTTCAACGACATTTGAGATGACTGATCTTGGCCTTCTTCATTATTTTCTTGGGCTGCAGGTTTGGCAGTAAGATGATTGTAGCTTCATTTCTCAGCAGAAGTATGTGAAGAAGTTGCTCTCACTTTATGGGTTGTTAGACTAGACTGTACTCCTCTCTCGTCCCATGGATCCCGATTCCCAATGCCAAGTTATCCAAGGAGGATGATACACCGTTGGTGGATTCCACAGAGTATCGGCAGATTGTTGGCTCATTGCTTTACCTAGCCAACACCCGTCCAGATATCTCCTATGCTATGAGTGTTTTGAGCCAGTTCACATCAGCCGCTTGAAGGTCGCATTGGCCTGCAGCCTTGAGAGTTCTTCGTTATCTTCGATGTACTTCAGATTATGGCATCACCTATTCCAATGGTGCTGATTTGGTTGGTTTCCCAGATTCTGATTGGGCAGGCTGCATTGATACTCGGAGTTCTACGTATGGATATTACTTCATGCTTGGTACAAGATTGGTTTCTTGAAAGTCTCAAAAGCAGAGGTCTGTTTCTGCTTCTTGCATCGAGGTTGAGTACAAATCCTACCTTCTCTCCTCCACTGAGGCACTTCGGATGCATCAGATTCTGGAGCATTTGTGCTGTGCCGACACTTTCCTAGTTACCATCTTCTCGGATTCTCAGAGTGCTATTGCTCTATCTCAAAATCCTGTGATATGAGGACGATCTAAGCATATTGAGGTGTATTATAATTTTGTACGTGACTGGATCGAGTTGGGACTTCTTCGGCTAGTCTCTTGTTCTACCAAGGACAATGTGGCTAATCTCTTCACCAAACTACTTTCGAGAGCTACTTTGGAGGTGTTACTTTAGCGTGCTGGCATTGGACTGCCCCTCTAGCACTGAAGAGGAGGTGTTGGAATATATATCATCTCCAGAGGGTCTACATACACCTTTTATCATAGTTGCATGAAACGAAAACGACAACGGCTCAAACTAGGAAACAGAAACGGCTAGGAAATGGTGGATTTATGATACATAATATACAAACAATGAGAAAATTAACAACTAGGAGTACACTATCATAATTTGAAATAAATAGTGAGTAAAATTAGCAGGAAATCGCTAAGCAAGCACTAGATGAGACAAATCAATGGGTGATTTTTTATTAGAGATTAGGAAACAGAGAAACGGAAACGGAAATGGAAACGGAGACTCTAGAGAAACTGTGTTTCCACGTTTTCGGGCTAGGAAACGCCGTTTCCTGCTACTATGCTTTTCATGCTTGTACTGGTAATTTTTGAGACCTTGCATTTGCATAGTTTAGTAGATGTTATCTGGGAATTTTCTACCATTTTTAGGCATTTCATAGCATTTTTATGCTATAAGATAACTGTCGGCCTGCTACTATAGCTGGCCAACCACCAGCTCTCAGGAGGGATATATGTTAGCTAATGTCTAGATGTAGCCACACAATAGTGGGGAGAAGAGGAAGAGAGAGATAATCAACAAGATGATCAACACAAGATAACACAAGATAAAGGGGATTGTGGGAGTACAAGATGTAGTGGAAAGCATGAATTCATTATACAAGTAGGTCCTTTTTATAGGAGAGGCCTCATTACATATTCTAAGCATATGCTAGATGTGATGCCACACATATGCTAAATAAGATTCCACCACATATTCTAAGTATGATGCCTCCACATATGCCTTTTAAGAGGCTGCTCCTACACAAGAGATTTATACAAACTAGCGGTTGTTCACACACATTGGAACCGCTTTATTTAAGGCTTACATTCAGTGCTAGTTTACTCAACCACCTAGCACTTGTTTATTCCCACATTAATCACTATTAGTATTCCCCCCATAGTGATAATGTGGCTAGGAAGCCCAATCATCTTGGACTAAGTTTACCTTATCTTCTGGCTGCTGCTTCTTGTCGTCAGAGGTAGAAGAAGCGGAATTTGCAGAGTCTTCATCAGCTTTCAGCTTTGCGAGCCTCTTCCGACACTCTTCGATGTAGTGTCTTGGCTTGTCGTAGTAGTGACACTTTCCTTTCTTCTTCTTGGTGTCACCCTGTGACGAGTCCACTTTGCCTTTGTCCTTGGAGAAGTAGGCTTTGTCTCCTTTGCTTGCATTATCCCTGGATCTACTCTTCGTTGTTTACTCCTCTTGGAGAAGTAATCCAACCAACTCCTCGAAGGATATAGGATTGCCTCCTCCTCTCATAAAGAGATTTAGAGACTGATAGGACTCAAGGAGTTAAGTAAAGTGGTGACCAATTTCCTGTTATCAACTACCTCATCTATATTTAGCTGTTGTTCTTTAAGGTATGTTACCTTGGTAAGATGATCTGAAATGGAATCACCTTCGTTCATGGTCAAGTTGTCCAGCTCCCGCAACAGGTACATGACTCATGCTTCATTACGGGACTAGAACATGGTCTCGAGGACTACCTAGACAGCCCTTGCAGAGCTGCAGGATCGGATGTGAGGTACAATCGAGCGTTTGACTAAAAGAGCAATCATGGCCATTGCTTGAGCATCATGGGCATCCCACTGTCTTTGGTCTTCAATGGGTCTAGGAGGCGGTGCAGTAATGCCTGACACAACTTGTGCCACATTTTGAGTCGCCCTTGTTGATGTCGAGGCGCTAGGAGTTGGTGCAAGAGGACGAGGCTCTTGCCCCGTGACAATCTCCCATAGCCCCTTACCAATTAAGAGATTCTTGAGCATGAAACTCCATAACGAGTAGTTGGGACCATCAAGTTGATCTTCAGTTGTCATGAAGGCACCGAATCCAGAAAGCTCAGTGGAAGTGGCTCTTTGCGACATCCTCATAGTAGTACGAGATTTTCCAAAGCTGGAGAGAGAACTAGGAACAGGAAGGTCCCCCCTCCCCCTTGATGTGAGCTCTTGGAAAAATACGAGAAAAAGAGATTTACAGGAGTGTACACAAGGCATCGGGATATGACGAGATTGAAGGTGTGTTCGCGGAAGTATACCAAGAACAGGGTGTATACTTGAATGAGCTAAAACAAGACACTGGGAATAGTGCACAAGAACTAGAGTGCCTATAGATGCTTCCACCTTAGAAAAACTCCCCTTACGAACAAGAATCCCCAAATATGCAGCACAGAGGTCTTGAATTTGACAAAAAAAATGTATGGAAAAGAAAGCCCCAAATTTATGTACCTTTGTGAACAAAATGCTTGTGTGAGCTGATTTGTATTTCCCCTCTTTCCTTTAAGTAGACAAGGCTGAGCTTGAGAGAGTGGAGAACAAGACCAAGATGGAGTTGGAGATGTGGGCGGATAGAGCTGAGGCCCTCGTAGAGTAGGCCAAGGCGCCGTAGAAACGAGTTGTGCAGGCGGAACTCAGCGCAGGTGGCGGCAAGAGCCGAGTGGAGCAGGCGTGCGCAGGCAGAACTGAGTGCAGGTGGCGGTAGGAGCCGGGCATAGGAGGCGTATGCAGGTGGCAGCCAGACAGAGGAGGCACGCACAGGAGACTAGCTGGCGGCGGCGGCTCACTCTTTCCCTCAAGTAGACAAGGCTGAGCTTGAGAGTGGAGAACATGACCAAGATGGAGCTGGAGATGTGGGTAGATAGAGCTGAGGCCCTCGTAGAGTAGGCCAAGGCGCCGTAGAAACCAGTTGGGCAAGCGGAACTCAACGTAGGTGGCAGCAAGAGCCGAGTGGAGGAGGCGTGCACAGGCAGAATTGAGCGCAAGTCGCAGCAGGAGCCAAGTAGAGGAGGCGTATGCAGGCGGTAGCCAGACAGAGGAGTCGTGCACGGGAGACTGGCTGGCGGCGGCGGCTGCTCACTGGACAGAAATGCCATTGGTACTGGCAGACGCGGGCTGACCACCGGCGGCGGTGGCTGGCTACACACTAGCTCTGCCCGGATTTTTGGCGGCGGTGGCTGGCTCTGGATTGGTGACAGCAGGCAGTGGCTGGCTTTGGGTTGGCGGAGTTGGCGGCGCCTGGCTCTGAGACGGAAACGGCAACTGCGTGTCGAGGCCGTCTGCAGCTGAACCAGCTCTGATTCCAAATTGTTAGCTAATGTCTAAATGCAGCACACAATAGTGGGGAGAAGAGGAAGAGAGATATAATCAACAAGATGATCAACACAAGATAAAGGGGATTGTGGGAGTACAAGATGTAGTGGAAAGCATGAATTCATTATACAAGTAGGTCCTTTTTATAGGAGAGACCTCTTTACATGTCCTAAGCATATGCTAGATGTGATGCCACCACATATGCTAAATAAGATTCCACCGCATATTCCAAGTATGATGCCACCACATATGTCAAATATGATGCCACCACATATGCCTTTTAAGAGGCTGCTCCTACTCGAGAGATTTATACAAACTAGCGGTTGTTCACACACATTGGAACCGCTTTATTTAAGGCTTACATTCAGTGCTAGTTTACTCAACCACCTAGCACTTGTTTATTCCCACATTAATCACTATTAATATTTAACAATATATAAGGTTGTCACTGTTCCCCTGAGTTTTTATCTTATTCTTGCATATTTGCTGGAGGTTGTTGGCTGTAGAGATAGTCTCTTATGCTTGTAAGCACCTACGGGCTTCCCTCGTGCTCATTTTCAACAATAATTAATTGTTTCCAGCTTTCTACAGTTTCTGGTTTGGGCCTACAACCCGTGTTTGCTCTTTCTTTCAGTTTCACAATCATGCAAGAATTATCTTCTCGCGACACTTCTTCATTTGATTGCTTGCAAGGCTTACCTCCTTGCATCTTTTCTTCTTCTCCCTCCTCCGGGCTTTCCTCTCTATCTCCCTAGACCTTGTCCGATCAGAGGGGTTTTCTTTCAACTTCCCTTCTGTGCTTCTTGCAGCTCCTTTGTCACGAAGTCCTTGACCTGTTTTTGCTTCTTCCATTCCATGGTGGTTTTCTTCTGACTGGACTGGTTTTCAATCACATTGATGGACGGTGCTGTAGCATCCGCCCCTCCTGATCCTTCCTGCAGCTCTCGTTGGTGCTTCTTAAATAGTTGATTGTCGTGCTACGTGTGTCCAGGCTTCCGACAGTAACAACATTAGAATCCGTCCGATTGCCCTATGCCACCTCTTTCTCTACCTTGCCTTTGGCCATAGTAAGGTATGTATGATGCTGGTGCAGCAACCATGGGTGCTATTGTTGTTACTGCATTGACAGCTATGCCTTGCCCGACCCCTGACATTATATCTGCAATTTGATGTCAGGTGTGTGAAGGTTTGGAAGATGGCACAGGTTGGCTGCATCTTGCATTCTTCTTTCAGATATCCCTAGTTCTTGCAGATTAGGTAGAAAACACCTGTTCTGTAGTTAGATGAGCTAGAGGTCTTTCCAGAGCCCACAGCGAGCTTCCCCGCAACCTTCTTGGCTAGGATGTCTACTTCGTTTGTCTTGCCCTTGTGTTTGCCCTTCTTGGTGCGTCTGGTCTCCTTAGCTTCTAACTCAGATTCTAAGTCTTCTAATTCCAACTCGCTTTTAGAGTCACTGTCTGAAGAGTCGTACTTCTTGCTTTTCTTTTTCTTGGACTTTTTCTCCAAGCCCATATTCCATTCTTTACACGAGTCCGTCGAACCCTTTGGTGTCGATGTTGGTGGCTGCTACCGTTGGCTTCAGTTTTGTTTAGACCATGCAGGAACCAGCCCGCAAGAACTGGTTCTGATGGTCTGTCTGCTAGAGATAGCTTTGCACGTAGGTTGTGTAACTTTGCTGCATAGTCTTCGACTAGCAACGTCTTCTGTTTCAGACTTTTTAGCTTGTCTTGCAGTTCAAAGATAGTTTTGATAGTCTTGCAGTTCAAAGATAGAACTGGTTCTGATGGTCTGTCTGCTAGAGATAGCTTTGCACGTAGGTTGTCTTGCAGCTCAAAGATAGAACTGGTTCTGATGGTCTGTCTGCTAGAGATAGCTTTGCACGTAGGTGTGTAACTTTGCTGCATAGTCTTCGACTAGCAACGTCTTCTGTTGCAGACTTTTTAGCTTGTCTCGCAGTTCAAAGATTGTTTTGATAGTTCGGAATCTTCTGAGGAATGCCTCCTTCAGCGCTTGGAAGGTGAGGAAGTGGTCTCGTTCATACTGGGACATCCATTCAGTTGGTATGTCTCCGAATGTGGCTTGGAACTGATCCCTCTTTCTTTCTTCTGGAACATTTGCGCAAGTGTGATTCACCTTCCACAATGCCTCAAACTTTTTAATGTGTGTCGGGGTCTCGAGCTTTCTTACCCTTGTAGGTGGGGTACTTGTTGTTTCCTCCTTGTTTAACCATTTGGTTCCGATTGATGTTGGGGAGAGGGGAAGCGTTTGCCATGGTTCTGATTGATGTTGGGGAGAGGGGAAGCGTTTGCCAAGTGGGGCGTGTTGTTGCAGCAGTTGATGTTGCACTGAGTTGGCAAGAGGTTGCCTTGCTATAGCTTCTGCAAGAAGTGCCTCTCCCCTGAATGCTGCCTTAGGGAGAAAATGGTGAGTGTCCCTAGCAGGATCGCCAAAGTGTCAGTGGTCAATCCGACGGACAAGACAGTCGCTTACTGATTGAAAATGGATCTGTCAATGTTTTAGCGCAATGGGTTCGGAACTCACAGACTCAAAGACTGATCAGATAACACACAAAAAACAAAGATGCTCACTCTCTCACTCGCTCACTCAGACAATACACACTCAATAATATTCAGACACTATGTATTACTGTGCTTTTCAAACTTGTACAATTCTACTATGTCTATCCCAAAGGAAATATCCAAGTCTCTTACATACTCATCAGCTGCAAATATCTCATCCTTCGTGTGAAGGATGGGTGGAAAAATTGCCTTACCATAAACAATCTCAAACGGGGCCTTTCTCGTAGATGCATGCACTGTGTTGTATGCAAATTCCACAAGTGGTAAGTACTTCTCCCAAGAAGACTTGTGATCCGCCACATAACATTTTAGGAGGTCCAACATAGCTGAATTTGTAGCCTCACTTTGCCCATCTGTTTGAGAGTGATAAGCTGATGAGAAGTCCAATTTGGTGCCCATATTATCAAATATGGCCTGCCAAAAGAGACTTGTAGTCTTGGGATCTCTATCTCCCACAATGGACTTCGGCATTCCATGATGCTTGAACTCATGTGCAAGATATATTTTAACCATATTCTCAGCTTTGATGGTCTTCTTGACCAGCAAGAAGTGAGCTTGTTTGCTAAACGTGTCCACAATTGTCCAAATAACATCATTACCCTGTTGGGGCCGTGGCAAGTCCATAATGAAATCCATTGTAATACTTTTCCATGGCTGTGTGGGAACATGCAATGGCTGAAGCAAACGTGGTGCCTTTTGTCTATCAAATTTCACCTTTTGACAAGTGATACATGCATGTACATGTGTCTCTATGTCCTTCGGCATATCTGGCCAAAAGAAATACTGCTCAATCATGTGCATAGTAGGCATTATGTCTCTATGACCAACATATGGAGCAACATGGCACTCATCCAAAACCTTTTGCCTCATGTCAGTCACCACACATAGGCAATTATCTTTCATAAGATAACCCTCTTTGATCACATATGAAGCATGTGCATGACCAGCCATCAAATCAGCCCAAATAGTGGCAAAATCAGCATCCGTATGATACAAATCACGCATGGTAGACAAGTCTCCATGAGAGGCAACCGAGAGCTACATAGGGCTTTTGTGACAATGCATCTATCACTACATTCTTCATTCTTGGGGTGTGCAAGATCTGAAAATGAAATATAGAGAGGAAATTGACCATCCTCATATGCTTCTCCGACAATTTAGTTTGGGTAAGAAAATACCTCAAACTCTGGTGATCTGTCGTCATAGTGAAATCCGCCCCAAGAAGGTAATGTTTTCATATGGTAAGTGCATGAATTACAACCAAGAGCTCTTTCTCATAAATGCTAAGAGAGCTCTTCATCATGCAATCTATGGCTCTCATAAGCCACAGCATGTCCCTCTTGATTTAGGACAGATCGTATGCAATCTACAGATGCATCACATTCCACACTAAATGGCTTTTGTAAGTCCGGAATGATCAATAGTGGACCAGGTGTAGTTGCATCCTTCAATTTGAGGAATTTATCCCTCTACATCAGTCCATTTGAGTATAGCCTTCTTCTTTGTCAAGTCATGCAAAGGAGAAGCAATCCATGCAAAGTGCCGAACGAACTTGCAGTAGTAAGAGTATAATCCAAGAAAACTACGGATCGCATGCATCGATCTCAATTCAGGCAAATTTCGAATTGCATCAATCTTTACAAGATCCATCCGCACTCCATCTTTGGACACAATATGCCCAAGATAGTGTATCTCTGACAAGAAGAGTTCACTCTTCTTTGCATGACTAGGATGTCATTAAAGAAGACACTTGTAAATTTCTTGGACCCACGGAACATGCGATCCATCATTCTATTGAATGTAACTGGGGCATTCGCAAGACCAAAAGGCATAACAAGATACTCATAAAGCCCAAATGCTGTCTTGAAAGTAGTTTTATGTACATTCCCAGGTACCACACGCACTTGATGATATCCACTCTTGAGATCAATTCGGCTAAAGCATGCCGATCCACCCAACTTGTCAAGGATGTCGTCTAAGGGTGGAATCGGAAACCGATTCCTGATGGTGAGCTTATTCAAAGCTCTATAATCCACACACATGAAAAGATCCATCCTTCTTTTGAACCAAGAGGACGGGTGAACAATATGGGGAAGAGCTTGGCTGAACCAAACCCTTCTCAAGAACCTCATTTATCTGCTTCATGATCTCCTCTCTTTGGGACACACTCACACGATAGGCCGGCCTATTAGGTGGTGAGCTATCCGGCACAAGATCAATGCGATGATCTTCTGGTCATACACGGGTGGCAATTCATTTGGTACCTCATCAGCAAAACAATCATTGTATTCTTGCAAAAATTTCAGCCTACCATTACTAAGAGTGTCTACATGCACATTAGTTTCTTTAATATGATCTCGTACAAAAATCAAGTACGCAAAAACGCTCTTTCTTAATTTGTACATGAGATACAAGGGAAATAGTATCACTCTCTTCACCAGCATCAATCACATGCTCGCTTTATGCATGAAGGTGATCCTGTTGGTCTTGTAAGCCTTGTACGGATCAATGCACGTGTGCCAAGACTTTCCAAACAATACATCACAATCATTCAAAGATGCTCCAAGAAAGTTTTCTTGATCCACAGCCTTGAATGTGTATGTGCAACTTGCCAATAATTGGCATGGCCTGCACTTCTCTACCAACAAATACAGCCCCTGCTTCAATTTGAGGACCCATGTCTCCCACTCCAATTCCCAAAGCATATGAAGTTCTCAGTTGCACAATCATCAAACATGAACAAAGCTGGTTGATCCTTAAGCTGCCCCCAAGCTTTACATACAACCCTGTCTTTGCTATCATGTGAAGTGTTGCCTTGCACATCCGGAACCATATGCACATTGGGCTTGTTAGAAATTGTGCATTTGAGTGTAATTTGGGAATGCCTATTTTATGGGTTTTTACCTATTTCTCCTATTTTAGCAAGTCGTGAAGCTGTCGGCCAGCTCTATGAGTAGTTAGCCAGCTTCCTCACTTCAGTATAAAAGGGGCTTCTCATATTCACTTGTCAGTCAACCATTCCAAGCACAGTGCAACACTTTCTTGCTGGCTATTGCCATTGTAAAGCTTCATGCTATTATAAAAGGTGATCTTGTCCACAAGCTCTCTCTCCTTTTCTCCCTCTTCTCTGTCTTGTTTTGTCTATGCTTCCGCCTATGCATACTCCAACATGGTATCAATCACTTAGGTACCCGGCTGCATCCTTTGAAGGCGACTATTTCTTCCCCTCCAACTGCTGTGTTTTTTGGATTTCACTACAGTAGCTGTGTTTTTTCTGAAGCTCACACAAAGTGGCTGCGTTTTTTGGAGATCAAACAGTGGCTGAGATTTCTGATCATAGCTGTGTTTGCTTCCTCCCAGAGGCTTCTCACATTTGCGTTTTTCCTCCTCAGGGTGCTCGCTTGAGAGGAGTCTTGGAGTGCTGAGATTTGTGTACTTTGTTGCTGTGGATATAGCTTCCCCCTGTATGAACATCGATGACAAGTTGGATGGAACCAACTATGCACTTACTTCAGTAGAGAAGAAAGGTTAGAGTTGTTGCTTCTCATGTGGGAACAGAGGACATATGTCCAAGGATTGTTTGTCCAAGTAGCACGACAAGACCAAGGGCAAGTCTTCATCTCAGAAGAAAGGTAAAGACACGACACACTACAGTGATACAGATACTTCCAGTAACATATCTAGGGCTCCCAGGGCGCTTCCGGCTCAGGAGGACCAAGATGGTGTACTTCCCTAGTATACATGTAGTTTCCCCCTTGTGCTTCCAGCTAGAGGAGGCTTGTGGGCGGGAGAGGGGGTTGATAGTAGCTCCATTTGCTGGTGCATGGGAACCGTGCGTCGGAGTTCCAAGCATTAAAAATCTGGTGACCGATTTCCTGCAAATTGATCCTGATTGTGACCAATGTCACCCAATTTTGCCAATTTTGCTCAAAATTGAGCAATTCGACACCTGTACCTGCTCAATTGTTGATTGTACTTGCTCAATTGCAAATCCCAAAAAAAAATTGAGGCAAATACCTTGTAATTTTTTGATTTTTCTTCAATTTGCTGGAAGTTGGTGCTGATGCTTATGCAGTTGCTGCTGCAATTGTGATGTTTGATTGCAGAAGGGGTGATGAAGCTGCTGTAGCTGTTGGAAAACTGTGCAGATGGAGGGCTCTTCAGGCATGCTGTAGAAGTCTGACTAGACTCAGGTCAGCAACAAAGGGTTGCAGGAAGATGCGCATGCCTACAGGCGAGAGCTTATCTCTCAAGCACAGGTTGAGGCAGAGATGGAGGCGTTGTGTGAGCTTTTGCCGATGACGTATGGTACCAGTTGTGTGAGAGAAACAGGAATTAGGGTTAGGTTAATTCATGTGTGGGAGACATACACAGAGAGAACAAGGGAGAGAGAGAGAGAGAGAGTTGTGGGGATAAGTCAACTCATGAAGATGAGTGTGTGACTCCCCTATCACACATGTATATTGCACTAGTACACATAGTGCACTTAGTACATTAAAAGTACTAAGTGTACTATGTACTATAACTTATGGGCTTGTACACACTATAAGAGTGGGCATTATGCCTTTACCCCAACAGCTCTGAGTAGTCGGCTAGCTCCCTCACTTTACTATAAAAGGGGCTTCTCATATTCACTTGTCAGTCAACCATTCCAAGCACAGTGCAACACTTTCTTGCTAGCTATTGCCATTGTAAAGATTCATGCTATTATACAAGGTGATCTTGTCCACAAGCTCTCTGTGGCTCAGTCTCTCTCTCTCTCTATATATATATATATCCGTCTTGCTTTCCCTCCCTCCCTCCGTGTCTCCCTCCATCAATCTCCCTCCCTCCCTCTTTCACTCTGTCCATCGATCCGTCACCCACTCTCTCTCTCTCTCATGCAGCTGACACACTCTCTCGCCCTTGCCTACTCTCGGCCCCTCCCCTCCCACCCACCCACCCACCCACCCACCTGCCAAGCACTCCTGCCTCGCCTGCCTGCCTGCGCTCTCACTGTTCGTTTCCACCGCCCCCTCTCTCACTGTTCGCCTTTGCCCTGTGCCCGTCGCTTCACTCTCCGCCCTCTCGCTTCACTGTTCACCTTCTGTTCGCTGCGCTTCATTGTTCGTTTCCGCCGCCCCCTCTCTCACTGTTCGCCTCTGCCCTGTGCCCGTCGCTTCACTCTCCGCCCTCTCGCTTCACTGTTCGCCTTCTGTTCGCTGTGCTTCACTGTTCGTTTCCGCCGCCCCCTCTCTCACTGTTCGCCTCTGCCCTGTGCCCGTCGCTTCACTATTCGCTGCTTGCTCGTCGCTTCACTGTTCGCCTTCTGTTCGCTGCGCTTCACTGTTCGCTTCCGCCGCCCCCTCTCTCACTGTTCGCCTCTGCCCTGTGCCCGTTGCTTCACTCTCCGCCCCCCTCTCTCTCTCTCTTCGCCGCCCACACTGCGCCTTCTGTTTGCTGCGCTGGCTGCCCCCTTTTTCCCACCCACCCTTGCTCAGGCCCCCAAGGCAGCAACATAACTTTCTCTCTCTCTCTCTCTCCTCCTTGCCTGTGGGAAGGACTGCAGAGTGATCAGGAGGAATGGCCCCGAGTCTCCAAGAGAAACTCGAGGCCCTCGAGACGGCAATGAAGGCACTAATCAAGGAGAACAAGAAGACATCCGATTCCAACCTCAATGAGGTGGAGAACAAACTACACCGGCACATCATGGCTCTTGAAGCACGGGTTACGAACCTCGAACAAGAGAACACGGCACTCAAGGAGGAGATGAGTGCATTGAAAGTGGAAATGGTAGCCATCAAGAATACTGAGAAGGAAGAAGGGGAGATCAATGACAACACTCGCACGGCCATCAAAGCAGAGATCTCCAAGGAGATTACAAGGACATGGAGGGAAAACTTGAAGCCAAGCAGTCAGGATGGGTTGAGATGGTGAAGAAGAACATCTATAAAGAAGTGAGGGAGAAGACTCAAAGGGAAGAACACCAAATCATTCACACCACCATTGAGGAAGAGAAGATGAGGCATGCCCGCCGCCTCAACATTCGAGTCACAGGTATAGCTGAGACACCCGACTCCACTCCCGAGAAAGATGGACAGCTTCTATGCATGAAGCTCGGCTACAGGGAAGAGCACCCTCTCCCCTTCATCAAAGCATGGAGAGCCGGGAAAGACTCAACACGCAAGCGAGCCCTCATCCTACAGTTTGCAGGAGAGACGGAGAGGGTCACCTTCATGAGGAAGAGAGTCATACTACGAGGTTTAGAGGGAGCTCCTATTTTCTTGGATGATGATCTCACGAGGATGCAGCTTGAGCATAGGAGAGCTTGCATGCAACGAGTCTTACACGCGAGGAGAGAAGGCAAGAAGGCCTTCTATCGAGATGGTCAGGTCATCATTGATGGCTGGCCCATGGATTAGCGGTTTGGGGCCTATGGGACACAGACCAGGCCACTGACAGAGATACACATGGCAGTATGGAACTCTAATGGTTCACTATGGGTGCAGCCTGGACGACTGGAGCATGTTATGGTGGGGAGAGACATCATACTTCTGACAGAGACACATCAAAACCCAGAGAGATGGCTACCTCGAGTAGAGGGATTCCAGTGGGAGT
Organism: Cibotium barometz; assembly: GCF_041138505.1. NCBI lineage: Eukaryota > Viridiplantae > Streptophyta > Polypodiopsida > Cyatheales > Cibotiaceae > Cibotium > Cibotium barometz. The sequence goes on from NC_141059.1 coordinate 10,330,680, forward strand.
CAGCATATAGGAGGACCACACGCCAGGGTACCTCGAGAGGGTTGGGGGGAGTAGCAGTTCTATTCAGACAGGAGCTACAGGGAGACTGAGAGTGGTAGCACAGGATCCAGAGGCTAGATACATGTGGATTAGCTTACAGCTCTCACAGGACAGGGTTATATACATAGCTCTATGTTACTTTTCTCCATCAGGATCCTCCTATGTCATTACAGAGGACATGCCACAGGAGGAGGAGACAGGAGCCTCGCCATACACTTGTTTGTCAGAGGAGATTATGCATTATTCTACACTAGGGGAAGTATTTCTTACGGGCGACTTCAATGCCCACACACAGAGCAGACAGTGTGAGGTGTATGACTATGATGACATGGAGATCCTCCACCCTGTGGATCTAGAGGAGATAGCGGCTAGTCGGGCATCAGAGGACACTGGACCAGATAGAGGACATTATGGGGACCACGTACTAGAGTTGGGAGCCAGGCATCGTCTCGTTATTTATAACGGGATGCTACAGTGGCTGGGATGAGGAGGGCTGACATGCTTCCCACATGGGGGTCATACACGGACCGGAGGCACGGTGGTAGACTACATTATGGGATCTTTGGAGGCATCACAGCTTGTCACCTCATTCTCCATTCCACCTCGTCCTATTGGGGCAAATCATACATACTTGGCATTTTCACTAGCCGGATCACCAGTATCACAGCCCCCCACATACCGACGCCACACAGTACCATCTACTTCACACATGACATGGCAGACATATACACTGGCACAGTAGAGGATGGGCTCCTCCTCATGGATCCCCTGGCACCTATGGATACCATTACAGCCCAGCTGGCATCACTCCTACACACGGCTGCATTACAGAGCTTCCCACATCGTGTCCACTCAGGAGAGCCTGCGAGATCTGGGACTATGCCCCAGAACAGATGTTATGATGACGAGTGCAGAGCCCTATACTCACGGCTCCGCATACAGAGAGCCTTGGGAGCCATCACAGAGCAGGAGTCGAGGAGAGAGATGAGGAGACTTACTCGTCGCAAAAGACGGGCCTTCGCAGAGATAGAGGAGCTAGAGATCTTTCATTTCTTCATGAGTAGAGATATCCCTGTCTCATGGCGGCACTTCAGAGAGCCTCGGACACCGACACATATTGCAGACCCATAGACATGGCACACATATGCAGAGGGCCTATACCACGCCCCACAGCAGCCACCTATACCTCAGCCACAGGAGCCTCGACCTACCACAGCTAGCTTCTTTACCCACTCGATGGTACAAGAAGCTATCCGGCGCCTACAGCATGGACGGGCCGCCGACCATATGGGCCTGCAGGGTGAGCATCTCATATATGCAGTAGATTCTTTGGCTCCTTTTCTTGCACACCTGTTTAACAGGGCACTAGCAGAGGGTTTGCCTGCGGAGTGGATGATGCACACCATTGTGCCGATTCACAAAACAGGGATATGCTCGATCGGAGCAACTACAGGACGGTTATGGTTGGCCACGTGCTGGCCAAACTCTATGGTGCATCTTTGGAGCAAGAGCTTAGCTTATATGCTGAACGAGCAGGTTTATGCTCATTAGGGCAGTTAGGCTTCAGGAGAGCTTTCTCTACCACTGACCATGTATTCACTTTGAGATGTATGATTGATCAGGCCAGAGTGAGGAAGAGAAAGCTCTATTGCTGCTTTGTGGATTTCCGCAAGGCATTTGACACAGTACCACGAGAGAGGCTTTTTGAGCGCTTGCATTCTCTTGGCATACCAGCAGATATGACATGGGGCATCTATGCATTATATGAGCAGATTTTTGGGGGAGTCAGATGTCCAAGAGGTATGTCCGAGACTATTGCTAGCACCATTGGTGTGAAGCAAGGATGCCCACTTTCCCCCACGCTATTCGGGTTATACATTGATGAGGTGGTTGACTTCATTACACGAGGAGGCGGAGATGGAGTTGATTTAGTTGGAACCTCAGTACATATTATGCTTTATGCTGATGATATTGTATTAGTGTCTGAGTCTCGAGGTGGTCTACAGCAGCATCTACATGCACTCGATGATTTCTGCACACACAGGGGTCTTACTGTGAACCTTGGGAAAACCAAGGTTATGGTCTTTCATACATCGAGACAGGGCAGGAGTCAGCTGACATTCACTCTCGCAGGACGCCAGGTGGAGGTGGTAACATCATACGTGCACCTAGGGGTTACCTTCTCTGCAGCAGCCACACGCTTAACCATGGGTTCAGCAGCTAGATCTTGATTGACACGGGGATATGCAGCATTGGCTATGCTAGAGAGACAGTGCCACCAGGCGCATTTTCAGGAGCCCCGGACGAAGGGGTGGCTATTTGACACATTAGTCACACCTGCATTGATGTATGGTGCAGCGGTATGGGCGCTAGACCTTGCTACCCATTGGTGGACACAGATAGAGAGACCATAGGTCCTCATGATGGCACGCATGATACGCAGCAAACCGTCGGTACCTCATGACATTATCCGAGCAGAGTTTGCTGCGCCTCTTATGATGGTAGAGGCCATATTTCAGACTATATGCCTGCTAGACAGATTCAGAGAGATGCCACAAGACAGATTGTCATACACAGCTTTTGAGGCATCTAGACAGGTGGCTGAGGCAGGAGACAGAGGATCATGGTATGCACAGGGCACACATTGGTTCTCACAGCATGGCCTAGACATGGATCATCTACCACCATTCCAGTATGACAGGGATGCACCACATATCCGTCTCTCACATAGTGAGAGGAACAGAGTATTGAGACAGGACCTATGGCAGCTCTATACACGAGAGACATGGATATCGCCTACACAGCCTCTTCCACCGAAGATGCTATACTACAGAGATCACTTCATGAGTATCACTGATGATGGATTTATAGAGAGGCCTAGATACATGGAGGGCTTTTTACCACACGGCTCCCGAGTGGCTATTGGTCAGCTTAGAGTTTCATCACACCGATTGGAGATTGAGACTAGTAGAGCAGCACGGATCCCCCGAGAGGAGAGGGTATGCAGATTGTGCAGAGAGGAGGTGGAGAGTGAGGAGCATTATGTATGCAGATGCAGAGCATATACAACCATCTGAGAGAGATATCCCATTTTATTCAGAGAGCCACATTCCCTACGCCAGATCTTTGAGGCAGCAGACCAGCGCATACTGGGGAGATTAATTCTAGACATACAGCGCCACAGAGAGACATCATTACAGGCTCAGACAGCTCCAGAGGGGGGACGACAGACACAGATTACTACATTTTTTCAGAGATCCATCCCACTCCCAGTCCCTACACGGCAGGGAATTACTCTCTAGAGAGCAGAGACACTCAGAGCCTGCAGGAGACAGAGGACACCTGGCTTTCGGACACCACGCCTATACCAGAGAGAGATGACAGAGATCAGAGCTCAGTTTCACAGAGAGGGTGCGGAGCAACTGGCTCGCTTCAGAGCAGACCCAGGCATGTTCTTCAGGGAGTTGTGGACACCCCCTTCATTGATGTTTACCATTTTATACCCCCAGTATGGTACAGGATGGAGCTAGCTAGGTTGCATATCATGATTGTATACTCCATGCATATAGCTTTGCATTCTCCTAGTAGTAGAGCTCCATCCCCTCCCCCACTCATTGTACTTTTTGCACACCCAGATTCAGCTTTTTAGTTTAGTACTTTTTCATTTTGTTGGGATGACAGAGGATACCCCATACAGGTACACTGATTTGTCTCATAGGCCGAGTTCGGTCTTTTGGAAGACGTTAATAAAATCTTTCTTTCTTTCTCACCTTTGCTCCCTCTTCTCTCTCTTGTTTTGTCTACGCTTCCGCCTATGCATACTCCAACTGGGCTTTGATGCATTCGCATTATCAAGCTTTTTCTTGTTTGGGCATACATTTGCAATATGCTCAGTGCTACCACAAGTAAAGCATTTCCTCTCTGTCATATAGTGCTTTTTTTGCTTCGGATTGAGACCTTAGTCTTTCACTTGGAAGCGACGCTTCTTGGTAGACTTATTTTCACCTTTTGGACCATTTTTATCTTGGTTTTGGTTCTTTTTAGGTGACTGTCCACTATTTTGCAGGTTTTAGACAGCCCTCTCTCTGCCTTGGAATGAGGGTTTAGTCTTATTGGGTCGACTCAACTTGAGTTCCGATTGCTCGGTGGCAGTGGCGGCTGTGATTAGTTGCTATAAGGTGTGACTAGGATAAATTTGTAGTCCCGCTTTGTACATGGGTTGCAATCCCGATTGAAACCTTCTCTTCCTTTCCGACTTTGGAACATGCATGCATGGAGACACTTCCAAAAGCACTTTCCAAAACTTTTACACATATGCATTTACCGTTTCTCCCTCATTCTGCTTCACCCAATCGCACTTCATTATTATCTCATTTAATGAATTGGTGCACACAAGGTATCCGGATATGTCGGGATTGAAGGTGCAATCCGTTGACCAACTGGCAGGGAAACCTTCGCAAAGGGCCCGATTGAACAGGTGGGCTGAGAGTGGCATGAGCACATCCCTCGCGTGCGAAAGGTGCTTTGCCACTAATCCATCATGGTCCTGGGCTGTGCCATTCTGCAATCTGTCAATGGCGTCGCGGATCATGTTGGCGGAGAAGAAGGTGGAGGAGGTGAGTCGGCTCTCTGGTGGTCGGGGGAGAGGTGGCTGTTCGGGTATCTGGTAGAGTGACGTAGCATAAGCATGCCATGCCTCCGGTGATGTAATAGGTGTCTGGAAAACTCGCCACGTGTCCTTGCTGTCCTGTCCCAAGAAAAGATGGTACAACTCATGCTCCAACTTCGCCAGGTAGGTTCGCTTCTTCCTCCACACGAGGCGGCGAAAGATAACGCGCGCTTGGCGATGTGTACAAATGCTTGTGCTTCCTGTCGGATGAGGCAGGCACGGGTTTCCCAGCATTCATCATTGTACCAGCCTTTTTGTGGGACATTCTTGCTCGGAGGTGTGACGAATGTCCGAGTGTGAGGGAAGTACATGGCAGCTGACACAAAATGGTTCCAAACGTAGTGAACGATACGTTTAGTACGTTTGGAAAACGTGCTGAAAACGTTCCAAACGTAGTGAACGTTGCCCCCGATATATATATATATATACAAAATTTATAGTTTACTTATAAAATTTTGAAATATGAAGTCTGAAAATTTATCAATGAACATTAAAGCACTTACTAATAGTATACAACCTTTAGTTTCAATTTTGCGGAAAGGAGAGAGAGAGACACTTGAGCGTGTGCGCGGGGGAGAGAAAGAAAGAAAGAAAGAAAGATTTTATTAACGTCTTCTAGAAGACCAAACTCGGCCGATGAGACAAATCAGTGTACCTGTGTGGGGTATCCTCTGTCATCCCAACAAAATGTAAAAGTACTGAACTAAAAAGCTGAATCTGGGTGTGCAATAAGTACAATGAGTGGGGGAGGGGATGGAGCTCTACTACTAGGAGAATGCAAAGCTATATGCATGGAGTATACAATCATGATATGCAGCTCCATCCTGTACCATACTGGGGGTATAAAATGGTATACATCAATGAAGGGGGTGTCCACAGCTCCTTGAAGAACATGCCTCGGTCTGCTGTGAAGCGAGCCAGTCGCTCCGCACCCTCTCTGTGAAACTGAGCTTTGATCTCTGTCATCTCTCTCTGGTATAGGCATGGTGTCCGAAAGCCAGGTGTCCTTTGTCTCTTGTGGGCTGTGAGTGTCAGCTCTCTGGAGAGTACTTCCCTGTTGTGTAGGGGCTGGGAGTGGGGTGGATCTCTGAAAAAATGTAGTAATCTGTGTCTGTCGTCCCCCCTCTGGAGCTGTCTGAGCTTGTAATGATGTCTGTCTGTGACGCTGTATGTCTAGAATGAATCTCCCCAGTAAGCGTTGGTCTGCTGCCTCAAAGAGCTGGTGTAGGGAATGTGGCTCTCTGAATAAAATGGGATATCTCTCTCTCATGGCTGTATATGCTCTGCATCTGCATACATAATGCTCCTCACTCTCCACCTCCTCTTTGCACAATCTGCATACCCTCTCCACTCAGGGGATCCGTGCTGCTCTGCCAATCTCAATCTCCAATCGATGTGATGAGACTCTAAGCTGACCAATAGCGACTCGGGAGCCGTGTGGTAAAAAGCCCTCCATGTATCTAGGCCTCTCTATAAATCCATCTCTCACTATGAGAGACGGATATGTGGTGCATCCCTGTCATACTGGAATGGTGGTAGATGATCCATGTCTAGGCCATGCTGTGAGAACCAATGTGTGACCTGTGCATACCATGATCCTCTGTCTCCTGCCTCAGCCAGCTGTCTAGATCCCTCAAAAGCTCTGTATGACAATCTATCTTGTGGCATCTCTCTGAATCTATCTAGCAGGCATATAGTCTGGAATATGGCCTCTACCATCAGAGGAGGCGCAGCAAACTCTGCTCGGACAATGTCATGAGGTATTGACGGTTTGCTGCGTATCATGCGTGCCATCATGAGGGCCTATGGTCTCTCTATCTGTGTCCACCAATGCGTAGCAAGGCCTGGCGCCCATACCGCTGCTCCATACATCAGTGCCGGTGTGACTAATGTGTCAAATAGCCACCCCTTCGTTCGGGGCTCCTGAAAAATGCGCCTGGTGGCACTGTCTCTCTAGCATAGCCAATGTTGCATATCCCCGTGTCAATCTAGCTCTGGCTGCTGAACCCATGGTGAAGCGCGTGGCTGCTGCAGAGAAGGTAACCCCTAGGTACACATATGATGTCACCACCTCCACCTGGCGTCCTGCGAGAGTCAATGTCAGCTGACTCCTACCCTGTCTCGATGTATGAAAGACCATAACCTTGGTTTTCCCAAGGTTCACAGTCAGACCCCTCTGTGTGCAGAAATCATGGAGTGCATGTAGATGCTGTTGTAGACCTCCTGGAGACTTAGACACTAATACAATATAATCAGCATAAAACATAATACGTACTGAGGTACGTGCTAGATCAACTCCATCTCCGCCTCCTCGTGTAATGAAGTCAGCCACCTCATCAATGTATAACCCAAATAGCGTGGGGGAAAGTGGGCATCCTTGCTTCACACCAATGGTGCTAGCAATAGTCTCGGACATACCTCCTGGGCATCTGACTCGCCCAAAAACTTGCTCATATAATGCATAGATGCCCCATGTCATATCTGCTGACTGCAAGCACTGAAAGAGCCTCTCTCGTGGTACTGTGTCAAATGCCTTGCGGAAATCCACAAAGCAGCAATAGAGCTTTCTCTTCCTCACTCTGGCCTGATCAATCATACATCTCAAAGTGAATACATGGTCAGTGGTAGAGAAGTTCTCTTGAAGCCTGCCTTCCCTGATGAGCGTAAACCTGCTCGCTCAGCATATAAGCTAAGCTCTTGCTCCAACACTGCACCATAGAGTTTGGCCAGCACATGGCCAACCATAATCGTCCTGTAGTTGCTCAGATGGAGCATATCCCCTGTTTTGTGGATCGGCACAATGGTGTGCATCGTCCACTCCACAGGCAAACCCTCTGCTAGTGCCCTGTTAAACAGGTGTGCAAGAAAAGGAGCCGAAAAATCTACTGCATATATGAGATGCTCACCCTGTAGGCCCATATGGTCGATGGCCCGTCCATGCTGTAGGCGACGGATAGCTTCCTTTACCATCGAGTGGGTAAAGAAGCTAGCTGTGGTAGGTCGAGGCTCCTGTTGGCTGAGGTATAGGTGGCTGTTGTGGGGCGTGGTATAGGCGCTTTGCATATGTGTGCCATGTCTGTGGGTCTGCAAATGGGTGTCGGTGTCCGGGGCTCTCTGAAGTGCCGCCATGAGATAGGGCTATCTCTACTCATGAAGAAATGGAAGATCTCTAGCTCCTGTATCTCTGCGAAGGCCCGCCTTTTGCGGCGAGGAAGTCTCCTCATCTCTCTCCTTGACTCCTACTCTGTGATGGCTCCCAAGGGTCTCTGTATGCGTAGCCGTGAGTATAGGGCTCTGCACTCGTCATCATACCATCTGTTCTGGGGCATAGTCCCAAATCTTGCAGGCTCTCGTGAGTGGACATGATGTGGGAAGCTCTGTGTAATGCAGCCGTGTAGGAGTGATGCCAGCTGGGTTGTAATGGTATCCATAGGTGCCAGGGGATCCATGAGTAGGAGCCCATCCTCTACTCTGCCAGTGTATATGTCTGCCATGTCATGTGTGAAGTAGATGCTAGTGTGTGGCGTGGGTATGTGGGGGGGCTGGTGATACTTGTGATCCGGCTAAAGAAAATTCCAAGTATGTATGATCTGCCCCAATAGGACGAGGTGGGATGGAGAATGAGGTGACAAGCTGTGATGCCTCCAAAGACCCCATAATGTAGTCTACCACCGTGTCTCCGGTCCGTGTATGACCCCCATGTGGGAAGCATGTCAGCCCTCTTGATCCCGGCCACTGTAGCATCCCGTTATAAATAACGAGACGATGCCTGGCTCCCATCTCTAGTAAGTGGTCCCCATAATGTCCTCTGTCTGGTCCAGTGTCCTCTTATGCCCGACCAGCCCCTATCTCCTCTGGATCCACAAGGTGGAGGATCTCCATGTCATCATAGTCATACACCTCACACTGTCTGCTCTGTCTGTGGGCATTGAAGTCACCCGTAAGAAATACTTCCCCAAGCGCCCAGTTGAGTGATCAACAAGCCAGATGGACTCTAAAGTCAGATCTTCCAGTAATTTGAAGGAATCCATGGTTTGAAGTTGCTTAAGTGCTTGGTGGTCTGTTTTGTCTGTGAAAACCTATCCATAAAGGAGAGGCGTCCAATGTTTGAGCGCTGTGATCACACCCAAAAGCTCTCTATCATAAACTAAATAATTCTTTTCGGCAACATGCAACTTTCTATTGTACTAGGCCACATGTCTATTGCCTATTGAAGAACTGCACCTACGGCTACATTGTTGGCATCGGTAATGACCTCGAAAGATCTGACTCCATCTGGCTTGCTGATCACTCCATTGGGCGCTTGGCATGGTTTGAAGTCACTTAAGTGCTTGGTGGTCTGTTTTGATTGTGAAAACTTGTCCATAAAGGAAAGGCACCCAATGTTTGAGCGCTCTGATCACACCCAAAAGCTCTTTGTCATAAACCGAATAATTCTTTTCGGCGACATCGAACTTTCTATTGTAGTAGGCCACAGGTCTATTGTCTTGTTGAAGAACGGCACCTATGGCTACATTGTTGCCATCGGTAATGACCTCGAAAGGTTCATCCTAAGATGCCAACTTCGAAACAGGTGCTTCTGAGGCTGCTTTCTGGAGTGTACGGAATGCATCAAGCGCCTTGCTTGTAACTGTGACTTTTTGTCTACGAGTCTTCACCCCCTTGAGTAAGTCTGTGAGAGGGACTGCAAGGTTGGAAAACTGGTGAACATGAGTGCTGTAGGCCTGACAAAGACCTACAAATGAATGGATCTCTTGGGCGGTCTTAGGAATGTCCCAATCCAAGATCTCTTGAACCTTTGAGGGGTCCAATCGAATCCTGATGTAGCCCAAGTATTGAACCTCTCTAACGCCGAAGGTAGACTTTTGGTGTTTATGTAGAACTCATTCTCTCACAAAAGTTGCCAGATTTTCTCCCCATCCTTGCCATGCTGCTCCGCAGTGGGTGAGAATATAAGTATGTCATCGAGAAATATGAAAACACATTTACCAATGAGGACTCGAAAATCCTGGACATCATTTTACTGAAGGTTGCGGGTGCATTGGTAAGCCCAAAGGGCATGACTACGAACTCGTAGTGACCATGCTCTGTCCAGAAAGTTGTGTTTGGAATGTTAGCTTCAAAAATGCAGACTTGATGGTAACCACTGTTGAGATCGATCTTAGTGAAAAATTTTGCACCATCTAAACGCTCCAAAATGTACTCAATCCTTGGTATAGGAAACTTATTCTTAATGGTGAGTTTGTTTAATGCCCTGTAGTCTACACAAAGGCATGCAGACTTGTCCTTCTTTTGGACAAATAGGATGAGTGCAACAAATGGTGAGGAAGATGGCCGAACGAATCCGGCTCGGAGGAGCCCATATAACTGCTTTTCTAGCTCGCCCTCTAAAGTCTTGGAAAGACGATAGGGGAACATGCTAGGAGGTGCTGATCCAGGGACCAAAGCAATACGATGGTCCTCAAGACGAGATGGGGGGAGACTGGGTGGGAGATCGTCTCTAAGCATAATGTTGTGGTGTCAAGACAGGAGGCCTGCTAACTGTGGGACTGGAGATGAAGATGAGATAGTTGCTATCGAAGAGGTAGAGGCTGTCTAAGCATGAACATAAATCAATGCTCCTTCTCTCCCTTGCGGATAGCACGTTGGGCCTAGAGATGAGAAATCAACAAAGTGCCAAGAATGCTTCTATCTCCACGAATCATGATGGGCTCAGGACAACCTTTAGTGATAGTAAAAGTGTTCTGCTCCCAATTGGGAACAGGCTCATATTGACGAAACCACTGGATTCCTAAGATCATGCCACACCCCAAAAGAGTCGAGACAATGAAATCTCGTTGGAATGAGGCTTTTTGAACTACATAGGAAAACTGTTGTGCCTTTTGAGATATGTGGGTGCGCAGACCAAGTGTGAATCCGTCCACATCCAAATGATAGGGCACTAATGTACAGCTCATTTTGGTAGCCAACTGGGGAGAGATGGCGTCCTCAGAACTGCCCATGTCAAATAGGACTACAAATTGGTGGCCCATGGTAGAGCCACAAGCTCGGATGAGGCTTTTTTGTGTAGCATCACTCTCACCTCTTGCTTAGCATCACTCTCACCTCTTGCTTAGCATCGAATACCACGAATGACATAGGATGCATAGAAGGTAAAAGTTAAATTGCGTTGGTGGTAGTTGGCGGGGTTCGAGGAGCAAGAGATGCTGTGGCAACTGTGGAAGGTGGTGGTTTGGAGGCTTTCTCCATTTGCCATTTCTGGCAATCCTTCTTATCAAGCCCAATGGTATGATAGAAAAAACATCTATTCTGACTGGTACTTCCTTTGCTCCTCTGGAGGAAGATAGCCTCTAGTGATGCTTGCTTTAGCCTTTTCCTCAGGGGTTTTCGTAGGTTTGGATTGGTTATCCTTCCTACCCCCTAAACTAGAGCCAGAACTGTCGTCCTTCTTAGCATCTTTAGAGGACGCATTACCTTTCCCCGGCTGCGAAGCAGATTGCTGCTGTTGGGATTTGGTACTAGACTGCGGTTGCTTAGGCTTGTGAATGAATGCTGAATTCTGTTGTATGCTGAAAAATGCAAGGTACTGAAGCCCTTTCCTTGGCTGAATGCTGGTGATGATGGGTTTTGTTGATGAGTGCCTGTGTGCTCCAAGCGATGATGCTCCTAGGGGTGAGGGACTGAATCGCTTAGCTTGAATGATAATGATGAGATGAATGATGCAAAGCAATGCTATTTATATGCTCTATGTGCTGGTCGGCTGGGTGTGAAAGTGGCCGACTGTAGCATAATATGCTACACGATTTGCATATAATGAAAATAATGGTAATAATGCTGTAATAATGTGGAAAAATTGCTATAAAATATGATAAAATTATTGGATACTATTCCAAGGCTTCTACACAATGGTCTATGTGGTCTATGTGCATATGGGATGAATGATATGCAATATGCAACCATGCTTTGATGCAAATCCTAAGGCTTCTACTGACTCTATATGCATGAATGATTCTCTCCAAGTGGGTTAAGGGACTTGACTGACTGACTAACTCTCTACGGTTGAGGAATGACCTATGTAGCTCGTGCTTGACATATCTTGGATTGAGGATTACAATGGGGTCACGGCGTACGACAATATCAAATCCTAAAGGGTTCTATTGCTGTACAGTGGAGCACTGATGATGAGCCATCTTGTCACCATGCACTACAGTGCAGAGTGCATGTGACAGTCTGCTCTGGAAGGCGATGAAAGCACCTCCGAGTTCCCAAAGTTTGGGTTGGGCTGGAGCGAAGGTTTCCTTAAGAGTAGTAGTGAGATCGGGTGCCAATCAAGTGGCAATCGGAAGGCAGAAGAGAGCATTCTAGGCAATAGGCTGGTGCTCAGTCCTCCTCAGTGGTCGAGGAATCTTGGATCAGAGCTAGTGAGAGGGCGCGCCAAGTGCAGAAGAGGCTAGCGGCAAATCTGTCACAGCAAAGGAAGTACTGAGCTTTCTCAAGGGAGCGCGGAGAAGAACTGTAGTTTAGTTCTTATCTAGTCTTCCCTATTGGGTACTTTCAAGAGCACAAGAAGTTGATCAAGAATCATAGGAAACTGAAGACCGTGGAGCATGGGAAAAATGCCATCAAGAATGCTTTTGGGAATTTGAGGAGCATGAAGCCTAATGCAGATGTGAAGAAGAAGAGTGACGAGCTATATGCGGCAAGGTGTTGGAGCTGTTGGGAGCTTATTTAAGGCCAAGTACAGTTAATGAAATAGTGATGGCACAAGCAGGTGAAGTTTATAAGAGCGCCCTAGTCAAAGACCAGGAAAAAGGGATACAAGCGACATTTAAGGATAGTCTGGGTTTATGTGGGTTTGTCCAACTAGACAGATTTATTGGCATTTTTATGTCATGGGTTTGTCCAATGGGCTGATCAGCAATTAGTCAGTCGACCAGCCATTAGGATACCTATAAATAGCTAGGCTGAGGTTCATTCAGGGCATTCAGAAAGAGATCTACTACAGCCAGCAGCTGAGTCAACAGGGCGAGAGCTACTACAGCCAGCATCTGAGTCAACAGTCAAGTGCATGATCTTTAGACAGTGATTACAGAACTGGTTCCTTGCACAGCAAGCACATCTGCTTCAGCCAGATGCACCTTCCATGAGCATTGCTTCATGCATTATTGGAGGACATGAACGTTTGCAACCATTCATCAGTTATAATATGCATAGCATTAGATTGGCATAGCATTCAGTGCCCAGATCCAATTTAGTTCGCAGGACATTACTGTGTAAATTCATGTTTTGAGCATTAACAGTAGTTTAGGTCTGATTTGGGCGTCTGTATTGTGTACTTGCAAGTGATTAGGGTTAATCTCTGTTTGCTAGCATTAATCAAGTTGAACTTCCGCAAGCATGAAACATTCATGGTCGGGTTGTTCCGGGCATAGATATGGCTTCTTGGGACTCATGCTGATCCACAACTTGGGCTCTTCAGATTTGGTGTGGGATCCTTGCATGGTCTTCATCTGCCTCTCAATTGCCTATTTATATGCATATGGAAGGCTGGTGGGTTGGTGGTCCTACTGGCTGGCCAGCACACAGCCTAATAACGTATGTCACACATAAGCGCTTGTTCACACATGGGTGCCTGGGCTGTCTGCCCAAAAGTACCAATTCTCCCTTTGAACTTGCCCTTTAAGTAGCTGATACTTGGAGTTATGTCCACAGTGCACTCACATTTGTGATGCACAGATACTTTTGTAGGGCTTGAAAAAGGCTGGACGGCATAGTCACAGGGGACGGAGGGGACGGACCCTTGGAACGGGGGGGCGCTGTCCCGGGAACACTGGGGGACGGGGACAGATGGACGTCCCCAGCTGGGCGTCCCTCACAAGGGACGGCGTTCCGGGGATGGATCCAGGAGGGGACGGTTGTGGGGGACGGCTGCATGGGAACGCCTGCAGGTTACTATTTGGGCAATGGTCACATTTTTTACCTTTTTTTTGGCCGTTTGGGAGGGGCTTTTCATGGGCCTTTAGCCTTGGCCCATAGACCTTGAGCCTTTGAGGCTTTGGGCGTTGGCCTCTCTCTTGCCTCCCTCCCTATAAGAAGACACACACACACACACTCCCTCTCACACTTCAAGCTTTAGCTTCACACACACACCCACTCTCTCTCCCCCTCAAGCGGCAAGCTTCAAGGACCAAGGTCTCAAGTTTCAAGCTCACACAAGCAAGCTGTAGCCTCTCAAGACACACACACTCTTTCTCAAGCTTCACACACACACACATCCACCCACCCTCACACTCAAGTTCTCCCTCAACTTTCAAGGCTCAAGCCTCACTCTCTCTCTCTCTCTCTCTCTCTCTCTCTCTCTCAAGCTATCAGGTGACAAGGAGGCATCCATCATCCATGGCATTCTCTTCGTGGCAGTGGCTCTTCAAGTTCCAACTACCCGTAGAAGGACGATGGGATGGACATGGTGGGATGAGGTCAATCACACCCCATCCCCTCATGGAGGTGGTGCAGAGCCATGGACATGCAAGCTTTGCCCGTATAGGCGAGTGGGTGGTATTGACAAAGTAATTTTTAAGTGCCGTTCCTACCCCCGTCCCCGTTCCCTACATATGGCCGTCCCCCGTCCCGTCCCCGTCCCCCGTCCCCGTCCCCCGTCCCTTGTGACTATGCTGGACGGCTTGTGTTAGTTTGATAGAAATTTGTCAATAAATAGGTGCCTTCAGCCCCTCATTCAATCATCAAGTAATTTGTACTCAAGGCTCTTTAGCAACTAGTCCACAGGCAATTGGAGAAGTGAGAGGGAGGATTCGTCAGCCAACGTTTGCCCATGAATGGCAGCATTCATCTGCAACTTGGGCTGAGATCACCAGGATTGATCACATTTGTATTTCTTCAATGTATATAATACAAAGATTAGGTCAGGCGTCTTGTGTGTGATTTATTTGCAAGTCTTATGTTGCACATTTCTCTCATAATTCTAGTCTTTGTTTTCTTTTGTACCATGGTCAGATTACATGGACACTATTGTTTCACTCTTGATCTTATAGACCCACTTGGTCTTTTGAAGACGTTTAATATTATGTGGCTGAGAGGTGTGACACTCGACAGAGCCACCGAGTTATGCAGAGCTTGACGCCCCAGACCCCATGGCCACGCCACCACGGGAAATGAAATGAAATGAAATGTTATATTAACGTCTTCAAAAGGCCATAATGACCTATGAGACCAAAAGTTACATCATGGTAGATCTGATACAATGTCTGGATTAAAAAAAACCCAGAAAATGAAAAATAAAGATGATACTACTGGCACCTAGAAAATGAAACTGGAACTGGAAGGTAAACAGAAACCCTTATAGGGTGTGAATATAGTGAGGGGGGGGTACGCTATGGAGGTGAGTGGAATATAGTGAGGGGATACAATATCATGTGGGACAGAGGGGTACACTATGGAGGTGCCTCTATCTCATAATATGTGCCGCATCGGACGCTGGCGGATCTCCTCAATATCCTCTGTGGTCAGCACCCTGACTGGGTGTCCCGCATGCCTCGCAAGAATAATCCGAATCCGCCGCTGCAACCTCCGTCTATGCTGGGATGCCCTCCTCCGTAGTCGTGGGCGTCTGGACCACCCAAGCTCAATCGCACGATCAATCAGTGTACCTCTGGTGTGGACGGTATCCATGTCCTGCTGCTGCTGTGGTCCATCTGGCGCAGTGATGGCTGGACTAAAGAAGTCTGTAATGTGCCTCTGAGTCTGGCTCTCTGTGCGCCTAAGCAGGCTATCTCTATGTCTCCGCAGCTCAAGCAAGAACAATCCCAAACACCTTTGGTCCTGGTACCCCATGACTCTGGAAAGTGGTCCAAAACCCTCTCTGAATAAACAGTGGAAACGACCACGTATGTCATAGTATGCAGTACAATGGCATATATAATGCAGCTCTGTCTCTGGCTCCCCATGGCATACTCGGCATATCCTGGCCTCAGCTGGTATACCTCTATATCGGCCAATCTCAATCTCAAGCTGGTGTGAGGATGTGCGAATCTGACCAATAGCACATTGTACTGCATGAGACAAGTGTACATCCATGTAATTGGGTCTGATCACAAAACCATCTGCTGTGAGCTGAAGAAAATGCTCTCTGTAGAAAGCCATCTTCATGCCCAGCTCCTCAGGAGATCTAGGTCATCATCTCCCATCATTGCAGGACCTTCTCACGCCAGCTCAGTTTTACCACCTTGAGCACCATGTCAGAGAGGCCCATGAGGGATGTATTAGGGTGATATGAGAGCTCTCTGCTCATGTACCTAGATCAGATTTTATAGTTCTAGATTTTTGTTATCTTTCTTTATTACTATTTTGTACCCAAGATGATGTACCTCATGGATATGATGTAACCTTTTGGTCTCATAGGTCATTTTGGCCTTTTGAAGACGTTAATACAACTTTTTTTCTTTTATTCTTTCTTTCTTTCTCTAGTTACAGCTGCACTATTGTATCGTGCCCCCATCTGGGGTCCCAACTTATACCACAAGAGGAGACAGAGGAGAGAGCCGGCCGAGACAGATACAGAGGAGGTATATGATGGGTGGAAGCCGATGGAGAGGCCCCTAGTGGCGATGATCTCGCGCATGATTAGGAGTAAGCCATCAATGCCACATGAGATTGTGCGGGCAGAGATGGGGGATGCACTGGTAGTGACAGAGGCTCTATTCTAGACTGACATACTGGCACAAGCTATGGGACCTTCCACTAGATAGATACCTCCGGCTAGCCCTGGATTCCTCGAGACAGCTGACACTCGAGGGAGATACAGAGTGCTGGTATGCACATGTAGGCACTTGGTTTGGCATGCACGGTATGCAGATGGAGGCACTCTCCCCGTTCCAGTACAGCATAGGGCCCAATCATTTTCTCTCAGCTGCATAGAGCGGAACAGGGTTATCAAGAAGGACATTGTTAGACTGGATACTTAGAGGACATGGAGTTCACCTAGTCGTCCACTGGGGACGAAGATGGCCTTCTACAGAGATCACCTCCTATGCCTGAAAGAGGATGGGTTCATCATCCGTCCACGCTACATGGAGTCTGGACATACACCTATCCTTTGGGGTGAGATGTGCGATCGGCCAGATCCGCACCTCGTGCCACCACCCGTTCATAGAGGTACGGTGCATGCCAAATCACCTCTTCAAAGGAGGCTAGTTTAGGATTGTCGGTGCAATGGTTTGAGGATAGGATTATGACACTTGCTTGCAGTATTTGCCATGGTGGCAAGGTAACCAGTCCATAAGAATGCTGGTTACTAGATTGTCATGTTGGATGACTATCATATGAGATGCATAGGGCTTAGAAGGCTGGAGGCATTGCAAGCTAAACTTCAGCATGCCTTGGTCGGGGGTGAGAATGACATCCTTTTTATAGAGGAACATCACCTTACAGTGGAGAGATGTTACGGTGGTTTCACTTACTGGTTTTCAGCAAGGTTGCATCCAAACACCGTTTGGATCTGATCCAAACGTTCGGAACGATTGAAACGTTCACTAACGTTTGGAAACGTTAGTGAACGTGGGTCCTTGGGATGTTCATTAATGTAGGTCAAAAAAACCCACGCACGTCAACATCAAGTTTTTTTTTCATGTTTCTTACGTGCGTGCGGCTCTCTCTCTCTTCGGCGGTGGACGCTCACGGGCTGGTCGTGCTGGTCTTCTCTGGTCGTGCTGCGCTCATTGCCCAAGTCACTCAGAGTCAGTCTCTCACTCTCTCTCTCTCTCTCTCTCTCCCGCACACGCTCGCGGCTGGTCGCTGAACTCTCTCTCTCTCTCTCTCTCTCTCTCTCTCTCTCTCTCTTCCGCACACGCTCGCGGCTGGCCTAGAGTATAGCCGCACCAGAGGTACACTGATTGATCGGGCTATAGAGCTGGGGCGGTCCAGGCGCCCCAAGATGAGAGGCCCATCCCGACACCGGCGGAGACTACAACAGAGGATCAGAACCATACTAGCACGGCATGGGACACATCCAGTTAGAGTACTCACCATGGGAGACGTCTAGTCAGGACATTGAGGATATCCGCCATCGACCGATGAGAGACATCTTTGGATAGTGATGTATATGATGCTTACCTTTGTTGCTGGAGTTTTCCTTCCCAGATGTTATCCATTAGGAGCTCCTAGTACCTTACTTTTCCTCATAGTTGTTGTTTCAGTTTCAGTTAGTTGTTTAGTTGTTTTAGCTTTTCTTACACAGACATTGTATCAGATCCACCAATTGTTGTAACCTTTTTGGTCTCTTAGGTCATTTTGGCCTTTTGAGGACGTTAATATATCATTTCATTTCATTTCTCTCTCTCTCTCTCTCTCTCTCCCCTTTTGCAAGTCTCTCTCCCGCAAGTCTCTCTCTCTCTCTCCTCTCCCCCCTATAGCGCGCCACTCTCTCTCTCTCTCTCTCTCTCTCTCTCTCTCTCTCTCCAGCGCAACTCTCTCTCTAGCGCGTCGCCTGCGCGCACCCTGCCCCCTCTCTCTCCAGCGTGTCGCTTGCTAGTCGCGCCCCACCCAGCTCATACCGTGCGTGCCCCCCTGCACCTGTAGCTGAGCATCTTGTAGGTCCCATTTTCTGAGTCTCCCCCAAAGGGGAGAGGGTACCCTTGAGGGGAGACTCGTTCCACCAACAGCCCTCTCCTTTATCAACAGCAACACATGGAAAGTAAGAAGTCTTTTGCCTCAGTCACCGCTTCACGATTACCGCCCATTCCTCCACCCGTGAGCAAGCTGACACCATGGGAAGCCTACCTCATGCAAGAACTGAAGAAACTCCAGGGAGAATTAGCAGCATTGAAACACGAGACTATCAAGAAAGATGAACAAATCAACGAACTGAAAGTGCAAGTGCAAGCCATGAAGACGAAGCAAGAGGAAGCACGAGAAGGACCCATACCTACAACACTACAAACAGAAACGACAAACCATGTTTCAAAGGTAATTTCAGTTAACTCACAACATTTTGTTAAAGAAGTCATATCAGTGGTCAAAGAAAAGGAACGAATGGAAAGTAACAAAAAGGTAATCAGAGTCGGTGGTCTTCCTCAAGGCTGTGATAGGGCAGACATAGCTCCAGAGCTTCGAGAAGACTACATATTAGATACAGATGTACTTACAGCACAACTGAGCAAAGTAGTCCCCTTCGTGGACTTAGGAGACCCTATCTCTATTATAGTAAAGGGTACACAGGCAAAAGTCTCCTATATGGACAACAATGAGAAAATAGCAGTGATGAAGCAAACAAGGTCTCTCCAAGGGACAAAGGTATGGATAGTTGATGAACTCACCCCGCTACAACTCAAGAACAGATCGGCAGAGCTGAATAAAGTTAAAGAAGCAAGAAAGAATGGCAAATGGGCAATATACAGAGGAGGACAAGCAATCATTAAAGAATTCCGTACCCCACCCCCCTCAAGAGCAAATCCATCCATGGATGAAATATAGCTATTTTTATTTTGAACCTCAATTTCGAACTAGATGCAATAGAACCCATTGTAATTTAAAGAGTCTTAAGAGTTTATTTTGAGTTTTTTTTTCCAATTTTATGCCTCTTTGGCATCGATACCCAGAGTGGAATGTAAATGGATGTACGTGATCTGTCCCCCATAGGTCGGATTCGGCCTCCCGTGGACGTTAATATAACTTTCTTTCTTTCTTTCTTTCTCTCTATACCGCCCACACCAGCGGTACACTGATTGATCGTGCGATTGAGCTTGGGTGGTCCAGACGCCCACGACTACGGAGGAGGGCATCCCAGCATAGACGGAGGTTGCAGCGGCGGATTCGGATTATTCTTGCGAGACATGCGGGACACCCAGTCAGGGTGCTGACTACAGAGGATATTGAGGAGATCCGCCAGTGTCCGATGCGGCACATATTATGAGATGGAGGCACCTCCATAGTGTACCCCCCCGTCCCACATGATATTGTATCCCCTCACTGTACTCCACTCACCTCCATAGCGTTACCCCCCCCCCCCCCCCCCCCCCCCCCCCCCCCCCCTTTCACTATATTCACACCCTAGAAGGGTTTCTGTTTACCTTCCAATTCCAGTTTCATTTTCCAGGTGCCAGTAGTATCATCTTTATTTTTCATTTTCTGGTTTTTTATCCAGACATTGTATCAGATCCACCATGATGTAACTTTTTGGTCTCATAGGTCATTATGGCCTTTTGAAGACGTTAATATAACATTTCATTTCATTTCTCTCTGGAGGCACCCTCTCTCACCTTGACACATTCTGAGATTAGTAGAGTCATCAGACAGGACCTCATTCAGTTGGACACTAGGAGGACATGGCTAGAGTCCTCACATGAGTTGGGGACGAAGATGGCTTTCTATAGAGACTATCTTCTCCGCACCACTGAGGATGGCTTTATACTTAGACCAAGCTACATGGATACCCATTTCTCTCATGGATTGAGGTGCACCATTGGGCAGATCCGCACCTCTTCACATCAGTTAGAGATAGAGATAGGCAGATTTGGAGGCATACCTCCAGGGGACAGGATTTGTCAGATTTGTTGGATAGAGCCAGAGACGGAGGAGCACTACATCTGTCGCTGCACAGCATATTATGAGATTCGAGGGCGCTATCATTGCCTTTTCAGAGAGGGATTTGGACCACTGGCTAGAGTCATGGACTATTGTGACCATGCACTCGATGACTTCTGCACATTGAGGGGGCTTACAGTGAACCTTGGGAAAACCAAGGCCATGATTTTCCACACCTCAGGGCCGGTTCGACAACAGGCCATCTTCACACTAGCAGGAGGACAGGTAGAGGTGGTAGACTCATATGTGTACCTAGGGATTACATTTACGACTCCGCTAGGAAGATTTACTATGGCACAGGCAGCGAGGGATAGACTCACACGAGGGTATGCAGCTCTGGCCATGGTAGAGAGACAATGTCACCAGGCACACTTCCAGAAGCCCCGCACGAAGGGGTGGTTGTTTGACACACCAGTCACCCCTGCTTTGATGTATGCTGCAGGAGTATGGGCACTTGGGCTCGCCACCTCCACATGGTCTCAGATAGAGAGGCCTCAGATAGAGAGGCCTCAGATTCTCATGCTCTCACGGATGATCTGCAGCAAACCCTCCGTCCCACATGACATTGTCCAGACGGAGTTTAGCTCAGTACTTTCATAGTTTATTTCATGTCCATTTTGTCCTTTTTTTTTTTGGACATCCAAAAGACATTGACAGTTGTACATTGATTTGTCTCATACGTCGAGTTCGGCCTCTAGTAGACGTTAATACAGCTTTCTTTCTTTCCTTCTTTCTCTCCCCCACAAGGCTCTCTTTGCTGCACCTCCGGGACCCCTACACACAGGCTGAAATTTTATTCGTATTGTGCTTGAATTTTGAAATATAAAGTTTGTATAGTATTAGTAAGTGATTTAATGTTCATTGATGAATCTTCAAACTTCATATTTCAAAAGTTTACAAGTAAACTATAAATTTTGTATACATATATATCGGGGGCAACGTTCACTACGGTTGGAATGTTTTCCAAACGTACTAAACATATCGTTCACTACATTTGGAACCACCTTGGTTTTCAGCTTATGGCCTTGAGGGCATAAGGGAGGCATTTGCCATCAGATGAGTTTTGAGCAAGCTGCCTGGATTGATACTCCCAAGGCAGCAGTTGGGAGACTGATATAGTTTGGCGGTTGTGGAGCTGGGCAGACGGCCCCCTCTTGTTTTAGGTGTTGCCTGAGTGTAGCTTTGGGAAGATGCTTGACATGATCACCTAGGCACACTTTTTGGGGGAAACACTACTCGGCTTGAGAAAAGGCCACTTTCAATCTGTATGACTCAATTGGTCTGTTTAGGATAGTTTTCTTGTCTCTGTGTTCTTAAGGCTCTTCCACCAGTTGAGGGGCATGAAAGGGCTGTGGAGCCATGTGGCTGCAGTTATCAAGGCATTGTGTTTTAAGACACACAGACATTGGTTGTAAAATTGGTAGGTGGCATAGCATGTTTGGGGCAGATGTTTCACCTTATACTGGTAGGATACCAGGCCATCTCATACGTCACCTGGGCCACTCCATGAGGATTATGTTGGAGTTTCTGCAGTTTCAACTTTCTGTCCGAAATGAGCATTGGGACCATTGAATGTGGTTGTATTTTTAAGTTATGTGGTTTCTTTGCTTGATGCTTTCAATCTTTATGCTTTCTAGGTTGATCTGTTTCTTTGATTTACAGAGGTGCTGTTGCTGTTCTATTGCAAAATAAGAAGCAAAACTTGCAAGGAACTACTGCTTTTCCAAACCCTTATCTTGTAGATGTACGACGGTATGAT
This sequence comes from Cibotium barometz, assembly GCF_041138505.1. NCBI lineage: Eukaryota > Viridiplantae > Streptophyta > Polypodiopsida > Cyatheales > Cibotiaceae > Cibotium > Cibotium barometz. The sequence goes on from NC_141059.1 coordinate 10,352,741, forward strand.
GAAAGAGCTCTGTATGGTAACATATATGGCTCGGTGCATGTACCAGGTAGGTGGGTTCTCCCTTGGTTTCTCTCTTTGTATCTTTGCAGGAATCGAATGCATGCCAGACATCTGAGTTGGCTCAAGAAGAAAAAACAAAAAGCCAGTGCTTTGTATGATTGCTGCAGTAAATGAGTGGCCAAAGGCATTGGCTATGGAGCCATTGGACTGGCAGAGAAGCTATGGCCATCCCAAGTTTGAAAAGGAAGATTTGGTCATCTTATATTGTAAGTCGCCCAACCTTTCGAGATCAAAAAAATAAATAAATTGTTTTTTGGGTTTTGATCTGTAGAATGATGTGAAAAGAGAATTTGTTGAGGTTTGATCTTTTGGTGTCATTATTTCAGGCCGAACAAATAACCGCTCTGTCTGGGCAGCTCAAGTTGCTCGTGATGCAGGGGTGAAAAGGTAATATTCTAGCCATGACTTCAATTGAGGTTGAAATTCAATCATGAAATTTGCTTTGCAGTGTTCCACCATCTATAAAGATTAAGCTAGATGAGATCTTAACTAGATGGTTTCAGAGGATAACTTCAGCTTGAGGACCTTTACCCATCATGCCCTGTCCATTGGGTGGGTTGGGGCTTGGATGAGGGAGCTGCCCCCATCCATGGCCCAGCCATGATCCCCCCTTAGTATTTTCGTCTGTTTATGGTTTGAAAGTACATTTATGGCGATGGAGGCTTTGCTTGGTAAAAGTGAGTTTGACAAGGTCTTTGGCCACTTGGAAAAATTGGGTCTTGATCAATTTGGATGTATTAGGTGTTTTGTATGCGAAGGTGGAGTCGTTGGATGGCGTTTGGATCCCAATGTTCTGTCATACGATGGCTATGCCTTGGTGAGCATTTCTTGACTAGCTGTTCCCTACATCTATTTCAAACTAAACGGTTTAGTTAACATGTTTTTTTGACGTCATCATGCAGGGTGATCCCCCTCCTGAACCACACAGGTTTGAAGTAGAGGTTGTGAATTATGAATCTGCTGAGCAAGAGCTTCAACAGCTTGTATTAGTTTAATGTAACATTTTTGCTTAGAAAATAAGTTAGAATCTTTTGAGCTTTTGAAATTTTGTATACACAATCTTGGTCTGACTCCCCGCGTGCCCATAGGATGGGTGGGGAGTGTTTTGTATCTAGTGTCGTTTAAGGATGCATCTGGCTTTGATCATGCATGCATGTGTATACATGTGTGTGTGCAGGCACATGGGTCTCGCCTTCCTTCCCTGCTGCTGCCTGGCCATCACTTCCGTCTTCAGCTTCTTTCCGCTCCACCTCTGTCTGTTCCCCCCCCCTTAGACTGCGCCCTTTTCTTCTTCTCTCCCCACCGTCTGTTCCCCCCCTTAGACTGCGCCCCTTACCTCTTCTCTTCCCCCCCCCCAACCACCCCCCCCCCCCCCCCCCCCCCCCCCCCCGGGCGGTTCGCACACCACCCGTGAAGCAAGGGCTTGGTTTCATCTTTTTTCTGGCACGGTGTTGCCGCCTCTGGTCTTTTCCCTTGGGAGGACTCCATGGCAGATGCTCCGTCAGCCGAGGCCGCCCCTCCCTGCCCATCTTTCTCTGAAGCGGACCTCTAGCTGCCTCCCTTGAGGCCTTCACGTTGGTATGCAAGCTAGTTGGTAGCCGCCTGACGCGTGGACAGCTCAGGGATATTCTGCAGGCTGGCCTCATCAGCAAGCCCGGAAAGATCACTGATATTCATCCTCTAAGGCTTGGATACTACCAGGTTGTGTTTGATTCGCCTGTAGCATCGGACAGAGTTATGCAGTTGAGCCCGTCGCACTGCGTATGGCCCAGGGCTTCAACAAGGTGTTAAGAACCCCATTGAGAAAATCATCATTTGTTATCCACCATACACCCCAAGCTTAGTATATATTACTCTTATGTGATTTCCATATTTTATAGCTTTCTTCCCATTCCTAACATTGGAAATCTCTTAGATGGTAGTTTTTAAAGCTTGAATATGCATGTATTTCACTAGTCCTTGCATCCCCTACAACATCTATGGTTTGAGGGTAATTTGCTGATGCATAGATATTGTGAAACATATCCACCACTTCCATGGGCTAATTTTGGTAGAGAAAAATAGGGAAAAGTTCCTTTTTTCAGTATTATGAGTTTGGTCTTTTGCACATTGACCACCCCACCGCCACCACATCTGCATGCAAAATTAATCCAAGATAGTTATTAAGATCCACGGCATTCTCTATCTGAAGTGTGCCATTGGTTATCATATAAAATGAGGAGAATTATGGATCTAATACATACCTCATGTATATTTTCTTATATGGAAAATTAAGTATCTTGGCTTAAGTCCGAAAAGAATGGGTGAAAGAGGGCATCCCTACTTCACCGCAATGGCACCACTAAGTATCTCCAAGATGCCATCTCTTACGTGCACATATAGCATGCCAATTGTTTATGAAGTTGTGCATGCACATGTGTACATGTATGTGTATGTGCATGTGTGGGCGCGAGGTGGCAGCATGGCTTCAACCCAGCTTCCGATCCGTTGGCTGGCGTCTCAGGCTTTCCTGTTACAGTTTGCTTTCGTGGCCTCAGGAAGGAATATCTTTGCCTTCTCTTGGTGATAGGTGGAGTCATCGGGAGAGATGGAATCCCCCCCACTGCCACTTTAGGTCTAGCTCGGATGGTAGGGATTCATTTTCTTTGCATCTGCATAGGCTCTCTGGAGACAGTTCCTCATGTCATATCGCTTCCGTGCCTCTATGGAGCTCCTATTTTGCAGAGTCGAGTACTCCCCGAGGTCCAGCACAACTCCTCATTGGGGGGAGGGGGGGACCACTGCCCCCAGGATTCAGAGCATCAAGCTGCGGCCCCAGAGGACCCTAGTGTAAGAGAGCGGCAAGCTATCTGTTCGAGGCAGAACCGCTGTAAGATTTCCAAAGCAGAGTGGTGCCACCAGGCTCACCGGCCAAGTGGCCCCCCAGGGGGATACGGCTATGTCAAAGAACTGTTATGAGTACTTATTGCAACAGCCCCCTGATGATGATGGCCCCCCCACAATCTCTTCACGGGACCCAGCACGCCAACAACACCCCCCCCCCTTCCTTTCTGGAGACCGTTACCTCGTCGTGATCCCTCGCCAGGTCTCCACGTTCGTGCGAGGCCCTCTGATCAAGCAGAGTCCCTGGCAGGACCGTTCTCTCAGTCAGCCTCCCCCTCACCTTTCTTCCTCTGGACTCCCTGAACTCTAAACCCCTCGTTCTCCTTGGTCATCCCTTCCTTCCCCCCCCCCCCCCCCCCCCCCCCCCCCCCCGGAGTTCTGGGGCAGCCACCTTCTTTCAATGTTTACCCATTGAGGGAGGGGGCATCTTGGAGGAGATGGTGGCCCCCCATCCGTATCTGTGTGGTTTTGCATCACTCCAGGCCTTCCACCTCTGAGAGTGGTGCGATGATCTTATCCTAGCACTGGGAGATAGGTTGGAGCACTGAGTTTGTCCACCGGTATTCATGGGTAGGCAATAGAGCTCGCACATCACCACCTGCAGGATCTGCGCATCACCGATGTGCTGACTCACTTCTGGACCTTGGCGCAGATGGAGATGGCTGGCTCTGGCCACAAGGACCTGGGAGTTTGGAGGTGCTTCTCTTTGCATTTCCTCATGTTTTGGTGGCAGTACCACTCCCTCCCTCCTACAGATACCTTCACTCTGAGGGATGGAGCCCATAATATGCATATTCTATGGCCCGGACAGAGTGGCTCCACATAGAGGGTAGGATTCGTCCCCACTTGGCGAGGCTTCGCCCTAGGACAGATTGTGATTATTTTCCATCCAAACCCACGCCCAAGACTCTTCGAGTGAAGGGTAGTTCTGACAGTTCCCCCTCCCACCGTTCTCAGTTATGCGGATTGTCTCATGGAACACTCGGGGTTTGGGAGGACTGCAATGTTTGTAGAGGCATGGGATCCTCAGAGAGGAGCATCACAAAGCAGTGGACCTATTGACATTTTCTTCCTCCAAGAGCATCATTTATCCGAGGGTCATACCCGCTGTTTTGGGAAGATTCTTCAAGGCAGGAGTCACCTTTTGGTCTCATGCTTTTGGCCCCTCCGGGATCTAGGGTGGGGTATGCATTTCCGTCAGCTAGCAGTTTCGAATCAGGCTCCATTGTCACTAGGAGAGCTCAGTGGGTGATCATTAGGATTGCATAGGATAGAGTGGGCTTCCTGAACCTCTATGCACCGAACACCACAGCAAGCAGAGCCATTTTTTGGAGCACAGTCCACCAACCCCTCCTACAGGCCCACTTTTGGTGCATGGGTTAACATGTTAGAGACTGTGTAGGTGATTTTAACATGTTAGAGATGGCGGAGGTGGCATGGTCACAGTTTTAGGCATGGAGTACTTTGCTTGGGAGGAGCTGATTCTGGCCTCGGGGGGACAGGACCCTTGGCATTGACAGGAGTTTGGACGTAGGCTTGGGAGTATGTGCTTCTCGAGATCTGATAGGAGTACATGCCCCAACCTCTCCAGGATAGACTGACTTTATGTGGATGAGTGGGCTTGCGAATGAGATGGCATGGTTGGTATTCTGGTAGGTACTACTTTCTCTGATCATGCACCCATCATTCTCTCCTTGGAGGCCCCATGGAGGCAGGACATACGTTTGAGCACCCGGATCCCAGATAGCCGCATACATGATTCCGAGATTCGCAGTAGGATTGAGGAGACTCGGGAGAGTCTGGATTTCTTCATTGGTTCAGTCGTAGGGGCTTTGGACTCTAGCCTTAGAGAGATCAGCAGTTTATTGTAGGAGGCCGCATAGAGCAAACTGGCTGGCTTCAGAGAGCAGGAGAGGAGCATCTGTCGGAGCCTTGCCTCCCTGCAGCTTCAAGAGAGTACCCTGGATTGATGCCTAGATGACTGCAGCCTGTGCAGAGCTTAGCTCCATTGAGGAGCGGAGGGTGGAGTATAGATACTGTGTTAGAGCTTGCTTTTGGACCCACGCAGGAGACAGGGTCACTGGAGATTTCTTCGAGATTATAGGCCCACACAGGTTGAGGGATGGTATCTGCAGATTGCGAGGCCATGATGGATCCATAGTGGCTGATCCCTCCTAGGTGCGAGCCATTGCCACAGATTTCTTTCGTTCCCTACTCACGGGTGCCCCTCTATCCTCTCAGGTGATGGATGCACGTGAACGGGTTTGGCGGCATACGAGAGAGGTGGTCCCCCCCGCTCTATGGACTTTCCTTTTGACACCCTTGACTTCAGAGGAGTTGCACTCTGTTGGCTCTCCCTAGGGGCAAATGCTTTGGAGAGGATGAGCTTCCTGTTTCCTTATTTCTTCTTCATCATTTGGATCTCATGGAAGGTGGCTTCAAAGCTACCTTCAATGAGATTATGACCATGGGCTCCATGCTAGAGAGGTTTTCAGAGGGATTGATTCATCTAATTCTCAAGGAGGGTGGTGACAGACTGGAGATTTGGCAGTGGGGACCCGTCACCCTCCTAGGGACCACATACAAATCCATCAGCTGGCGCTTGCAGCCTTTCCTCCCCATTTGATTCATGGCACGCAAACAGGTTTTGTTCAGGATGGGAGAATTCTAGACAACATCTTCACTTTTTGGGAGGTGACCTCTTGGGTTAGGATGAGGCAACAGGATTTGATAGTTCTCCTGGAATTTGAGAAAGCCTAGACAAGGTGGACTGGGGCTTTCTGGAGGAGCTGGAGGTGACAGATTTTTGCTTTCTTGCTCGGTCCAACAGGGCTGCCCACTGCCACCTTTTCTCTTCTTGTTTGTTGCTGAGGCCATGAGCAGTTTTCTCTCTGCACGAGAGTCAGGGCTCCAAGGGTTGCGTCTTCCCATCTCCTTGCAAGAGGAGGTGCTCGACTTAGAGTTTGCTGACGACACAATAGCATACTTCTCCTGGGATGGAAGGAATCTCTAGAGATTCGGTGATGGGATTGAAATCTTCTACTGTGCATCTGGTGCACAGATCAACTGGCACAAGTTGTGTGTATTTTGGGTTGGTTCATCGCCTACCCCGACTTGGAGGCCAGTTGAGGCTTTCCAGTGGATCTTGAGCGGCAGTCCAGTTCGCTATCATGGATGCCAGGGTGATCTCGATATTTCCTCGGAGCAACATTTAGCCTCTCTTCTTCTGAGCATGCGGAAGAAGTTGCTATATTGGAGTTCAGCCACGCTTTCCTTAGCTGGCCAGGTCGTGGTGACGAACCAAGGTCTTCTCGCCGCTATGTGGTATATCACCTCTTGCTGGGCCTTTTCCAGGGCGGCTTGCATTTATTAGGTTGAGCGGTTGATCCACAACTTTATTTGGAGATCCGCGGTCTACGCTCAGTCCCCTCTTTTTAGAGCCGTGCCCTTTTGGGCACGTTGATAGTTCATGGACTTCTTTCGGGGGCGATTCCTAGAAGGACTTTCTCCTAGCCCGGATCTACATCCGCACCCCAGTTCTAGGAGGCCCTTGGCCCTAGAGTACGAGATGGATTTTACGAAGATGAGGGATCGTGGCTTTAGCCCAACATTTGAGGATAGATTTGTAGCCAGCCTCATGAGACCTTGGGACTTCCTCGCTAGCTTTATCATAGGAGCACCTCCGTCAGCCCTTGATATGGAACCCCTTGGTCCGCAGGAGATTGGCTTCTTTTCAGACAGCTTCCCCCGGAGGCCCAGGAGAGGAGCCTCATTGGGATATGGGGCAAGGACAGATGTAGCCTAGACATCGACTCTTTACCCCCCTGGAGTGGCTTGTTGTGATCCCGAACCTCCCCCCTCCCCTCCGCAGTGGTTGGGTGTGTTCGCCAGGCACGACATACCCTTGGTTGTTCATGGCATTGATGAGAGTTCCGTCTTCCTCACCTTCTCTTTTGGACCACATGGAAAGTTCGTGGACTTCTTTTGGGGGGAATCCCTAGGACTTTCTCCTAGCCCGGATTTGTGTCCGCACCCCGGTTCTGGGAGGCCCTTGGCCCTAGGATACGAGATGGATTTTTACGAAGATGAGGGCTCGTGGCTTTAGCCGAACATTTGAGGATAGATTTGCAGCCAGCCTCCTGCGAGTTGGGACCCACCTCTGGCCCTTCAGGAGTTCTCTCTAGCTTTATCATAGGAGCACCTCCGTCAGCCCTTGATATGGAACCCCTTGGTCCTTATTAGGAGATTGGCTTCTTTTCAGACAGCTTTCCTCGGAGGCCCAAGAGAGTCTCAATGGGATACGGGGCAAGGACAGATGTAGCCTTGACATCGACTCTTCCATCCCCCCTGGAGTGGCTTGTCGTGATCCTGAACCTCCCCCCTCCCCCCGCAGTGGTTGGGTGTGTTAACCAGGCACGACATACCCTTGGCTGTTCATGGCATTGATGAGAGCTCCGCCTTCCTCACCTTCTCTTTTGGACGACATGGAAGACTTGACAGAGTAGAGCCCCCTAAGGAGGATTTTAGTTACAGAGGGTGAGAGTGATAGGTTTCCATTAGCATGGTTGGCACATTGACCCTCCACCGACCAAGGTGGCGAGAGAGGAATTCTGAAGGTTATGGCTATGGGAGGGTCGCCCTCTTATGCTACTTTAGTGGGATCCAGGTAGTGGACACGGCATGATCGCTTTGATAGAGAGAGCGGCTCCTGGCACCCCTTTTCTATGGATTTGCGTCTTGATCCTTTTCTCACTGACAGGGGCAGTGAGCCCACTTGGCAATCCCAATGTATGAGGTAGCCTTCTTCTCCCAGAGTGGCCAGCCGGGGGAGAAGAGCACTGTTCCCCCCCTTTTTGGCAGTTTTCTTGATTATCGCTCCCCTCCATGGAGCTGAGCTTGTACTTAGCCAACACGGCTGTTTTGCTTGGTAACTAATAGAAGGGTCTCTTTGCTGGAAAAAAAAGAAGTATACTCCTTAAATTGGTGTTATGCATCTACACTACACTAAGCATTACCTACAATGTTGTAAGGGGCCAAGGCCTCTCTGAAAGGTTAACAAGTAGGATGATGAGAGGGGCCTTAGAGATGATATATATATATATATATATATTATATTATGCAAGGACTAGATCACCCTGAGATAACCAGCGCAAGTATCTCCGACGTATAGAGGAAGAGCCACGTGGCAACTTTAGGCGCAACCAACACCTCCCTCGATAGCAGCTGCAACGATACCCAGAGGCAATTGTGACATGGGAGCTCAAAGGTATGATGCATCAGACAATGATGCTACCCTAACACTGTAAACAATAGTCACACTCAAACACCAACAAACTTGTTCACTTCACAGTCGACTTATAGCTTTCGGCGCCAATCCTGCCCAGAGGAGACGTGCACAGCAGATCGTCTTGCGAGATCACCCAACCAAGGCTCTGATACCACTGTTAGGCCCATATCATGCTACACCCAGAAAAGTCATCTACAACGAGGCAGGAAGGCCCCCCATCACCTCATCCTGTAATCCGAGGCTTAGAGAAGATTTTTATATATGTATTATACTATTATGTTATGCAAGGACTAGATCACCATGTGGGATAACCAATGCAAGTATCTCTCCAATGTATAGAGGAAGAGCCATGCAACCAGCACTAACGATATTTCTCGTTGAGGTTCTGGAGGCACAACTGCAGTATGTGTCGTGGGGTATCCTCAGACTGGTATCCCAGTACTCACAAGTACACTTGGAACACTATGTTCTTGGCTTCCTAGTCTATTTACCCCCCGTTCTAGGTGAATGGGTATGATGGGCTCTATTGGGGTAGCACTTATGGGTCTTTCACGAAGCGTTGATTCCGTTTGCCTAAATCTGGCCACTAATGGAGCTTGATGCTTCTCCCTGATCGGGTCTACGATTGAAGGAAGTCAGACCTCACCTTCTTGTTTACAGATTGGTGGATTCGATGTAGACTACTAGATTTTGAAGTTATCTCTGCCTCGGAGATCCTTCCTTTGTTAGCTCTTGGAGCTTCCTTTCCTTGGTCGGTTGTGAGCGAGATGACTCCCCCCTGCCTAGACTCTTCTGTATCTCTTACCACCTCAGGAACTTTTGGGAGATGCGTGTTACCCTCGTCATCAACATACGTGGTTTGGTCTATAGCTTTGTGGTAACGCCTCCTGACCATGGTAACTGTAGGTTAACATAATGATCCGTTCAAGTCCCTCTGTTCACTATTTTGCCAAGGTATGGAGAGACTAGGATCAGTAGTACTACGAAATTACGAATAGTGGGTGACAAAATCAAATTTGGACTTACTGTACCGTGTTGTCCTATGGAAGGACTTGTAGAATGTTCACAATATCGTCTCAAACATTTCCTTGAAGGTGAGGAGTGAAAGCCCCGGAGATTGGAGGGCCGCAGAGAGAAAGCACGACCAGTTTATGAGAGTCTATTCTTCATTTCCACTCATATGGGACCTTGTTAGCAACACAAGACACGCGATTGGTTGAGATCTCCACCTAGTTTGGTTTGAAATCTCCCTTTTGTATATTTTTTCATACTTAATAGAAGTCTCTTCTCGGGGGGGAGGGGGGGGGAGGGGGAGAAGAAGCCCCGGAGATTCATAGTAGCCAAAAATCTATTGTGTAGTGTTGGACCGTTGTGGATGTGGAAGGAGAGGATGCTCATAGGCCGTCTAGGTTGGAAGTTCAATGAGGGAAATCAATGATCAACTTGAAGAAGGAAACGGTGATGACAAATATATTAGGATTTTAGACGTGATACGCTACATACGGGGTATTGAAAACGAAGGAGCGAAGCTTCAACTGTTCTGCATTTGATTCGATAGCCTTATGTAGAGGACCAAGATGCTAGGGACATGTTAGTGGAGGGTAAGGAGTCGTCCTAAAGCAGCACCGTCAGGAGTTCTGCTGTCGACCCTCGAGGCGGAGAGATTGAGGAGTTCTGCGTGTCGGGCATGCATACCCGTCACTTCTATCTGATGGGTCAAAATTATACTTAAACCCATATTCAAAGGCTAAAAGTGGTGAGTAGTAGTGACTACATTGCTTACTTAATCTATTACATATTAACCATGGACGACCAAGGCACTACGAAAGGAGAAAAAAGAAATCCTGGATTTTTTAAAAAAAGAGGAAAAAATCTATTCGATTGACCCTTTGTATTCCGGTTTTCATTCCTACATTTCGCTTCTTAATCTCTTTTACATACCACAGCAACGCATGGGTTGAGTACTAGTATATATTTATGTGGCGTTAGTTGTTGCTCTGAGCTTTGACAATCGTGCCTTACTTTTAGATATACTAAAAATTAGCACACCATAAGCACATCGACCTTCCCTAATAGCTTATATTTTAAATTTGAGTGAAAATATAAAACTTGATCAATAGATTTATTATCAAGCATAGTATACATTATGTACATGGAGCAAAATCTACCACGCCATTACTTACATGGAGAAAAAACTAGCATATCATAAATGACTTACATGGAGAAAAAACTAACACGACATGAACATATTGAAATCATTCCAAACCTTCACAGAGTAAAAACTAGAACCACATAACTACATTGAGCTTTGATAATAAGTAGTATTCCAAACCTTCACATAGAATATCATATATTACAAAAAAAGCAAACAAGCCTAAATTTACGTCGAGGCATCTCATACATTGCCAAACATCAACAAGCGTCCTTCTGGCTTTGGCATCTTTCATAAATCACGGTGATGATCTTTGCCCAAACAAGTCCAATAATTATTCAAACAAGTTCCATGATATCCCTAATAACTATTCAAGATTCCTTTCTTATCAAATTGTCAATTTCTTTCACCATGACTGGTGATGTGGTAGTCACGTCGTGATTGTTGATCACGAGCATGATTATGATATGGCAATCACGGTTGTGATTGACAATGACGGGCCGTGATCCGTGATCACGATTGGATAAGATGAAATTACAGTAGCATGATATTGAGAGGGCGCTTGTTGGATCAGCTTATGGGACTCGTGAGCTCCTTACTACACTACCACCAGTCCACGATCCTATCTTTGAGACAAACCTAGTTGTAGAGATTCAATGAACCCTAGTAGTTGGCACAACCTCATCAGCATGCATAGCGTTCTCGATGTGTACAGCATCCTCGACGTGTATATCTATCATTAGTGTGAGATGTCGATATTGATTGGGTGTTTGTTGATAGTGATTAAACTCAAACTTGTTAGGTTAGCTCACTTACATTGTACTTTGATGTATTGATAGCGACTAAACTTAGACTAGTTAGGTTAGCTCACTTACGTTGTACTTAGATTTATTGATAGCGACTAAACTTAGACTAGTTGAGATATCTCACTTACATTGTACTTTGATGTATTCAGACAGTGATGACTGAACCCAGACTAGCTGGGTTAGCACACATTATGATATACTTAATTGATATTTATATTTTATAAGTTATGTCTTCATTGAGGATCGTTTTATTTTAGTTGATGTTCATGGTTTATGGTTTTTTTTAATTGCACTTTAGCTATCATGTTGTCTATTGAAAAATCCCACTCTTCCTTGTGCCATTGTATCCAAACATTGTGTGATGGTGAACAAAACTGTGTCAGCATCATGTGGAGTGGGGAGCTTTTCCCATATGCTTGGTCACCATCGAATGATGTTTAATATGTCAAGTAGTGCCTATTGCACATTTTTCAAGTCTCTTGTGCTTGAGAGGTCTTGAAAAATTCCACTCTTCTCCATGCTATCATACCCAAACATCATTCGTTGATGATGAAACTTTGCAAGCATGTGGAGGAAGTCTCCTCTCATATACTTACAAATTTAAGTCACCATTAGACGATGTTTGGGTATGATAGCGTGGAGAAGAGATGGATTTTTAAAGGCCTCTCGAGCTCTACGAGACTTAAAAAATGCACACTAGCGAGTTGTGCTTAAGAGGTCTTAAAACATTCTACTCTTTCCCATGCCATTATACCCAAACATCATCCGTTTGATGGTGAAACTTTTTAAGCATGTGAAGGAAGTCTCCCCTCACATGCTTACAAAGTTTGGTCACCATTAGATGATGTTTGGGTATGATAGCATGCGGAAGAGATGGATTTTTCAAGGCCTCTGGAGCACTAAGGGACTTAAAAAATGCACACTGGGTGAGTAGTGTCTAGTGTGCATTTTTGAAGTCTCGTAGTGCTTGAGAGGCGTTGAAAAATTCTTTTCTTTTCCATGCCAATTATACCTAAACATCATCCAATGATGTGACCAAATGTTGCCAGCATGTGGGGGGAGGAATCTCCTCCCCCTCTCCCCACATGCTTGCAAAGTTTAGCCACGAAGGTTGGTAGAGCCTAGTGCATATTTTTCAAGCTTCCTAGTGCTCGAGAGGTCTTGAAAAATCCCTCTCTTCCTCTTGCTATCATTCCCAAACATCAGTCAATGGTAATCAAACTTTGCAACCATGTTGGGGGGTGGATTTTCTCACATGCTTACAAAGTTTGGTCACCATTGGATGATATTTGATGTGTCAGTGTACATTTTTCAAGTGTCCTTGTATTCGAGAGACTTTCAAAAATCTCACTCCTCCATGTCACCATACCCAAACATCATCTGTCTTTGCAAGCATCTGGGATGGGTCCTCCCCACGTGCATACAAAGTTTCGTCACTATTAGACGATGTTTGATATTTCAAGTAGCACCCAGTGTGCATTATTTAAGTCTCCTAGTCCTCAAGAGGTCTTGAAAAACCTCTTTCTTCTCGGTACCATCATATCCAAATATTATCCAATGTAGTGACTAAACTTTGCAAGCATGTGGGTGGGGGGGGGATCCCACCCCTCATTTGTTTGCAAAGTTTGGCCACCATTGACGATGGTTGATGTGTCAAAATGTAGAGCTTTATGTAGTATGAATTCATAGACCTCTACATAAAGCTTTGTATGTATGCATAGATCTCTCTATGTATACATTGATGGATGTATCCATAGAGCTCTAGATAAAACTCTCTGTGTATGCATAGATCTGTTGCATCAATGTATGCATAGATCTCTCTATGTATACATTGATGGATGCATCCATATAGCTCTAGATAAAACTCTCTGTGTATGTATAGATCTGTTGCATTGTGTTCAACTCTAGCATTTATCCCATTTATTATACCATTTATGTAGCATATTTATCTGATGTGTTTTACTCAGTGTGGGTATTGTTTTTCACATTTTTATAGGCAAAGGAAAATGGTAGTCTAAGGGTTCCACGAGACAACAAAGTTCTCTAACAATCCTGCTCATAATGATCTTACTTGCCATTACTGTGGTCACAAAGGTCACATTCAATGTGACTTGTCGCGTAAGAAGAAGAGGGAAGGTGGTTCTGCAAAGAAGCCGACCAATCAAACCTCTCCATCTACCAACAAATCCCATAGATCCTCTTCCACCAAGGAGACTATCTTCATCGGCATTGAGGAGCTTCCTGCAAACTCACCTGTACCTACCACCTCACGTCTTATGAATTGGGTGGTTGACAATGGGTGCACTACTGAGATGATTCACATGACAGGTCCATTTTGCATGATATTTGACTGAGCTCTTTGAAGGTGTCCATTAGTGATGCTTCCAGCATTGAGGCCTCTTATGTGAGTAACATGTGACTTAACTCCTCTCTTAGCTCTTCTTCTATCATTTGATATGTGCTTTATGTTCCCAATCTCTCTTGCAATATTCTCTCAGTGTGCTTCTACAATCACTTTACTTTAACTTTCTCATGATCTTGAACACATCGTCTTTAAATCTGAACCACCTCCATTTTGTATAGCTGTTGGCCTGCTACAACTTTCAAAGTTCTATTGGAGTGCCAGCCTCACCTAGTGATTTCTGGTCATTCCCTCTAGAAATTCTCCATTTGCCAAGAACATCAGCATCTCATTATACTAGGTGTTTGGTTGAACATCCAGAACAAATAGCTTAGCATCCGAAATTTGATCTGATATTACATCTAATGGTTCTTTGGAATCTATCCGGGACATAAAAATTACAACTACATGCTCACTTCTAGGCATGTGTTCTATGGTAAACTTAAACTCTTGTAATAATGGCATCCATCTTGCAAGCTTATCGGTTGTTAGATTAGGCTTGCTCACCAGATAAACCTATGCTTAGTGATCAACATGGAAAATAAAATGATTGCTGGGGGGCCCTAGTAGCATGGGAAGGGTGTAGGGTGAAACCCTGCCATGGGGCTTTGCCCTTCCGCACTCGAGAGAACAATAGCTCAACCGATAAACCAACAAGTCTTGCCTAGCATATAAATGTACGGTTGGTGTGTGTCACTCACCTTGTGAACGCATGTCGCCTGGGATTCTCGTACGTAGCATCACCATGTAGAAGCACCTGAGAGCTCCACTCTGGTGCTGTCGCCATCACACTTTAATAGAAGCTCGACTCTATCTCTCTCTCTCTCTCTCTCTCACTCACTCACTCAACTCACTCACTTACACAATGGAGCACATAAGAGCTCAACACACACAAGAGATAAGCAAGGGAGAAAAGGAAAAGAGCACTCACTTGGATTATGCATAAGAGAATGAGTGGTGAGAGTTACATTTTGCCTTTTATATGTGGCTTTTAGGGTTTACACTCTTGGAAAGTCAAAGTTAAAAACTAGGTCCCATGACTCATTTGGCTATTCTAGCTTCTATAAACATGAATTCCACAACTAGTACTCTCCACCTAAGATCGTATGGTGCGTCTTTAATAGACAAGCGGTGATGACATATGTAAAATAATACAATGTAAGTACATTCCAATGAAATTTGACATTTCCAGCGACTTTAGCCAAAAATGTTGAATATGGTAAGATGGCCGGCATCGACGTTATGGATGTCCCTGGTAGCCAATTAAACATGCCCCCTTCTTGATGCAAATTCTGTCCTTGGAAGATGTCAATGAGGATAAGTCAATGTTGCATGAGAAAAGAAACACGAAGCTTGGCATTATCTGCATAGCAACAAAAATAACAAGTAAGGTGTTCTTTGGGAAATAAGCAAGATTTAGCAAAATAGAACATTCATAGATATAGTCATCATACAATGGAGATAAGATTAGTCAAGCTTCCCAAAGATGAAAATTAATGTGGATCTAGCTTATAAATGAGTACAAAGTCTTCTATCCATGAAATTAGTGCAAGATTATGCCTATGGTTATGACTGTAGTCTAAAAACACAATGATGCACATCAACCAACTAAAGCAAGATGCTAACTCTACAAGAAAAATTTCTTATGATCAAACAGTTATTTACAAAACAAAAGTCACTTTTATTTTGGAAGAATTTGATTTTTATTGTTGATTTTTGGTACTTCTTTTTTTGGTACTTCTTTTTCTGGCAATAAATAGAGATGAGCCACCACCTCGTGGAGACCAAAGTAATGGCCTAAAGATCTCCGCTGAGAGTATCTAAGAATTGCTAAGAATCTCCTGCGGCGCGGCGGTGATGGTTTTCTAGGGGTGCAAAAACTCAAGGTTCCACCCCATTCACAATTAAGGCATCAATCTAAAGTACCATTGTTGGTGTCCCAAACACCTACCAGGATCCTACATGGTGATGGCTCTATTCTTGATCTTCTCTTTTTCTTAATTAATTAATTAATTAATCTATTTATTGTAACAAATATGCTTTCAGTCATGAATTGCCTAGAGAGTTAGAATATGGCTAAAGATGGCTCATTTAAGATAGAGTTGAGTACTTGGCATACTTCTTTGGTATACCTTATTTCAGATGCAGAATAGGAAGACTAGGACTCTTTCAAGAAAAAACGCTAGCATTAATATTATTCTAGATAGTAACTAAGAGAAAATGAGACCAATCCACATGTAATACAAACATTCTCCAAGTGAACAATGAAAGCAAAAAACTACAAATAATCTACATATGAAGAGCAAGTTTCGAATACACCTATTCAAATAGAAGAGACTTGTTGTTTTCTACTTGTAAGATGGTTTAATGTGGAGATGTGGAAGGCTACCTTGATGGATATACCCTACTTGGCTACACACTTTGATGACACACGTAAGAAAATAACAAAAATGAAGAGCAAATCTTATCGTAAAAGGTCATCGTCGAAAAGATGCAATGTGAATGCAAACTCAGACTCATCATCACTAGGTTCCTCATCCTCACGGGGTACTCCTAGCTCATACGTTGCTTATGGCATACTTGATAGAGATCTTAGGGCATCCTCACTATATAGACTGACATTTGGATGATAGGCAAGTGAGCAAACATCTATCCCCATGGAAACTATCAATATAAAGTCACCTACAATGACCCAAAACGAACAAGTACGTGGCAATAAAATCTCATTGAGTGATGGGGCTAAGGCATCATAATGTTCCATCCTCCATTGCTCTAGCTCTTGCTCTTGGACAATACTCACTTGATGGGGTCCACCAACTAAATAGAAAACACTTTGATCATGATGCCGTTGTGGGGATAATCCTACAAGGAATTGAAGAAGTCATGTCCCATACCTTCTAAAGAAGGTTCTGCACTACCGACAAAGGTAAGATGCAGCTCTGCGTGCATGCGATGCTCACAATCATGACATGGTTCAAGGGGGTGGAATTATAAACAAAATACATCAGAAAATGGTTCAAGGGGATGGAATTATAAACAAAATATGTCAGAAAATGCACTCACAACAAATCTCACCTAAGGATGCATAAAAATATCACGAGTGGGTTTGGAAGTAAGGAATACTAACTCCCCTTGAAAGTGCCATTTTATACTATTGGCATCCAAAATGGGTACACTGGTGTTGCACCACGAAGAGAAATCTATTTCTCAAGACTTGAAAAGGAAACATTCAAACATCCTAGAAAAAGTAGATTCTCATGAGGTTAAACATTCTCTTTGTAATTGTTTGGCTCCTCCAATCTTTCCAATCACCATATGCTATCCTGTATCCATTATGAATTAATGCTAAAATCCAACAACTCTTATGAATTATGGCAATAAGTTGGCATGACTCGCTCTCTTTTAGCAACTTTCTTACTAAATCCTTTCGTAACTCCTTCCCCTCTAGAAAACCATTAGCAAGAAGGTTAACGATTTTCTTGCTCCACTATGGAATAGCCTCTACCTTGAATAGTGTAGCATATGGTAGATCATCATCATCGACCCATGTGCTTCACTAGGGATACAAGATAAATGATCAGTCCCATTTCATGTAACATCTGGTAGATCATCATTGACTCGTGTTGGTGTTTCACCATTAGAGATTTGAGATAAATAATCAGCCATGGCATGTTTCTTGCCAGGCCTCACCATCACTGTAAAGTCAAATTCAAGAAGAATCGACAACCACCTGGTGATTCTTTTCGATGGAACACAATTTGTTCATAAGATACAACAAGGCTTGATGACAACATAAAATATAAATTTGTTAGCAAGAATGTAATGACAATATTTCTTTACAGCATTAACCATTGCTAACCCTTCATGCTCAGTGGTAGTATAATTTATTTCAGCCTCATCTAGTTTTTCCAACTTGCAAAACTAATAGTATAGTCCAACTTGTGTTCTCCTAGTTGTGCTAGGATGCATCCAATTGCGAAGTTTGAGGTATTAATGTGCACATGGAAGATGACGTTCCCAGTTGAGTGCTCACAAGATTAGAGCACTTACCATGGCTTGCTTCAACATTATGTGAGAAGCTTGTTGACACTCCTTGTTCATACAAATACAACCAATAGCTTATACAAGGGACGAGCTATCTCTGCATAGAAAAGAATAAATTGATGGTAGTAGTCGACATGGTCCATGAATCTCTAGACTCCCTTATAGTTTTTTGGTGGGGTAATTCCAAGATGACCTTGATTTTGCTCTCATGGGGATGGCCATTTCATGAGTGAGCGAGAATGAGCGAGACACTAAAACTAAGCAATTGCAAAAAAATTTATCAAACATAACACTATTCATCTTGCAATATAAGTTGACTATTAAAAAGAGAAGCATAAGTTATTTGAGGACTACTATAGACACCACAATATCCGATGTATCTACATCGATCCACCATAATATCAAAACCCCACCAAAATATTAGAACTAGCTACATCAAAATATCAAAAGATGTTTGCCACATTAGAACTAGCTATATCAAAATATCAAAAGATGTTTGCCACATAGCCACAACTGAGAGGACCAAAGTTATCATCTAGAGATGCTCCTACCAAAAACTTAAAGGCATCTAGCATCGTGATGGGGAAGTATCTAGGCAGTTTGAGTAGTTGTGGGATAATGACATCCCGATAAAGCCTAGAATAATTCAACTTTTGTGAGTGCTTATTGATGCATGAAATCATGAGTAGTAGCATCCAAGTTCAGCACTTGTAAGAATACATAATAGAGGTGCTTTCAAGGCAAGTGAACTGAGTGTGCTTAGCCTTTCTCTTCTAGAAGTCTGCACATGTACACCTTGGGAATTTAGAAACTATGACTGAGTAATTCACACCATTTAACTTTGAACCCTCTATGCTGACATAGAAAATGTGTCTCATTACAAAGGATAATCACCTCTACCGTAGGATCTCAACTGCAAATAGATCGACCTTTCTCGATGTTCTCATAAAACTCTTTAGTTAGCTTGCTTATCTAGCGCACTATCTTGCCATTGCTATACTTTGCTCGAATAGAGCGTGGGACTCTTGATGCGATAGTTGTGGGCACCCTAGCTCTCGGAGCCGTTGAGACAACTACACCTGTCTCTAATATAAATCATGCAGACTACAAATTTGCTATGTCATCAATACTTAGGTTTGTTCCCTGGGCCACAGGCCAAACCCCTAGGAGCAGTAGGTGTTAGAGGCCCGATGACATTTGTAGTGTCTACTTTCCAAGAGTGTGTGTTAGTGGAGCTATATAACCAAACAAAGCCCTCTTTGATACCACTAGGGTAAGTGCAACATTCCCAAAAACAAGGGGAAGGAACTCCCTCCTGGTCAGACCCACCCAAATTCAAAAATTTCCCTCAACACAACTTTTCTAGCTCTCTGAGTTTTGCATGTTTTTGCTCTAAGGCCTTTATGCCAAAAGCCTTTATCTTTAGCCCCAAAACTCACATACAAAATTGTGTTATGAAAAACAATACAAGTAATAAGAAGTAAATGACATGTGTACCAGTTTGCAAGGTAGATTTGTGCACATAAATGTTCAAATGAATCAGGTCAACGTCTACTCAGTAAAAAGTTTTTACTCTAAAATATCTACAAGTCTCTCATATAGAATTTCTTCCAATTCTGACTCTAAACTAATAGATCTCTTATTTTATGAGACCTTTGTTCTCTTGAGGTCATGTGGAAAATATACGGTGTTATTTGTTTCAATGCATAAGATTTAAGGGGGAGAGAAGTGGTGCTTGTGGGAACATTCTAGTTACTTAATTCATTTCTCCAATTTATTGTCTTGTATATAATGCTCCAGTTTTTAGCTTCAAATAGTTTTCAGAAAGCTTATGTCTTTTGAACCTAGAATGTAAATATAAATCTAGATTTTCATCATAATGCATTTTGGCATAGTAAAAAATTTTGGTTTGTGCCCGAGAGAGATTTTTAAATTACTTTGTGAGATATTTCTGAGCAATTTTTTAGAGTCAAAATTTGAAGAAAGTATGTATAGTAGAGTTATAGATAACTTATAGTAGTAAACTTTTGCTTCATTGACTTAGGTAAGATTCTTCATCTTCATGCTCAAATCTACCCTCCAAACGGGTGTACAATTTGTTTGCATCTCATATTTTTCTTACTTTCTCATGTTGTAGTTTTACATGAAAGTACCTATAAGAGCTATGTAATTTTTTAAGGCTCAACAACTATCTTATGTGAATAGGAATTTCTTGAAAATCTTATGGTTAAAATGAAAAGAAAAATTATATGGCAAAAACCTAACAACCCCAATGGAGGTGGCACTTTTTAGGTGTTGACACACGTAGGCATAGAATTTGTACATCACTTGATAATAATTTTAGAAAAGAATGAAGTCTTCGAGAGGAGAGGCGAAACTTTTCAAAATGAGGAGTATGCCTTTTCAATTTCATAACATAGAAATGGATGTTCAATGACACGAGCCCTTCCAATGAACTTTTTGAAGAGTAGGACAACTAGTTGAAACGAACTTTCAGAGGAGTAGGACAACTAGTTGAAACAAACTTTCGGGGCTCCTACAGTGTCTAACGACTGGTAGGCTATGCAACATTTCCTTTAGTGTGTTGATAAGAGGCCCTCATAAGAGTTGTAGGCATTGAGATCCAATAGGGATCCCATCCACGTTAACTTTCACATAGATAGCTAACAGGCCATCCCCCTCATCACCTGCTCTGCAGACCTGGTCTGGGAAGCAAGCATGCTCCTCTAGTAGGACTGAACTAATAAGGGACATTTCATAACTTCACCCTTGTAGAAATATAACAGATGGCAATAAATGGCCGTGTCCAACTGACCACAATGTGCGGACATTAGTTAGGGTTATTTGGTGTGTGAACACAACACATGTAGTGTGTGAACACAACACATGTAGTGTGTGGTTGTGTAGTCTTCTTCTATTATGCATTATGTGAGTGTGGATATGATTTCTCAACTAGTTTATTGGCCAAGTCTTGGTGTGTTATTTGGTGCGTGAACACAACACATGTAGTGTGTGGTTGTGTAGTCTTCTTCTATTATGCATTATGTGAGTGTGGATATGATTTCTCAACTAGTTTATTGGCCAAGTCTTGGTTAACATCGGGTCATTCACAATGTAATGTCTTGGGAGACGTGGACCTTATTAGGCCATACATCTCCAACACCATTTATAGCTACCCTCACTGTTATAAGCAATAGCCAATCCATAACTATTGATTGTTTCCCTACAAGTACAATGAAAGAGAGGATCATCATCGAGAGGGATGGATTACAGTCCCAGTGATTGTGTAGTCAATTCACAAAGAAAAACTGCTACACTCAAGCTTCCCCACAGAATGGTTACTAGAGCCTTGAGGACACCCTTGATGAACCTTTCAACATCCCTTGAGGATATACCCTTGAGGACACCTTGATGAACCTTTCAACATCCCAAGCCTCATCTTCCAAATACCATAGCCTAACTTCTCCATAAAAACTCCACATCTGTGTGGAAACGACCCTACCTATTTTTATTCCCATAAAAAAAGGACCGCCCATGGTGAAAATCCACTAAGAGAGCCATGCACCAACTTTTTAGGCACAACCAAGCAACCCCAAGGTGCAAAAGAAGCACCACAATTCCATAACATCCCTGTGTGCTAGGTTACAACACCAACTCATTAACTGAAAGGTGCACCAAGTTGGCAGTGGTTTCTTTTCAAAGCTTTTATCATGGATGGGCAAGTGATTTTTCACCTTTTCTCACTCAACTCACAAGATAAATTTGTATATATGTAATGTAATACCTCCAGAAGAAGCCTTAAACCTCATTTGTATATATGTAATGTAATACCTCCAGAAGAAGCCTTAAACCTCATTTGTATATATGTAATGAGGTCCAAGGGAGAAGACTTAAACCTCATTTGTATATATGTAATGTAATACCTCCAAAAATATATACTTGGGAACTATTTAAAACTTAAATATTAAAAATATTAAAATAAAAAACAAAAACAAACCCCTCCTTTTTATCCATGCACACATAAAACACTAGCACATAAACAGTCCCTATCCATGCACACATAAAACACTACATATGCACACTCTCTCTCCACACACACATAAAACACTCACACATGTAGACTCTCTATACACACACATAAAACAATTGCACACACACACACACACACACACACACACACACACACACACATAAAACACTTGCACATGCACACTCTCTACACACACCCACACATGCATACACACATGTGTACACTCTCTCATCCCACATACACAAAAAATACCATCACATGCATTCTCTCAACACACACACTTGCACACTCTTTCACCCACATGCATATACACCCCTAAAAACTTTCCCCTTAATTTTCTTTTCAAAACCCCTAAAATCCCCCCCTCTCTTTAAAAAACTATCAATCACCCCATCTCTTAATACCATCACATGCACTCTATCTCTCTCTCTCTCTCTACACACACACACGTGCACACTCTCACCCACATGCATATACACCCCTAAAAACTTGCCCCTTTACTTTTTTAAACCCTAAAGTCTTCCCCTCTCTCTCAAAATAAGTTAACACCCACCCCATCTAATTTTTTCAAACCTTCTCCCCCCCTTCTAATTTTTTTCAACCGTCCCCGCCATGTATAAAAGTTTCAACCCTTCCCCAATCTAATGATTTTACCCCTCCCTTCTCCCTTGTATTACGTCTCTCTCTCTCTCTCTCTCTCTCTCTCTCTCTCTCTCTCTCTCTCTCTCAACCTCAAGAGAGTTTATGTCCTCAAAAAGGGGGTTGTTTTGCACCAATTTACCCTAACATAGGTGCATGGAAGTGTGGAACTACTATGTAAAACCCCCTTGTGAACAATCTTTTTTTTTGGAATGGTACGGGTGTACACTTTGTGATGGGTATGGGTGTACGCTTATGAACGTGCGTACGCTTCTCAGGGATCATATGGCATAGGTGTACGCTTCCCAAAAGACACGGGTGTGGCTTCAAGAAGGAACATAAACTTGATGAAAAAAGAACAAAATATCAGATATTTGCATGAATGACAAGGGCAAAGTTTGACCACTAACTTGCTTCTCCCACACTCGGTGAATACCTCAATGCTCCAATGCTCCAGTTGACCTCCATAGCTCCATGGAATCACCATCAAACAAGCGAAAACAAACTCAAACACAAGCAAACAACCGGTGGATTTGCACTCCAATTGGGCCAAATAAGGCCTCTAGAAAATGAACTAAGTGGAGGACCCTAAGCTAAATGCAATCCCTGAAAACAGCACCAAAGATGTTAATCCTAACATACTACCTTGCACACAAGAGAGAGGGAGAGAAGAAGAGAAACAACGTGCAAGGGTTGAGTTCGGAGATATGCACTTAGCCAATCATAATAAGGGTTAACTCCTCGATGTGAAGCCGCTAGGGGCTCACTCCACCTCTACTTGTGTCACCCAAGTAGAGATTCAAGAGCTAGGTAGAGAGAAAGAAGAATGGAGCTATGGAAAGATCAACTTTCACTCCATGCCACATGCATGCAAGAGGGACTTTGGTGTAGTAGGGAGCAAAGAGGGGAGAGAAGGAGAGAAACTAGAGCATCACCATCCCTACAAGCACACACCAACAATCAAGCATGCAAGTAACAACAAGAAAGCATACATCCACAAGATCATAACACACACACACACACACACAGAGAGGTAAAACTCAAATGAGACTAATAGGATTGTCCCTTTTCATATTTCATAAAATGTCTTATATACAAGAGCTCTTAGTTTACAAAGGGTGGTTGCCCATTTACAATTGGGGGCCCAAAACTAGTCTTTCCTAGCTCTATGTACGATGCTTTCGTATGACTAACATTACACAAGCCTTAAGCTTGGTCATCCCATGTCTCTTTTTACATTAAGTGCTTTGCATGGTTACAAAAGATGAGTTACAATGATCGTAGCCACGGATTGTCCCTTTTTATATTTCATAAAATGTCTTATATACAAGAGCTCTTAGTTTACAAAGGGTGGTTGCCCATTTACAATTGGGGGCCCAAAACTAGTCTTCCTAGCTCTATGTATGATGCTTTCGTATGACTAACATTACACAAGACTTAAGCTTGGTCATCCCATGTCTCTTTTTACATTAAGCGCTTTGCGTGGTTTACAAAAGATGAGTTACAATGATCGTAGCCATGGTTGTTAACCAGGGTGGTGAACAACCGTGCACTCATGGACCATGTTCTGTGTTAGGGTCCTGCAAAAACTATGTCCATGGGGTTCTAAGTTTAAGGTTGATAGTATGTAGAAAGTATGTGAAGCACGTTAATTTGGAAAGAAAAAAAAGCATGTATTTTCACATTACAAAAATGTGAGCAGGAATGTACTAGATATTGTGCATTTAGATGTATGGGGTCCTGCAAAAACTGTCCATGGGTGCCTATAGGTATTATGTAGCATTCATTGATGGCCACATGAGGAAAGTGTGGGTGTATTTCATGAAGAAGAAGAGTGAAGTTTTCACTCATTTTTAAAATTTCAAAGTGGTGGGATGAAAAGCAGACAGGGAGACGTGAAGTGCCTAAGGTCACATGGAGGGGGAGAGTACTTCTCCAACGAGTTCTCTGATTTCTTGAGGAAGAATGGAATTCAAAGATAGTTTACATGTGGATACACTCCATAGAAAAATGGAGTTGCTAAGTGGAAAAATAGGCACATTGCAAAGATAGCACGAGCATTAATGATAGAAAAGAATATGTCGCATAGCTAGTGGGCTGAAGTTGTTTCTACAGTAGTTTATATCATGAGTAGGACTCCTACTACTGTAGGCATACATGATGTAATGCCAGAGGAGAAATTCAGTGGTGGCAAGAAACTTGATTTGTCTGACTTGAAAGTTTTTGGATGTATTGCCTCTGTGCATGTGCTAGATGAGTTACGTAAGTACAAAGCTGGATCCAAAGGCTAAAAAATGTGTATTTATTGGATACTCCCTTGAGAAAAAGGGATATAGATGCTATAACCCTACTATATGTGAGTTGAGGGTAAGCAAAGATGTGTTTGATGAAATGAGTAGCTGGTATGCTGCTAAAAAAGATGTTGTTGGGGTTAATGTAACTGGAAAAATGATTGTGCATCGCATTGAGTGGACCTAGAGAGTCCTCTTGTGTTGAGTCTATTTGACAGACCATGGAGTGGCAAGCTGCATCAAAATATAAGTCCTACAAATGTAGTTGGTACATCATAGAAAGGCAAAGAGAAGGTTGGTGAGCCTCTTGGTATGCCCGACATTTCTGTAGGGCATTCTCATGGTGATGGAGAGTCTAGTGGCTCGGAGCAGAGCCTTGATGATGAGCTTGGGATTCTACCCTATTAGAACACCTGGTGTAAGAAAGAAAAGAGAAGCTACAAAAATACTAGGTAGTGATCATAGACAATGCAGGTCAGGGAGATTCAAAAAACCTATTGATAGGTTGACATATGATGGTTATGTTGCTCATCACTATGCATATATGGCTAAAGTTGTGGAAGATGTTGAACCCAGATGTTTTGAAGAAGCTATTGGGAATTTAGATTAGGAGAAAGCCATGGATGAAGAAATGGCTACATTGTATGAAAATGAGACTTGGGATTTGATGCCATTGCCTAAAGACAAGAAAGCTATTGGATGTAAGTGGGTGTATAAGGTGAAACATAACAAAGATGGTAGCATAAGCAGGTACAAGGCTAGATTGGTAGCCAAAGGATATGCACACACATGGGATTGATTATGAGGAGATGTCTACCCTGGTTCCAAAGATGGAAACCATGGAGCTATGATTGTGGTGGCCACAGCTAAAGGCTAGTAATTACATCAGATTGATGTAAAAAAATGTGTTCTTGCATGGTGATTTGCAAGAAGACGTGTATATGGATCAGCCACCTAGTTTTGAGGATACAGGTCACCCAAAGTATGTATGTAAGCTTCATAACGCCTCGTATGGGCTGAAGCAAGCTCCACGAGCATGGTATGACAAGATTGTTGAGTATCCTGTCACTATTGGTTTTCATATGGTTGGCAGATGCAAATCACTCTTTGTATGTGCGCAAGAGTGATAAGGGTATTGTGATCATCACCATCTATGTAGATGCTCTTATTGTTATGGGTGACAACTTGGAAGAGATTAAGCATGTGAAAAGTCTTCTCAAAAAGAAGTTTAACATGAAGGATTTGGGAGATCTGCGCTACTTTGAGGCATTGAGGTCATTCGCACACCTGATGGTATTTGGCTATCACTCACAAAGACAGTATATATTGGACATGTTGTCCAAGTATGGGATAGCCAGTTGTTGTAAGCCAATCTTGGACATGTTGTCCAAGTATGGGATGGCCAATTGTAAGCCAATCTTGGTGCCATTAGATCAAAATTGCAAGTTGAGTGTGGATGTAGGTTACAAGTTGGAGGACCCCACTATGTACTTGAAAGAGCCCTTCCCCCTTCGCGCAATGAATTCCGGGGTGCTAGCAACGTAAGTAGCACTTCTTGCATAGGGCATAACCTCTCACTCGGGGCCTCGGCCCCACGGATATCCGGACAGGAGACTAATCCCTCGGTTCTTCCAAAACCAAACCTGGAAAAACTTCCCTCGCCCAGCAGACATAGGCAATTCCTCCAGGATATTTTTATTCTAGCGGAGTCAAGAGCCTTAACTAACCAAACTGATCCGACCGAGCCCGTAAGTCACATGGCCAGATCAAGAAAGAGACTTGCACTTGGATCATAGAGATCAACACACTCGTTGATTCTTTTCCATAGAACAAAGACTATCTGGGATTTACTTCATCTATCGTAGCATAACAGAATTGAGTCTCATTTTAGGGATCCATCAGTCCAGCCTAACCCCATCTAATCCCATGGGTTAGCCAACCGCCTAACCACTGTAGTGATAGGATCCATTTAGGAATTTGGTTATGTTTTGCCCCAGGTACTAAGGAAAATAGTTCCTAGGCTCCCTAGTCGGTGCTTCAAGCAAACTTCAAGATAGTCACACCACTTACACACTCAATATGAAATTGTCTATATTTCACACCACTTACACACTCAATATGAAATTGTCTATATTTCACAGATTCAGCTATCTTTAAAACAATCCTTTAATGAAACCATATTATCACTGATCATAATCCTCCAAAATATCTAGCTTGAGTTTCAATTTGCAATCATTCCTTCATCAGTGTACCTATGGCATCATTGGTAACCAGAACGCTCACCACCTGTCCACTTAGGGACCTTTTCATCAATAGTTCCTAGCTCATAGTACCTGAAAATATATTCACTTAAGAAAATCCGAATGGACTCTTCGTTGAAGATCAGCAAGATCAACCAACAGATCCATATAAAAGAGCCATGGACTCATCCGTTGAGGACCAACAAGGCCAATAAACCAAATCCATGCCCGAGTTCAGAAAACAACTCTAACACCTTGTTCCATTTTCTTCCTTGACGCATGTGTGGGTATCTTTGACGACCCAGATCCCGAGCATCGTATGGTCAGCACCCTTTAGGCTCCTTCGTAGGTCACCTAGCGCTTCACTCATAGGCCACTTCCTTGGTCCCTCATCCATCGTACCGGAAGCTCACTATTTAAATTGAACCGAGGCTGGTCAAGACCTCGGCCGACCTTGCTATGCGAGATGTCCTCCATTGACTCTTCATCAACTGTTACAACTTTATCACTTAGGTCTCCACGGCCTCATTCACAAGATGGTGAAAATGCTTCCCCAGCATTCTTGACATAAAATAGTCATTTAAAAGTAGGTTTCATAAATACAGTTTCTAATGAACTCTCATCTTTCCACATTATTCCACATCATTTCTCGTTATTTCACATTCTTCTACATCAATTCACATTGCTTATTCCACATCCAGTCATATGTATTCCCATCATCTTCATCCAATTACATTATATTATATCTCATCATATCTATCCAATCACATTATATTATATCTCATCATATCTATCCTCATCTCTTCATCCATTCTCATCCAATCACATTATATTATATCTCATCAAATCTATCCTCATCACATCTCATCCATTCACATCTATCCATATCCACATCACATCACATCACATCCATTCATATCACATCTCATCCATTCACATCTACCTTGATTCACATCACATCCATTAAAGCAAGAAGGTTTCTATTTGAACCAACACTAGAAGGTCGTAAAAGAAGACGATCAGTGTAGATCGTAAAATACAACATATGGAAGTGCGTTCACAATGCAATAGTAGACCATCCATGCAGACAATGGTCAAGCAAGAACACGGAAAGCCAAGGTGTGGAAATCTCTAGACACTATGTTTAAGTTCTGTGACAAGTGAATAAAGAAAGAAAACAAGATATATCCATGGAGGAGATCTAATGCTAGTATTAAGCATGCAGAATGGCGAGTAACAAAACAAAGAAATGGAAAGATTTGGATACCCATAGATCCATGATTAACATTTCAAATTCAGAAATGGGAAGATTTGGATACCCATAGATCCATGATTAACATTTCAAATTCAGAAATGATCATATGCAAACTGTCATGACATTACACGAGAGAGAATATTATTACACAAGATAGGAATATACTACTACTCCTTAACCTACTCACACTAACATCCTCGGGTGCATGAAGCCTTGCCCTTTTTGAAGATGGCTCTACAACATCCTGTAATTGGCAAACTGGAGGAACCCTCGGTTTTGTGAATCTCAGAAGCTCCCTTTTGCCATAATCACTTAGCATATTGGGATCCTTAATCCCACACACCAATCCATAAGTAGTATAGGCTAAGTAATATTTACTCCTTAGTGCATAGACTCCAGGGCCCTGCCCAAAGATTCGCAATGCTAACTGCTTCTCCAAAAGCATGACTTTGTCTGTATTCCACCTAATGGGGTAATGTCTTGATTACAAACAAAGGAAATTCTGCATTGTCTTTCGAGAATTTCTTGTAGAATATAATGAATTGTGAAAACTTCAATCGGTTTATGTACTCTCCCAGTGCTGAGTCCATTATTCCAAGTCCTCCCACGCGTTTGCCTGCTCCGCGACAGAGAAACTCATCCTCAAACACAACCAACTGCAAAATAATATTGTCGATGAGCCAACACAACAAATAGAATAAGCTACTCAGCATGATAAAAAGTAATTAACAAGTAAACACACCTTCTGATTTTCGTCATTAACAAGTAAATCATTGTCCATATATTGATTGTTGAGTTAGTGTCTTGGACCGTCGATGAGGACGCCCCTTCCCTTCCCATGTGTGAAATATTAAGTCTTTGCTGAATAGCTTGAAGTTCTCCTTCAGTGGGAAGGTTGGATTCATAGCTTTTTGCATCCTTGTACATCATGGATAATGTGTCGGCTAGCAGAATGGAACTCACTGTCCTTGGACATTTGAATCAATAAGAGATACTTATCCAAATCTGGATCCATAAAATCTTCATCTTCCTCAAGATTCTGTGTAATGATGGCCAGACAGTAGTCTTCCCTTATGTTAAAGAGAGCTTGAATATTTGTAATTAACAAATATTCTTTGTTACCACCAATAGGAAATGTGGGGAGTAGGGTTGGAATGTCCCCTGCTTCCTCTATCATAGAGGGCTGCTCATCACCTATAACCACTAAGGTGTCTTCTCTTCTGAGCACAACAATATCCAACTGCTCACTTAAGTTCCTCTCTGCAGCCAAGTTTATCTCCTCCGCAATCTCTTGAACTTCATCTTCTGCTCTTGGAGGTTCCTCTCTGGCTTCTCCTCAATTTTTTCATTTGCAACTTCTTCATCCTCAAGCAGCACATGCAGGTAGCAGAGATAAATCCATAGTGGTAAGCAACGAGACAACACTTGCAATTGTGAATGGGGCACTTACTGTGTGTCTTCTTCTTATCATCTGGCACCTTTAAAACATCCCTGTTCAACTTTTATCTCAGGGTTGTTGAAGGCATGATATCATTCACGTGTACATACTGGACGCCGTCAAACATGACTATACCACTCAAAGTGGTCTGCTGAAATTGCTGCCCTTCTCCTCAAGATACAAAAGAGTAGACATGATCATGTCTTCGATGGAGAAATTGAAATTGAACATGCGTGAGATTTCAGGATGGCGATGATGCTGTCGAACTTTATACAGGAAGTCGAATAACTTTTCATCTGGGTTTCTTGAAGGCCACCATCAGACTCAACCTCAATCCCGAAAGGTTCCATCTACAAGCCAGGAAATATGTCAGGACGATGAAATTTCTATGTAAGATAATAAAGGATTAGCCAAGATTAGTATAACACGATAAGCGTTGGAGAAATCTCACCGACATCTCTAGTCGCATTGTAGTAATTTGATGAAATATTAGTGAGAAAATGAAATTGCAAGAAAAAATGTGCCAAAATCACTATAACACGATACGTGTGGGAGATTCACAACAAGGAGCCCTCTCTTCACGTTATAGTGATTTGATGCAATATTTCAAAGGCAATGACGATTGTAAGAAAAATCACTACAAGAAAGACAGTAGGACAAATCACTATAACGCGATATGCTTGAGAGAGTTCGCACCAAGACCTCTTCTCGCGTTGTAGTGCTTTCAAGAAATTTATGTAAGAAAATTACCATTGTGGGCAAAATCACTACAACACGATATGGGTACGTTAGTTCTCACCGAGATCCCTCTTCGCGTTGTAGTGATTTGATGATATATTTGGGAGAAATTAATTAAATTCTTAAAATTCTAAAAGTAGCAATCTTTGATGGAATATTTATAAAACAATTATACAACTTCGGCCAAATTAAAACACAGAAATATTCGAAAACATACCGCGAAATTCACTAGGAGAGCAAGCAGCAACCAACGAAGTTGACTGTAGGAGAGCAAGCAGCAACCAACGAAGTTGACTGTAGGAGAGCAAGTAGCAGGCTGAAGGTGATGACTGCGAGAAAAATTGCACGAGCAAGAAGCAACGAATAATGAATGGTAGTCACCTTTATCCACGAAAGCTAACGGTTTATACACGTGGCAAACATGCATGATGGCACACCACGTGCTTTGCGCACATATGATGACATGTGTCAAAATTTGATTGATCGTAATCATTATGAGTACGGCCCCACATCCTCCTTGGCATGTGTGGACATGCTCTTTCGCACGTGTGTCGTGCTTGTCCTCGGTAAATGTGGTACTCATCCTCGGTAAATGTCAAGTGTCCGTGTCTTTTGTCGCCGTTTCGTTCTGCCTCCTTCGGTTGCGTGTATTCCTCTTCCGTGCCTCATCTACGCCATCTCTACGATTTATCAAGCAAGTGTCCATCACTTCAACATTTTTCCTGTGTAATTCTTTGGTAAGTTATCAAGCAATCACTCCTGGTCTTAAATGTTATATTCAATCATATATATCATGTTTTACCTACGTTCATTAGATATTGGGTCAAATAAAAGGCAATGTCTGACAAGTCACCACGACGCGAAGAATGAATTACGATTTTTTCTGATGTAGCCATATTGCGTTATAGTGTTTTGGATATACTTTCTTGTCCTATACATTGTTCTGTGTGGTGTATGTTATCTATTAACTATTTCCATAACCTACTTTGTGAAATGAAACGCTCTGTGTAAGAAATCACTACAGCGTGTCGAGGGTATGAGGATTACGTCTGATATGCCTCTATTGCGATATGTAGTGATTTGGACCTATTTTATCGACATAGGTGTTATTAGGTTATATTGGACCAAACGAAAGGCAATGTCTTAAATGTTATATTCAATCATATATATATCATGTTTTACCTACGTTCATTAGATATTGGGTCAAACGAAAGGCAATGTCTGACAAGTCACCACGACGCGAAGAATGAATTACGATTTTGTTAAATGTAGCCATATCGCGTTATAGTGTTTTGGACATACTTTCTTGTCCTATATATTGTTCTGTGCCGTGTATGTTATCTATTACTTATTTCCATGACCTACTTTGTGAAAGGAAATGCTCTGTGTAAGAAATCACTACAGCGCATTGAGGGTATGACGATTAGGTCTGATATGCCTCTATCGCGATGTAGTGATTTGGACCTATTTTATCGTCATAGGTGTTGTTAGGTGTATTGTTCTTGTGTTATTTTGTCAAATGAAAGGGTCTCTTCGAGGAGTTGATGTAGATTTTGTCTGAAGTAGTCATATCACGTTGTAGTGATTTAAAGCTAATTCGTTATCCAAGTTAACTTTTTTAGTAGTTTTTATATTATTGTCCTATGTATTTATTGATGAGAAGCTTATCATGTAACATTATGACTATTTTCAGATGGCGCGTACTACGAAGACTGCAAGGCTCTCATCTACAGATGATCCTCAATTAGGTAGAGAAGCTAGTTTGGGAAAGGAAATTTCTACACTGCGCTCAATGAGGAGACGTAGATACGACCAGCATAAATCCGTCCTTCTTGAACGAAGGAAGGTGGAGAAACATATGCATTACGCGGTTCCGAAGTTGCCATTCTAGCATGTAGTCCATTCTATATGTGAGAATTTTGGCATTAATATGCGTTGGCACGCCTCTGCCTTAGGATGTTTGCAAGAGGCTACATAAGACTGGCTTGTCAAATTTTTTCAGGATAGCTATGTCCTTGCCGCGCATGCACATAGAGTCACTGTGATGCCGAAAGACATGAACTCGCTTCGTTTGCTGAGGTTCAGATATGACCGTACGCGTTGGAGCCCGCCCTACTTAGTGACAAGAGAATGAAGGGAATTTTGGAAATCCCGCCTTTGACAAAGAAAGTTAAGATCACAGAAGTGACAGAGGCTAGTCATTCACGTGACACAAGGCTCAACGCACAAAGGATTGGCGACCAAGCCAGGATGCAGGAGCTCCAAGAATTACGGTTAAAGAAATCGGCTATTCGGGAAATGCATGTCAAATGTCAGAGCTTTGAGTTATTTTGTCTCCTCGTTTCACGTTAGACTTCCGGTGCGAGGCACCGCGCAATTTTTCCCTTTCGATGCGGAGGAGATGGATGTTTTGTCCAATGTTTTGAGGGAGGTCAACGATAGAATTATCATAACAGTTCTAAGGTTTGCTACGCCGAGAAGGTATTAGAAGACTCTATGTTCTAAAGCTCTTGTTAACGAGCAAAGGCAACGATAAACGATAAATTTCTATAAGGTATATACATATTTTCTTTTTCAATTATATATCATTCTTAGGGGTTGAGGTATGGCCCCGGCTTCTCTATTAATTGTTAATAGTGATCTATTTGATTGATTTACTATTTAAAGTTTGTATTCTTTTAAAAACAATAGTATATGCCTTAATAAAGAATGTCTTATCTCGTAATCTCAAGTTGAAATGCTAAAATCTTTGTGAAAAGGATTATTTTCTTACGAAAGTAACATGGATTCTAGTCCTATGGTTTAGTTGAGTAAATGGATTGCTATCTTGGTTAAATTAAGGTACAGGTACAACTCTCCCTGCCTTGACGCAGCCCCGTTCTTGTGCTTGTATAGACGGACGGCGGAGACGTTAGTAAGGCCCGGAGTTGGCCCATGGTATCCCTCATACCATTGGGAGAATGAGGTTTGCCGATTGAGGCGAGTGATTGTTGTGATGCTGCCTAGTTCTGAGGGCCCAGGCTAGTGCGATGAATTAGCCCACCCTAGTGCGCAGACATCCCTCTGAGGGGACGGGAGGATCGAGCGATGGAGCCTGAGAGGGCGACAGGCCGGCTTGAGTCCTCGCCGCCAGCGGCCGATGAGGTGTATGGTCCCGTAGGGTTTTGCCCACATGTAGAGGCTGGAAGGTCGAATTCTAGATCATCGGCGGTATAAAGGAAAAGAATAAGAGAGCCGGTTTGGCTTGTATGAAATTGATTCATGTATAAACTTTTCTTTTAAATCTTGTCTTGGCATTATTGTACTGTGAAAAAAGGCTGTTTTAATAAACCTTGTGAAAAGGGCCTTAATTAAGGAACATGTTTATTTATGTCAAATAGTGTGGTAGGATTAATTAGAAAACAAATTGACGCGTGAGTAGGGTGGAAAGTGGGAGGATGGAATGCCCCGACGGCACCATCCTACGGACGGGTGGACCCGATTAGTCGGGTAGCTTTCCAACAGATTAAGTGAAAGCCCTACGTTGTTAGATAAATAGATTCTCGAGCAATTCTATTCTAGAAGACTAGGCAAGCAACGGCAGCTGTGCCTTGCATGGATGAGGAAAAAAAGCGTTGTCTCTAGGAATCAAGACTAGTAGTTGCCAAAATTATGATCAATTACCCTATGGGTGATTTGATTTTTAGAAGACCACGCTCCCCTTGCGGGATAGAACTAGGTCTTACCTATGAATCGTATCCTTGAATCTCTGTATGGTCAAGGTGTCGATGAGTAGGAAATTTTCTCTAAGATAAGACTTAGTAGACTATCTTAAGTGTTTCCTCTATTTTGGAAGGGGGGAAACCTTACATGTATCTCTTAATAGAACTATTCTTATGTTCTTATTTCTTTTAGGATTTTTGGAGATAATATTTTTATTCTAACTTTTTCCTAATGTTTCTAGTCTTATTGTCTCACTCTTCTCTAATTACACTCTCTTTCCTTATTGAAATCTACATTAAAAGAGACACATACATACATGGCTTGGGAGGGACCTTACAATCTCTATGTGATGGTCGTTTACACCACGAAAACTTGCTTCCTTGTAATGTCTTTACATTGAATGGTTCTTTCTTTTCTCCTTGGTACCTATTTCCAAAAATCAAAGTAATGTATATAAGTAATAATGATTATGGCATAGTTTTGGAATGAATAATTTTTCGAGGTTAGATTGAATAACATACCTTATGGCCGTTGCACTTGAACACATAATCATCAGGCACTTGTAGGTCATCCTCATTTGCCAAGTTTATTCTCACTTGACGCAGTGAGATTTTTGACCTTATATTGAGTACTGTCAAGAGCTCATGTTCAAACCATACCTCTAATAACATCAGTGGATTTTCAATGTCATCCTCCAAGTCCTGATCAATTGCTACAAGTTTTCCATTGACATAATGCCATCTCATATAATGAAAGGCCAAAATAAAATTCTGGGAGCCAATCATATATTTACAGACAATAGATTTCCTATGGATTTTGTAGGTAACCCCATTTAATTCTTTCACATCCCAATTTTGACCTAAGAAATCGAAATATTTCTCTGATTTACAGATAAACATTGACAATGTTTTTTTGACCTTCTCATCATAAAAGAAGTCGACAAAAACATGCAATGGCATAAAGACAATGATTTTCACCTGATGATTTGCTACATTTGGTCTTATACACCTTTGCACGTCTTGGTATATCTTTAATCTAAAGCACTCACTTGTTTCTGCTATTGATATGGGCCATTCTGGACTATCGAATGAAGGCAGCGGTAATGCTTTCAAAGATCCATAACCTGTAACACTATGAGGTGCCGTGTAAAATTCATTATAAAAGAAAACTCCTCTCTCTGCCGCCAAAGACCAATAGATGCATGAAAAACATCGAATATTCCCACAAACACTATATTCGTGAGTTTGGGAATTTCCCAACTCCCATTTTTTGAATACTAAAAAGGTGGGACCTGGATAACATGCCTATAAGTTTTTCAAAACCATATCATGTGACCTATTGTTGGAAAGCGCTTGGAAAATGGAATCTAGTGAGCTATAGAGCGATCAATTTGGAGTAACGGTGTTCAAGTTATGATTAATCCAAAGATTTGACCACATGTCCCAAACTTATGGAAAATTCCCATATTCCCCAATATGGTGTTCACAATACTATCTATAGGCTGCCAGTCAACCAAGTTTGAAGGATATATATCTATACATACGAATTCTGGACTATCGCGAATGAAGGCAGTGGTAATGCTTTCAAAGATCCATAACCTGTAACACTATGAGGTGCCGTGTAAAATTCATTATAAAAGAAAACTCCTATCTCTGCCAAAGACCAATAGATGCATGAAAAACATCGAAGATTCCCATAATACTATCTATAGGGGCTGCCAGTCAACCAAGTTTGAAGGATATATATCTATACATACGAATACAAGAGAAGTATAAATATAGAAATGAAACACATCACATAAACATAATGTAAAAACATTTACAGAGTGGGATTCCATTAGGCAAACATTGCAGACGCAATTCTAAGTGCATGTAGGCATGTTGTATAAGGACTTCCTTAATGCTCCTACCTGTGTCAGAGAGTTTGAAGTCTTGAACTCTACCTTTGTAAGTGTCGATGAACTCATTCTTTGTTTTTTTTTTGCTTCCTAGTCTGCAACATAATCCAACTACCAATAGAGATTATGGTAGGAATCCACCTTTGATTATCCATATCAAAAGTGTTGTATACTATAATAGCTCTAGTAGAGGAGCAGGGACGCCTAGGACGTCTGGTTTCCATGGAAGCAAATAGAAAATAAAAGCAGATGTGAGAAGATGGAAGAAGATGAGATGGCAGAAGAGATAACCTCCAAAACATGCAAAATTTTTAGAGGGAAATCCATTCATTAAATGACATACAAACTTCGAAGAGAACATTTCAAAATTTTAGAGGAAAAAAACACTTTTATTAAATGAGCTGAACGAGGAAAATTTTTAGATTGAAAACCATTCATTAAATGAGCTGAGATTTATTAAATGAGCTGACAACACTCTATTTTTCATATATATTAAAGAAATGACATTATAAAGTGTGGTCAAATGCATTTTGTATTTCTTTAGTCACAATATATTCATATAAATAATATATGAAAAACGTCTAATTATCAAAAGTTCTGTTACGATGGCTCTCTTCCTATTCGTTCGAAAGCCTTTCTCTCTCTAGAGAAAAAAGGCCCAAAGTTTAGTCTAAAATTTGCCTAATGCACCGATTAGTCCACACCTATCCACTCTTTAGTACTTAGGTTGTATTTTTCTTATCTTTTATGTGAAGCCTCCTTTTGTTGTGAAGAAGAAGAAGAATTTTCAGCCTCTCACCTTGTGTGTTCTCTTCTAGGGTTTGTGTGAGTGTGTGTGTGCTTGCAAGAAATCAAGCTCTCTTCTCCCCTACATCTTTTCATGGTAACAGAGCTTGGTTCATGCTAAGAGCTGAGCGGCGGCAAGCAAGAGAAGCACAGGAAGCGGTATGAGAGTAAGAGCTTCATCTACTCTTTCCCCTTTGTGTTGGCTACTACACCCTTGTTGGGAGCTCTTCTCGGGAGGCACCGACAAATGAACTCTGATTGAGGAGCTTTCTTCACGGAGCAAGAAAAGTCATGTATTAGCTTTCTATTAGCATACATGACACTATGATTGGACGTATACATGATGCCAAGTCACCCAAGGAGACATGAAACACCTTGGTGAAGCTATATGAAACTAACACCAAGGCATGAAAGATTCAGCTGAAGAATGAGCTTCATACTACTGTGGAGAAGAAAAATATTTCTATGAATGATTATGCCTTGAAGATCAAGGACATTGTGGAATCCCTTGCATCTATTGGTGTTTCTGTTGATGATGATAATAAGGTGGAAGTATGTCTATGTGGTCTCGGGCCACAATATACAAGACATTCAAGACATCTTTTCGGACTCGGGAGAACATTTTCAACTTTATAGAATTGGTGTCAATGCTGATCATTAAAGAAAAGAGTTTGGGTGAAGACCAATCTTCACAAAACAAAGGCAGTTCAGAGCAACATGCCTTTCACACAAGTGTAGGTAGAGGATGAGGTAGAGGCCAAGGCCGTGGCCAAGGTGGTGGCCGAACAGGTGATCACAATTATGGTCAGCAGCAACAACAACACTCCCATGCTTCACAACAACAACACACAAGTGGAAGAGGCCAGTTTAGAGGCAGGGGGAGTCAAAGAGGTCGTGGTAATTGATTGGCAAAGGCAGCATAATGATACATAAGGCTATTTTTACTATGGTAAGCCTGGACATGTGTAGGCAGATTGCTATAAGAAGCAGAATGACATGTGAAATGGAAAAGTGCAGCAAAATAACTATGCATCCTCTAGCAAAAATAATGAGGATAATGAGAGGTTGTTTGTTATGCAGCATATAGTTAATGTTGTGTCTGGAAATGATGTAGCAGCATGTAAGGATGATGTATGGTATGTTGATTCAGGTGCTTTGAACCACATGACAAGAGTGGTTCAAGAAAATGAAGAGTCTTAAAAGACCAGGTTTTGTTGAAATAGGGGATGACATTGCTAATCCGATTATCCATGTTGGAGATGTGCCATTGTCTATGTAGGATGGTAAGGTGAACTACCTTACAGATGTACTTCATGTTTCGAACATTACAAAGAATCTGGTTTCTATTGGCCAGATGATTGAGCAGGTTTTGTAGGTCCAGTTTAACCCTGATGATTGTTATGTAGAAGGCTTTAAAGATAAGTGTAGGTTGGTTACAAAAGGTAACAAAGTGGGCAGAATGTTTACA
The DNA here is from genome assembly GCF_041138505.1 of Cibotium barometz. Taxonomy (NCBI): domain Eukaryota; kingdom Viridiplantae; phylum Streptophyta; class Polypodiopsida; order Cyatheales; family Cibotiaceae; genus Cibotium; species Cibotium barometz. Next base: position 10,390,858 of record NC_141059.1, read on the forward strand.
TTCAATGTAAATATGCATGAAGTGAGTGCTACAATGTTTGCAAATGGTTCAAAAGTTGTGTAGATACATACATTTGACATAAGAGAATTGGGCATGTAAATGTGCAAAGAATGAAGTCTATGTAGACTAAAGAAATTGTGATAGGGCTGCCTAAGTTTAAGGTTAAAGGTGTGCAGAAAGTATGTGAAGCATGTCAATTTGGAAAGCAAACAAAGTACATATTTCCACATGACAGAAATGTGAGTAGGAATGTACTAGATGTTGTGCATTTAGATGTATGGGGTCTTGCAAAAACTATGTCCATGGGTGGCTGCAGGTATTATATAACATTCATTGATGACCACATGAGGAAAGTGTGGGTGCATTTCATGAAGAAAGTGTGGGTGTATTTCATGAAGAAGAAGACTGAAATTTTCACTCATTTTTAGAATTTCAGAGTGACAGTTGAAAAGCAGATGTGAGGTGAAAACAAGAAAAAAAGACCATGCCTCTATAGCCCTTTACCTCCCAACTTTGATACAACAACTAAAAAAGGGGCACCACCAGCCACCGGCGCGGTGGCTGGTACACTTCTCACAGTTCACCACACCACCCACACCAGAAAGATAGCCAAAATAGGGCACCAACAACCAACACAAAACACCACACAGAGATACTCTGGCTTGGATTTACTGCCAAGGGAATTCAACCACGGCCTCACTGCCTTTGGAATTACAACCTTGCGTCTGACAACCAAGCCTCTTCAGCCAGTCGACCCATACGTCTCTGCATTGCACTCTCTCTCCTGACGGCAATCCTTTGACGTTGCCACCAGTCTTCTCCTCTCAATGCATCCAGCGGCCGCCCCACTCTCTCTCGCGCTTGGTGAAGCTCCTCTGGCCGCCAAAAACAAAACGAGAACCCAGCCACTCTCTGTCTTCGCCTGCCCACAGCCCTCGTAGGCGACCACCAAAAACCTTACCCAACACCTTCTCACCTCTTACGACAGTAGCCACGCCAACCACAGCCCAGTCGGCGTCTCCCAGTTGCCGCCAGTAGCCGTAGCCAATTCACCTGCTTTGCTACCAGCCCTCCCTCACGTGCTGCGTCAGCCACCACGAGTTCTGCACGTAGGCGACTCTCTCCAGCCCATTCGCCAGCTACAGTCAACACTTACCCAACTCTCTCTCCACACTGTCGCCTTCTTTTGCTGATGTACCCAGCCACATCTCTTCACCAAGGCAGCTCCTCAGCCAGTCGCACAGTCCCTCTCTCTGCTGCCGTTGGCGTGCTCAGAGGCCCCCTCGTTCGGTGCAGTCCATCTAACAGCCTGTAGTTGAAGCGACTCTTTCCCTGCAGACTCCTTGCCAGAGGCAGCTCCCCACACTGTCGCCAGCCGTCTCTGCTTTTGTGTAGTCGACGCGGCTCCTTCACTAGCCAGCCCACACTCCATGCCAAACAGCCCCCAAAGCAACCCCTTTTCCCCTTACTGCGTGCACAGCAGCCCCTTCTCTCGCTACCAGCTTTAAGCTTTTTTTTTCTCCCACGCTCCAGCCCCACTTTTCTCTTTTTTCCTATCCGCCACGCCATCCCAAAAAAACCATATCTCTCTTCGCCAACCTTCTAGGCGATTGCGTTGTGCTAGCGAAGTTGCTGGCAGCAAGGCAAGCGGCCATGTGGACTCTTTTTTTTGCTGGCCACGTTGATGGTGTTTATTTTTTTATTTTTCTTTAAATCCTGGAGGATGGCCAGAATGCTTAGAGGGCCCCTTGCTTCCTTATGCTTCACCTGAACACGCGGCGTCCATAACTTTCCAAAACAAGTGCAAGAACTGCCCACAACCCTCCATCAGCTGCATCATAATTTACCAAACAACACGACCATTGCAGTCGGTGCCATGCCGCACTGCCAATCATTATCACATGCTTGCTAAAAATGGAGCGCCATCTCTGCATCTAGAATCAGCCAGATTGACCAACCATCATCACATTGGGGTTCCCGTAATACTTTCACATGAAGGCATCACCAAGAGCTCATAAAAAAAACATAAAACCACCCACTCTGTACATTTGCTAGGGCATTCAGGGCAAAGTTTTTATTGCATGCCATACAGCGGATGCAGGTTATGTGTTGGTGGAGGACCCCACTGTGTACAAGAAGATTGTGGGAAGTTTGATCTATGTCATGATCAACAGGCCAGATTTGAGTTACATTGTTGGCTTAGAGAGCCAATTTATGTAGGTTCCATGCAAACCACATCTTGACAGTGTGCAACACACACTTTGGTATTTGAGGGCCACTATTGATTATGCATTGTTTTATGTAGCAGGTGTACCATTGGAGCTATATGGGTACACAGATGCAGATTGGGTAGGTAACATCTCAGATAGGAGATCTACCAATGGATTTATGTTTTCATTGGGGAGAGTGCTGTTGTGACATGAAGCACCAAGAAGCAGCCCACAGTTGCCTTATTAAGTATAGAGGTAGAGTACATAGGAGCTGTGGTGGCAACGTGTGAGGTAGCTTAGTTATGTAAGCTACTTGTGCTGATCTGGGGTTGTCATATATACAATCTTAGCAGAATATTGTTGGCCACCAGGAATCCAGTTTTCCATGTGCGAACAAAACACATTGAGGTACATTACCACTTCATCTCAGGGAGAGAGTCTTGGGCAAGCGACATCGACTTGGCCTACGTCAGTACATAGGATCAGGTCGTTGACATCTTCACGAAGGCCTTGGGAGCTGAGAAGCTCCACAGATTTTGAGATATACTTGGAGTTCACAAGCTGGAGTTGAGCTTGATGAGGGGGAGTGTTGAGATGTCAAGCTCAGCATGAGTTGACGCTCACGAGGTGCCTACATGACCGTTCGACATTTACATCACTAGCGGGTTTGGTAAATGGCACCAATAGAGATTCTACAGCTGGACTACACTGACTAGTCCACACCTATCTACTCCACTTAGCGTGTTCACATTATGGACCTCATGTACATAGTACTTATGTTGTATTTTCCTTATCTTTTGTGTGAACCCTCCTTTTTGTTGTGAAGAAGAATTTTCAGCCTCTCATCTTGTGTATTCTCTTCTAGGGTTTGTATGAGTGTGTGTGTGCTTACAAGAGATCAAGCTCTCTTCTCCCCTGCATCTTTTCAGAAGACACCTGTAGTATTTTTTTCGTGAATATATTATCGTTGGATTGTCTAACGGCAACCATAATTTTTATAAGAAAAAACAGCTCGACTGCAACAAGAAACCTTAAACAGTGAATCTTAACTTCACAAGAAGAAAAAAGCTTGATGCAACAAGAAACCTTAAACTAGGAAACCCCCAACAATGAATTTTTAACATACTGGGCTACAAAAAATAGTATTGAGCAAGACGAGATCAAATATAAGCGTATTTTACGCAGATACAGAAAATGCAACCCCGATCAAAAACCCAAAATAGAACTCCAACAGTTAATGCTACACATATTCTCCTCCCAAGACTAAATTATAGGTGACCAAACTTATTTTCCATGCGTTTGTAGATAGACCCCCAAAATCTGTGAATGCATATTCGGACATCCCACAGTACCTCACTCCACTTTGGACTCAAAGGCTTTTAGCTTGTTCCTTTTGCTTGTGGATGAATCAGTGGCTCTTGCACATTTCTTTCCCAAGAGCTCTTTCTTTGCTCTCCACACATGCTTATTTGGCCGTGTTTTATCAAGGGTTACAATTTTTCCAAACTCTTGGTCATGAATTTGCTTGCTTATATTGGCGGCATTTACAAATGTTGCATAATTCTGGGGTGAAAACATTTTGTTGATGATTACGACTGTTGATGGTAGCCCTTTTGATGAGGTGTATGTTAATGATGAGGTGTATGTTAATGATGCTTGTGCTAAAGAAGCCCACAATAGTTTGCACATTAAGCTTATACACACCAAATTATCTTCTCTCATAGGAATAGTTCTTTTTGTGTGTTTTGGATTATTCGTGCTGAAATCCATGTGAACACACCCTAATCAAAGTCTCTTCGCACCAATGTTTTAAAAAAAAAGTTTTTTAAAACCTTATCCTTACACGCAGCTGGTGATGGCCTACTTCATGCTGAACATGGCTGGAATTGACGATAAGGCAGCTGAGTTTCTTCTCTGCACTAGCCAGGGGTTGCCATTTGCAATGCTTCTCCAGCCAGCTATCTTCTCCACGTCACTAGTATTGCTTGTTATTTTATTGCATCCAAAAACTATTCTCCTCAAGTGGAAAAGAATGCATCCAAAGGAAAATGTCCTAGCTCCAAAGGACATAGACTCGTGTCGACATCCGTAGGATCCAAAAGAACATATCTCAAGGTCGGCATCATACGAGGGTAAGAGTGAACCAATGTTGTCATCCCATGTAGTATCACTCAAAATGTCAAAGACATGATCCACTACATCAATAGGTATATGGGCCTGAGCTAAACCATGCACTGCCTCCTCATGTGTAAAACCCTATATGAGTATATGCTGATCTAAGATATCAATATACTCATCGGCATCATCATAATCATCACTGAAAAATGAAGAGGTATCCTCACATGAAAGATAAATGGTACCATCCCCTAAATCATGATCTATGACATCTCCAAGGTCTCTAAGGTCATCCTCATAAACATGGTCTATCTCCATCAATGATGCCCCTATGTGACCTATATCCCATGATAAATCTACCTCCAATAATATAAGATCTAAGGAGATGTCTAGATCAGATGCAAATCTACCTCCAATAATATAAGATCTAAGGAGATGTCTAGATCAGATGCAAATCTCTCAATATCTACACCATATGAACTACTATGGATATAATCAGCATCCATCAAATCATTGACCATGTCATCCTCACAATCTCTAAAATCATCATTATGATCATGTTTGTATCCATCAATGGAATCTATATATAACCTATATCCAAAGATAGGTCAATCTCTCTAATCATTGGATCTAGGAAAATACCCAAATCAAATACAAAGCTCTCTAGATCCATATGCATAATCATCTCTCTTCTATAAAGCCTCACCTTAACAAAATCATCGCTATGCTCATGTGTAATGCCTAACTGCCTAAGTATATACACTAAACCCAAGTAAATACTGCCAGGTATGCTATGAGAGCTACGAGAACTAAGAGTAGAGATAGAATCATAGATATCACCCTAAATAGAAGATCTAAAAGAATACCCTGATTCATCTAGCACTAGAAACTCAGGTCTATGCTCCTCATGCACTATCCTCCTGTGCTCATCAACATGTGAAGTATCATCATCCCGAATCTCACACACTGCAATGGATGCATTCAAGAGCTGATCCCCATGATAGTCTAATGTATCACTATCTCCTAATGCATCACTATGATATGCTGGAAGGTAGGTAGATATAGGCTTATCATCAATCACAATGTTCGGAATGCTCGATGTCATCCCTCCCATCAAGATCATGTCCACCTCATCTAACTCACACACATCACTCTCACTATTACCATCACATACATCATCATCATGTGCATATGTGTTAGAGGCAACATGTGCACGTGTATCACTATCATCATGTGTATGTGTGTGTGATACATCAATATCATCATGTGTATGTGTGCATGATACATCATCATGGGTATGTGGGTGTTATACATCAATGTCATCACATGTGTGTGTATGGTCATCACCATGTGTACATGTGTCAATATCAATATCATCATCAACATGATGATGATCATCACTATTCACATCATCACCAACTGAATGCATGTCATCATGATACCCATCCTCGAGTATATAGTCATCTCTGTTCACCACTGTAGGGCACTCGATCAAGTCCCCACATACATCATCCCATGAAAGCAATGCCAAACCATCCATCTAAAGATAACCACATAGATCCTCAACAAAATCACCATGTGTAGAACATCTGGACCATCTAGCAAAACGGATATCCTCCTCATCGACGAATAAGTGTCTAAACAAGCTAGGCAACAACATCTCAAACTCAAACATCCATATGTGACATGAATATGATGTGTCATCATAGCATGATGTCGGTGAAGAAGGATCTAGAGGTCGAAGCCGCGATGTGCCAAAAGTATGTATGAACTGGGCAAATGATATGCATCTCCACACCTGAAATGGTAGATTAAGACGACGGGCATGGAGCTAGAGTGATAGGATATAAGTGGATGCCACACGGATCAACATCTAGGATGGAGTCGTAGTGATGTTGTCGAGATGATGATGGTGGGTAGCATGACGATCGTAGGTGGGGTAGAAGTAATGGATCCCCATGTCGTCCCCAATGCCCGAGAGTTAGGAAACACCCCCCAAAATGTGCTTAAGAATGCCACACCAAGTGTGGAAAAAGCACCAATATGCTCAAATGGCCACCTACACGTGAGCAAAGGCTAAAATAATGACCAAAATGCTCAGAATGACCGCCTGTGCATGAACAAGGGCCAAAACTGAATGCAAATTGTCAGGCATTTTTCTGAGAAGTATTTCGGGCTTGTGTACATACGTGTGCATGGTGTGAATGAAAACTTGGCCGTGGAATGCCTTGCCAGGTGTGCAGTGTGGATCGGTTGGATTTGAGCTTGTTTTGCAAGCCTGTCCAAAACAGGGCTCGCTGGGATTGATTTCAACTGTTCGGCCGCTTGATATGTGTGTGCACGTCAAAGAAATGAGTGGGCACTCGTATGCTGCATCTTGAAGAGGTATGGCATGAAGGGCAATTAATAGGAAAGAGGGGCCAAGGTTGCTTGAGATATGTGTGAAAAGTAGGTGGCCATCCTTTAGGCCTCACAAGAAAAAATAAATAAATAATATTTACGTGGCACTAGTGAGAATGGCCATGTGCAACTTTATGCTGCTGCCAGTGTGCGCATTCTGGAAGCTGGCGAGGATTGTATACGTAAGGAAGTCGCCTTGTTTTGTGGGGTCTCTCGGCGGATGCAGACAAGATGGGCGGGGGGTTGAGTTGCTAAAGAGATCCGCTAGCAAGTAAAGAGGGGGGGCTCTCTGGCGTAGCTGCAGGACCAGAGCCAAGCAGGCTGGCGCAGAGGACGTTGTAGCTGCTGCTGGTCTAGCGAAGAAAACCGCCTGCAGAGCGGACTAGGAACAGCCGAGAGAGAAGGCCCCTTGGTGTGAGCAAGGCTAGCTGGCGACAGTGGAGAGCAGAGGCCGGCCTTGAGGTGACTCGCAGTTGGATGCGTAGGGGGTCTCGTTGAGCTAAGGCGAGAGTGGAGCGCACGCGTGTCGGGCATTGAAGTCGATGGGCTGGTGTAGCGTGGAGGACACGCGTGAGAAGAGAAGCCGGGCTGGAGCAGAGAGATCAACGAGGAGCACAGAGGGCCGTGAAGGTTACCTGCAGATATTGGGTAGCTTCTGCTGGGGCTGGTTGGTGCAGTGGGCGCAGAAGGCATCGAAGGCGACAAGAGGGAGGCCGTCTTGGGCCAGCGTGTAGTGGGTTTGCAGAGATGAAGGGGAACAGATAAGCTGCAGGTGACAGGCTGGCTGGTGTGGGCCGCCTAGAAGACAGAGCGTGGAGTGAAGAACAGAGCAGGGTGCCGAGTGAAGCAAAGAGACAGGTGTTGCTGCTTGGTGGTGGGCCGGTAGCACTGCAGATAAGCTACAGAGAAGTGTTCAAGGGTGAGGCTGACAGAGGATCAGCACAGAGAGAGAGAGATGATTGGGTAGCTGCTGCTGACGACACATACAGAAGTGATGGGCTGCAGAGACTTGAAGGTTAGCTAGTGTGGGCGCCTTCTGAAGTGAGAGTGGCCGGGTTCTTTCTGATGTGATTGGTACAGCAGGCAAGCGAGTGGTTTGCGGTGATTGGGGATGTGTATCCTCGGCAGTTTGACAGGCCTGAGTGAGTGTTTGTAAGTGGTGTGAGTAAGGCTTCTGTGTCGGGAGAAGCTTGTATGAAGTGTTGTAACTGGAATATAATTGCTGGGTGTTTGCTTGGTCTATGGTGCCCCTGTTTGGTGATGTCTGTCTGGCGTGGGTGGGTGGAGAAGTGTGAGAGAGTGTTCCAGCCGGTGGCTGGTGGTGCCCCCGTTCGGGTGAGTGTTACCAAGTTTGCGAGGTGGAAGAGCTATAGAGGCAGGGTTTTCTTTCTTTTTTTCACCTCACATCCTTCTGGCGCCCCCACTGAGGAGTTGCTCTGACATTGTTTCACTAAGGATAACTCTGGAGTTGTGCTTTGGCGTGTGTTCCACTGAGGAGAGCTAAGGGATTGGTACAGGTTTTCAGGATGTGGTCTTATCCTGAATTTCATGGCAGGAAGGGTGAAGATGTGTGTGACTTCTTGGAGCAGATGGAGTTGGCATGCATTAGCAATCATGTGACGGATGAAGAGCAGGTTCTGAAGCTGATAAGGATTTTCTTGAAGGGAGATGCCTGAAGCTGGCTTAAAGATTTTGAAGTACAGGATGCGGCAGGTGGGCCACATGGTGTTTTGTCCTTAGACAGGTTGAAAGAAGGCCTTTTGGAGCATTTTCAGCAAGTGGAGGATCCTAGTGAGCTTTGGCAGGAGCTGAGCGTCTTGAAGCAGGTACATGGGCAATCACTGGGATGCTTTTGTGCAGGTATTTACATGTTTGTGGAGTAAGTGGTGTATGGCATTGAAGCAGGAAGTTCCTCCTATGTTTCTGAAGAAGAGCTTGTTTATTGATGGTCTGCTACCCCATTTGAAGGTCAGGGTTGAGTTGAAGAATCCCAGGTCATTTGATGATGCAGTTAGGATTGCTAGGGAAAAGGAAGGCAAGGTTTTGAAGTAGATGGAGATGGGTATCTATCCGTATGAAGGTGTTGTGTCTATGAGAGATATGCATGTGAATTTGGTTGAGGTGGATAAGAGTCCTATGCAAAGTTTGATTAAACAGGAACCTCTAAGGCCGATACAGGTACGAAGGGGGATGTTTTATATGCCTTCTGACTTTTTTCCAAAGTCTTTAAAGCATGTGTAGGTGGATGAGAAGCCAGTTGAAGAGCCAAGTGAGAACGTATGCTTGGGGCATGATGTGGATGTAGTCCAGGTTTCGCATGTTGATAGGTTTATTGATAGGTTTCGCATGTTGATAGGTTTATTGAAAGGAAAGATATGCATGTTGGGAAGCCGAATAAAGATTTAGGATCACAGGCTGAGTCTTTTGCAGGTGAAGAGTTGTTAAGGGACTCTCCTTTGGTAATGAATGTCATGGCTACGAAAGGTAGCGATGTGGAAAGCTTGGTTGACGATCCTTCAAGTGTTGAGAGTGATAGTATGCAGGTACATGAAAGTGAAGACTTGGATGATACTTTGGAATTTGCAGATGATGAGTGGGAAGATGAGCCGGACACAAAAAGTCCTGAAGATAACTCTAGTAGGGAGGAGGATGGGGTAGAGATTGCTAGTGAGATTGTTATTGAGAATGTTGGTGATGTGGATGTTCAAAATAGGGAGGACGACCTTGTTATCATTGATTTTCTTGGGCAATTGGATGATGATCCAGTACCTGTGATGGAAAAGGTGGATGTTCTGTCATGGGATGCTTCATGTGAAGAGGAGTCTTTGGACAGCAGTGACACTTGGGGGGTTGGCAATGCCGTAGAAGGCTATCAGCTAGAAGAGCGTGAAGATGAGAGTTCGATCGATGATGATGTGAAGCTCGATGCTGCCCTAGATGGTGTACTCCAAGACCTGGTATGTTTAGGGGAATTGGAAGCTAAGCAAGTGAGTGGGTGTTCTGGGAGTTTGAAGGTTGATGAAACTGTGGAGCAATTAGCTTGCGAGCTTGGAATTCCCTGTATGGATGCAGACATGGTTGTGAGTGTATCAAAGGCTTCTATGCATGTGGCTGAGATGTTGAAGACAAAGGCCATGGTTGAAAAAGATGCTGAAAAGATTGAATTGGAGGATGATGTTGTGATGCCTGTCTTGGAGAGCACTGTGAGGCACCTCCTGTGGTGGAGAATGATGATATGCTTGTGTGTGAAAATGTAAAGGTTAAGACTTGGGCCTCTCAAATGTTGTTGAATTGGATGTTAGCTGCTATGATGCTGCAAGTGTTGAGAACTAAAATGTATATTGTAGGAGAAATGCTATATCAAGGTCTGTCTCGAGAGCAGGCGCCTATGGATGAGGATGTATGGAGAGAGACTATGGACGCTTATGAAGAGATGGATGAAAATGATTTTGGAGCACATGTGGTTGACGTGTGGTGTGCTTTGATGCCACTTTTTTGGAAGAATGTTATGAAGGTGGATGATGGATTGAAGCAGTTTCCTTTTGATCCAGGTGGCTGAGTTTTTTGACAGCGATTTGGAGTTTTGTACATAAGGTTGTACATATTGTGCATTGAGTGTAGATGCTTTTTGCTACTGAGCATGAATGCTCTAGTAGATGGGGGGGTGGCAAAGTATGTCAGGCATTTTTCTGAGAAGTATTTCGGGCTTGTGTACATACGTGTGCATGGTGTGAATGAAAACTTGGCCGTGGAATGCCTTGCCAGGTGTGCAGTGTGGATCGGTTGGATTTGAACTTGTTGCAAGCCTATCCGAAACAGGGCTCGCTGGGATTGATTTCAACTGTTCGGCCGCTTGATATGTGTGTGCACATCAAAGAAATGAGTGGGCACTCGTATGCTGCATCTTGAAGAGGTATGGCATGAAGGGCAATTAATAGGAAAGAGGGGCCAAGGTTGCTTGAGATATGTGTGAAAAGGAGGTGGCCATCCTGTAGGCCTCACAAGAAAAAATAAATAAATAATATTTACGTGGCACTAGTGAGAATGGCCATGTGTAACTTTATGCTGCTGCCACCAGCGTGCGCATTCTGGAAGCTGGCGAGGATTGTATACGTAAGGAAGTTGCCTTGTTTTGTGGGGTCTCTCGGATGCAGACAAGATGGGCGGGGGGTTGAGTTGCTAAAGAGATCCGCTAGCGAGTGCAGAGGGGGGGATCTCTGGCGTAGCTGCAGAACCAGAGCCAAAGCAGGCTGGCGGCGCAGAGGACGTTGTAGCTGCTACTGGTCTAGCGAAGAAAACCGCCTGTGCAGAGTGGACTGGGAACAGCCGAGAGAGAAGGCCCCTTGGTGTGAGCAAGGCTAGCTGGCGACAGTGGAGAGCAGAGGCCGGCCTTGAGGTGACTCGCAGCTGGATGCGTAGGGGGGTCTCGTTGAGCTAAGGCGAGCGTGGAGCGCATGCGTGTCGGGCACTGAAGTCGACGGGCTGGTGTAGCGTGGAGGACACGCGTGAGAAGAGAAGCCGGGCTGGAGCAGAGAGATCAGCGAGGTGCACAGAGGGCCGTGAAGGTTACCTGCAGATATTGGGTAGCTGCTGGGGCTGGTTGGTGCAGTGGGGGCACAGAAGGCGTCGAAGGCGACAAGAGGGAGGCCGTCTTGGGCCAGCGTGTAGTGGGTTTGCAGAGATGAAGGGGAACAGATAAGCTGCAGGTGACAGGCTGGCTGGTGTGGGCCGCCTAGAAGACAGAGCATGGAGTGAAGAACAGAGCAGGGTGCCGAGTGAAGCAAAGAGACAGGTGTTGCTGCTTGGTGGTGGGCCGGTAGCACTGCAGATAAGCTGCAGAGAAGTGTTCAAGGGTGAGGCTGACAGAGGATCAGCACAGAGAGAGAGAGATGATTGGGTAGCTGCTGCTGACGACACATACAGAAGTGATGGGCTGCAGAGACTTGAAGGTTAGCTGGTGTGGGCGCCTTCTGAAGTGAGAGTGGCCGGGTTCTTTCTGATGTGATTGGTACAGCAGGCAAGCGAGTGGTTTGCGGTGATTGGGGATGTGTATCCTCGGTAGTGAGGGACAGGCCTGAGTGAGTGTTTGTAAGTGGTGTGAGTAAGGCTTCTGTGTCGGGAGAAGCTTGTATGAAGTGTTGTAACTGGAATATAATTGCTGGGTGTTTGCTTGGTCTATGGTGCCCCTGTTTGGTGATGTCTGTCTGGCGTGGGTGGGTGGAGAAGTGTGAGAGAGTGTTCCAGCCGGTGGCTGGTGTGCCCCCGTTCGGGTGAGTGTTTCCAAGTTTGCGAGGTGGAAGAGCTATAGAGGCAGGGTTTTCTTTCTTTTTTTCACCTCACACAAATCACCACCAAATGTCCAAAATAGTGGAAAAATCAATCCACATGGTAGGGCTCACGTGTGAACACCCTCAAATGCACCAAAGTGGCCAAAAACGTATGTGTGAACACCCAAAAATGCACCAAATTGGCCACACAACACACGAATCATCTCCACGACGCTCAAAGCATGTGAACAAGCCCCGAATACATGTGAACATGCCCAAATGGTCAAGCGTGAATAAATTCACCATCAAACCCAAGCATGTGAATAATCTCCAATGTCCCACACATAGCATGTGAACAAGCCTCCTCAAGGCTCAAGGCATGTGTACGACCTCAATCATCGCATGTGAACAACCCAAAACCATGCCAGACCACTTTGCATGTGAACTGCCGCTAGTGTAAATAAGCTGGCCAAGTGATAAGAAATGTGAAGTGGTCAGAAACTTAGGATGTGTGCACACACAAACCCTAGGGTTGAAGTCTTGCCAAAAAGGAAAAAACAAAACGTATTGCTTCCTTTAAAAAAAAATCTCACATTGGTAGCCCCAGCAATGGAAGCGTCGCTTCCTTGCTTACCAGGCATCGGGCTATAGAGGCTCCGTCAGATTCGAATCAAAGATGGCATGGACAAGTAGCGGACTGGTGCTCCTCTCGACAGCGGTGCCAAAGATGTTAAGGAAACCATACCCTAACGTATCGTGGGAAGTTGCCTATCCGCCAAGCTCGAGCATGGCTGAAGAGCTCCACCGTAGTCTCTCGTCTCACTGCTGTCCTCCTGCACTCGTCGCACTGAGGCGGTTGCTCTAATCCAATAGATTGGATCTCCGCATAAGAGGATTGTGTTGGTAGCCCTAATCACTCAAGAAAGAGAGAGAGAGAGGAAGCAAGAGGGAACAAGAGATTAGCACTCCCAAACCCTAAGCATACCACACATGCTAGATTAGAGTTGTAAGAGAGAGAGGGAGAGAGAGAACACTCCACTTGTATTGCACAAATGATGGGAGAATGAGTTACAAACAAGATGTTAAAGACCATCTCTTGGGCCACACTCACCTTGACTTGTTTAGGTGTTGCATGTGGACTCCTCTTTGCATGTGAGTACACTTTATCTTCAATTATTCTCTTTTTCTCCTTACTAATTCCCTCTGCACATGGATGGTCATGGTAACCCAAATGCATTGCACATCCAGCATAATTCTCTTGATATTTTGGAACACAATAATATATGACCGTAGGACACTGCTTTACACACTCAGCTGGAAGTCTACAATGACTATATACAAGAGTTCCAGTCTTCCAATTAGAGGCAACTTCCACACTCTCCTAGTCTAGTGAGTCTCATTCACAATTGAAGTGGCCACAATGTGTGGGCACTCTAGATCATAGCAACGTAGGTGACCAACACACCTTCTCAATCGCACTGTACTTGGAAAGAAATCACTACTATAAGTTACATAGTCTACCCATACATGACCATCATGTTTTTGCTCCATTCCCAGTAGCATTGAAGAATTCTGCCTAGTAGGAGGGAGCTCAAAAGCAATATATCCATCATAGGACACAAGTAGTTTATCAATAGATACTATTTGATGCACATTTTCAAAGGCAACATGTAGACTCAGGGGGTGCACTACTAGAAAACCCTAGGTATCACGTGCGTTCAAGAGGTATTAAAAAAACCCCGTAGCTAAAAATTTTCCCTCAATAAAACAACCCCTCTTTACTTATGAACTAAATGATTTTTTTCTAAAGTTGAATTAAAAAACCCCTTATGTTAATGTAATCGTGTTAATTTTTCTCAATGTATCTAATTAAAAAACCCCTCCTATTGAACTCACGTGGTACACTAACATTTTTTGAGGTGAACCCCTGGAGCATGTAGACTACTACCTCTAGGTTGAACATGAATAAGATAAAAAACACTCGAGCGATGCAAAGAGGATGATTGATCCACCACATTATCTTTCTTCACAGTTTTCTCCTCATCAAGCACTACCAAGTTGAGTCAGTCCCATCAAGAAGAGTTTGAGCTTCAATCTTAATACTTTCTACACCCAAAGTTATTGGGTGCAGAGTGAACCTCTTGCTAGAGAGTGAAAAGTGCTCTTATATTTCTGACTGAGATATCTCATTATATCTCTGGCTTGAACGTATAACAAGCTTTTTTCCCACCCGCCATTGTAGATGTCAAAAGAGTAGGTTAGAAACCAAGAGCAGGAAGGAAAATGGCCAAATGCCAAGGGGAAATGCATGTAAACCAATAGACAATGTGTATATTTGAGCTCGCAAGATACAATATTTTAGTGTAACCGATTCTTGATTTTTAAGGCATAGGAAATAACCACCTTTAATAACAAGGACTAGAAAGAATTTATTATGATAATTGTCAATAAAGATAATATTGTATACTAGATAACCACCTCTAATATATATCTTGACTATATATTTCATAAATATAATATATATGTATTATTTATTTATATATTATATTTATAGATACTATGTTTGTTCAATATATATAAACCTTATTAATATGTATTTATATAATTACATTATATTAATATACTATTATGTTAAAAAATAATAAATATTAATATGTACATGGAATTTTAATATATATATATATATATATATATATATATATATATCTGTGTGTGTGTGTGTAATTATATCTGTCTGTGTGTGTAATTATATTATGTAATTATACATTTATGTTTTCACATTATATATATATAATTATATTATATTATTATAATAAAAAATACTTATTAAAATCAAATGTGCACGCTATCTATATATGTTATATTATATATGTATTTATAAAATTATTTATAATATATATAAAAACATATATGCTATGAAAAAAAATATAAATCCCATCTTTGGTGGTGACTCTAGATTAAACTGTAAATATTTCCTTTTACATATGCATATATATATATATATATATATATATATATATATATATATATATATATATATATGCAATTAGAGTATGCAAATAAATATTAAACTTATTAATACATATAATCATATTCAAATCTAAAATATTTAAATAGCTTTTTCAAGTTGGCAAATTTGTGCAGTATGTCGAGAATAATAGACAATTGAAGAAGAAAGTGCAATCATAAAATTCAAAGAAATTATATTGTAAGTTTTTTCCAATGGTTATTAAAATAGATCTAAAATTACTATATAGAGAATGTATATAGAGAATGTGGCCCCAATATACATAATATGAATCCTGAAAATGATGGGCAAGTTATAATGCTAAAAAACCACCCAGAATGAATGCGACAGCTTTATACCCGACTCCCCAAGAGTTATGATGATGACAGCTTTATACCCGACTCCCCAAGAGTTATGATGACAGCTTTATACCCGACTCCCCAAGAGTTATGATGACACTGATGGACTGATCGACCAAAAATCAAGTGCACAATCTAAGATATGATTTCAAATTCATTGTGTCTCGGCGGGCTGAGAGGAGTTACCTTGGACCGAGCCTCTACATTCCAGCATGCCCAACACCCTTGACCCCCCCCCCCCCCCCGTCGGCCATGATCACCTCATCAGCTCTCTAGATCTAGGACATGCTCCACCACCACCAAGCTACTTTTCCACGTGACATAGCTGAGGGAGACCTCTTGGCCATACTCGTCAGCCCCATGCTTGACATTTTGGAGAGTGGTATACCATCTACTCGGAGTTGAGGTTGCTCCCATGTTTTTATGTTCTCAGTTGACGAGTTTCCATGGACAGTTTTGTATCACCCCAGTGAGATAGCTATATTTATGTTTTCTTTCTGTTTTATTTTCCATTTCATGATGAGATATGCCATGGACATTATTGTATCACTTTGGTCTCATAGGCCCCTTGGGTTTAGTAGACGCTTAATATATCTTTCTTTCTCATTCTCTTTTCTAAAAACCCTACATTTGTTCTCTCTCCCTATGTATTGTGGTCACCCCTGCTCAAGCGAAGGGAGAGTACTCCTCCAAGGATCGAATCGGGCTCTCCACTCTCTCTTGCACTGTTAGCGCCACTCCATAATGGCTCCAAAAAGGTATGCTTATCCTTGACCTTCACACTTGTAGATCCCTTCACCATAGCCACAAGGATATTTGCTGAATCTCTTGCTTCCCATTCCGTTTTTTTTTTAATGTTGATGCTCAAGCCCCGTATTATGATGTTGCAATATTGTTGATAATGTTGATTACTGTTGATTATGCTCAGTAGCATGGCCATGATGACTATCACATGTGCTTATGCACTTGCTTTCCATGGCCAAAATGGCCAAGGTCATCATAAAAAAAATGGGGCGGAGGTGGCCCACGCCCTTTACCCCATTTTTTTAATGATGACCTTGGCCATTTTGGCCATGGCAAGCAAGGGATTGAAGATTGAATTTGTTGATAATGTGCTCATTACAATGGTTTGATTATGTTGATTATTGTTGATTATGCTTAGTAGCATGATCATGATGACTATCACATGTGCTCATGCCCTTGCTTGCCATGGCCAAAATGGCCGTCATCATAAAAAAAAGGGGGTAGAGGTGGCCCATGCCCTCCACCCCCTTTTTTTAATGAGACGACCTTGGCCATTTTGGCCATGGCAAGCAAGGGATTGAAGATTGAATTTGTTGATAATGTGCTCATTACAATGGTTTCATTATGTTGATTTTTGTTGATTATGTGGCTATGATGACTATCACATGTGCTTATGCCCTTTCTTGCCATGGCCAAAATGGCCAAGTTCATCATTAAAAAGAGGGGGTGGAGGGTAGCATCGGTGTCACGTAGGCTGTAACGCTTGTGATGACCGACGGCAGACCAGATGGCCATGTCCGGGGTTCAGTGGGAGAGGACGCCCATGCGGAGTCATGGGCGGCCAGGCTAGTGTGGATGGCAGGCCACACACTATATAGCCTGGGGGATGAGGGGCAATCCTCATTCTTCCTCTATGGCTGGGTGGTGAGCTAGAGGCCGGCGTCCCCTCTTGTGGTAACACCCGTATAGCGGCGTTACTGATATCTAACACTGGTATCAGAGCGTGGTTCGATGGGGTCGTCAGAGTCCGCGCGTGAACGGGGGACCGGAGCCCACTCAATGGTTTTCAACCATTCATCTCCTCATCCTTATCTCGAATGGAGTGTGTGGAGGGAGGCGGCCAAGAAGAATGGAAGGGAAGAAATCTCTCTCTCTCTCTCTCTCTCTCTCTCTCTCTCTCTCTCTCTCTCTCTCTCTCTCTCTCCCGTCATCACACACAGCAAGTGAATTGGAGGTAAGCAATTTTTGTTTTTTTGCTGCGTTGAAGCTTGTGTGCAAAAAAAAAAAAAAAATGTTTGGTGAGGGGCGAAGCTCCGTCTCTACTGTGTGTGGGGGTGGGGGGGGGGGGAAGACCAGCCCCACGACCCGTCTCTATTGTTTGGGGGGGAGCGGAGACCAACCCCATGACCCAATACGGACAGGAGAATGCTGAAAAGCGATTCTGCGTTGAAGAGGAAGCTCCGAAGACTGCCTGCTTACGCCGTTTGAGGTGGGCGAAGAGTCTGCGTGAAAAAAGAAATGGCTGGAGGAATCAACGTTTGGTGTGGGGTGGGCCGAAGAGCACCGTGCTGGAACGCGCAAGCATCGTATGAGGGGGGCGACTACTGGAAGCTTGCGTTTAAGCTTTCTCTCTATTGTGAGGCGGCGACTTGCGTCGAAGAGAAAACCAGCGAGAAACTTGCGTGGCGCTGTCTGAGGCGGCCTAGGCGGCCAGGCGGCGGCAACGACCAGCCGCCGGCGGCCAGCAACAACAGGCCAGCCAACCAGCGCTGCAGGCGGCCAGAAAAGAAAAAAAAAGGGGTTAAAAAACCATTTATTTTTTTAAATATATTTTCATTATTCATTTTTATGAAATTAAAAATGAGAAAATTTCAAACGAATCCTCTCTCGGATGGGGAGGAAAGATAATCCCCGCAAGGGATAATCCCGACAAGGCACAGCCTCTCGATCATTTTTATTTTTGTTATGAAGACTCTGGGAGCGTAGCCTCGCCAAATTTCAATTTACACTTTTGTGAACATCGTCTTGCTAGAGTTAAAGTTTTTGTTAGGACCAATGGCGTCAGTTGTGCCCAAATTAGACAAAGTGCTTATTACGAGAAATCAAGGTAAGCCTAATTGAGCCGTAGTGCTCATAACCCTTCACAATCTTTTAACAGTTGCTAGAAGATTGTGATAAACTTTGGCAAATGAGAACTATGTACAAGCGTAGTCTTGATGTGCTTATGCCTTGTGTCCAAACAAGTTGCTTACTGTTTGTAGCAACAAGAGAGCCTTGGCTGGTAAGCTGGCCCTTGTTGGTATAACAAAATAGTGTCACTACTTGGGCCTAGAGAGTAGTGACTAGTTTGATTTAGTCACGTAGATTGCCTTGTAAAAGTAATCCCTAAGGTGTGTATTACTTGGGATAAAGGGGCTAGCAGTGCTGCTAGCAGTACTCAATTGAATGGTTTATCTAGGAGTACTAATCTGAGGGATTAGCATACGCCTAGATAATAATAGCAGATTTAGGATTGATTTGTAGAAATCAAAGGTAAATCTGAAGGGGTATAGTCTTGAGATGTAATGCTCAATGCCCTTATAGAAGTTGATCGACGAAGAGAACTGTTCTTAAACTTACTAGCATGGTTTTCTCTTCTTGTTATTGCCATGCGTCGACATCCCATTGCTCGAGAGTTTGTGGTGATCTTTCGAGGGGGGAAAGAGCCTTTTTATATGTCACATCAATTGGTTTGGTGGTAATTTGATGGTATGGGACATCAAATTCTCACGGAATCGATTGTAGTCTTGGTGGAATGGGACGCCAAGGCTTGTGCATGTAACTTGACTCTTTGGCAGGTCTGTATGTACACTTGTCTGTAGTGATAAAGTGTGCAAGATAAAATTTGAACTTTGAAAATTACCAAATATAGCCATAAAATGGGATAAAACCCAGTTATTTATAGAGTTTGGAGAAGCTCTAGGTAGCAAGACCATGATGGTGTGCTAGTGCTAACAGAGTGATTTAGTTCCGGAGTGATCTAAATTTAGAGGTTAGTAGTAAGACTAGTTTGGTTGGACAATTTCATGCATGGGGGACGCCCTATAGCATTTTGCAAGCGTAGTCTTGCCTATGTTCAACATAAGTGTGCGATTGTGAGCACATTTTAGTTGCTACCATATGAATTTAGGAAATATATTACTTTCCTACATAAGCAATTGTAATATTGCATGACAGGCTATTTTGCTTACAAAGTTCATGTGCGTGTAAACCCTATAAGTCGTATGACCCCTGGGGAATGAGTGGAGCATTTCTAGGATTTAATAAGGTTTTACATGGCAATAGTGAGTAGTATCTCACTCCAGATGAGCCTGGTTGTTGTTAGTATTGAATCCGACATATGTAATGTACATAAACTCGGGCTGAGTTAGGATAGGAGGCTAAGTCAGAGAGCTTAGTGGTAAATCCTACTGTATCTGGTGAGTTTTGGCTTAACCGGAGTGTTAAGAAGTAAACTCAAAGTCTGAGGCTGAACTGGAGTGTTCGGAGGCAGACATATCTTTTGTTAAATCGGAGAATTTAGCAAAAGATGAGCTTGGGGTGAACCATGGTACCCAGGAAAAAAGCTCTTCACACTAAAATAGTGCACAATAATTTTAGGGTGATAAAAATCCATCGCAGGAATGTTTTACAACTTTCCATAGATGATAGATGAAGACCATGTACTTTACGGAGTTAAAGTACATAGGTGGTGACTTCGGCGCCACACTTTTTGTAGGAAGTCACCAGTGGTGTGGTTAGGTCAGCCGAGACTCCACAAGACCTATGCACTAGTTTTTAAGTTGACCTCTATGATAAGGACGTCCAAAAATTCGTGTTGTAATACCAGAGATTGTACTGCAATGTGCAATGGAGGGGTCAATTTGTGTAGTCACTTTTTAGCAGCAAGTGACTTAAGCATCTTGTTATAGATGGTTGTATATGGTACTCCCACTCGGGGGAGGTACGCCATTGGGTACGGAGTTACTCACAGACTAGTATGGAGCTACTAGTGTGATGATAGTGGGTACGTAGTTACTCACTACTAATACATAGCTGCTAATAAAATTAAGATCCTCGAGTGAAAGATACTCTAGATCAACATTTTAAATTACCGAACCACAATCCATGAGTATCGAGGTACTCATAAATATGTTGACGTTGCTCAAATCGAGGGACCGATTTGTTTGATGGTATGAATAACCAAGAAGAGTGGAGTAACTTAAAAGTTACACATCACTAGTCCTAGTGAGTTGTCAAGGTCATCCGTAGTTTGATGATCCCCTTTACCTATCACAGAACATTCAATTTTGCAAGCCCTGGCATTTAATCCGTAGTGATTATGAGTTTGGTGTGAGATAAGGTTATGAAGTTCTTACAAGAGTACTCGTTTATTTGCTTGTCATCGGTTATAGCTTGGTAGAGATTGCCACCTGTGTGATGACTAGGTGGCTTTGCCGCTATAATGAGGAGGCAGCAAACAATGTTCTCATAGTTATACTTCATACCAACACCAAACAGGGATAGGATGAAATTCCTAAGTTCATCATCACGAAGTACTGTGATGTTTGCATTTATATTGAATGTATGATGTAATGAGACATTGGACTTGTGTAATTACCATCAATTATCTAGCAACCTATGGCTTCGCAGCAAGCTCAGTCATTATCTGTGGATTGATAATGTGGTTATTTAGTAGTTTGAAATTTTTCTTGATAGATGGTACAACAACCCACCCAAATGATTCATAAGTGTGTAACCGCTTATGAAGGGTAATAATATGCAACGATGAAGCACTTTGTTACAATTGTGAAACCACTGATCTGTTGCAAAGCAGTTTATCAATAGTACCACCATATGTGCGTACACACTATACCACATCTTCGTTGCAAGATGTTTAAAAGTTTCTTGGAAGGACTCAAGAATATAACATATGATATTAAACACGGTCTAGATTTGTTCTTGGACCTATGACACTAGCGCGTAGTCCGCTTGATAGTAGAGTTTTTTAGGACAAAAACCTTTCTTGAGGGAAAGGAGGGATATCCTCAAATATCACATAAACTCGAATAGTTGTGTGAGTCCAGACAATACTTGAAGGGATGTGTCTGGTAATAGCAACAAAGAGTTGTAAGTGATTGGATGTAACTCCAGACACTCGTAGTGGTGCACGAATCTTTATCAAACATCTCCACATACTATATGGTCTGCCCGCAGAGCAGATATAGTATGGCATAAGAGATAGGAACTTTGATTGTTATATTTGAAGGGAAATTTTCAAAACTTACATTTACTCTGAGTTAGAGTGGAGTTTAACCATCCGTAGATTGATGGTAGTTAGAAACTCAACAAGATTCTAGAGCATATGCTTATGCAAGATGTTACTCTAAGAGAGAAAGTCAGCTTTGGAACTAATCCTTGTGATGCATGATTAGATTGGCTCTAGTTTATTTCTCCTATGGCCGTAGAGCTTTCCAAGGAGAAGTTTTAACAAGTTGGTGATGCAACATGGTAGCGTAGTCTACAAATATCTAGTAGCATAGTCTAAGAACTTGCGCTACTAGAGTGCTCTCCAGTACATTAGCTTCTGTGCTAATGACATGATGCAAAATCAAGGCATGAAATTTGCCTTGGGGTTTTGGTTGAAATAACAAATCACGGCTTGCGTGAGTACTACTAGACATTTGCTTACCAATGACTTCCCCAGTTTGTTTTCGAGGACGAAGGCACGTCGGATTGCCCGTAGAGCGGCGGTCGAGCTCGACCAGACACGTGGGAGAAATATGCTAATTACTCTATTGACGAACGGGTACTTACTTTACAAGGGTAGAGTACGTGTACCAACTATTGGTGACTTTCGTGCCCAAATTAGTAAAGAAAGTTATGATAGTCCAAGTGCGGGTCATCCTAGGATTCAGAAGACCTATACACTCGTAAAAAGACAGTTTTATTGGCCTAGTTTGTTTACGAACGTCCAGACTTATGTGCTGAAATGCAGTAAGTGCCAGGTCAATAAACATGAACGTCTTAAGGTTGGAGGACTACTCCATCCGCTGGAGATTCCTCAAGGGAAATGGGAAAGCATTTCCATGGATTTCATTACCGGTTTACCCAAGACGAGTCGAGGGAATGACTCGGTGTGGGTGGTAGTGGACAGGTTAACTAAAATGGCAAAGTTTATTACCACGAAAAAACTGTAAAAAACGCCAGAGTTGGCAAAACTCTTTATTGAACATCTCTACAAGCTATATGGCCTGCCCGCAGATATAGTGTCGGATAGAGATAGAAAGTTCAACAGTCATTTTTGGAGGGAAATCTTCAAAAAGTTGGATACTACTCTGAGTATGAGTACGACAGATCATCCGGAGTCTGATGGTCAAACTGAAAAAGTTAACCAAATTCTAAAGGATATGTTGTGTTCTTATGTTAGTAAGAAGAAATCTAATTGGGAAGAGTACTTGCCCTTATTGGAGTTTGCCTATAACAACTCCAAATACTCAGCGACTGGATTTACACCATTCATGTTAATGTATGGATTCCAGCCGAGATCTCCGATGGCTGTAGGCCTAGAAAAGGAGAAGATTCAATCTGTCAAGGATTTCCTTGAAGATATGAATGATATGCTCAGAGTCGCATGAGAGAGCATTCGTAGCGCTCAGGATCGTGCTAAAACTTATGCGGATAAAGGACGAAGAAAGGTGACCTTTGCAGAAGGTGACTTTGTATTCCTCAAGGTTCCTGCGCAGTCAGAAACCATGAAAATGGGAAAGTGTGATAAACTTTCTTCGAGATATTGTGGTCCTTTTAAAATCCTTAAGAAGATTGGGGACGTAGCATATAAACTTGAGTTACCGGAGAGTTCTCAAGTCCATCCTGTCTTCCATGTCAGTAAACTGAAGAAATCAATTCACGGGTTAGAGAACGCAGTTTCTCCAGAGATTTTGGTGGACTTGATAGAGCCACCAAAGATACCACATGAACCTGAAAAGATTCTACAGTATCATGACAGACAAACCCGACATGAAGTGTACCAGGAGGTACTTGTTAAATGGACAGATAGGGATGAGGAGGTAGCTACCTGGGAAAGCCGTAGTGCAATTTCCAAAAGGTTTCCCCAGTTTGTTTTCGAGGACGAAAACTCTTCTTAAGGGGGGGTAATGTCACGTAGGCTGTAACGCCTGTGTGACCGACGGCGGCAGACCGGATGGCCATGTCCGGGGTTCAGTGGGAGAGGACGCCCATGCAGAGTCATGGGCGGCCAGGCTAGTGTGGATGGTAGGCCACACACTATATAGCCTGGGGGATGAGGGGCAATCCTCATTCTTCCTCTATGGCTGGGTGGTGAGCCAGAGGCCGTCCCCTCTTGTGGTAATGCCCGTATAGCGGCGTTACTGATATCTAACAATCGGCCATCTCTGCCCCGTTTTCATGTTGATGCTCAAGCCCTGGATTATGCTATTGTAATATTGCTAATTATTTTGAGTATTGTTGATTATGCTCAGTAGCATGGCCATGATGACTATCACATGTTCTCATGCCCTTGCTTGCCATGGCCATAATGGTCAAGTTCATCATAAAAAAATGCCATAGCCGCTTTCGTCTCCTTTTTTTTTCAATGGTGACCATGGCAAGCACGGGATTGATTATATTGATAATGTGCCTTTCATTACCATGGGTATGATGGCCATGATTTCTATTAAAAAACAGGGGCTAGAAGTGGCCCACATCGGCCATGGTAATGAATGCTTCTATCTAAGGAGGGTCTAGGGTTGCACATTGAGCTCATTGCCATGGCCATCATGGCCATGCTAATGAGCACATTGTCTAATGTAATGTTAATCTCATGAGGCAAATTTATCATTTGAGTGTAAGAAAAGCATTGGATGTGTGTGCAGCACAAATGTGTCTGGTAAGGTCTTCAAGAGGAGAGGCCAGAGAATCCCAAGGATGAGAATAGTTTGTTGATGCAACATGGGGAAGATATATTGCAAAAGATGATATTGTTTTCATGTTCTGTGTGTCCACCCATTCCTTTACGTAGATTGATTCCATATGCAAAAGTGAGAGGTCTTCGTAATGACATTTATGGGTTGAAAGTTTCTTTTGGGCATGAGGGATATGTTCCAAAAAAGGGGGTGTTTATAGTGTCAATGTGGACTTTGGATATAGAGAGGAACAACTAGTTGATGATGATAATCAGCAAGGGTGGGATCCAATTTGGAGGGAGGTGAACCAAGCCTTAGAGGATGAGATAGTTGCCCCCTGAGCTCACTAGTCTAGTTGGCCGTATGTTTTTTGTATGGGAGGGAAAACATCATAATGGGGCTTGGACTGAAGTAATAAGGGAGAAATTCTCGACCATCATGGAGAAGCATGTTCGTGTACTCTCTACAATGATCGATCCCATTGCGGTTAGCGAGATTGCACTTTTGTCATGTCTCCAAAGAATGAGTTTGTAAGTGATTTATCTCATATGTTTCAGTTATCACTTGTTTTGATTTGGTTCTTTCAACAATTGCTCTAAATATACCATTGTGTGTGTAGCTTGAACACCTATGCTCTTGTTGTGACCTCATTGAAGAGACGAGTCAACATATCAAACATATGTAAGGCTGATATAAATAAGCCTACTTACAAGAGCTACCAGAGGAGGATGTTAAGCTTATTTCTCAGATTCGTAAGAGGTCAACTAAAGGTGGACCTTGGTTTCCTCTAACAAGAATGTACTTGGGATCTTTGGTGTACAATGTGAGTTATAATATACTTCTTCCTTGATTTCTAGCTATGTAGACTTGCCCTTCATTGTTATGTTTTACAAGAATTGTTGTGCATCGTTAATGCTCATGATGATAATAGGTGCAACTAACAAAATATTTGTATAAGAATCTTCACGTCCAACGGGTGTTACTCTCTCGGAGGAGGAGCTTAAAAAACTTACATCGTCTCACAAAGATAGAACTCATGAGATAATATAGTGATAAGATGGGGAAGGTATGGATTACTATTGTTACAAATGATGATATTATAGTATATTGCTATGTGTGGGGATCTTGTTTGATTTCTTTATCATTTTTTTAGTTGCTTAATATATCTAACCCCACCCTTGGGGACAAGTGGTGGAAGAAGGTCTTGGCTCTAAAGTGGAATAATGATAGCTATGCCACTTTGGAGAAGTTGAAACATATTGCAATTGTTGATGTGCCTATAGTGACAAAAATTATGTGGTTGGCACTTTTGGAGGCCAAAAGATTACCAGGTCTATGTTTGGTTTGCCAAGAGGCGACCATGATTACCGAGGGTATGTGATCAAAACTATATAATGTTGATGAATGCATCCATTTGGGTAAAGCTAAATTACTTGTAGTGCTTCATGCTTATTCTTTTTATTTTTAAGATGGATTGCAGGGGAGGTGGTTTTGGAGAAGATCCTACAGAGAGCAGAGGAGGTTTTCAGTGACTTGGTCGACATGTCATATGCTCTTGTTTTGCTTGTGCTGATTGCTTATCATTAAGGGATTTTAATGGTGAGGTTATGTTGGAAAAAGGTAGACAACTATTTGGTATGGTTAAGCGGGTAGATAGCAAGGATAGGAGTGAGGAGATGAGAGAGCTTAGAAAATTGGATTTGTTGTAGATGAGAGTTGTCTTCAGGTTAGTTCTTAGCTTTGATGCCCTATAATTTTATATGTGTTCTTTTGGTGTCTTGTTGAAAGATTGGGTTTACTTTTTCTTTTCTTGTTCTTGTTATTTACTTGTTAGCTTCTTGATTGTTATTGGTGTTTTGAGTAGGCTTCTTGCTATGTTGAAGCACTTGGGTGTCTTTACATCTATTCCACTAATGCTAGACAATGGCTAGTGATTGACAATATCGACACCACCATGTACCCTCCATACATGAGGTGTCTCACTAAGACCAGTGGGAATTAGACCAGTGTCGAGCATGAGGATAGATATGCACAAGGGGGAGCTGCTTGAGAGAGAGAAGGAGATGTATGAGGACTTTAAGAAGAGTTTTGCATGTGTTGGTGTTGAGGAGAATAGATTTCAACCACTTGGTAATAATTTTGTTTTGTTTTGTGTTTCGTATTAATGGTGTTTCTTCTTTCGTACTTATGTTTGGTTATGGTGCTGTTTGTGCTTTAAGAATGCACTGTACATTAGGACTTGTTTGGGGTCTTCTTGGGCCCTTTAATTTGCCCCAAGCCTAATGACAGTCATTAAGGAGTGGTGCAATGGGAGAAGGCCATGTGGAGAAAAATGTTGGGTTTCCCTGCCCCTAATATGTAGGGGTCAAACTTGAATCATACCATTTTTTTTAAAGAAAGTGGGCTGAAAAATGTAAAATCTTTCAATAAAATCAAATTTCCCACCTTTTTTTAATAAAGACAGCTCAAACTAGCATAAATGACCCCACCTCAAAAAGTGGGCTAGGGCCAAAAACGCCCCCCCATCATTATCCCTCATTTAAAGCTACTTTTCCCTCTCCCCACTCCCTCTTCCTCTCTCTAAAACTAGCAATTTGGTTTTGAGTCTCTCTCTAACTAAAAGAGTCTTTTTTTGGCCTCCTCCCTCCCCATTCTGCCTTCCCCTTCCCTCCTAAAGTTAGATCTATCTTTATGTGCCTTCTTGGCTATGGAAAGCTTGGAAAACAGTCCACTTTTTCCCCCATCAAGTCCATCCTCTCTTGCTTGCACACATTCTTCACTCTCCTCTTGCTAGCTTATACACATTCTTGACTCCTCTTGCCAGCTTATATGCTCTGCTAGCATTAGGTTGCAGAGATCTTCTCGGCTATGGAAAGCTTGGAAAACAGTCCACTTTTTTCCCCATCAAGTCCACCCTCTCTTGCTTGCACACATTCTTCACTCTCCTCTTGCTAGCTTATACACATTCTTGACTCCTCTTGCCAGTTTATATGCTCTGCTAGCATTAGGTTGCAAAGATCTTCTCACACACCTACAACTTCATAGCATTTAGCTTAATCGGTTAGCCAAGCACAATGAGTCGCCGACCTCGTTCAAGGGTGGAGTCCTTTAGCAGCAGCAATGAACAAGACGACACTGGCTTGTGGGTTACAAGCACCTTTGCAAAAGGAATGTGGGTGACGATGCATCCAAGCACAAGGGGAGCCCACGAAGTCTCTTGCAGATACATAGGGTTACAGTCACACCATTGGAAGGGTCGCATAGTGGATCTCAAGCAGGGGGCTGACGGAAGCAAGCAGGTGATGATCCAACACGTCTACAAGGCATCGCAACTCCGTGTTGACAATGCCAATCACAAACGCTTTCCTGCAAATTGTAAGTTTTATTTGTGCTTCTTGTTTTATGGGCTGCACTGAGACATGCTAATATCATTTCATGTTACGGAAGCTTGATTTTTTCAAGTGTGTTCTTGTAATGTCCTGTGTGCAGACATCTTTCCGTCGACATTTGTGGAATGGGAGCCTTTAGAGGCCCTTTCTAGAACCTTTGAGGCGCACCACTTTGAAATCGACAAGCTACTATATACTGGTTGTTCGGCATCAGAGCTTTTAGAGCGCTCAATTTTCTTCTTTCATGCAGAGTATATTGTACCCACGTCAAGAGATGGTTCTGGGACTCTACGGAGGCTCCCTACACCAAGTCTCACGGACCATGATTGACCAAAGCCCGAAAATACTTTGGTTGCACTAACCAGACGTCGGATTGAGATTGATGTGTGCAATGCAATGAAGTGCACCTATGGGTCACATCGTGTGACTCTCACGTTCTTCATGCCTTTACATTTGTTTGTGTTTTTGTTCAAGGAGGCTGATGTTCACCGGACTCCTACAATGTGGATTGCAAAGGGAGGCACAGTAATGAGTGCCTTTCTGCCACCTTCGTGGGATTTGAAGGTTATTCAACATCAGGGTGACAAGATAAAGTGCATGGTGGTGTCGGAGAAGATGGTCGTTCGGTACCAGCTTGGAAAGCAACAACTCTCTATTATTTTTCCTTACAGACGTTGGAAGCTGACTGGAGGCGAATGGCAAGCACTCGATTCGGACATCAACGATGAAAAACAGCTTGATGTACATGTTAGCACGCAAGCTGATGTGTGGGATATCGTAGTAAATGCTGATTGGAATATGGCGAACCTAAGGGAGTACTTAGGCCTTAGGTTTGCACTGGAAAGGTGACTTTTCATTTGTGATTGATAACACACCTCTACGTAAGAGGAAAGAGGCATCTTACTTTTGTAAAAGCATTCCCTTCCCTAGATGTATCCATATCAAGCAAGCTATGTAACAGATTTTGAGAGATTAATTCAAAACAATTTTGGCTACTCGCAATTTTCAATTTTGTGCACTTTTAAGTTATGTCGCGTGTTTTTATTTTTTTGGAGGTTTTAAGTGAATTTTTAAACATAAAAAAAGTTTTAAAGACCTCTTTATAAGTCACTTTTGGCCACTTTGAGTTCATCTCCTCACTCTCGACATCTTTGCGGTCCCCTCGCCTTCTTCGCTACTCAAGCATGGCCACCCCCGCCCAAGCTCTCCTATCTCAATTGCACAAGCTTGACCTCGGTCACTTGATCGAGAAGCTTGCACCCATCTTTCAGACATCTATTGACATGGAAGGCACCGCCGAACTCCATAATGACGTGTTTGGGGTGTTCACTAGCTACATGGACACATACATGGCTGAATATTGTGTCAACTTTGAAGACGAGGAGGGGACTTGGGTGCCTGTGGATCTTATCAAGCATACCTACAAAGCGGACAAAAATTTCAGGTTCAGGCTTGCAAGATTCCTCAAAGGCCTTAGTAGCACATATCTAAGGGAGGAGGAAGAAGATAACCTGGTAGGTCTTGGAATGGGCAACATCGGCACAAGTTTTTTGAGTGGGACATGACTCTTGCCCTCCTGATCTTGGAGGGAACAGAGAAAAGCAAGGGAAAGAGGAAGGCCACTCCTCCAAAGAAAGCCACACCTTATCTCTCTTGATCAAGGAAGCTGACCCAAAGGAGGAGATTGTCACCCCAGTGCAAGAAGCATCTCTTGCACTTGTGACTCTGGCGGAAGAGCCGCAAGCTGAGGCTGTGAAACGGGACATCAAAGGGGACGATGTCATGGATGAAGTTCCAGAGCTCGAAGTGCGAACTCTACACCCCATCATAGTAGAAGGTGTAGAGTTCTTATTTTTGGATGACATCGCCCATGTCCTTGGGCTGCACCAGGATGAAACTCTCTCAGTCATTGCTATGTACGCGGGCATGCGAGACACACAACAGCCGTCCAAAGATGATGACATCCGCATTGACTTCAGTTCCGCAGATGTCACAAAGGTGCTTGCGCTCCCGGAAAATCATGCCTCAATAGAGTCCCTTGTGGCAGAGACTCTTGTACAAATATCCCAGTGCAAGGATTTCTACGAGAGTGTGCCACAAAATAGCTTTGCCCCTCACAAGCCGCTTGCCATTTTAGATTTTGTCAGCCTCGGGATCAATATTAGTGATGCAGACCTTGCGGATCATGATGATCCCACTGAGGTAGTACACCCAATTTCTTCCCTTCTTAATTTGTAATTTTTTGAAGTCAACTCATTCTTCTATCTACTTTGTAGACAGCAAGAGAAATGGACTGGTTCGCAAGCCGAAAGGGTGGAGCACGAAAGGAGGTGGAGGGGAAAGATGCTGCGCTATGGCACTACATCCCGAGCTTCAATGCCGAGATGCTTCGCGTGATTCACAATGACTTTTCAAATGATGCGCAAGCTGAATTTTTGAAGTGCAGAGCCCTAAGCGCCATCCTGTCTGAAGCCCCTATAGCCCAAAATGCCCATAAATGTATTCTTGTAAATAGGGAAGCAGCTATCTATAGCTTTGGTGATAAAAGTGCAGGGTCTTTCCTAGGATTTTGTGGCCTTAGCCTTGGACAAGGCATCACTGATGCCAAAGAGATAGCCGAACGCATTGGTGACAAACCATCAGTAAAGACTCTCACCCACGAGGCTTTCACACCAAGCTCATCAAGCGAGTTGGCTAGATCCAATGTACTCATTTGCCTTTTGTGAAAATCAAACAATTAATGACATCAAGATGTTTTTCGAGCTGATTTTAAGTTTTATCTTCTTGATGTGTTTATATGTTGTTGTCGTGTCCTGTCATGATGTTTCAATCAATTTTTGTGAACGCTCGTCTGCCACCACCCGTCCGACTTTGGCTCGACTCGACGGGTCGATTTCTCCTGCGTATGGCCCCAAAAGGGTAGATCAGATGTGCGGGGTGCGCCGGGGCCGACGGGGGGGGGGGGGGGGGGGGGGGGGGGCGGTGGTCGCGCCGTGGAACCTGTGTGCCACGGAGCGACTTTTGCCTGTTTGACCCTGGTCAAACAGGCAAAAGTCGCTCCGTGGCACACAGGTTCCACGGCGCGACCACCGCCCCCCCCCCCGAGGGTCAAACAGGCAAAAGTCGCTCCGTGGCACACAGGTTCCACGGCGCGACCACCGCCCCCCCCCCCCCCCCCCGTCGGCCCTGGCGCACCCCGCACATCTGATCTACCCTTTTGGGGCCATACGCAGGAGAAATCGACCCGTCGAGTCGAGCCAAAGTTGGACGGGTGGTGGCAGACGAGCGTTCGCATGAGGTCGAATGTACGTAGCGACAACAATTACATGCAAAAGACTACAATTACCTTGACAAGACGACAATCACTTGCAATAGAAAATAACTTTTTTGAAAATAGACATGGTTTTTCATTAATCAAATTGAGATTACAAAACACGGATTTGTTGCATTACAAAGGCTTCCCCTATCTAGTGAAAGAGAGCGTCCTCTCCACGGATACGCCTAGCTAGACGAAGATCAGATGGCTTCAAAGTGACACGTTTTGCATGCACCATGCACAAAACCGCGTCTTGGAAAAGCGAAACCAAAATATCCTCGGCACCTTGTTGCAGAGCGCCTAGTGCCGCCGCTTGCACACGATTGACATCCCGGCGCTGGTCATGGATAATCTCTTTGACGAGACGCCCAAAAGGTGCCTTCGGAATAATTGGTGTGCAGGTCTTCTGATATTTGCGAATTTCTCTAAGGGCAACTGTCCCTGGTCTCCACCTTTGCTTCTTCTGCGTTGTTGGGGGCGGTGGTGCTTGCGCGTGGCGAGTCCAAGCTGGCGTGTCATTTTTGAACTTTTGTCGCTGCTCTTGGAAGTTATCGGAAGGGGGTTCTGTGCATTTAGGAATGGTTTTTCCCTTCTTAGCCTTTGCAGGTGTTGGAGTTTTCTTTGCCTTTGCAGATGGAGTCTTCTGAGCTGCTCTCTGCTCTGCCTCCTTCCTTACTCGCTCCTCTTCATCTTTCCTTTCTTTTTCCTCATGAAGCCTTCGTGTGTTTGCTGCCCTGGCTTCTCGTTCAAGCTTCTGTCTCTTATTTTCTACTTCCTCAGCTGAGAGTTTTCTCTTTCCTTTACCAAGTGCACGAGCCAAGACTCTGTCTAGCATTGCATTGAGAATCCTATTACTCGGTAGGTGCTCCCTTTCTACTATGTCTTCATTTCTCCTCTTTGTATATTTTGCGCTCGAAGACTTTGTATAGCCGCTTCCAAAATTGTGTCATCTTCGTATCCGGCCATTCGCAGGTCAGCAACAAATCCGCGAGCTTTTCTGTTAAGCCAATCCTCCTCCATATAGCAAAGAATGCTAATCTTCTCTCGGCCTGAGCTTCTTCTACAACCTTCTTATCTGCCTCCGCCTTCCTAACTGCCTCGTCTTCTTCCGCCTTCTTGGCAGCCTCATCCTCCTGTGCTTTCTTTGCTGCCTCGTCCTCCTCCTATGTTCTGACGGTCTCTTCGGCTTCTTTTCTTGCTCTCTCAGCTGCCTCCATGTCCTCTGCTTCTTTCTGTAATCTCTCCTCTTCTTGGTGTTCTTGGGCTTCTTGGGCCTCTCGCTCAAGCCTCACACGCTCAGCTTCCAGATCCATTTGGGCTTGTGGGTAAATGTTTGGGATTTTAGTTCTATGTGCCACCGGTAAGGGCCCAAGGTCTTTGAAAATGTCATCCTGCGTATTGGAGGGAGGATCATTTGGGGGCTCCATGTGCGTGAGATATTAGTGCCATGAGCGAGAGAGAGAGAGAGAGAGAGCGCGCGAGAGAGTCAAGGGGAGAGGAAGAGAGAAAGCTCACAAGTCAAGACTTTTAAAAATGACTATAAAACTCACTGATATTTATAGGGGGCCAAAATTACAAAAACGTCAATTTACAATGAACGCGCCAAAAAGTGGCGAACAAAAATTATTGGGTGGGTAACCACACGCGGCCATTTCTTAGTCGACCACTGTGCCATTGCCTCGCTCTTTCACGTGCCATTGATGCATTGCACTCTTCTCTTTCGCCTTGCACCTACCACCTTCATGATTTTGCGCCTCAAAGACAAATTTTTGCTCGCTTTTGGGCCTTTCTCCCAGTAAGTGCACGGTAAAACCAATTGAACATTTCCTGAAACGCATTGCTGCGAACCTTGCCACCGCCATGACCCGTGTTCTTAAAATAGGCCGCCTTGGCTTGGTAATGTGATCGTTCCATGCCTTGGTTGCTCCAGAGTGCAAGAGACCCATATTCATCTAGAAAGAAGGAACTGTGCGCATAGAGAATATGCATGTAGTGTGTTATATGAGTTTCCCCCCAAGCATCGATCATTTCTTCTGTAAATCTGTCAATCAAAGTCTTGAATGTAGCTATCTCTGCTTCATCAAGATACGGGCGCTCAAGAAGCCTCATCATCTCATCACAAGCTTCCCACACATGTGCACGCTTCAATCCTAGTGTCGCCTCATTGCCTCGATAGGTTGTTACATCACAAATCTGCTTCCATAATTCAAAATGTGTATGGCTTTGAGCCTCACCATAGTTTGAGAGCAGGTGTCTTGCTTTTGCACCACCCATACATATCTTATTAGGGTTATCTTGGGTACTTGATGGGTTTTTGCGATCCTTAGAGAGGGTGACAGCACCTGCGTGAAGCCCCACGGATGATAAAACAACTTCAAGCTCTTGGATGCCCTGTTCTCGTCGTGACTCTGGCTCCATGTTCCAAGCATAATTGATGTGGAGCATCAACAATTTGTCCAGAATTCTAAGTCTTGCGTGCAAGGTACACACATGTACTCGCGACAGTGGAATTGAAAGAATAGGGTTCCAAGTAGCATCCTCCTCTGCGCGAGATGGTGCCTTGCTTTGATTACAGCTCATAATTCCATTGAGCCAGACGTGCATACCCTTCCCTTTTTGTAATTGATTTGAGCCCTTTGCACTTGCCTGCTTACGACCTTTCACCTTGGTTGCTTGTTTGGCCTTCCCCACTGCGACACTTGGCATCCTTGGATGACAACAAAAGATGCATGGAAACAAAGTGTTAGCACCACTTTTAGTTCCCAACATGCATTTGAGGGTCTTGAGATCACCACCAAGGTGCCACTCTATTTCAAAGTGACCAGTGCCAGGCACATGCAAGACTTCACCATTTGATTGCCTGTGTATCACTCCTTGAATACCTGTACGGGTGAAGTACCACCTCAAATTGTCATGGTCCTCGTGTGCGGAAGGGTCCATGCCGCCTGCCACCATATGTTCTTCTCAGACTGCACTCCAAAGTAATCTTGCTTGCGTCGCTTTGTGTGTAAGTTATTCTCCGCATCACCTGTTTCATCTTCGTCGTCTAAGCTCTTTCGCTTCAATGCCCTGCTCATGACTGTCAGACTTGTACGTTCCACCCTTTGGCCCTTTACAACCTGACATTCATCCAATTTGAGGACAAATATAGCCTTTCCATCCGTCTCCTCTAATGTCATATCATAAAACTGAATCATAGCTCGTTGAAGCGCCTCCACCTCGACGTAAACATTGTTAAACTTGTTGTAAGCAAAATCTTTTGAATTTGACATTGGCATGCTACCATCCACCCATCTGTAGTAGCCGCCTAGCAAGTCGGCAATATTGTTGTTTGCTGACTTCCTTGCCATAACTATAGATCGTGTTGGAAGTATAGATCGTGTCATTCCTTTGCCTCGTAGACATGCTGTGATGCAAGTATACAAAGCCCTGTATCCCTTATCTCACTGATACCTGCTGTGTCGCACACAGTGAGCATGTCAACGAGACTGACAATCTGCTCGAATTCCTTGAGGAAATACTTTTGAATCCTGTCACGCAACGCACCATTTACTGGATTGGTTATCATATTGATTACTTTCTGCTCTGGAATAATGTGCTCAAGGATAGACTCCTCAGTATTGGAACAACCTAATATTGCTTTAGCACATTCCCTGGACATCACATAGTTCAGAGTCAATGACATAACTATATGAAAAAGGAATGTAATGCTAGTTTTGAAGCTGTGATTACCTTGTTTGACGCACACGTTGCTTGCGAGCCCCCCCATCTTTGGAAAGAAGACTCAGAGGCTTGCACTTTCGCTGCCTTGCATTATATCCCACGGGGAGGTGAGTGAAATGATCGACACGTCAGCGAAGGTTCCGAGTTGAGTTTCGAAGACGGAGATAGTTCTCTATAGCTCGATCCCTGCTTTCCACACCTTCATCAAGCTTCATCTTCTGCTCTGCATCCTCCTTCTCTAGATCCTTGACTCAAGCCAGCATATGTTCCTTTGTGGCCATGAAAGTTGACACACATTCTTCCTTTTCTGCCTTGCATAATTTTAGAAGCTTCTTGAGGTGATTTTGATTTGAGAGTTCCTGCAAGTACAAAGAATAGAGCCTCTGACAGTACCCTAAGAAACCATTATAACCATCACCCAAGAAGCGTACGACCTGCGTGATATTACGAAAAGGGGGAGGTGCACCAGTCTGTGGATCAAGGGGATAAATGCTTCCATCAGTCCAAAGATCAATGGCTTTTGCACCTTGAAGTCGTAGCACCTCAGCAGGAATACATCCCTTCGTTCGATTACTTCGCATTGTGGCATACTCCTTGTCTAAGTCCACATGCAAGCGAAACTTTGATTGCTTGTTGGTGATGTCCTGTAGAGCCATTGTACCTAGCAAATGGAGATGGAGATGTAGATGGATACAGAGATGGAAATGTGGATGGTGATGGAGATGATGGAGATGGAGGATGGAGGTGGAGGATGGAAATGTGGATGGTGATGGAGGAGATGAAGATGGAGATGGTGATGGAGATGGAGGTGGAGGAGATGCAGATGGATATAGAGATGGAAATGGAGGCCTTGAGGAGATAGATATGGAGAGCTTGCTAGTGATGGAGATGGAGAGCTTCAGCTTGCAAGGATGTGTAGATCTGTACCTTCACAGGAGGGGTTGGTGAGCTCTTCCATGAGAGCTGGGGTGGAGAGGATGATAGATATGGAGAGCTTACTAGTGATGGAGATGGAGAGCTTCAGCTTGCAAGGATGTGTAGATCTGTACCTTCACAAGAGGGGATGGTGAGCTCTTCCATGAGAGCTGGTGGAGAGGATGATGGAGTAGGAGGTCCAGATCTGCAGGCCATGGCTCCTAGAGAGAGAAAAAGAAGCCCTTACCCAAGTAAAACACCCTAAACGCGTTTTAGAGAGAGAGTGTAGAGAGAGAGTGGGATCTGCAACACCTCCAAAAAGGGAGGGAACAAAGTGACGAAAATTTTCAAACATTCTTTGTGAAAGGTACTTCACTACAAGACAAAAAGGCAGTTAGGTCCATATTCCTTCCCAAGGACAGAAGATCTAATGATTAGATCACCTTTTGGCCTATTTTCTTTTTTGTAGAAAAGAAAAAATGCATTTTCAGGCCTAGGCCACTAGCTTAGTCAAAGCTTGATTAGCATTTTAAGCATTTCACTAAGTGTCCAAATAAAAGGGCCCAAGAAGACCCCAAACAAGTCCTAATGAAAAAGAAAGGATAAGGAGGTGACCAAGGAGAGTGATGAGACAAGGTTGAGTTAGAGAATAGCATGAACAATGATATGGGTTAGTTTATTCCTAATTATGGATGGTTTTTCTTTCTTGGAATAGCTAGTGCTTTTACTTGCGTTGTCGTGCCATGGCACGTCTATGGTGTGAAACCATGCATATGAGGCCATTAAATGCAAATCGAGATGCATGGGATTAAGTGCCATGACTTGATTTATATGATGCCCATGTACATATGTTCATATTGTAAATGAGGTTCAATAAGACGAGCTGAGACTGAGTTAGGTCTCAAAGCCTGTGTACATAATGGGTGTAGTAGGTGTTTTAACACTTGGATAGTGTGATGTTTTTAGTGGAGGAAAAGGGCAGTCTTTTGCTGTGTAGATGCATGCTTGAAGGCCAGGCAAACAGTGGAGAAATGTGTGAGTTTTTGTGAAGCGCACAGGCTGATAAGGAGACATTTTAGAGGGCAGATAGCAGGAGCTGGGAGTGCCTGATGGGTATGTGATGAACTGAAGAGTTGTGGTCAGCAACTTCCTAGAAGGAAATTTTTGCAGAGGAGCTACAGTTTGAGATCTTTTTAGCACCCAAGGTGGGTACTTTTCATTCGGAATAGCTACAGATGATAGATGGCGAGTTTGAAGCGGCCAAGGTTGCAGCAGCATTAACTAGGAAAAATCTTGAAGTGATGGAAATGCTCCTCGCAAAATCTGAGAATAATCTACCGCCTAGCCTCAAAAACTCAGAGAGAGATGACAAAGTGAGCTGCAGTTCTGAATCTTCTGAAGAAGAAAGTTCTAAACCATCTAATATAGATAAGGATTTAGTTAAGAAGATACAAAGACAAAAAAAAAACAATTATACATTGGGTTCTTGGTTTCATGGTAGTTCCAACAGCCATCTGGCGATTTAAGATGCCCTCTATGATTCTGGGGGTCAGAAAGACCTTCACAAACCCTTTCCAAATGCTTGGAGATGTGCTTACTGAGGGATTCAAGGGGGACAATAAGGAGGAGCCCAATGGTGCTAAGGCACTTCAAAAAGCTCGTACAGTACTACCCTCACTGTTGGGAGGTGAAGAAGAAAAGAAGAGAACAAAGCAAACAGAGCATACTACCTCTGAAGATTTCAAAATCGGTGAAGCATTGACATTGTCACTTGACAACATATTGTCTGTAGGAAAGTCGAGCAGTAGCATTACTGTTGACAAGGCTCAGGGAAAGGCTCAGGAAGGTGACACAAGGTGGCAGCTTGCGTGGCATGCAAAAGTTTTTTTTAAAAAAGAAATTTCCGAATATTATGCAGGAAATAAGGAGGCGCAGTATTTCAAACTGGGAAAATGCGAAATTTGGGCTGCAAAAGGTGAGGGAGCTCCGACTCTCTTGCAGAAAAGGGGAAATAACCAGAAAGCGACGCATATCGGAAGTGGGGTGTGCAGAAAACGTGAACCAGAGTTACACGTAACCAGAGATTTTAAAAAGGGAGAAGGCGGCTACTGTATGGAGCTTCTTGGGGTTAGAATTAAAAGGTGAATGATGCTCTATCAAAGGTGATGATCTACAAAAAAATCACACATTATATGATGTTTTTTTAAATCCTGGCACAAACGGCAGTGAAGCAGCCATATGGGAAAAAGCGAAATCAAAAGAAAAATTCGTTTTTACTCTCAGATAAGCGAATTTATTTTTGTTTGTTGTTACTTACGATTTGAATAATCGTATAGTCTTGGAATATATTTCCTCTTAAAGTTTTTTTTTTGAAACAAGAAGGCTTTTGAATGTATATATGGTTTGGAGAACCATGGAATAGAAAGGCACTTGATTTTGGATTGTTAAACATGGAGATTTTTTTGAATATGTTATACATGCGCCATGTGCCATCTTTTGCCTTGTGAGTTGTTGGAATCTGAAAGCAGGTTTTCAGGTGAACAAGAGACATTTTGAAATGATGGAATTGGCATTATATGGTACATATGATGTGAATGGACACATGTATATGAGAATCTTTTGATGTTTGTGCTATGCTTACATGTGATAAGTTTGAAGCATTTGGAAAAAGAATCAGAAGATCTATGCTTAGAACTGGACATGCTCTTGACACACAATTTACGTGCAAACATCAAGCTGAATGTGGGAATAAATTGAAGTGATTTGGCACATGTACATGTCAACAACAATGGTGATGTCTTATGCTCCTTGAAGAGCTATCTGTTTTGATTCCTTGCTGGGATTTTGGAAGCTACTCTCCATTAGGACCTCAATGAAAGGCTTCTTGGGCCCTTTTATTTGGCAGTTTAAGGGAGTCAAACCTTTTCTCTTAAGAAGTAACATTTTCTAATTAGAAGCTTCAAAACGGCTACTTTATTCGAATTTGAATTTTGGGGAAAAAATGGAATTCAAAATCTAGCGGATAAAACCATATCATGTAACATATCTATGAAAAGCTCTTGATGCGTAGATCACGGATCTGTAATCTCCGCTCAAATCGGAGCTTGTATGTAGAAGTTATGGAGGTCCGAAAATTGTAAAATTGCCCCCCTCCCCTTTTTGGGAAAAAAGTGCACCCTTTGACCACTCTTACACCTCTCTTAAAAACCCAACATTTCAATCCACATGGCAACCCCCCATTTGGCTATTCCTTAATCACCTTGATTAGGCTTGGGCAAATTAAAGGGCCCAAGAAGACCCCATTCACTTCCTAATGACAGCTAGAAGTCTCACACTTTCCCAGTGACACCGCCCACATCACGACAGCTCTGGTGAACCCGACGTGAAACTGCTGGGGTGAGAGTGTGGTGAAATACACAGGGAAGCTATGGCTGAGAATCCTGAGGGTCAGGGGTTTCATTTTGACCCCGGGGTTATGCAAATGTTTCAGATGTTTACTATGTATATGCAACAGCAGCAAGCTGCTGAGAGGGGGCAAATTTCCACGACTAAAGCACTGCAGTCAATTGTGAAAAAGGTGGATCAATTTGATGGTAAGGACATCACAAAGTACTTACGCAATTACACAAAGGAAATGGAGCTAAATAGGGTGACTGAGGAGGATATGGTTCGAAGCTTTGAGCTGGTATGTGTTCCTGAAATAAGAGAGCGCATAAGAGGATTACAGACAGCACATGGTGGCAGAAATTGGGAGGAGTTCAAGCTTGCTTTAAAGGATGAATATTTCATGGAGGATTCCGAGCGGGTGACCAAACGAACTTTCTTGGAATGGGACACAAAACCCAAAATGGGAATTTCTGCCCACAGAGTTGCTAAGAGAGTTTGAGAAGCGCTATGCCCAGCTGTCAAGGATTGAGCGCACAACCTTGGACAAGGAAAAAACAGAGCTCTTCTTACAAGCAGCTGGAAAAGATCTCCAAGAAAAATTGGAAATTCTCCTTGAGGATAAGGATACAGAGCAGGGGCTAAAGAATGATTGGAATGATGTCGAGGATGCGGTCACCATGCTAGCAAAGTGGCAGCGGAGGAGGGATAAAATGGTGATGAGCTTGGCAACCCCTATAACTGCTGTTATCCCTGAGAATCTACCAAAACCAGCTACTATAATCCCAAAGGTAGAAGGGCCGATGGATGAGCTTGTTAAAGGCATGCGAGACCTAAAACTGAAGATGTCTAGGATTGAGGGCTACCATTAGGGCAGGCTTCTATGCAAAGGCCTCAAAGCAAAGAAGGGTTTACATTCAGATGTATATGGTGTGATGACCCAGAACATGCAAAGAAAGACTGTGCTAGCTATAAAAAAGCCCTCAGAAATCAACTTGTGTTTTTCAAAGATGGGAAAATCCACCTTTTACAGAGACTGGTCTTCCATTAAGCACAAACTTTGGGAAAGGAGGGATGAAAAAGCTGGTTGAGGATATGGCTGCTAGCCATGCTATCTCTATGGTTGAGGCAGCAACCTATGGGTTAAAGGCTGGTCAATCAAGGCAGGGATCTGAGAATGATGAAGATTATGAGAATGAAGATTTTTGGCCATCAACAATGGAATTAATTGCATCAAAGAAGGTGTCTAAGCAAGCTTTGCATGAGGCAGGTGACTGTATACGTCTTGAGACTGGCTGGGAGGAGCCTATGGATTCTTTATCTGTTCATGCCTAAGCGTGGTATGCGTCGACATGTACAAAATGAACAAAAAAGTCTTGAGCAGTGTGGTCTTTTGGAGAAGAATGAGTTTATTTCAGGGGTGCTTGATGAGGTGTCATTTGTGGATACCATGGATGTGCTTTTTGCTATGGGAAGAGCATGTTTACAGGGTGGAAATGAGATGATAGAGGTGTCATCTGTGGGGATGTATGATATAATCCGGGAATTTGAGGGGATGGAATGTAAAAACATGAATTGTGAGATGGATGCTCATGTTGATACAAAGTATAAAACGGTTGCAAAGAAGGTGAAACCAGTTGCCTTGCCCTTGCCACCAGGAAGCAAGGAGAAATTAGATGAAGCCTCTATGCAACCGAATCTCAGAGATCCAAAGAAAATTGGGCATAAGTTTACACAGGAAACCCTAAAAGAGCTGAAGATTGGTGAAAAGGATTTTCTGTTGCCAGTTGAAAGGGAATGCTTTGAGGAGATGCTTGTAAAACATGGGAAGGCCTTTGCTTTTCAGCCGCATGAGATAGGCTGTGTTGATCCAAGCATAATAGCACCAATGGTGATCTTCACTGTTCCACATGTGCCCTGGAACCTGCGGCGGCCGATTCCAGTACCAAAGGCTCTCTTGCCAAAGCTGATGGAATTATTAAAAGAAAAGATCAGGATGGGAATTTTGGAGCCATCATGCGCTCCATATTCCAACAGATGGTTTACCGTGCCAAAGAAAAATGGAACATTGCGCTTCATTCTAGACATGCAACCTGTAAACAAAGTCACAATCAGGAATGTGGGAGCAGGTCCGATTGTGGATGAGTTTGCAGAAGCATTTGCAGGGAAATCTATATACTCTATGGGTGATCTGTATTCGGGATATGATCAGCTCCAACTGGATATACAAAGCAGGGACTTGACCACAATGAAAACTCCTTTGGGATTGGTAAGGATGTGTACCTTACCACAGGGAGCCACAAACTCAATGGCGCATATGATGAATGGAATGAATAAAGTCTTGCGAGACTTCATACCACAAATAACTATGCCTTTTCTGGATGATGCGCCAATAAAAGGCTGTGATGAGAAAGACAAAGATGGGGATCTGGATTCGAAGGGGTGCCGCAAGTTTGTGGCGAATCATATAAAGGATTGTGATATGATTCTATCCAGGCTTGAAGAGGTGAATCTTACTTTATCTGGACTGAAATCAGTGTTTGGGGTTGGTGAAGTGCTAATAGTGGGACATCTTTGTAGTACTAGTGGACGCCGACCTTATCCAGCCAAGATAGATGCAATACAAAGAATGAAAGAGATATGCATTAATGTTACAGAGCTGAGGAGATTTCTTGGTGCATGTGTCTTTTATGTTATATGGATCTCGCATTATGCACATGTAGCAGATCTTTATCAACTTTTGAGGAAAAATCAAAAATTTTTGTGGAGTGCAGCACATACTAAAGCTATGCGGAAGCTGAAATATCTGCTTCAATCATCACCTACTCTAAGGAAGGCAGATTATGAGTGTGGCAGGCTTGTGATTGTTACAGTTGATACTAGTCCTACTGGGATAGGATGGGCAGTAGGGCAAGATGATGAGGATAATCACAGGTATGTAATCAAATTTAGAGCAAAGGTATTAAAACAAAAATATCCGCAGATTAAGAGAGAGTTATGGGGAATAGTCACTGCTCTAAAATGTGAAAAAGAATATCTTATTGGAGCATCTGTACTTGTGGAAACTGATTGCTTGCCACTCCTTGGGATGATTGCAAGCTGCACCACTCCAGATATTGCTATGCTTAGGTGGATTGCCTATATCAAGTCACTAAATCCTGAGTTTGAGCATATTGCAGGAAAAGATAACCCAGTTGCAGATATGCTATCAAGAGCCAGGTATGAAGATGAAGAAGGGATGATTAGTGATATTGATGATGTAGGTACAAGATTCTATACTGCATATGCAAAAGGGGACCATACTTGCTTATCAAATGCACTTGAGTCTTTTAGTGAGGAAATGTATGAAGGAGATTGGTTGCTTATTGGTCAATACTTGAGTACTTTGACAAGACAAGAAAATTGGTCTGACTCAAAATTTAAGAGGATCCACAAAAAAGCATATGGGTATTTCCTAAAGGATGGGTACCTGTGGAAGCATCCTAAGCAGAGGAATGCTATGCCACAGAGAGTCATATGTGATAAAGAGACTCAAGGGAAGCTCGTGAAAGAATTCCATGAGAGTCTCTGGGCTGGACATCGAAGTGTGTGGGCCACCTTTACCAAAATAAAGGAAAGATATTGGTGGAAAGGAATGTACAAGGATGTATCCCAATATGTGGAAACATGCATGGTATGTCAAATGTACTCGAATGTGCGACATTGTGATAGCCTGCAACCAACCTACCCACCTGCCATGCACTACAAATGGGTAGTGGATCTAGTAACAATGCCTTTTGGAATTTGGCAGATGCGGTACATAGCACTTGCAAGAGAAGATTTGACAAATCAGGTGGAAGGGCGTGCTCTTAGAACAAAGAGTACGGAAACAGTATGCAAATTTCTCTTGGAAGATGTGATTTGCCGCTATGGTTGTGTTGGGAAAATAATAGCTGATAGGGGTGAGCTAGATGTTGAAGAGGCAAGAGAATTCTTCTCTAGAATTGGCATCAAATTGGCCCTAACATGTGCTTACAACCCTGAGGGCAATGGTAAAAGTGAGCGAGGACATCCTCCAATCATTAAAGCTTTGGCTAAGGCATGCAAAAGAAGAATACGAGAGTGGCCAAGGTTGCTACCATATGCCTTGTGGGCTGACCGTACAACTCATAGCTTAGTGACAGGATACATGCCTGCAGAATTAATGTATGGTCAAAAGCCAGTAATGCCAGTTGAAGAAGTATTTCCAACTTGGAATGTATTACCCTGGGTGGAAGGATTAAACAGGGAAGACCTCCTTGTATTGCGAATAAGGCAGCTGGAGAGGAGGCCTGAAGATGTAGAGCTTGCTAAAGCTCGTTTGAAAGATGCAAGGTTGAAAAATAAAGAAAGATTTGATAGAAGACACAGACTCCGGCCAAAACCTATTGAAGAAGGTGATTGGGTCCTAATGTATGATAGTAGCCTTGACAACCAGTTCACTGTTCAAAGAAAATTTACAAAAAGATGGTTTGGCCCTTACATTGTCAAGCATGTGCATGGAAATGCCACGTATACCCTGTGAGCTTGATGGAACAGAGATAAAGAATCTTGTAGCAGGCAAAAGGATCAAGATGTTTAAAAGAAGGCTTGACAGTGATCCTTTTGATTCACAGGAGACTCAGGATGAGAGGCTTGATAGTGATAGCATGGATATGGCTGAAGAGGAAGAGGATGATTTCCCTGATAATGTAGAAGATGAAGACGACATCCAGATATATGTGGATCTTGATGATGATTTGGCACATACCAGAGGATGTGCAGGTTTAGAGGGGGTGGATGTCGTGCCATGGCACGTCTATGGTGTGAAACCATGCAGATGAGGCCATTAAATGCAAATCCAGATGCATGGGATTAAGTGCCATGACTTGATTTATATGATGCCCATGTACATATGTTCATATTGTAAATGAGGTTCAATAAGACGAGCTGAGACTGAGTTAGGTCTCAAAGCCTGTGTACATAATGGGTGTAGTAGGTGTTTTAACACTTGGATAGTGTGATGTTTTTAGTGGAGGAAAAGGGCAGTCTTTTGCTGTGTAGATGCATGCTTGAAGGCCAGGCAAACAGTGGAGAAATGTGTGAGTTTTTGTGAAGCGCACAGGCTGATAAGGAGCCATTTTAGAGGGCAGATAGCAGGAGCTGGGAGTGCCTGATGGGTATGTGATGAACTGAAGAGTTGTGGTCAGCAACTTCCTAGAAGGAAATTTTTGCAGAGGAGCTACAGTTTGAGATCTTTTTAGCACCCAAGGTGGGTACTTTTCATTCGGAATAGCTACAGATGATAGATGGCTAGTTTGAAGCGGCCAAGGTTGCAGCAGCATTAACTGGGAAAAATCTTGAAGTGATGGAAATGCTCCTCGCAAAATCTGAGAATAATCTACCGCCTAGCCTCAAAAACTCAGAGAGAGATGACAAAGTGAGCTGCAGTTCTGAAGCTTCTGAAGAAGAAAGTTCTAAACCATCTAATATAGATAAGGATTTAGTTAAGAAGATACAAAGACAAGAAAAAAACAATTATACATTGGGTTCTTGGTTTCATGGTAGTTCCAACAGCCATCTGGCGATTTAAGATGCCCTCTATGATTCTGGGGGTCAGAAAGACCTTCACAAACCCTTTCCAAATGC
Source organism: Cibotium barometz (assembly GCF_041138505.1). Taxonomy (NCBI): domain Eukaryota; kingdom Viridiplantae; phylum Streptophyta; class Polypodiopsida; order Cyatheales; family Cibotiaceae; genus Cibotium; species Cibotium barometz. The sequence goes on from NC_141059.1 coordinate 10,435,276, forward strand.
TTGGAGATGTGCTTACTGAGGGATTCAAGGGGGACAATAAGGAGGAGCCCAATGGTGCTAAGGCACTTCAAAAAGCTCGTACAGTACTACCCTCACTGTTGGGAGGTGAAGAAGAAAAGCAGAGAACAAAGCAAACAGAGCATACTACCTCTGAAGATTTCAAAATCGGTGAAGCATTGACATTGTCACTTGACAACATATTGTCTGTAGGAAAGTCGAGCAGTAGCATTACTATTGACAAGGCTCAGGGAAAGGCTCAGGAAGGTGACGCAAGGTGGCAGCTTGCGTGGCATGCAAAAGTTTTTTTAAAAAAAGAAATTTCCGAATATTATGCAGGAAATAAGGAGGCGCAGTATTTCAAACTGGGAAAATGCGAAATTTGGGCTGCAAAAGGTGAGGGAGCTCCGACTCTCTTGCGGAAAAGGGGAAATAACCAGAAAGCGGCGCATATCGGAAGTGGGGTGTGCAGAAAACATGAACCAGAGTTACATGTAACCAGAGATTTTAAAAAGGGAGAAGGCGGCTACTGTATGGAGCTTCTTGGGGTTAGAATTAAAAGGTGAATGATGCTCTATCAAAGGTGATGATCTACAAAAAAATCACACATTATATGATGTTTTTTTAATCCTGGCGCAAACGGCAGTGAAGCAGCCATATGGGAAAAAGCGAAATCAAAACAAAAATTCGTTTTTACTCTCAGATAAGCGAATTTATTTTTGTTTGTTGTTACTTACGATTTGAATAATCGTATAGTCTTGGAATATATTTCCTCTTAAAGTTTTTTTTTTGAAACAAGAAGGCTTTTGAATGTATATATGGTTTGGAGAACCATGGAATAGAAAGGCACTTGATTTTGGATTGTTAAACATGGAGATTTTTTTGAATATGTTATACATGCACCATGTGCCATCTTTTGCCTTGTGAGTTGTTGGAATCTGAAAGCAGGTTTTCAGGTGAACAAGAGACATTTTGAAATGATGGAATTGGCATTATATGGTACATATGATGTGAATGGACACATGTATATGAGAATCTTTTGATGTTTGTGCTATGCTTACATGTGATAAGTTTGAAGCATTTGGAAAAAGAATCAGAAGATCTATGCTTAGAACTGGACATGCTCTTGACACACAATTTACGTGCAAACATCAAGCTGAATGTGGGAATAAATTGAAGTGATTTGGCACATGTACATGTCAACAACAATGGTGATGTCTTATGCTCCTTGAAGAGCTATCTGTTTTGATTCCTTGCTGGGATTTTGGAAGCTACTCTCACAGCTAGAAGTCTCGCACTTTCCCAGCGACACCGCCCACGTCACGACAGCGTGCTGCACTTTCCTCTTACATTGGGTGTTTTGTGTGGGTGTTTATGTAGATGTTGGTCTCAAGGTGTTGTTGTATCAAAAAGAACTATTTCTTTTGTGTTTTTGCCTCCACGTCCGAATGGGTTAGTTACTCGAGGTCAAGATCATAGATGTATGGTGGTTGAGGGGGACTATAGTGCCATTGGGAGAGATTTCTCCCTAGGTCTCAAGAACCGAGTCTACATAGAGATCCATGAACATGTTTTAAGGCATGTTGGTGCGGGTGTACGAGCAGAGAAGAAAGGTAGATCTGTCTCTTGGGCAGTGGATTTGATTTTTCTTCATCTTCCATTCGGGGGTGTACATGTTGGGATATGTTGAGAGAGGACCATGTTAGGTACGACTGTGAAATGGCTTCTTCTTCACTATCGAACTCCGGATGGCTCTTGATTGTTGCATCTTCTTCGAGTATTGCTATTGAGAAACTATTCTTCATTTATGTTTTCTTGAATGTTGCTTGGATTACAAATAGAGTTTGGTAGTGTTGCTTTGTTTGGTAGGTTTGGGGATTGGGTTGATTGATAGATATTGTCAAGTTTTCGGCTTGCAAATTTGGCATCGAGTAACTGTGGTTCATCACTTGCCTTACAATTATGTAGATATTGCCGACATGAGGACTGAGGTCACCGATGCTTACAAAAGACTAGATGAAGGATGTGGATGACCCATTTCTTCTGTGATTGATGGGATACAAAGAGAACTTGGGTGATTGGTGGGATATAAAGAGAACATGTCATCATGATATAATTGAGTGCTAAGTTACAAAGTCAGATGTTACCTTGAGGTGAGAACTAATATCATTAGGATGAATGTGACTGCAAAAAGGATAGTTTTCTTAATATTATTTGTTTTTATAGTTGGATAATTTATTACTCAGTGTGACAAGCTCAAAAAAATAAAATAAAAATCATGTATATATATATTAGGGATAGGGAAATGCTCAACCTAGCTTAAAAGGATTGCCTTGGGTGTGTGAGTTACAGTCTGCTAGGATCTAAATTATGCACTTTGCATTTTGGAATTTTGTAAATATCTATAGCATAAGTATTGTTGTGCTTTTGTACAATAGCTCAAAAGTGATGACATACTCTCGTTCCTTTCCTTCACTTGACTTCAAAGGTTTCTGTAGACAGATGAAAGCCTATGAATGGTGTGCTGGCTTGATACAAAATGGTTATGGAGTTGTGTATAGGACTGGCCAGGATTATCCCATTTGAAACACTCTTGTGGGCTAGCTCTAATGTGGAAGAAAATGGCCATGCGAACAAGCGCTTTTAACTTAGGATCACAAAATTAATTATTAAGGCTTATACCTTAGAAGAAATGCTTTTATAACTCCATGGGGATGATTTTGTTTTATAAATGTATGCCCTTTGGTCTTTCAAATGCTCGTGCACATTATCAACGAATGGGTGAACCAAGTTCTATCACCCTACTTGGGGAGGTTTTTACAGGATTTCATAGATGATTTTTGTATTCTTAGCAGCAGGGCTAATCATTGCAAGCAACAAGCTTTCTCTAACTTTCAAAAAGTATGATGAAAGTGGAGGTCGATTGAATCCTAAAAAATGTCATTTAACTCAACAAAGGGTGAAGTTGTTCCGCCACATTGTATTAGAAAATGGGATTGAAGTGGATCTTAACAAGGTTAGAGATTTGGTGTTGTTGCCATCTCCCAAAGATACCAAACAGTTGGCAACCTTTATCCAAAAGGTAAAATATATGTCTCGTTTTATATCTCTGGTTTCACAATTATTGTATCCTTTGCAAAAAGCAACAAGAGTTGATCCTTTGGATTGGACCGAAGAGTGTGCAGAAAATTTTCTTTAGATAAAGGAGGTATTGGGAGCTTTGCCAGCTCTGCCATGCCAGATAAAGGAGGTATTGGGAGCTTTGCCAGCTCTGCCATGCCAGATTTTGAGTAAACATTCTATGTAAACCCTTCCATGCGTGAGGATGCCATTGGTGCTATGTTGCTGCAAAAGGGAAAAAATTCGCATTACATGAGGCCTATCCATTGTGCGAGTAGAGTCAAGATGGTTGTCGAAAGGAAATCATTAGGAACTCAATGGAGTCTTCTTGGGTCCTTTAATTTGGACGTTTAGTGAAATGCTTAAAATGCTAATCTATCTTTGACCAAGCCTAGAGGCCTAGTCCTAAAAGCATATATTTGATTTTTCACAAAAACAAAAAATAATAAAAAAAAGGAGATATTCTTAGATCTGGCAACCTAGGTGACTTTAAAGCTCTGTAATGGGCTGTCAGTCAGTTATCATAGCCTTCTCTACCTTTTCGAACTCCAAACATTCCAAAAATTCGTCACTTTCTTCCCCCCTTTTTTGTGTGTGCACCAGATCTCTTTCTCTCTCTAAAACCTCTCTCTAAAACGCCCTGCACTCCTTCTCCATGGAAAAAAGCGTCTTTCTCTACTCCAAAAGCCATAGCTAGCAGATCTGTACTCCTAAATGAGCCTTCTCTCTCCAAATCCACAGTAGTAGCCATGGCTTGCAAGGAAGAAGCTTACCATGAGCATTCTCTCTACAATACTTGGTGCTCTCTCCATAGCTAGCAGGTCTGTACTCCTAAATGAGCCTTCTCTCTCCAAACCCACAGTAGTAGCCATGGCTTGCAAGGAAGAAGCTTACCAGGAGCATTTTCTCTACAACACTTGGTTCTCTCTCCAAACCCACAGTAGTAGCCATGACTTGCACAGAAGAACCTTTTCATGATGTATTCTCTCTCTATATTGCTTAGCAGCCATAGCTTGCACTAAAGAAGCTTCCCATGATGCATTCTCTCCTTTGCATTTTCGTCTCACCATTGCCAACCCTCTCTATGTTTCTTTGGCTCCCTTTCTGGCTTCTTTCTCTATCCACAATGCAGCTCTAGAGAAGCAACCCTCATCTCCATTCTTCCCATTATTTTTTGATACCATATCCTGCTCCTTCCACTCCTATTCAACCCAAGCTTACAAGCCTACTTTCTTGTAGATGGCACTACAAGACATCACCAATAAGCCTTCTAAGATCTGCCTTCAGGTTGATTTGGAGACAGAATATGCAACCCTACGCAGTAGGCATGTTGCACCCAATATTTCATACGATCAGCTTCGAATGCAAGGAGCAAAGGCCATTGATCTTTGGATTGATGAAAATCTTTATCCACCAGATCCAATATCTGGTGCCCCTCCACCATTCAAAAGCATTACAAGTTTTTTTAAGTTTGTTGGTGATGGTTTCAATGGGCTTCTTGGCTATTGTAGGAGATTACACATGTTGTGGCTAGATAAGGCAGCTGAAAAGAGGCAAACACAATTTGCCTTCGACCAGCTTCAAGCGGCATCGACTAAGCAAATCAATAGTTTGATGCAGAGGCTTAAAGAGCTCTCAGAGGAGCTTGAGGTGCAGAAGAATAATCTAGCGGATCGTGTGCGCACAATAAATCAATTTACCGATAATTATGTTCGTCTTCAACACTCCACACGTAATCTTCGGCGTCGTGTTCACCATTTCACTCACCTTCCCGTTGGATATCACGCAAGGCAAAGAAAACGTAAAGCTGTTGGGTTACTTTCTAAGACAGCAGGCGCATGCAAGAGGCGTAAACAAACAACCAGGTAAAATTTTTTGTAGGAATTATAGCAACTTTGAGAAGCAATTAATGAATAAAGCATCTCTCATGGGTGACTCTCTTGCGATTGTAGGGCATGTGCAACAGCTATACTAGGATGTAAGAACGCTGAGGACAATGTTAATGTCTCCCTTCTTCAGCATGTCCTTCAGGAGAAGGATATCATGGAAATGATAACAGGTTCTGGTAATGATAAGCTGCGGGAGACCCTTCGTCAACATTTCTTGAAGGAAATCAAAGAAATTGTCACACCCAAAGAGATGCTTGATATGTGTGACTCAGCAGGTATTAGCCAGAAAGGTTACAGAGCAATGTACAGGTCAATCACTGTAGGGTTGCGAGCAAAGGGAGTTACGCAATCCTTGCTTCCAACACTTTATAGCTTACAGATGGCAAAGAAGTGTGCTAATGGTGATATTGCATCCATGTTTAATGGTGGGTACAAGTGGGTTGAGGATATTATGCCAATGCCAACAATCAAACCCTTTGAATACAATGCATATAACATGTCTACATTGACATGGAAGTGCTACAAAAAGCAATGATTCAGTACTATGGCCTCACACTTGAAGAGACAGGTGGAAATGCCGTGTTTGTCTTGAAGCTGGATGAATGTCAAGTGGTTAAAGGTCAAAGACTGGAGCGTGTTAGTTTAACCTTGATGAGCCGAGCACTTAGAGGAAAGCCTTTAGAGACCCAAGAGTTGGATGCAACTGAAGACAGCAACAATAGGGGTCAAGGGCATAAGCAAGACTACTACGGCATTCAATCAGAGAAGAACATCTGGTGGCAAGCAGCATGGGTCCTCCCAAAAGAGAACCATGATACCTTGAGGTGGTATTTTGAACGGTCTAGCATTCAACATGTCGTCTCTTGTCAGGTCAATGGTCAAAAGCTTGATGTTCCCGAAATAGGCTGCTTTAACATTGAATGGCACTTGGGTGGCGATCTAAAAACCTTAAAGTGTATGTTGGGTTGTAAAACAGGTGCGAATACTATATTCTCATGTGTTTACTGTTGTCATTCCAAGACAGCAGTAGACTCAAGAGTAAAAGGGAAACAACCTAGCAAAGGCAAAAGTCAAAAACAGGTGGGTGCAAAAAAAGCAGTCGTTTTTAGTGCTGAACAGAGGAAAGGATCAAAGGTATGGCATAATGGCATATTAAGTTGTGACCAGAGCAAGCCACCTAGTCGTGACCAGGAGGACAATGCTTGGAACCCAATCTTGGACATTCCACTATGTCAAGTGCATGTGTGCACATTACATGCAAGACTCAGGATTTTGGATAAGCTATTGATGCTCCACATAAACTATGTCTAGAACATGGAGCGTGAAGATGGACGAGAAGAGTCAATATGTGCACTAGAGGGTGTACTTTCCTCTATGGGATTACATGCTGGAGCAGTGGTCTTGACAAAGGACAAAAAATCAAACCCTACACAAGACAACCCTAATAAAATTTGCATGGGTGGATCAAAGGCAAGACACTTGCTATCAAACCACTTGGGTTCTCATAGCCACACTGACTTTGAAATTTGGAAGAAGATATGTGATGTTACAACATATCGAGGAAATGATGCCAGGCTTGGCCTAAAACGTGCACATGTATGGGAGGCGTGTAATAAAATGGTCGATCTTCTAGAGCGACCTCACTTGGATGACCATGGTATTGAGGCACTTAAACAAGCCACTTGTAGATTTACAGAAGAAATGGTCGAGGCATGGGGAGAAACACACATTACTCACTACATGGTAATGTTATATTTCTTGTGTCCTTGTAGTATGTTCTTCATACTGTTTGTTGACTTTTTGTAATTTTCTATATGCAGCATATATTGTATGCACATGGGCCATACTTTCTCGATAGATATGGCTCTTTAGCACTTTGGAGCAATCAAGGCATGGAGAAATCACATTACCAAGCAAAGGCCGTGTATTTTAAGGGCACTCGCCATGGTGGTGGCAAAGTCAAGAGTAATGCGCTCCATGAAATGTTCAACTGGTTCTATCGCGTTTTGGTTGGCAAAAAAAGGCAGAAAAGTCGCGGTAATTTGTCTCTTAGGCGTCAAATAATGAAAACTGTTAATGCAAGAAGAACTGAAGGATACAACAGATCAAATGCTAGGGAGAGACTATGGCAGTGGGTAGCAAGCAAGCGTCGGTGTGGTTCCTCATGGGCTTAAACTCTCTGATTATAATCTTTTTGTGTTTTTAAATTTTCTAAAAGTTTTAAAAAATTATATTTATAGACATATTTAAGTCATTTTTCATTTATAGCCACCACATTTCAATTTCTTCTTTGTGCTCTACTCTCTCTTGCCCTCCCACTATCTCTTGCACTCGTACATACCTAGGCCATGCCAGAAGAACAGGAGCAAGACTTGCGGTTTTTCGATCAACTCGGCCCACTACCTGCTCTACAGCAAAAAGGACAAATCTACCTATAGTAACAGAGCAAGAGGCAAAGGAGATGAGAGAAGAAGAGCGCAGGAAGGAGGCTGAAGAAGCGCAACGCAGGAAGGAAGCTGAAGAAGCAGAGCCTAGTAGAGAAGCAGAAGAAGAGCAACGTCGAAAAGAAGCCGAGGAAGGTCAAGGGCAACCACGGGAGATTGTTATTGAGGCCGACACCCTAGAACAGCTAGAGGTTATCTTACAGAACAGGGAGGTCGAGCTCTTGTCCTATGGCATCACGAAAGATACCATTGACAAAGAGTTTGCTCTTGTGAGGGCGGCTTGGGAGACAGAAATGCAAAAGAGACAGCAGCCCAAAGAGGACGCAAGGAGGGCAAGCCAAGCATAGCCACAAGCAGCCACAACATCTAGACGTCCAGTCAAGAAGTGTGGCAAAAGAATGGAGGGCAAGTTTCGGGACCAGCAAGAAGAGGAAGAGCGTGCACAAAAGAAAAAGAAGTTCAGGTTTGAACGACCACCGTGGGAGAATCAAAGACCACCACCGCCTCCACCAGTTACAAAGAAGAAGAGAAAATGGAGGCCAGGGACAGTCGCGCTACGAGAGATTAGGAAATATCAGAAAAGCATAGATCTTCTCATTCCCAAGGCACCATTCTCTCGACTGGTGAGAGAAACAATAAGTTAGGAAGCGTGAAATGATACAACTAAAAATAATTTGCTTTACAACTAAGAAGTTAGGACATACCTCAGTTGCATCATCACTTGCAACTAGTTGCTCATTTGTTAAGTTTATGCTTCCTTGGTCTTGAGCATCGCCAGCAACCAAGGGCATGTGTGGTTCAAAGGCAGCTACGCTCTCATAGAATTGCACATCTTGCTTTATTTCAACAAGCGCTTTGGCCACTACATCTTCCAAGGAACTGCTACCAATATCGTATGCAAGCGCTTTTGTGAGGTTGTCATCTTCAAAAGAGATTTTCACTTTCCCTTTGTCTTGACCCCCAGCATTCACGGCAATAATAGACAGTGCCTCATCCTCGCGAAACCCGAGTGTCTTGGCAATGTCATCCAAAAACAAAAATTCTTTCCCATCAATAATGATTGGATGCAAAGCCATGATAACAAGGTCTGGGACCTCCTCAAGTACTTCATCCCCCTCTAGAACTAGGTCCGGAACCTCCTCGGGGACATTCTCTTGTAGAGCCACCAATGCCATTGAGGCCTCCCATTGTTCTGTAACATTCTCTTCCTCAGCATGGGCCTCTTGGACCTGCTCCATTAGCTTTACTTTGCCCTTTTCTTTTTCCTTGCCACTTTCTTTCGCCACACCCTCTTGTAACAGAAGGACCAAAACCATGTCCCAGCTCAGGAAAGAAGTGCCGATGTTGCCCATTTGTAGATCCAAGAGTAAGTCTTCCTCCTCATTCCTGTAGTCCTTTTCTGTGAGGGATTTTAAAAACCTTGTTAGGCGAAATCTAAAATTCTTGTCTTCCCTGAATATGTACTTGTTGATGAGGTCAACTGGAACCCATAGGCCCTCATCACCCTCAAACATGATGGAGCACGTGTTTATGTGTTCATCCATATACTGAATGATATCTGTAAAAGCATCCATATACTGAATGATATCTGTAAAAGCATCCGCGTGTAGATGCATTGTTGCACGCACATCAATTGCTCCCTCAAACATAGGGACGATCTCATTAACCCTATGAAGTAACTCAAGCTTTCCTAGCTGTGCAATAAGTGCGTCAAGTAGAGGTGCCATGACTATGAGTGATTGCAAGAAATAGAGAGTGTGTGATACAGAAAGGTGTGCGAAATTGAGAGCAAGTGTTAGGAGAGAACGATAATTGTCAATTGATGAAAATGAGTAAAGTATCGTTTATAAATGGGCGACCTTGTTATAAAAATTTTAAAAACTTTTAAAATTTTTAAGTACCAAAATTTTTTTAAAAAATGGTATGCGAAAGCAAGAACGTATCCTTCCATCGCAAGGTCATTTCTAATTTACTAGTGGCTCTCAAGCCACAGATGCTTGTGTGACCAACCTTACACTATCACAAAAAAATAAAACCTGCACAAGACAATTGAAAAACCTTAATAAGACAGTGAGGCAAAAAAATTGAAATTGTATTTACTTCAATTCAAGATTACATATCCAGTGGTTATTTGATACCTACACAGCCAGGGAAAGTAATTTCTCTACAAAGAAAAGATCGTTCCTGCTTTTTGCACACTACTCTACCATTGATTATCAAAGAAAAATCACCACTCAGTGAGAATCGAAGAACTAAGTAGTCACGTAAGTTGGCAAGGGACCAGTCATCATTCACAGCAACATCTTCTACATCCCCACCTTGCATGGATATATGTAGCACACCCTGTTCTGTAGAGGTTGTGTCGGAGTCTAACGCCTCTCATTCTCCATTTGTAAGCTTCCATCGCCTGTAAGGAAACGCAATGGACAATTGTTGCTTGGCAATATGGTAGCGCATCACAACCTTCTCAACTATTACTCCGCATCTGATGGTGTCTGCATTGTGTTGAACAACTTTTTTATCCCATGCAGGTGATAAGAAACAAGTCAGAGCTCTCTCCCCCTTTGCAATCCATAAAGTTGGGGTACGATGTGTGTCACTTGTACGGAATAGGTACACAAAGAGGTGTAGAGGTATGAAGCAGGTTATGGTTGCTTTGTGAGATCCATATGTGCACTTCATAGCATTTTGCACCTTGCTTTCGATCTGCAAACAAGCCATGGCCACTGAAGCATTGTCTGGAATTGGCCATTCAATAGATGTGAGAGTTGGTGTAGGTTTTGGAACTAATTTTCCAGTACCATTTGCTGTCGTGGGAACCACATATGTATCCTCATAGAAGAAGATGTTTCGTGCAAGAAGTTGTGCAGCTGGACACCCTCCAAAGATTAAACTACCAAGCTCCACATGGTATGCTTCGAAGGTTCCTGAAATTGCCTCCATAGGCTCCCACTCACTATAGTTTGAGGGAAAAATATCTACGCAGAGGAACCCAAGAACAATCAAAGCAGTGCTCAATATACCATGATTAGCACACAATTGATTTAAAAACAAGAATATAAAGTGGTGAAATAACTTATAATTTGCAGGAAATCGTTGACGTTGGTCATGGTCTGCTAGTTTCAGCTCTGTTGCCTTGTAAACATGTTGGACCTTGGCTAGCTTTTTTCCATCACGATCTTGTTTGAGCTCCAATATCCGCCCTTTCCAATGGTGACTTTGTATATCAACGTATCGCTTTGACACCTTGTGGGTTCCTCTCTTGTACTAGGCTGCATCGTAATCCAATTCCACTTCTCGTACTATTTGATGTTCCAATGTCCATCTTCATCTTGACCACTGCTACAAGAGAGAGATTGAATACTAATCGGAGGCCTTCGAGCTCTAAAAGAAGACATCAGATGTATATATTAGGGAGATTATAAACCTTGATGGCAAAGGAAAATAGAATGGTGAGAAAAAAACTTAGACTAGGGAGATGTACAATAGAGAAGGAGTTGTAGAGCAAGTTCCAAGGGCTTGGCTGTGCTATTACTGCACTTTGAAAGAGGATATTAGAGGGGGTGAGAGGAGACAATGAGTAAGATTATGAGAGCCAAAGCATTTGTAAGTCAAGCTTCTATAGCTTGGCTCCACTGTTACACTCTGTAAAAGGAGGTTGGACAAGGTAGAAGGATGAAGTAAGGAAATGTAAGTGAGGATCAAACTTCCATAGCTTTTGAGAGGAGGTTGCAGATCAAGCTTCCATAGCTAAGCTCTGCTGTTACACTCTATAAAAGGAGGTTGGACAAGGAAGAAGGATGAAGTAAGGAAATGTAAGTGAGGATCAAACTTTCATAGCTTCTGAGAGGAGGTTGCAGATCAAGCTTCCATAGCTAAGCTCTACTATTACCCTCTGTAAAAGGAGGTTGGACAAGGAAGAAGGATGAAGGAAGGAAATGTAAGTGAGGATCAAGCTTCCATAGCTTCTGAGAGGAGGTTGCAGATCAAGCTTCCATAGCTATAGATCTAGGCTTCTGAGTGAAGAGAGAGGTAGATAGCTAAAAGAAGTAGTCTAGAGAGTAAAAAACGCCTTGCTATGAGAAAGGGGGAAGAGAGAGCGTTTTGGAGGGAACGTGGGAGAGAGGGATAGTGGAAAGTGAAGGGGAATGTGCATTGATGAATGCATGGGAACTCGTTTTTGGGCCTCTATCACTTTAGAGACCTTACTTAACGATGGCTGCAGGCTGCAGCTATCCTTTTCTATAAAAAATAGGGGAAAAATTCATATACGTATAAAATTTTTGAGTTTTAGTTGATTTTGAAAATTAAAAAAGAGCCTATTTAGCCTATTATTCTAAGTTTGACCACTACCTTCTAGGCTCTTACAAACCATTGGTTTCAGTCCACATGTAATCTCCCTATTTGTCTATTTCTTAATCACCTCCATTAGGCAATGGCAAATTAAAGGGCCCAAAAAGACTCCATTGAGTTCCTAATGATTCGGAAGCTGAACTTGTGATGGCCCAGTGTGGTTTATGCATGTAAATAATTTAGGCATTATCTCTTGCCTAGGCCCTTTGTATTTCTCACTAGTTATATCTCTTCCTCAGTTGATAAATGAAGTGCATATGTCAAAAGCTTTTATGAAGTGGGTCTTCAAGAGTTCCAGTTTTCTTTCCTTGTGGAAGAAAGCACATGACATTAGGAAAAAACGGAGCTCATTTTGGGGCCCTGTAAGAAATTCACTATTTTTTGATTTATTTCTCTCCTAAAAGATCTCAAAAATAATAAAATATGGAAACGTGGCTCAGAACTGTCAGTAAGGACCACTGAACTGTCAGTTCAGAAAAGAATAAGATAATCTTTTGTCTAACTAACACGATTTTGCATTAAATATCTCCTTAATTTTTTTTGTTTCTCGAAGATTTCGCATCTCTTTTGACGACGTGTGCAGGCCTCTCATAAAGAATCCATCACTGAACTTAATGATTGTATGGATACCGCCACACTTCCACAATTCATTTTACAAAAAGACTATGAGATTGACAAGCCAACTTTGCAACCTCAGAAGCACAAAAATGGCCGATACTAGTGAGTTACAATCTCAGAAGAAACGATTATATCATCTTCACATCGACTTAGAAGAACAATATGCTCCAGCACAAAAAAGACGAAAGGATACGGTGCTAAATGCTCAACAACGGGAAAATATGAGAAGAGAAGGGCTCCAACATATTGACTTATGGTGTGATGGAAGTATATATCCAAAATGTCTAGTACAAAACTCTACATCTCCATTTGTCAATCCAACCACACTATTGAGGTTTGCGGGCGATGGACAAAATGGACTTCTTGGTTATATTTCAGCACAGTCTGCATTTGCAGAAACATATAAAACAATGTACCTACAAGAAAAGGGAGCCAGGATTCAAGAGATAGCTATTCGTGCAAAATTGGAGCAGCAGTTGTTGCAGAATGAAATTGAGGAGCATTCAAAGAGTAAAAAAGAGTTAACAAGATCAAGAAGGAAGAGAACCATGCTTGGAGACAGACAACGAAGTAGGAAGATTAAAAACATTGTAAATTTGAAGGCTGGGACTGGTGGATGCAAGCGAAGAATTCAGGAAGCAAGGTTAGTTTGTAATTTTTTATTTTTTAAACTAAAAAATGCTCTCAAATGACTATATCTATTTTGTCCATTAATGCAAAACAGGATTGGAAGTGTTGAATAATATAGGCATATTGTGTTGTTACTATATTGTTACTATAGGAAATTATTGGAGCTTGCAAAAGAAAATATGGATCCCAACCTTCTTCCAGTTAAACAAATGAAAGGATTGCTTTCTTGTGGTGTAGCAAAAGGTTTGATTGAAGAAAAAAAATACAAAACAATCAAACGCAATGTTGTAGAGGACTTTATATCCAATAATCAAGTTGATGGTACTATAATCCAAGAGGCTCTTGATGTTAGTGGAGTTAGCAGGAAGGGATATAGTTCGATTTTCCATGCGATATCCTCAACTTTGAGAGATCAAAGGATTAAACGAGTTTTACTGCCAAATCCAGCAAACAGTGTGGAAGATAAGAGGTCATTTGAATGAAAGTATAGATGAGTTTATTGGACCATATATCCATATTGAAGAAATATTTCATGGTGCTAAAGGAACCACTGTGTATGACCCTTGGAACAATATATTTGTAGATCTACAACAACTTCAAAGAAGAATGGTCGAGTTTTATGGAATAACATTTGAAGAGTGCAAAGGCATTTTGAAATTTGTTATCAAACTGGATGAGTGTGAGGTTGTAAAGGAAAAGAAAATGGAAAGGATTACTATCACATTGATGAATGGAGCACTTGATACATCATTGAATGAAGCGAGTTTGAAGTATTTTAGTGTGCAGTCGGAGAAACACATATGGTGGTTGGGCTCATTTCAGGTATGATCATTTTTTATTTCGTACTTGATTTTAGTCAATGTTTTCAAATCTTTTATAGTAAGACTTTTGTTTTGTATAATCACAGGTAAAGACAGAAGACCATGAAACACTAGATTGGGTGTTTCACCACACGGAAATACCAAGAATAATTAAAAGACAAGTGCAAGGAGAGAATCTCCATGTTGCAGGAAAAGGTGATTTTCAAGTAGAGTGGCACATGGCGGGGGATCTTAAAACACTTAAGTGCATGTATAACGTTAGTAAAGGAGGTAACTCAAAGTCTCCTTGTCTTTACTGCAAAGAATCAGCGCAAGTAATGGATTCTAAATGGTGGAAGAGAGCACCTAATAGAGATAAAGTTGACCCTGACTTCAAGGCCATTCTTGACATTCCACTATGTAATGTTCACATATGCACATTGCATGCTCTATGTCGAATTATTGAGAAATTGGTATTTTTGTATATTGGATTTGCTTGGAAACTCCGTCCTGAAAGAAATAGAAAGGATGCTCTTCATGCATTGGAAAAAGTGTTATCCGATATAGGTCTTCATGGAGGTGATGTTCATATCACAAAGGATTTTAAAAAGTCTACCAATGGCAAGGAGGTACCAATCAAGCCCTCTATTGGTGGTGTTAAGGCAAGAAGATTCTTGTCTCGACCCAAACACAATAGTAAGCAAGTAAGGCAAGGTAGAACAGTTTCAAGGATTAGTTATGGATTGTGGAAGCAAGTCCATAATGCCGTGAAAGATCATGAGGCAGATGGGGAAGTACGAAATGTGAAGGCAGAGGTGTGGAGGTCTCTTGATCAACTCTTCATGTTCTGTGACAATGTAACATGGACAAAGAGTGATTACAAGAACTTTGAAGAGGCAATAAAACATTTTGGGAAGTCAATGAAAGACGCATGGACAGCCTGCAATATAACTCACTACATGGTAAAGTGATGTCTTCTTCTTTTGCTTAAGTGTGATCCTCTTTTCTTTTATAACTTACTATGCATTCTTATGTCTTTGTGAAAACAGCATATCATCTACAACCACCTTCCCTATTTTGTCAAAAAGTATGGATGCCCAGCAATTTGGTCTACCCAAGGCATGGAGAAGTCTCACTACATGGCACATAATGCATTTTTCAGACACACACAACACTATGGAGGGAGTCAAAAGGCAAATAGTCTGAAGGAAGTCTTCCAATGGTTTTACCGAGGCATTCTACAAAGGCTGCATGCTAAAAGAAAAGTTGCTAGCTCCAAAGTCAAGCTTGCTTTTATTCTAGCCCAAAAGCAAAGACGAAGACAAACTTTGGACAATTCAATGGCAGCAGAGAGACATAGACAGTGGAGGGATTCGAAGATATTTAGAAACCATAAATGGAAAAGTAAACATGAATAGCAGTTTGTAACTTATTGGTGTTATGTCCACATGTTTTCAAACTCAATCAATAGATTTTTATTCTGTGGAACAAGTGACTCTTGGTGTAATGCCTATATGTTTTGAGACTCCATCAAAAGTATTTCTTTTGTGAAACATGTGATCTATATTAACAAGCATCAATACATCCATATATTAACACACAAAAAATTCAATCAATACTACTTAATTATGCTAGACATACTGTTGATCCTTACCAATAAAGTACTGAGTGTCAAACACTTTTAGAAGCTTTTGAGTGTGGGAAGAGTACTGAAGTGTCGTACGGTGATGGGACAAATGCAAAAGGGTACTGATCGTCCGTACGGACAAGGAACTGATGAGGATCAAAGACTTTATAAATCAGTTCAACTTCAACATAATGTTTGTGCTATATTTGATGACTAAATCCTATTACTCCCAAGGCTTGCGAGTCGGAACTCTCTTTTTGAACTTGATTGGACTCTTTTTCTTCCTTATTGGCTTGATGTTGACTTTCTGTTCATCAATGCTTGCCTCTGTTGCTTGTCTGAGAGGGGTATCCTTGTCTTCAGCTATCTCCACGTGTTCTTCTTCTTGGATTGTGTGGCCTGATGCAATCATGGGTGGCTCTCGAAACCTTATGAGCTTGTGTTTTCCATAGCCCTCTAGACATTTGGGCTCCTTAACACCACATGCTAATGCATAAGAAGTGTAAGACAAAAAGTAAGAGGCCCTAGAGGCCTGCTTATTCACATAATCCCCAAATATATCTATGGCGGACAACCTCTCTATTAAAATGATCTTTTCCTTTTGCCATGGAAGATCATGTCCACCTAAAACCCTAGACAAACATTTAAAGAAGTAAATAATGGCTTCTCCATTGTTGCTCAACTGCCTATGGTAAATCAAGATCTTAGCACTGCCTAGATCATGAATATAATGAGCTAGGCTTGACATTTTGCCAAACCTAGCCGGCCTGCTTCCACTTGATCTCTGGAGGAATGTGTCATCCTCAATTTGTAGCTGCCATGTATCAAAAGATTATAGTGAGACAATGATACATAACTACAAAACATTTAAACACAAGATAAAGTATTTGATTTGAAGTAATAATATCATACCCTCTCATTTTCATCAGCAACAAGAAGTTCATCTTTCCAAAGATTTATTCCTCTCCCCTCTAGTCCAGCCTCTTCTTTAAGTTTTTCCTTATGAAGTGATGAGAGATTCATAGCTTCCTGGGTGAGCTGGAAGGCAGCTTCATCTGGCTCTTGGAAACTTTCAGCCTCTTTGAAAAAAATAGTAAGGGCCTCTGCAGGATCAAAGGTTGTTTCCAAAGCTAGCAGTGAATGGTCATCCTCTATGCCAACCTCCTTGTCAAGCCTTGAAGCCTGGGCAATAAGGGAAATGGCATAGTCCTCCCTCAAATTGAACATACACTCTATATCATGGAGGAAAACATAATCTTTACCACCAATCAAGACACCTGGAAGCATGGGCACTGCATAGTTGCTGCTCTGAACATACAAATCTTCAACTGGCTGTGCTGCCCTAAGAGTTTCAGTCCTCAGTTGAACAAGGTCAAGAGCAGCCACTTGCAGCCCCTCATCCTCGAGGTTGATATCTTCTTCCTGCTCTGCCATATCTGTTGCCATAGGAATATCCTCTTTTACCTCTGCTACAGATATATCTTCTTCTTCTCAGTCTCCTGCCCTTGCTCTTCTAGAGATTGCTGTTGAAAGACAATGTACATAAGGAATGCCATGTTTTCCTCAAGCACTCTACACTTTCTGGTGTGCAAGTTACAGCTGAATTTATATTCCTCAGGCAGGCTGTCAAACCTTCTATTCACATGGTACCTCAGCTTGTCAATGGAGACAATATGATTTAAATGCACAAAAACCTTTTCACCTTCCACAATCCTTCCTGCCTCTGTCAGTTGTTTGAAGGTATCCCAATGGTCTGAAAGGAAATCTCTGTGATGGTCCAAAAGAGAGCTCATAGTGAACTCCCTGTTGAAAATACTGTGGTATATGTGGAAGTTCCTCTGAGCCTTGCACTTGTGAAGAAATTCAAATAGGAGCAAATCTGGAGATTTGTCCTCTTCTGGTTCCCTTTGTTTTGAAAGGGAAGACTCACCTTTCTGCTCTAGTCTCTTGCTTTTGCCTGAACCAAAATTTATATAACATGAATTCTATATGCTCACATATGCAATCAGATAATGTATAGGATATCACCAAACAAAACTCTTCATAAGCACATATGAATCACCTGGTGATTGCTGTGGTCTGAGTATAGCAGCAGAAAAGTCCAGCTTCCTCTTGAAAGGAGGGCCCTGAGGATCAACTGTTCCAAAGCAAAAACCTTTCTCATCATCAAGAAAGACATCCCCATGGACATAGAAAGCAAAACAATGAGCAAACAGTAAAAATCAAAAGAGACACAAGACTTTGCAACAAAACACGATGCAGATCCATTTGAAAAATGTCAAGTGCTCTCCTCGCATTTTGTTGCAAATTCTAACTTTCTATTGACATCCATTTCCAATCAAATGCTAGGGATATCTCACAATGTTCAGGACAGTAAATGATACCAGGAGGAATTCCCCAGGGCAAAAGAGATTAAAAGAAGGAGGAAAAAATAAAAACTAAAACAAATATCAAAATTTGCAGGAAAACGCGATTTGGAGCATTTGGAAAATGTAAACCACTATAATCGCATTTTGTTGCAAAATTCTAAATCCTACTCATATCCATCTCTAATCAAATCCTAGGGTGATCTGCTAGATTTCTAGGCACTGAGATTCAAGAATTCTACAGATGGAAGAAATATATATCAGAAAACATTGGAAAGGGTATAGATCTCTGACCTTTCTTTTCCTCTTCCATACTGTTGGAATAGCCCTGGAGATTCTCCTGCTCTCTTCCAAAACTGAGCTGTAGCACTGGTAACCTGGAGATCTGGTAATGGTAGTAGTCTTCAGACAGGTTGCAGAGTGGATGGAGTGTGTTGGGTAGAAAGTGATCAAAGTGGGGAAGAAAAGGATGATGGGAGGGTGCTGGCAGGGATGGAATACGGGGAGGGAAAAGTGTTAATGGATCTAATTATGAAATCATGATTGGCACAATTTCCAAGGCAAAAAGTGACCCACAAATTTCAAATTCCAAAAGATCTGGTGGGACCACACGTGTTAAAAAACGACTATATTTCACACGTGTGGTATTTAATAACTCCTTTATTTGTATTTTGTAATAATCTACTCTCCTAACTCAGTTCTCTTGCATCTCTACCTCCCTACTCTACACCATCAGCATCCAGACCAGCAGAGCAGAGGTTCATACCCAGCACAGGATACTCATCATCAGCACAGCACACTTGCAGATAGCTTCCAGGTTAGTAAGAAAATCTTTCTCCTTTTCTTCTTGTTTAATAGTATATTAGAGTAAGGAACTGATTGATGTGATGTAGGTTACATATTATGATAAATATTATATGCATTTTTTAGATTTTCTCCACTGCATGTAGAAGCAGGAAGACTTTTTATTTGGGCCTGTTGAATGAGAGTTTGATCACTTCTTGATGTCCATAGGCTCAATCCATGTTGCACCAAGCTCTGCATACACACTGAAATGACTAAAGGCATGCTGAAGTATGCTGTCTCTAGAATTTGCAGCAAAACGCGAGGAGAGGATTTTAGAAATCTCAAAATAGTCCAAATCGCATTTTGTTGCAAATTTTAAAATGCTTCTTCATCCACCCATTTCATTGTGATTTTGTAAGTTTCTAGGCTATTCAAGGCTGCATAGTTCTTCTATAAACTCAATACATATGGTTTATAGTTGAAAAGATAGAGAATTCATTATAGGGATGCAATAGCATGTTGTTTCAAGTATTTGCAGAAAAACGCGATTTTGAGCTGTTAAAAATTTCAAATCATCATAATCGCGTTTTGTTGCAAATTGTTCAATTTTGCTTTATCCATTTTGTCATCACCTTCTTTTATCATTCTATGTTCTCCATGTTTCTAATCTTTTTCTATTGCTTTGTATGGACCTTTTCAGAGTGATGGCAAGAACCAAGGCAACTGCAAGGAGGTCTGGTAAGGGGCCAGGGCTTGCACAGCAGCAGCAGCTGGGGCTGATGTCAAGGAATCTAGTGTGCCTCCAAAAGGAAGAGTTGCACATGGCAGGAAGGGGAAGCCAATGAGCATGCTGCAGCAAAAGTCCAAGAGGTTAAAGCATTCTGCTGGTGTGCTAAAGGAGATCAGGAAACATCAAAAAGCTATAGGCTTTGCAATCCCCAAGGCACCTTTTCAGAGGCTAGTGAGAGAAATTTGTGATAGCTGGCACCTTGGTTTCAGGTGGAACAGGACTGCCATTCTTTCCTTACAGGAAATGGCAGAGGATTACTTGGAGAAGTACTTTGAAGATGCAATGCTTGTAGCAGCCCATGCTCACAGGGTAACTCTGATGGCCAAAGACTTCAACACATTGTCCAGAGTGAGGTGGAGGTATGACAAGCTGGTCCATCCTGTGGAATGGCGGCAGGACATTAAAATGAGAGATATTATTAATTCCACCTACAAGGAAATTGAAGTCAGACAAGGTGAAGGTTGTTGAAGTGACCCACTCAATGAGCACACCAGAGGGAAAGCTGCTTATGAGGAGTCACTGAAGCAACAAATAGAAGAATCCAAATCTGCTATAGATGTGGAGACTGTACAGATGGAGCTACATATACAGAGAAGGTTGTAGGAGCTGGGCCCTAACATAGTTGTCCATATTGAAGATGATTTTTCAGAGAATAATTTTGACTTGACAAAAGCATGCTTGGCAGCATTGGCTCATAAGAATGAGTATTGCTCAGATACTATCATTCTTGCAATGCTCTACTAAGTGTCTTTTATTTTACATTTGTTTGCAAAACAATCCTTATTGTACCTCCTCCCTTACACCTTACCTTAATTATTGTTTTGTCCAATGTAGCATGATGAGAAGCTGGCTGAACCATGCTGTACAGCATACAGTTTATATTATTGATCCTGCAATTTCCTTCAAGTTAAGAGATCCAAAGGAAACTCCCATGGATATTTCCAATTGGTTCAGACACTGTGATTTTGATCATGTTGATATTTTGCTACTTCCATACCATAACAAGTATGTGTGTGGCTGCTTCTTTTTGGATTTTCCTTCAAGATTGAGTACTCTTGTAGCCTTTGATTTCTTAATACTTTTTTCCTTATGCAGTGACCACTGGAGCTTTGCTTCTATTGACATCCAGCAGAAGCAATGCTTTTTATTCAACTCTCTTAGAAACACACACAGAGAGGTTAAATTGTAAGTGGTTTGTGTGCTATTTTTAACTTTAAACTTCATTATTTGGATTTAATGCACACTAACTGAATTATATGTATTGCAGTTGTATTAGAAGACTTCTAGATGCATTGGATCAGTGTCCTCCTAATGTCAATCTTGTGGATTCAATAGAGCCAATAGATTTAGAGGTAGAAAGTTGTTCCCTCTACTGATGTCTATTTCATGCTATGCCTTTGAACTTATTGAATAATTTTATTTTGTTTAGACATTAACAGTTTCTAACATATCTTTCCAACTATCCAGACACCACAACAAGATGATTCAAGTAGCTGTGGGCTGGAGAGTGCTGATTAGTGCCAAATATATACTTTCAAGCTATTTTGAGATAGGACAGCCAGAGCTTGTAAGAAAAAATAATTTTCATTTAGCTTCAAAAAATTTGATATTGGTACAAAGTGTTCTAAATCATCATATCTCATTGCAGATGAGAGAAGATAGCTTCAACTCGAGCTATGTGTATAGTTTCAGAGCTGATATAATTTGGAAGTTTTTGAAGTATGCCTTCCCCAAACCTATTGTACCAGCTACTGTCGAGTTAGGTGAGAGCTCTAAAGTCCGAGAAGGTGTCATACACCTTGATGACACAGATGATGCAGATGTGGTGCCACAAGAACAAGGACCTAGTGCTGATGAGGAGAAGCCACAAGAACAAGGACCTGCTGCTCTGCTGATGTTATTGAGGAAATGATGGAGCAGCAGCAAACAGATGCTCCAGGGGCAGTAGAGGAGACAATGGAGCAGCACCAAGAGACTGTACACGACAAGATGGAGCAACAGAAAGTAGATTCTCCAAATAAAGATGATACGGTGAGCTTGGACCATGTAGAGCAACCTCTAGATCAGCCTGTAGATAAATAGAAAATTGTTGTCAAGAATATGTTCTACATATGTAATTAAACACTTCTGTACAGAATTTTACATTTCTGAATATAATACCTTTGTTTATGGAGTCTGTGTTATCTCAATTTTCAAATTTTCAATGTCTTTGCATTTTATTGATCTCTCTCTTCTTTTGAGCACCTGCAAAAAAGCAATATGAAACAATAGGGTAAAGTAAACTAATAGCAGTGCTTAATGAGACTAGGATAAGTCACATGGTATACCTTCTTATTCTTGTAGATAAATAAAAAGTCCTTTGAAATAGAACCTTCTGTCTCAAATAGAATGTCATTGCGCAATTGAGCTAGGGAGCAACATTGTCTTAATGTGATATTGACTAGCACATCACCATTCTCAACAACATCAATATCAAGAAGTTTATTTTCTGCACCAAAAGAATCTTCATCTTGATCCATTGGGACTAGTTTTGTACCTAGCATTCGACTGCGCTTATAATAAAAAGAAAAAATGAAATTTTGTGATGCAACCATGTACTTCAGTTGCATAGAAGGTTGGACAACCTCACAAAACACTGAACTACGTATGTCTTCTTATCCCAACCTTTATCCAAAAATTGTGGCATGCATGCCAGACTTGTTGCTTTAACTGTGAACATTGTTTTTGAAACCTTCACTGGAAAGGTATTAAACAAGTCTACAAAAACTGTGAGAGGCATGCACAAAGAAATTTTTATTATCCTTGTGGCAATATTGGGTCTCAGAGCTTTCTGTACTTCTTTGAAAAGCTTGGCTCTATATGCCTCTGTAACACTAAAATGTGGGAGAGGCCAATCCACAGAATTCCATGTTGGAAGGTCTTGTTTTCTTAACACACCATGTGTGTTTGCATTGTCCAGCAAACTGATAAAAATGATCAGTAAAAAATATACCGGATTGAGCTAGCTCTGTTGCACATCGACCTTCGTATTGTTGTTCTCCTATCGATCCATGCAAAACATCTATAAATCCCAGAATACAATCGATGTTTTGCCATGTCTCATACGATGAAGGGTATAAATCTAAAATAAAATAACACAAGAATATCAATAAGCAAAGAAAGAAAGCTTTGTCTTAAAAATCCATGCACCTCATAAAGAACAAAACCACAATAGAAAAATATACAATTAGGCCTGTGTTGCGGAAGATCATTTGGATAGTCTCGCAAGACAAGTTCTTTATGCATGTACACATGCTGAATCAAAACTTCTTTCACCGATATCTTTCCTCTGGTGATTTTAAAATCTCGTACTCTTCCCTTCCATGATGCCAAGAAAATATTTTTTGTCTGGGGTCTCTTTCTTTTACTAGGTTGCATGAGCACCCATGCTCCTTTCGAAACAGTAAACCTTTCCCAAGTTCCTTCCGTTTTGACTGTACTTGAATTCTCTATCGAAGAAATAGAAGAAGCAGGTCGACGGGGTAAGGATGTGTGGTATAATTCTGCCTTCATAGCATTATCATCCACCACAGAGCGTCTTCCCACAAGAACGACCATAGTTTTTATTCACCATGGATACCTTGTGAATTTGTAACCACAGCAAAGTAATGTAAACAAGATAACAAAGTGAAGTTTCAAGAAAGAGAAAGTAGGCAGACAGATAGTTGACAAGAAACATCTTACTCTAAGCCAAACTGGATCAAGGGAGCAGTTTTGGAAAAGAAGAGGTTGCTGCACAATGAGGCAGTGGTGTAGAATGTTAGACCTTTCGAAGGAAAGGCAGCACAACAATTCAAAGTTCAAAGGGAGGTGGAAGCGGGAAGGCCCTTGTCAGAGAAAATGTCAGACTAGATTCTATCTTCATGTCCAAAGATCTTGTGAGAATAAAAAACCAATCTCCACATTAATGTAGCACGCTTGTACCTACATAAAATATTGTTTCTTTTATCTATTTTCTTTTATTTTTGTGAATTTCCAATGTTACGTTGGCCCTCTGTTCATTGGTTGAGAGCTTATTTTTCCAAACCGTAAAAGGCCCCAAAATGAGCTCCCTTTTTCCCTAATGGCTACATTGGCTGACTTGCTTACTTACAAGGAGAGTCCTTTGCTTATAAAAGAAGAAGTAGTAAAAGGACCCAAGGTAGAAGAATCAGAAATCACTAATGCATATCTCTTGTTCTTTGATGGCTCTTACAGGAAGAGTCATAATGCTGCATTGGGGGGGGGAGGGGAGTTGTTAAATATGACTCACAACTTACAAGGTGGCCTAATGAAGAAGAAAGGGCTCAAATTGAATGTACAAAGCAATAATGAAGTGGAATATAGAACTCTTGAAGCAGCCTTACGAATGTGTCTTCAGCTTAGTATTCAAAGACTTCGAATTCGAGGGGATGCACACTTGTGGTTGTAAAGCAAATGTTTGGTGTTTGGCAAAGCAAGAATACTAAATTGAGGAGTTTATGCTCTTAGGTATGGGCTCTACTTGAGAAATTTGAAGCCTGGAGTATAAGGCACATTAGGGACTCCAACGAAGAAGTGCATGTTGTAGCCCAGGACATGATTACTCAGACCTTTGTAATTAAGACTGACACGCCGTTATATTTGAGTAGAGAAACTCTGTCCAAGAAAGAAGAGTTCTTGTAAATAGGTGAAATTCCAAAGGAACTAGATAAATCCAGAAGGTATGCTTTTGTAAGGAAAGCTAGCAACAACAAGTATAAGCTTTTGCTGCAAGATGTGTTGTTTATGAAGGGTGCAGATCTGATTCTCATAAGAATACCATGGAAGGAGAAATTTATCGAATCTTAGAGCAGAATCATGAAGGTGCATGCGGAGGGCACTTTGCTATAAAAACAACACTGCATAAAATTATGCAGGAAGGCTATGTCTGGCCAATTATTCAAAAGGATGTGCATCATTGGTGCAAATCTTGTCCCTCGTGTCAATCTATGGGAAAGAAAGTCCTGAAGGCTGAAGCAAGAGGTAAATAGCTTTTGATGTCTTTGAAAAATGGGGGATTGATGCTGTTGGGCCTCTACTTATCACAGGAAGAGGAAAATGCTACATACTTACCACGGTAGACTACCTCTTGCACTGGTAGAAGCCAAGGCGGTTAAGCACATAACCAGTAAAGATGTAGCTAAGTTCATTTATGAAGATATATATTGCAAATTTGGAAGTTTCTTTTAGATAGGGGGCCAGGTTTTCGAGGTGACATTGTGAAGTATTTGTGTGAAAAGTTATCCACAATGTAATGGCTTAAACAAGAGGTTCAATGGTGAGCTTCTCCAAATTCTCACCAAAATGACTCAAAAATATGGGAAGACTTGGGACTTGGAGTTGCCTTGTGCATTTTGGGCATATAGGACTGCAGCAGCAGCAGCAAAGACAATTACATGTTTCTCCCCTTTTCACTTACTATATGGCAAGGAAGCTATTTTACCTATTGAGGTAGAATTACCGTCTTTGAGGATGATGACAAAGCTAACAGAAGAAGTGACCGATGCATTGCAAGAAAGGTTATTGTATTTGCATCACAACTATAACTGGATCGGGTCGTAGCTTTGGAGTATTATGATCGTGTACAAAGGAAAAGGCAAGAAAAGGTTAATCAGGACATCGAGGGTAAAGACATCAAAAAAGGAGACTTAGTGCTTCATTACAATAGCAGATTGGACCACACATTTCAAAAGAAATTCCAAATCAAATGGGAAGGGCCGTTCAGGGTGAGTGGTTTCCCAATGGCACTTATCAATTGGCTGATTTAGATGGAACTTGGCACAAAACCAGTGTTAATGGTTATCGTTTGAAGAAGTACCTTGCTCGGCTAATGACAGTGGTTAAAGAAGATATGCTTAGAACTAAAGAAGATTGGGAATCAGCAGAAGAAGAGGAAGAAGACTTTGGTCTCACATTGAACCAACTTCTTTGCTGCTCCTAAGCATAAATGCTCTAGTAGGCTGAGGGGTGGGCAAAATATGACAGGCTCAAAATAAAATAAACAAAAATCATGTATATATATATTAGGGATAGGGAAATGCTTAACCTAGCTTAAAAGGATTGCCTTGGGTGTGTGAGTTATAGTTTGCTAGGATCTGAGTTATGCACTTTGCATTTTGGCATTCTGTAAATATCTATAGCATAAGTCTTGTTGTGCTTGTGTATAATAGCTGGGAAGTGATGACATACTCTGCTTCCTTTCCTTCACTAGACTTCAAAGGTTTCTGCAGACAAATGAGATCCTATGAATGGTGTGCTAGCTTGATACAAAATGGTTATGGAGTTGCGGACAGGATTGGCTAGGATTACTCCGTGTGACACTCTTGTGGGGTAGCTCTAATGTGGAGGAAAATGGCCATGGGAACATGAGCTTTTAACGAAGGATCAAAAAAATTAATTAGTAAGGCTTATACCTTAGAAGAAATGGGAATTAGAAGCTTTAAAAAGTCGGCTGCATGGGGCGACGTGTGGACAAGAGTAAAGCTGGCCATTTTTAATGGATCATGAATAGTAGAGAACTGTGATGTTGTGATCAAAGTGATAGAGAAGCTAATATAGAGAGGCAGTGTGAGCTCTCCCACGAAAACCTATCATCGGCAAACATTATGTATGTATTTCAGGTGCATAAGATAGAGGCTCTTAATTGGTGATTGGTTGGGTATTCGGAAAGCATATGGTGGTCTACCCACCAGTAATGTGGGGATATGATCCAATAATCTCTCCCATTTTAAGCACTACAAATACCATCAGAAAAAGCCACATCCTGCCACATTTATATTCTACCCATGCACCATCCCTATGGGCATCACCAAGTGTCATGGGGTGCTAATCCACCATTTTTTCTAGAAATGGTGCATGCCAAATATCTATAATCCCAAGGGTTTCATTGCTTTAGACAAGATATTTACTCTTGACCCTATCCAACAATGCCCTTGGCATTGATTAGGAGAGATTCCACTAGCTTTTCAGGGGAAATAATCTTCCACAACAATTGTTGCATGTTAAAGAGAGAAATCGATCCAATGTGGTGTTCAATTTTATTTCTTTCATATCTTCCCACAATTCATATGCAGGGTTGGTTTTCTCACCCTCCTTCTTTTACTAGAGTGTGCTTCTATACGTTCTTCTATCCATTATCTTGCTTTACTAGAGTTTCCTAATGCACAACCTTCCTTTGGAATGTACATAACATCCTTCTCTTGTCCTTGCTTGGAATACAAAATTTTGTGACCACGCTCCATGCCGAATCTCCTTAACACAGCCAATGTGTTCTAATTTTTGTTTTCTATAAAATGAAAAATGATGCTATGCCTTGTTGGAAAGGCTTTCCCCCTCTCTTCATTCTTGAATTTAGCCTTTCTTTATCCTAGATGTGTAATCAAATTGTTAGAATTAAACTTTTCATATTCAGCATTGTCAACACTGCCACTAGTCTACCCTTGACTATTTCTTTGGACTTATGGATTTTCTTCTTTTGGGTCATGCACTTGGATTCCAAATTCAAATCTGAATTTGGGACTTTTTTGTTTGAAAAATCATCCTCTTGGTCTGAATCGAAGGAATCCGTGTTTTTCTTTTTCTTATGTTTCTTAGACTTCTTCAGTATCAAACTTCATTCCAACCTTTAGGTGGCTTCAACCCATCAAAACCATTAATTACAACATTCTCCTAGGTAACTTTTGATTTCAAACTCTTTTGAAGGCCCCGAACAAACCACTCTCCCAAAATAGTCTCTAATGGCTAGTCTACATGGTCCACTCGAACCGAAAGGGTCTAAAATTTTCTCAAAATTTTGATGCATAATCTTCCATCGCCAAATATTTTTTGCTTTAAGATTTGCAGTCTTCCCAACACTTGAGAAGAGGTTTTTTCCTTCTAGAAGCAATGGAGGAAAGCATCGCACATGGTAACATATATGGAAGTGGTTGGGTGCATACTGTGCAAGGAGCTAGTTTGTTGCTTGGCCATCAAAGGCTTCAAAAAAGGCATTATGCTTTTGAGTTGTGTGAACATTCGGTGGCATGCCATTGGCCAACCATATATTTTTAAAATTGGCTATGTGGATATTTTTGCCATAAAAATTGGCCATGTGGATGTTGGGGTCATTCTTCATTTTTGCATAAAGATTAGGAGACACTTGTTACACCATGATTGTCAGCTTTGGAGGAGGAGGAAGTGGACCCACCCCCAAACCTTGGGGAACTGGACAGGGAACTAGACGCTAAAGTAACGCTGATTAAGTACCTAGTCCGATTTGATGAGAAGCAGTCCAAGTAATCAAAATTTGTGTACTACCATCATTGTCTCCAAGCAGATCAATAGGGTCTTGGATCTAGACTACTAGCATCCTTCTCATGGAAATCTTCCTCCTAAAAGTTTTTCCAAACCCAAGTCACAACGCTTGTTGTCCGCCGCTAGCATAGCAAGGTGATGATGCTCCCACCAAGCCTCATAATTTCATTCTTGTTCCATCATAGTAGGAAGCATCTTGCCAAGATGTTGGAGCTTAATAGCAGTTGTTGCCATGCTCACATCAGCTAAAAGAAAAAGATTTAATACCTCTGTCAGAGGAAATGCTAGAAATATGTGAAGAGAAACCTGCACAATAGAGAAAGAAATGACTGAAAACAAGAGAATGCTGATAAAATTAATAAATGAGGCCCAAAATAGGATCACCAAAAATGTAGATAAATGAAACAAAAAGAAAAAAAGAAAGGCAAAACATCATGTAGTCATAGTGCAATTCTCTCCATCTCATCTATTATCAGATTGCCTATTTGGTTACAAACATAATCCATCATAAGCACACAAAACTACAAATAGGCATTTAGAATGTGAATCATTTGGAATCCTAACATAGAATACTATTCCTATGCCAAGGTAAAGATAATCCATCATAAGTGCATAGAGGTACAAATAGGCATTTAGAATGTGAATGTGAATCAAAGAGACACCTCTACTTTGATGACCTTTGGAATCCTAGCAGAGAATACTATCAATACGTATGGTAGTATTTCAGAGTTAACACCAGTCTAATGTCTAATTGAGCCATTCATTAAGCATTTGGTTTCTCTAAAGCCTTTCTCACATTGTCCTCCAAGATGCAAGGCAATTAGCAAGAATTGAGTCACTTTACAGACTTTTGCTCATATAACCAGGTTTACCACAAACAACACTTGTTCTCCACAACGGATGTAAAATTTACTTTACTCAAAATGGGAACCTCGATGGGGAGGCATATGTGGAACAACCACCTTTGTTTGTGGTTCTTGATTCTGAAAGCAAAGTTTATAGGTTATGGAAGGCACTCTATAGGATGAAAAATAAACCCCATGAGCATGGTACTAGAGGATTGATGCTTACGTTTTAGGTTATGGAAACACTCTATGGGATGAAAAATAGGCCCCACAAACATGGAACTAGAGGATTGATGTGAGTATTGGTGTCTTCTGTAGCCTTCCTTCTTTAGATGAAAATTTATATGTCTTTCTATGAGTAGGGAATGTATATGGTCATTGTTCTTTATGTAGATGACCTTAGCTTAATAGGGGATCACCAGAAAAAGATCTCATAAACATAAGAGCAGATGATAAGTGTAGAGCTTGAGAAGACATGTCTTGGGCTCATGCATTATTGTTTGGGAATTGAGGTCTGGGAGGAGGAGTAGGGATAACATTTTCATCTCTTGGTAGAAATATGTAGGTGAGATACTCAAGGCATATGGCATGTGACTAAATGCAAGCTAGTTGGTACCTCAATGGAGAAGCTGTTAGTCAAAGACACTTTATACGTTGTGGAGGAAATCTTACAATGGAAATTGGTTATGGTAGTCTAGTTATATTCTTGTGTAATACTAGACCAGACATTAGTTTTGTTGAGCACGTTCTTTGACAAGTCACAAATCCCAAGACAATCATTGAAAAGAAAATGTGTAGGTGCTGTGATACATCTAAGGTATTAGAAGCACTAATCACAAATCCCAAGCCAATAATTGAAAAGAAAATATGTAGGTGATGTGATACATCTAAGATACTTAGAAGTACTACTTGGAGATATAGCATCACCTATGTTGTGGGCAAGACCCTACATGGATTTTGTAATTCGGACACTAGGAGAACAACAACATGATGTTATTTTTCTCTTGGTTTAGGATGCATTTCTTTGATCGATTAAGAAGCATTTCTTGGACCAATTAAGAAGTAGCCCATAATTACACTTTCATCATCAAAGGATGAGCATGAAGCTACATGCTTTACATCATACGAGGCATTATGGCTGAGGAGGATTCCACAGGATATGGGAGTGGTGAAAAAATATAGCCTATAATATAATAATTTGACAACCAAAGTTACATGGCCATTGCTTAGAATCACGTGTTTCATGCTTGCACAAATCATTGAGATTCATTATCGCTTTGTGTACGAGCTCATCATGTGACAACGTGCATGACCATTACTTGGAATCCTATATTTCATGCTTGCACAAAAACACATTAACATCCTTTATCACTTTGTGCATGAGCTCATCATGTTCAGGGAGGTCGAGATGGTGTACTACCTAACGATAGAGAATTGTGCAAACATCTTCACAAAGGCTATTAGCAAGGACTATATGGAGAGACATCTTCATTGACTCAGAATTAGACCATAGTGGTAGTTCAGGGCCATTGAAGTCTTTGCTAGTATGTCTTTGCTAGTATGTCTTCAGATCCTCTAGTTGATGTGAAGGAATTTTGCCTAGCCCTCTGGATTCACCTCCTCAGAATCCACTTGCTTCAAATGTATCATTTGGCTTTTTGTTTAGCAAGGCATCAAGTCGACATTCATGATTAATTAGAAGCTTGAATTATTCTATATATCCAACACGCATATATTCCGTGAGCTACTTGATTCGGGCCTCATTAGAATCCACATCATTAGCTATTAGCTCATAGACCTCGAGATATTCAGCTGCATCCATGCATCTATCCAGATTTATAAGATTTGAGTCTTGCCTCGATTAACTTTACATACAGGCTTATGTTGATTCTTCATGGTAAAACGATGATGGGTCAATAGATGTTGACATTCATGGGGTAAAACGATGATGGGTCAATAGATGTTGACATTCCAGCTCTGAGCTTGTGTACTTTTACTAGAAATCTAGAATTTCTTCTTGCATCCTAGCTTTATCTGCATTGGACTATGCTAATTCTCTCTGAGAACTTCTACTGTCTACCGCCTCAAGGTTTCCTGTCCAACTACTAAGGCTACTACCTTGTTTTGGATGTAGACTTTTTTGCTAGTTTTGCTTTGGATTTCGTTAGCTCTAGCTCTGGACATATTAAGCGCATTCTATAGAGTATCTTTTTGTGCTATCAATGATGCAAACACACTAGTTGCTTTTATTACACAGTTTGAAATGTATTTATAGGCAACTTGCAACAAGATTGTATCCACTACCTCCACCTCATCCGAAAACCGCTAGTGGATTTAAACTACCTGCCACATAAGGATTTTTCTAGATGGGCTCTCCAATTCCCCATCTGCACTTTTACTTTAAGCTTTCTCTCTAGGGTTCTCTCTTTGGTTGTTTCCTTATGGGGCCCCTCCTTCTTATCTTGAAACTTCTTTACTTTCTTCCAAAAGTGTGGTGTACCTTTTGCTCCTTAGGTAGCTATAATCAAGGTTTGCATAGTGGTTGAGTCCCATGATGGAGAGAGTGTAAATATTGACCAATTTTTATCTTTGAGTTAGGGCCTATACTCTTAATCTCTACTTGAGCTGATTAAGTAATATCATTAACCAACATCAAAGACAAATTTATCTCTTCCATAGGTTGTCTCTTCTAAATTCCTAACAATGCTTCATGATGGCAATGCTTGATACTAGCACTATCATCCAATATCATTGGGATTTCTTATTTATTATGCACTATTCATAGAAATCACAAGATTGCAAGATGTCCCAATCAAGGAAATAGTCATGTGTGGAGACTGTGGAATCAACCATCTCTATCAAAACTACCCATGGTTTCTGGTTGAGTACCTTGCCTTACCCTACCCTCATAGAAATGTCTTCATAGTCTACTCATTGTAGAACACATCGATGCGGGCTACAATGGAGAGGTTACAAGCATTGTTTTTGCAAGAAAAAGTTACAAGTGTCGGTAGTGTTAGAGGAGAAAATCAAGTTATAAATCTGATCTACATGCTAAAGGTCTCAAGGTTATCACTATTATCAAAAAAGAGAATCTAGACTTTGTATCACTATTTGATATTTAAGTAGAAAGGATACTATGATATCACTATTTGATATTGGTGTAGAATTGAATAAAACCCTCTCTTTTTTATTGAATAAAACCGTTTATTTTTTGCATTTTAATGGAATTATGGTGATTTGGCCTAATTTTCTTAGTCATTGATGGGCTACAATAGAGAATTTGTTTTTGCATTTTGATGAAATTAAACCATCTTATTCTGGCATTTTGGATGGAATTTTGGCGAAATGAAAGAGAATTAACATTGCCAATATGGACCGTGCTAGCATGGGCTATCAAAGGCACTTTGTTTTCTCTTTCTAATAGAATAAACACTCTCTTTTTGTCTTTTTAATGGAATTATGTTGTGTGTTTTGGTGAAATTTAATATGGCCAATATGGACACAGTGCCGACATGGGCTATCAAATGGACCTTATTTTTATATTTTTTAAAGAATTAAACCCTCTTTGTTTGGCATTTTGATGGAATTTTATTGTTTGTGTTGTTGAGATTCCAAACTCGGTGATAGCTAGAGCCAGGCACGATATGTGCTGGCATGGTAGACAATGGTAGACAGTAGCATGTGTGTGGCGATAAATGGCCATGTCTAACTAACCACAATGTGTGGACATTAGTTAGGGTTAGGGTTATTTGGTGTGTGAACACAACACATGTAGTGTGTGTTTGTGTATTCTTCTTCTATTATGCATTATGTGAGTGTAGATATGGCTTCCCTCTATGGTTAGGATTACATCAATCTACTAGGGTTTTCTCTTGTGTGTGTGCTCTCTCTCTATATCTGTTTCTTATCATGGTATCAGAGCCTGGTGCTCTCTATTAGGGTGGCCCTACTAGCATGGGAAGAGTGTAGGGTGCAACCACATGCCATGGGGCTTTGCCCTTATGCACTCGAGAGAACAATAGCTCAACTAATAAACCAACAAGTCCTGCCTAGCATATAAATGTACGGTTGGGGTGTGTCACTCACCTCGTGAGCGCAGGTTGCCTGGGATTCTAGTACGTAGCATCACCATGTAGGAGCACCTAAGAACTCCACTCGGTTGTTATCGCCATTACACTCTAATAGAAGCTCGACTCTCTCTCTCTCTCTCTCTCTCTCTCTCTCTCTCTCACTCACTCACTCACTCACTCACTCACTCACACAATGGAGCACATAAGAGCTCAACACACACAAGAGATAAGTAAGGGAGAAAAGGAAAAGAGCACTCACTTAGATTATGCATAAGAGAATGAGTGGTGAGAGTTACATTTTGCCTTTTAGATGTGGCTTTTAGGGTTTACAATCTTGGGAAGCCAAAGTTAAAAATTACATCCTAGGGCCCATTCGGCCATTCTAGCTTCTGTAATCACGTATTCCACAACTAGTACTCTCCACCTAAGATCGTATGGTGCACCTTTAATAGACAAGCGATGATGACATGCAAAATAATAAAATATAAGTACATTTCAATGAAATTTGACATTTCTCTTGCCATATATATAGGCAGTGATGTGTGTGAACACACTTAGGACCGTCGGGGCACTTTTTCCCTCTTTAGGAGGTTTTTTCCCCCGGCTTGTATATACGCCCATCATTCTAGGGCTAACTTATCTTTGTACATTGACACAATCTAATACACTGTGTGTTGTGTGCATTCTTGCTTCTTCTTCTCCAAGATTTGTGTGCTTTCCTGCAACCCTAATTCCAACAATTGGTATCAGAGCAGGCATAGGCTCCCAGGGCTACGACGCTAGCACCCTCCGCCGACTCACATTCTCCGATTGAGGTGAGCTTTCACGAGCACTTGTAGGTCCCTATACTCTGCAAATATACCCGTAGGGCTTTGCGTTCTCAGAAATTACATCTGAGGTCATTTCGGGCTCCGTTTTTGCATTACAAGTTCTGTACAGGTGTTTTCGTCATTTTGTGTAGAAATTTTGACAGTGCAGTTTTTTGCAAAACAGGCATACGTATTCTATTGTGGACCATGCTACATAGCACGAGTTATTTTCTGTTCAATCTTTGCTTCATTACAGGTAGCTTTTGCATCAGTTTTAGTTAGTGGCCATGGTTGATAACAGCAATGATGTATTTTACATGTTGTCTACTGATGACAAATTGGATGGAGATAGCAACTACCCACTTTGGGCATACATGATGTAGCATGTTTTGGTTGCAAAAGGAGTGTGAAACATTGTGCAGGGTATGGATGTACGTCCAGGTTTTGTGGATGTAGGATCTGTTGAGGATGTTGCAGGTTCTAGTAGCTCTACTATTGTTGCTGTTTTACCCACTGCTAAACAAGCTTGTTGGGATGGTAAAGATGCGCAGGCTCATGCCTTGATTGCACTTTCTGTCAAATGTAACATCACTCCACATATTCGTTCAGCTAAAACAGCAAAACAGGCTTGGGATATTGTAGCTGGTTTGTATGTAGGTCGTAACGAGGCAAAAATCTCTTACCTGCGTAAAGAGATAGAATCGAAGATTATGCAGGAAGATGATGACATGAATGTTTTTCTTGCTGAGATTAAAGATCTCAAGGAGTAGTTGATTTCTGCAGGTGAGACTATTCCTGATCACTCTCTTGTGCAGACTATTCTTGATGTTTTACTTGAGTCATATCAAACTTTTGCTTCCACGTGAAGACTTGTTACTGAGGACAGACCTGATGTTGTCAAGTATGATACTTGATGTTTTACTTGAGTCATATCAGACTTTTGCTTCCACGTGGAGACTTGTTACTGAGGACAGACCTAATGTTGTCAAGTATGATACTTTAGTCAACAAGCTCTTGTAAGAAGCATAATCCAGGCAAAATAGGGCTAGGCAGTATGCAGTTGATCAGGCATTTGTTGCTGCCCACCAGAGAAGAAGGTTTGTATGCAGGTCGTAAAACGAGGCAAAAATCTCTTACCTGCATTAAAGAGATAGAATCGAAGATTATGCAGGAAGATGATGACATGAATGTTTTTCTTGCTGAGATTAAAGATCTCAAGGAACAGTTGATTTTTGCAGGTGAGATTATTCCTAATCATTCTCTTGTGCTGCAGACTGTTCTTGATGCTTTACTTGAGTCATATCAAACTTTTGCTTCCACGTGTACTGAGGAAAGACCTGATGTTGTCAAGTATGATACTTTAGTCAACAAGCTCTTGCAAGAAGCACATTCCAGGCAAAACAGGGCTAGGCAGCGTGCAGTTGATCAGGCATTTGTTACTACTACCCAGCAGAGAAGAAGTGGTAAGGCAGCCCCTTCCATTGTTTCTTCTCCTATTAGTAGGTCTGCAACTTCTTCTCCTTCCATAGGTAGCAACAATAGGTCTGAGAAGGCTCTTGATAAAGGTTGGCTAGTCATGGGATAAAACACCAATGTACAGTGCCGTATACCCCTCAGCAAAATGGTGTTGCTGAGAGAAAAACAGGTCAATTATGGAGATGGCACGATGTATGGTCAAGAGTCAAGCTTTGCCACATGCGTTTTGGCTTGAGGTTGTCATGTGTGCTGCATATGTACTCAACAGGTGTCCCACTAAGGCCTTGCAGTCTGTTACTCCATACGAAGCTTGGCATGGCAAGAAGCCTTCTATTGGTCACTTGCGTGTCTTTGGTTGCTTGGCCTATGCTTTAGTGCCGGTGCAACAACATAGAAAATTGGATGATAAGACTGTCAAATGAATTTTTGTTGGTTACAGTGCTGAGAGCAAGGGTTACAGATTGTATCATCCGCAGTCAAAGCATATCTTGATTAGTCGGGATGTTATTTTTGTGGAAGACGTTGTGCAGCCTTTGTTATCATGTACCAAAGAGACAGGTGTGAGCTCACGGGATGTATTTGATACGTTGTTGCCTCTGTTTACAGGTGGAAATTCAAATGTAAGTCCTGATGAGGTAAATATTCAGCCTATGTAGATTTCAAACGACATCATAGATCAGCCTATTTCTGATGCAGATTTACAGGATGTAATTTATGAGGATAGGGCTGAAAATGAGCAGGCTAGAGGTATGCCTAAATGGCTGGTGCCAACCTTGCGTGATAGTAAAATTGATGCACCTATTTCTAGTCGTACTCGTTCAGGTTTTCAGCATGCCTCTTATGCATCAGATTGTTATGCTTTGGCTGTGTCTAGTATGTGTGAAGAGGAAGAACTTCTTTCATTTGTTGATGAGGCACAAAAATCAAAAAATCGGTTGGCTGGTACATGGTCTTTGTGTGATTTGCCTATTGGTAAAAAGGTCATTGGATGTAAGTGGGTTTTTAAGTTGAAACGAAAGCCAGATGGTAGTGTTGATCGCTATAAGGCTAGACTTGTTATGCTCAAGAAAAGGGCATTGATTTTGATGAGACCTTTGCTCCCACTTGTTGTATGATTACCATTCGTAGCATTTGTGCATTGGTAGCTCATAATGGTTGGAATGTACATCAGTTGGACATAAAGACTGTGTTCTTGAATGGAGATTTGCATGAGGAGGTGTATGTATCGCAGCCTCGTGGTTTTGTTCAAAGAGGGTAGGAAAACAAAGTGTGCAGGTTGAAAAAGGCTTTGTATGGTTTAAAGCAAGCTCCACGAGCTTGGTATGAAAAGATACATGCATATTTGACTGCACATGGTTTTCAGAATAGTCCAACAGAAAGCACTTTGTATGTTAAACGTGTGTATGATGTACATCTAATCATTGCTCTCTATGTCGATGACATACTGCTCACAGGACCAAATGAGAGTCATATTACTGATTTAAGGCTGATTTGAATGCCTCTTTTGAGATGTCAGATTTGGGATATTTGCATTATTATTTGGGGATATAATTTAAGCAGTGTGATGGAGGTATTGCTTTGTGTCAGACAAAGTATATTGAGACATTGTTGCAGAGATTTGGCCTTGCAGACTGCAAGCCTATTGCTACTCCAATGGAGACACGTTTGAAGTTGAGTCTTCATGATGCTGGAGATCACTTTGATGTCACACTCTATCAGCTGTTGGTTGCCTCATTTATGTATGCATTACGAGGCCAGACATTCAGTTTGCAGTCTCACACGTGAGCAGGTTTATGCATAGCCTAGGGTCTCAGCATTGGAAGGCAGTTAAACGCATCTTTTTTTCACTACTTAAGTGGCACCATCCACCAGATTTACATGCTTTTTCGGACTCAAATTGGGCTGGTTGCTATGACACAAGAGTGTCCACAAGTGGTTTTTGTTTCATGCTCTCGGTAGTTCATGCATATCTTGGTTGAGCAAGAAACAACCTACTGTGGCCACTTCTAGTTGTGAAGCTGAGTACAAGGCAGCTTTCACAGCTACGGTTGAGTGTGTGTGGCTCTCAGACGGCTTATGGCTAACTTGGGTGTTGACAGGAGTCTGCCACCTCTATCTACACTGACAGTTAGAGCACATTGGCAGTTGCAAGAAACCCATTTTTTCATGCTCGCACAAAGCACATTGAGGTGCATTATCACTATGTCAGGGAGAGACTCTTAGCAGGAGAGATCAGCTTGGCATATGTGCCAACACAGGACAACCTCATCGATCTTTTCACAAAGGCGCTTCCTCATGAGAAGTTTAAAGTTTTTTGCAAAGCTTTGGGTTTGCTCCCCTTTGTGGATTGATCTACTTCGGGCATGGCACTTCCCTATACATGAGTGCCAGCTCTCGTTCACACCATCACTCCCTCCCAGGGGGGATTTGTTGCCATATATATAGGCAGTGATGTGTGTGAACACACTTAGGACCGTCGGGGCACTTTTTCCCTCTTTAGGAGGTTTTTTCCCCCGGCTTGTATATACGCCCATCATTCTAGGGCTAACTTATCTTTGTACATTACACAATCTAATACACTGTGTGTTGTGTGCATTCTTGCTTCTTCTTCTCCAAGCTTTGTGTGCTTTCCTGCAACCCTAATTCCAACAATTTTTTACTTTAGCCAAAAATGTTGAATAGAGTAAGATGACTGGCATCGATGTTATGGATGTCCCTACTGGTAGCCAATTTAACATGCTCCTTTCTTGATGTAAATTCTGATGTCAATGAAGATAAGTCAATGCCATGAGGAAAGAAACAAGGGGATGATCTAGAAAAAATAATTTGCAACAATTCTACATCCCTAGGTTAATTTCCTCTTTTGTGCACCTTGGCTTTCTTGTTGGAAAATCATATAGATCTTGCTATAAAAAGTCCAAGGTTCTCTATTCTATTTGACCTTTCACTCCTTGGATATCAAGGAGGAGTCCTCAAAGACCTTGGTAGAGAATCAAGGTCTAGTCCATTTTTATAAAACACTTTCACTTCCTAGATATTGAGGAAGAGTCCCTAAAGACCCTAGTAGAGAATCAAGGTCTAGTCAATTTTTACAAGACACTTTCACTCCCTAGATATCAAGGAAGAGTCCCCAAAGACCTTGTCAGAGAATCAAGGTCTACTTTTTTTTTTGTAAGATACTAGAAGTGAAGTGGCATTAATAATAGATGGAATTTAGTTAGAGGTAGAGATCTAGGAGTAATACATTGCCAAAGGTATTTTGGGTTTAGATCTTCCAGCTATTAAAAAAACCAAAAGGACAAGATTATGGTGTTTAGGATCTAGGTAAGGAAAACAAGCAAATTTTACTTTTGAGAATATATGCAATACGTAGGAGGAGATATTTCTTTTGTCTCATTGAAATGATTCTTAATCAAATCATTATCACCAACAAAGTCCTTATTTTTAGTATCTCCCTTGCTAATGGATCTAGTCTTAGAGTTAGGAACAATTAATATTTTGTGATCGTACTTTGATATGGTAGATAGAGGTGCTAATATATTAGGCATCGGCATCTTTAATGGTCCCAATACTTCATCTATCCCTTATTGAGTTTTCCTTACCAACTCTTGAGTTTCCACTTTTAGCCACAGATTGGTTAACACATTCCTATGACACCTATGTCCGCACACTTATGTAATGGACATCGGCACTATATATTGTAAATCCCATCATTTGATGAGGAAAATGCCCTAAATACACTCACAGGTATTGAGCTTTGATGGACAAATAAGAGGATCTTGATGAGTTGGCCAAATTATAGAGAAAAGCCTTGTAACTATGTTTTGGGCGTCTCGGGTC